>NC_061467.1:2791115-3991115 GCF_022581195.2 Helicoverpa zea | reverse complement strand
AATAAAGAGGGTATTCTCTGGATTTAAAGAACGATATTGCAAATTCTTTTACCGATAGAACTACGTGGTACGGGAGTACCGCGGGAAGCAGTAACCTTAAAAGAGACTTTTTAGAACTTCCTGATAGCATCAAAGATATCGAATACACGTTTTTAACGAATTTAATTTATTGAAAACCTTACAAAAAAATTGTGAACACTTTTTCGACAAATCGAAGAGTAGAATGATGCAAAAAGATATTGCATCGGCCGGGAATCGAACCCGGGCCGCCCGCGTGGCAGGCGAGCATTCTACCACTGAACCACCGATGCTTACATATAGTGTATGAAATTGTGGTATCAGATAAAATCAACTACGTCATAACCACAGCGATTATGTAGGTAAGATTTTATGTTGGGAAGTAATCTATTTGTCAAAATATTTTTTAACTGACTTTAAAAAAAGAAGGAGTGTCTTAATTCACCCGCGTTTATGTATTTTCAAGGGATTTGGTTCAAAAATAGATTTCTATAAGTATTTTTTTTTATAATTCCATTTTATTTATATTAATTACTTACCTCTATTACGTAGACTTTAACAGCGTAGTCAGCTTAGCGGATGTGTTAATTTATCAAGATCTGAGTCATCGAGATCATTATCAAATAATTCAATTATTACTTATCGTTCATCAAACAATATTTGTGCTTATAATCTACTACAAAACAATATTATAACAGTAACACAATTAAATCAGGAAGTACCAAATGTGTAACGTGTACATTGTAGGTACATGAATTTCCTTTTTTTGATAATTTTATCGTTCAGCAGAAAAACTAAGTGACGCGTTTTTTTGGTAATTAGGATCTTGGACAAGGAAGAAGGAAAATCCCTGAGTCACCTACTAGTGGGTAGATCATCTATCTTGTAGTATTACAACGTAAAGAAATCGTATGAAATATGTAAAAGGGTGATTTTAAAACTGTTACAGCCCCGTTGCAAAAGCTGACATTTGATTTAAAGCCTTATAATACCGTTTTATAAGGCTTTAAATTAAATGTGGTTATTTTAAATTAAATGGTGATCGTATTACCAATACGAGACGCTATATATACTTTATTTTCATTCTGTTACTGCTTCAGTATTCAACATCAAGGTACCTATTAGTTTTAAGGTTGAATGCTTAAGTTGCTTCAAACTTGTGACGTAGGTAAGTATTGTTTTCAGCATATTGCGATGTTTCTTCCTTAATTTTTTTCACACAGGCTTCCTAAAAGTTCAAGCCAAAACAAAAAAGTTAAGAATTGAAAATGATCATTTTACAAAAGTAGTTTTCTATGGAGATTCTTTGAATCCAAGATACACACAAGGCTATTCAGTATTTCGAAGATTACCCATCTTGATAGGAAACAACTGAAACAAGTTAAATAAAAGCTTTTAAAAACATACTTTCTAGTGTCATGCCTACTAGAAAGCCTTTCAATAAACATAAAACGCTACCACACACTTTTATTGATACTTCTACTACTTATTTACAGTTTATTTTGTATTTGAGTAAGGAGTTGGCTTGGCTTCCCAGCAATAAATCTATGTAGGTGCATAGCATCATCTGCCTAGCCTTTTCCCAACGTTGTTGGGGACGGCTTCCAGTTAGTAAGACTGATTGTCAGACTTTCTGGCTTTTGACTACTCGTCACGACTGCCGAAGATGTTCAAATGGCAGTCGGGGCAACCAATTGGTCGTGCCTTTCAGTGTAAGTAATTATAAGTACCTAACTACTACATACGTTATGTAGGAGCATTGCAGATATGCTTAATGAAAAGTGCCTGCCAAAAACTATTGAAAACTAGTCGGATCTCCCTTGTTCTACCTAGGCTCCTTTTTGCGGTTGCCTATAAAATAGTAAATACATACATTCTTTAAAAACTAAACTATGTACAAAATATTATGAGAACACGACCAAGAGTGAGTATACGATACGAGTACATAGGTGTTTAGTACCTACCTACTTATAGCTAAATTGCTTTTAAAATGCATTAACGCTGTTGTGCTTATTTGTGATCTACTTAGATATCGAAGAAAAGGAAATTGTTAAACAAACTCAGATAAAAATAAATTCATTTGATGTTAACTGAGTGGTTCTATAATATTGACTTTTATTTGATAAGAGAAACAGGTACGGAGGATATGACATTTGCCAATATTTGTCGAAAGAGAATTTATTTTTAATGACGTCAAAAGTCATCAAATGATCCCGCTGTGGCTTAGCAGCGGTGAGGCAATGTCAGACTCTTACTGACTAAAATCCGTCGTGTTCCGTCGTAGGCCTTTTATGTACCAGGGCCGCGGTAACTCTATCGAACAATCCCGCTGCCCCGGCAGACCTTGGCCCTGCTGAGCTCCGCTGGGGTTGTCGAAAGAGACCAAAAAAAAAAAAAAAAACATAAATAAAGTTTGGACTAATAATCGGAAATAAATTAATAAACGTATTCAAAGAGCATACCAATGTCTCTCGATTTTATTTTTAAGCTTTCTAGACTCGTAGTTAAGAATTTTCGCAATCGATTTATAGGAATCGAGTCGTATCGAAGCTATGCGGTATCGTTCGCCGAAATCGCAGCTACATCGTCTCGTAAACTTTTATATGTCGGCTGACGAATTGAAGTGCTGTCAATACTCGTTTTATGAGGAACACCGTTACCTTTTATTTCTCAGTTCACAGAATACGTGGCGGGTAATGTTTAGTAATCGAACCAGCAAGTGATACTTTTTTAGATTACATTGCAAAGGTAATAGTTTCTTGAATGTAGTAAGTTAATTAATTATTTAACATAGTAAGAAACTTTGTACACCTACAAGAATGAGAGATTTGCTATGTCCAGAAATTTGCTATGTCCAGAAAACAGTGAGACAGAGGACACCAATAGACAGAATACATGATGATAAGATACCTACCTACTTAGTAACGGTGGAAAAATTTCCACAAAAAACTTTCATACAAGAGATCCGTATTTAAATACATAGCAGGTACTTGTCTGCGTCAGGTCACAACTCACCGATCCTCTCGAAATACATATAGAGAGTTGCTACCTTATTGCTTCCAGCTACCATTAGTTGCTACCAATTGCTACCCTCGTGGTTTTAACGATATTCAGCATCTAAAGGTTTCTCTACCCAGATTTATAAATGGTTAAGAATGGGGCAATTTCGATATGCAATCAAATAAGATTTTAAAGTCACCAAAATTCATATCTCCTTGACCAATTCCAGCCAGTACTTCATTCTCCTTCAGCAAAACAGTTCATCGTACCTGCCTCCTCTACACAAAGCATAACCTGACACACTCGTAGTTAATAATCGGGTTGACGTGTGACAGCAAATAGGTCGCATCTGTGGCAAGGTCAGTGGCCGGAGGTCGGCCCAACCCAATTCCTTATTGTCCTGATAAAATGCAAATAGCAGCGGCTGGATCCGATCGTCTTATGTTTATTTGTTTGAGATTGTTTTTTTTTTGTTTGTTTTTGTATTAAGAGAACTAGCCGTTTTCCCGCGGTTTTACCCGCGTCCCGTGGTAACTACTGCCCGTACCGGGATAAAATATAGCCTATGTTACTCGTGGATAATGTAGCTTTCGAATGGTGAAAGAATTTTTTAAAACGGTCCAGTAGTTTTTGAGCCTATTCATTACAACCAAACAAACAAACAAAGTTTTCCTCTTTATAATATTAGTATAGATGACTGGCTTGAAATTAATAGTAAAGACACACGGTTTAGTAGGTAGGTACTACAGTTCATAACAAATGTGAAAACATTTATATTAGGTACTTAGATTGTAAAATGGGAATGAAAAGCAACATTTAGGCCCAAGTTCACCTACATCTACAAAATATAAGTCAGTTTTTCTTATAACAACTGTTTACTTTGAAAATTGAAAAAAACACAAGAAAACTGACGTTCATCTACATCAGAACCAGAAGAAGGCACAAAAAGTGAAACCACAAAAACTACCTGAAATCCGATGAATAAATATTAAATTAAACAATAAAGAATTTAATTGTTATAATTAAGTACTTATTTCTGGGGAAAATCGAATATTTAAGGAAAAATATAAATTGATTGATTTCTAAAATAAACTCGATGTTACCTACCTTATACTGAAGTCATCATAACTTCCACATGTTTTTTGGAATTACCAAACCGAAAACATTATCAAAAATATACGCGGTCAAACTGAGAACAAAGTTTTAAAGTCGGTTTAAATTTCAAATTAATTAAGTACCTACCTATATTAATTCCTCATCGTAATATTAAATGAGAACTATAGCATATTACAGTTTAATCCGTGGTATTACTGCCTACTACATCGTATACCTATTATAGGTATTTCCTTATAATGCTCAAAATATTCTCTAATTGATATAAAGATGCATCAATAACATGTCAATTAGCAGAGAGTATGGTCCAGGCCAACATATGCACATGACTCATAATCTAGTTTTATCATTATCATGTTTTACTGACATAATCGGCCGACCACTTTGTTTTTATCGCCCGGCCTGGAGCAGTGCAGTTACGCCTAAGCTAGAAAGTGAAATAGCGTATAACCGACCGCGAGAGGTTGTTCCATTCAGGCTACGGTATCAGTAATTAATTGTGTTTATTCCGATTCGGTTGGTTTATGCCGGTGCGTTCCGATAATATGTGACAACAGATTTTTACATCCAGCCAGTCCGCAGACACGCGTCAGGCGGAGAACGCGCATGTATTCGAATTTTGAAATTCAAATAATAAAACATCGCGGAATATTTTGACATGCGTAAAAAATAAATCTGCGGAAGGATTTACTTTTATTTATGTGATAGTTTGAATAGTTTAATGTTAAATTGACGATAGCCATTTAAGTTGCTTAAAATAATTTTCGCGGGTGAAAATTCGTGAATGATTTATTGACATCCTTTTTTTTAACCTCAAGAAAGTTTTATGCACAAATGTAAGTAAGCTATTTGTTGACTCCCTACAATTAATTTTACTTAGCATCGTTTATTCAATAATAATCATTGTATCAGTGTTTGTTTACTAACGTCTGGCTCTCCTATCAAATATCAATATTGTGGAAAATTTAAAAAAAAAAGTAATAAAAGTTGAAACAATTCACTAACTCGCTTTATAGTTAAAACTATTTATTTTAATGGTGATAAGGATTTACGATAGCGATTAAAAAACTTTTATTCTTACGTTACTTTTTTGTTTTATAATGAACGAATGTTAGCAATATTTTATTTATACCGAATAACTGGCTATTCTAGATCATCGTGTTTGCTGTTTTTGTGGATCACGCAGCAATTTATTTTAATTTCTAATTGATTAATTTTAGCTAGCCATTACTGGTCAGGGACACATGGTCACTGCTTTAACTCACACCTATTAATAAGGCTTCTGAATAGGATGTACCAAAATCAAAATCCTTTAATTAAACAAACTACAATCGACTGAAAATCTGCATTTTTTGAAAAACACACAAAGATACAAAAAACGCCATAAAGTTAACAGTAGTCTTTATAGATAGTTCAACTCAGATTTGCGCGCGGCCCTATGTGTGCGTCGGCTTGTAAATATACAACTTTCATTCGTGTGACAGTGACGTCGTCCGAGCATGACATGTTCTCATCGCTTTTTGTTATGGGTACAGTCGTTTACGAAAATGTCTAGTTCTTCACGGAGAAAATGTTTTAAGGAGTCAGGTAGCGTTTCAAAAAAATGAAACAACATTCAAAGCTTTTTATTATTACATTTTACAGTTTATCATTATTTTCTCATACGGCTTTTCAAATTGACATTGACAGTATCTAAGAAATAAATGAAGTGAAATAATATCTAGGATGAATTAAATACTCCTTACATATTTTCGGACTAAGAATGTAAAAGACCTATAATTTAGTATAATAATGGAAACAAAATGTGTGGGGAATTTTAAAAAATTATATTGCTTCGCATAATGTCGACCAAAATAAGACGGAAATAATGAAACTCATAAATGAACGTTTAAGTCAAATTGATGAAGGGATGTTGGGTAATACTTGTCGACATGTACAAAAGAAAAAAGAAGAATACTATAGACATTTTGACATGGAGTCAGAATTTATAATTAACATTGGTGAAAGTAGCGAATCCGAAAATTCATCATTTGATTTTTCAAGTAGCGATACAGAATCATTATAAATAAATAAACTAAATTACGTAATAACTGTACTTTAAACAGCCGTATACAACCCCTAAATAACTGTATTTGTACCCGACTGTACCTCTTGTCACGCACACAAAGTCACTGTATATGTACAAGGGTTACCCACACATAGGGCCGCGCGCACGACTGAGTTGAACTTACTATACCGATTTATTATTTACCAACTTTTTCGAATATATATTTTCAAAACCTCGTTGCAGGAAACATTTTTGATACATGAACTGAATTTTTGTTATCAAGTTTCTTTAATTGCTACTGTAGTTAACAAGGCCTTTAAAATGATAGCAAAATAATGGTTTTATAATAGGTTTCGAAAATAATTTAAAAAAAGATTGTTTGTACTTATCTCAAAACCTAAGTTAAGATTTTCACAATGGACTATTTAATCGATTTTGTCACCTAATTTAATCTAAGTTTTAAAAATTTGTTTTACAAGAGGTCCCTGGAGGTCACATGACTTAGCTAACTTATTTAACAATCATTATTTCTCGGTTTCCTCGTTTATTATTTTTATATGAACAGTTAAAAATATACATAAATCCTGAAATCTAAGATAGCTAATCCTGAAAGAATTTTGAAAATGTTTTCAATACTTTCCGAGATCTCTCTGATATTTGATATCTCTTAGAGTCTCTTTGATATTTACCAATAGAAACTCAATGGTAAAAGTTATTATGTACTTATCTTCTTTTACGTTAAACACGATTAGGCAAGTAATTTAAATGTAAAAAAATAGCAACTCGTGACCCGTTAATAGCGTAATGTCTTAGTTATTGATATTTATTATTATTTATGAATGTAACTGCTTTTTACATTACATTGTATCTAGCCAAACTATTCGTAAATTGGTTCGGTGCAATTAGGCCGAAACGTCCGGGTATAGAAAACGTACTTTAATAGCAAACTAGCCGCTTTCCTGCAGTTCCACCCGCGTCCCGTTGGAACTACTGCCCGTACCTGGATAAAATGTATCGTGTAGCATAGGTACCAACAGTGAAAAAACTTTACAAATCGGTTCGGTAGTTTCGGAGCGTTTACAACCCCTCAAAAAATGTTTCCTCTTTATTATATTAGTACAAATATATCCATAACTACCGATTGTATATAAATATGAGTGCAAGGCACGAAAATTTAAAACCTTTTTGGTGAAAAAGGTCAAGAAGTTAGGTACACGGGCATCGACATTATCACACAAATATACGAATTGGAACTTCGCTTGTTGAACATTGCATCTGGTCTCGTATCACGTTTGCTCATTTCTTATTTTTTTCATAAAACAAACACACAACGAGGAAAAAATAAAAAGCACTATATTTTCTTACAAAACATTTTTAACTAGTTAATAATTCATATCATGTTCGTCAAGTTAGTGTTTCTTAGTAGGCGAACAATTCATTGTAATATAAGAAATGACTAATAGTTATTTTATTTCGTAAAAATATCCCTAATTAACTTTATCTTGAGGAATAAAACTATTATCAACTGTTTGCCAGGGACACACTTCCTTACTCCTTTTATTTTATTATGTTTTTAGAGTGTACTTAATTAAGTTAAGGAAAGTAACGTATTTTTTAAGCAAATTTTTAAGACACAAAGTTGTGGCTTATTTTATTATAAGTTATTATTTAGCTACTTTATTATATTACTAACTTACGGCTTTCACAAACTTTGCCTTACTTAACATTATTTAGTGACTCGAATAAAAAAATGCAATTACGGGAAAAACTAACGTAGTACCAAAATTTTTTTCAGTAAAAATATAAAAAAAAAACTTAAAATTTTAGAAAACATTCTAAAGTTCACAACTGAATACTGTTTTTTTTTTTTCAAAAATACCTATTTTATAAGCCTTCAATTGTTACGCTAAATATTAGCACCATCAAATACAACATCCGTAATTCTAGCCTGCAACTGTCTAAGCCAAGGTAATGACTTCACAGGGATACATAACTCACGAATTATATTATTAAACGTACTATCATGATACAAGATGTAGCCTAACGTATAATTTAGCTACTATAATAAATTAGTTTGCTCACGAAGAACAAAAATCAGTTACTGATCTCTCAACCGTTGAGGGTATTACATAGCCTGGTGTAAATAATATCGGTGTAATATAGGCGTACCTAAACATTAATTTCATTGTAAAAAATTTCATCCTTATCGAAGACTAGGAAGTGGGTCAAATTAGGTACACCTACGTAAAAAAATCTTGGAATCAGTATCATATCAGTCATCAATAGTCATATCAGTCATCAATAGTCAGTTACAACTAGGGCTGCCATTTTGAATTTCGCCAAACCCGGACAAACATTAAAAAAATCCGGACATTTGGCGTAAATCGCATTTTTTCCCCGAACGAGTACAAATTTTTTTACACAAAATAATACCTAATTTGTAATCCATTTACTATTAACATATATTTAATTTCAACGAGGTGCTTCCTTACCAAGTCGTGGGTGGTGGCCTAGTGGGTAAAGGACCAACCTCTCAAGTATGAGGGCGCGGGTTCGATCCCAGGTCAGGCAAGTACCAATGCAACTTTTCTAAGTTTGTAAGTACCTATGTACTTTCTAAGTATAGCTTAGACACCATGGACTGTGTTTCGGATGGCACGTTAAACTGTAGGTCCCGGCTGTCACTGAACATCCTTGGCAGTCGTTACGGGTAGTCAGAAGCTAGTAAGTCTGACACCAGTCTAACCAAGGGGTATCGGGTGGCCCGGGTAAGGCTCGGAGGATGATGATGATGATGAGGTGCTTCCTTACATGAAAAGTGTCCGGGGACAGTTCTTGAAACCCCGCCCGGACGGCCCCCGGACGTCCTCCAAACGAGGACAAATCCGGGGAAACCCGGACGGATGGCAGCCCTAGTTACAACTGAAGCTAATATAAGCGTGTTAAAAATTTACTTAGGTAAAGCAACACACGTCTTTATCTAACGCTCCTAATTTATTACCAAATGGGACTCTTTTCTACAAACAGTACAAATATATTGTAGAACTTTACGTAACAATCATAGCAGGCTCAGCAATACTCAGCATATCGGAAAACTGTTATTACAAAATAACAGCACAAAAAGTCGTGATTCGTACGCGTCGCAACTGCGAGCATTTTGCTTACCCACGCTCTACTTGTAATTTTCTTGTAATAACATCTCCTGAGATCATGTTTTGTAACACTCTGACTATTAGACACAGATAGTAGTCGCATTTACGTGCAAAATAAACCACAACTTTTTATTTTGCGTAGCATTTATTGACCACGAAAAACTTTAGAAATATTTGGCGGTTGCAAACTTATTCGTTTTTGCTGTAGAAGGTAATTTAACGTAACCTACCTCTAAAATGTTTTTCCTATTATTTATGTTATCTTGGATAACTCCTGTGCAAGACTCAGAAAGTACAAAAGACCGAGATATCGAATACTGAACAGCTTTTTATTTTCACAGTACAGTGCAACGATTCCTTCTTTTCGAAAAACAAAATGCAATAAAGTACTTATCGATTGTTTGACGTGTATGAACCTACTATTTGTAAAACTAATTGTCACAGCTGCTTGTTATTTCGATTTATAGTATCAATTTCAATCCAATTCTTTTAAAGCAAATACAAAATCAATTCGATGTTTCAATACAAAAAACCATAGGTATTCGTAACATTTTCCCGCAAACAATACAAAGAAATTGATTGATAGGCAACATGTCTCAATTACATTAGTAGTCAATACCATCAGAGATCTTGGAGTTATATTTGATAGTAAACTATTATTCGATCAGCACATTGAGTCCATAGTTAAGAAAGCGGCAAAAGCGTTAGGCTTCATAACTAGAATGTCTGCAAACTTCCGATCTATAAAAACATTTAAAATATTATACTGTTCATTTGTACGTAGTCATTTAGAATATGCATCACAGGTCTGGAACCCGCAATATGAGATTTATAATTCTCGTATTGAGGCTATCCAGAAAAAGTTTTTAAAATACATTGATTTTAAAGCACGGCAGTATTCAGCAGATTACAGTCAACGTTGCCACAGATACCATTTCTTACCTCTGGAACACAGACGACTCATAAATGACATTTGTTTTTTATTAAATATAGCGAATGGCACAATCGACTGTGCCGAACTAGTCGCTAAGTTAGAACTACGAACAAATCAACTCGGTTTACGTCAGCGCCCACTGCTCAACGTCCCTTTCTCGTGTACGAACTACAGGCGAAATGCTTTCTTTGCTAGGAGCACGGCAAGCTTCAACAAACTACCCCTTGAGTTGAACATTGATCTTTATTGTACATCCGCTAGTACGACAAGGCGGATTTTAGCAGAACAATTTTTTGAAAACTGTTTTTTTTTTTTTTTTTTTTTATCAACTAAGTATCGTTATCGCACGAACTGTAGTGTTATTATTGTAATTATCTAAAATCATTATCTATACATAGTTTAATAATGTAAAATCGTCATAGGTTATACGTCTAATTATAATAACATAATAACATGTTTATGTGGAGGCTTGTTATTAGCAATGTTTAGTTTTAATTTTTTTTTATACTCATAGTTTGTAATTAGTCTGTAAGCCTTCTTTAAAATTAATAAAAAAAAATAATAAAAAAAAAAATTACAATTTTATGAACTTTCACATTCATTTGTTTCGATGCGTAGAAGTAAAAACAAAACACATAAGAACAAACACACATTGCGTGATGTGAAAAATTTTAATGGTAATATTATTTATGGAACAAAAGAGTTGCCTGTCAGCCATAGTGAAGTCAGTCTTGTCTGGATCACAAGAATATAAAAGAAAAAGGTGTAATGCACCAGATGTTCGATCTGATGTGGGTACCTATTGACGTATTTTCATGCCGCATCATGCAAGAGTTTATTTACATTCCGCAGTTTTAACTGAGTTCGGTCATTGACGTGTAAACTCGTAAATACTAAAACGATTTCTACAGTTTAATGCCAGATGCATTTAATCAGTAAACTGTTTAACTTCAACTCATGTGGCACCTCTTTTTTACGCTTACTTGTTGCATAGATACGTAATTTTCTCGTGAACTTGTCTCTAATGGCGAACTCTTTTCAACTTTTTAACTCAATAACTTGAGAAATATGCACCTACCCATGTTGAAATTCAGAGTGAAATATACTAAGGGCCGGTTTTTCAATCATCAGTTAACTTCATCTGATGACTCTGTTTGACGTTTTGACAGCTTTTGTATAGAAAATATGTCAAACCGCCATATTTATTCCTCAGATAGTCAGTTAACTGATGATTGAAAAATCAGCCCTACATTAATCTATATTAAATCAACTATAGGTATTAAATCCAATATTAAACAATAAACATCATTTTGGTGACTCATGTTCCATGCGTGAGAAAAAATCTTCTTAGAGTTAACCAAAGTCAAATCCCATAATTAATTATTGTTTTTTGCAATCTCAACTGAAAATGTCACATATACAGAATTGCACATGTTACAAATAAATGTCATCCAGTAATAATTGTGTATGTCGCAAAGGAATTGCCAGTAATTGTTGAACGTGTAGTTTCTAGATCGTAAAAAATATCAAGATAAAGTTAGCACCTGTGAGTCATTTGTGGCTATAAACCTACCTTTGTTTACTTTTCTGACTTACTGGGTCACTGTTTATTATTGCCCAGAGCTCAACATGAAAGGTCATTTTCAAAATTTACTGTTAACACGAAAACCTCCGTGATGGTACCTACTCATCAAAATTAAATGTGATTTATTTAGTACAATAAAAACCACCAATTTTTGTACCGATGGGAAATGACCCTCAATTAATTACTCAATGCTAACAACATAATAAAACACTAACCGTTATTATTATAATTTAGGTCCTCTATCAATATTGAGCATTTATTTTTCAGTATTTTCCATGTTCAATTAACAGAATAATAATTTGTACAAAAATAACGCAGCACAGCTGTTCAACTGACCTCACATTCTATAAAACAGGACGAAACTGATAGTCATTTGTCATTTTATCTTGGATCCTTCCGAAGTTCCGACTTGAATAATCATCACGCAAATGTCTATTCAGATTTCTACCATTTGCTCATACATAAGAAGCCTCGCGATCCGCTTTCCCGTCAACATAGGATTAGTATTCTTTCACTGTCCTATGCCTTGTTTCACATGAATATCTCTTTTTTGTCCGACGATTTTATCGCGAAATTCACAGGCGTTAAGTACAGCAGTCTTCCTTATTCTGGTATTGTTAAGCCTATCATTTGCATTTCTTCGAAAAATACATTCTGCGGCCAGTAGTTCTTCTAAAAGCCACACGTGATACACAAACGGCTAACCTTTTACCTGTTTCTTGCAAGTTTATATTTCAATCATGTTTCACATTGTTTTGCACCGTGAATTATTGATTTGATCATAACCTATTTTTTTTAACTTCTATTTCTTGTAATGGGAGAAGTAATTATATATGCAGCCCATTCATGTACATGCCTAAGTACAGTAGCATTGGACAAGTAATTAAGCTCATTGGCTTAATGAGACATTTCACTGAACCGGGTCAACGGCAGCGTAGGTACGAGTTCTCGACTCACAATCGTACTTACTTTGAGAACATCGCCGAACAAAGGACTTTGACTAATTACGCCTGCCTTTACATTGTCGACGACATAAGCGCTGCGTGTCCGACTGCTTTTAATATTTTAATGATATGCCTAATTGTGTCCGAGTTTGGTGGTACGGAAATGTCGTGAACTTTCCCATGCTTAGTCGTTACTGTAGTTAGTTTTCTTTTAAGCTTTTGGAGTGAGCAAGCTTCAAATTTTTGTAACAAGTTCATTTACAATGTACTGTAAATAACCAGTTAATGTTTGAATTGTTGAACTAATGACTAGTTGACTCCTATTAAGATGTGTTATCGTGCTTCATTATGCTAAATGTCCTATTAAGGAACTTCATTAGAAGGCTTTTTTCAAACGATTAGATCGTATCGCGCGGCATATAATATCGTAGAGTCGGACATGTACACAATCTATCCGTTATAATTTGCATAACAAAACGTTTATTTGTACTGTACTGTGAGCTACCGCACCTATTGCAATTTTTATAGTAAGAGATTGTGAGGCAGGATACAAGCGTACTATATTGTATAATGTATAAGTAATTCAAAAAATATCGTACGTGTTACCTACTTGCCTGCCATTGCCTACGATAAGAACCTTAGCGTTAAAGCTGGTTGTAAACTCAAATGTCCTTGGCTTCAATAAAAGTAGACCATGCCGTGAAACAACATTAAATTAGTTACCTTATAACATACCGTGCTTATTCACAAAGGCTACAACACGTTAAACAGGAATAAATTTAAGGCTATGTACCTAAGTACGAAAAAGTTCTTATTCGGAACGTCCTAAACCCGAACATTGATCTGTTTACAGTGGCAGCAGACGATAGCGTACGCCATGGTCGCCTCGCTCCTGTAATGTTTACTGTTCCTTGTTTTTGTTTACACAACCGAGTCGAAATGCAGAAAACAAGTAAAAATTAAAACGCTAAATAATTTGTTTGAACTTCACGTTGTTTCAAAACAGGAAAGCACAAACAAAGCACATTTTCATTGTAATCTGATTGTCATCGCGCAAATGTATGAGCGTAAACTAGGGTATTGCGGTTGTGTGGGCGATGCACGCCTCGAACATACTTGTGCATAATAGTTGCGATATTTGTAGAATGCCATCTCGTTAGTTTTAGAAATTCCCGGATCAAACATGCACAGCAGTGGCTGAGCGAAAATTACTAATCTACATAATATTATACAAGACTGTTACTGCCTGGCAATTTGGATAGGTATGACGAAACGCAACGAAGCCGTAGGCGCAACAAGCGCTTAAATGAATTAGGCTTGACATTAAACATGCGTAGAAATACGGAATTGCCAACTTATACTTAATCAGACGATCATTTTAATACTTCGTCAATTGTGCGATCTCATAACGATTAAACATAAAGATTATCTGCGACCAGCATCGTTCCTCTTTGATAGATGTTATCATAAAAACACGTGCATTTACATAGTACTTAGCATATTAATCTCGAGTTACCACGATTTCCAACGGGCGGTGTGTCGGCAGCGACGCGGACGGGCTGATCCCCTGATAAGTTTGCTAAATGATGCCAGTCCGTACAGTCGCCAACTAAAGCTGCATGATGAACGGCGATACCACACAAGGTCGTCCAGGGCGTTATGCTCGACCTCACTCGCAATAGGCTTTTGCTTTTGTTGGATTTTATTGAAATACAATATGAATGAGTCTGGAGTTTAAATCTATTACGACGAGTCGCTTTGAAATGTAGCTCTATACTTTTATTTAATTTGCTGTCAATAGCAATTTAAAAAAGATTTACACTGCAGACAAATAGCCTAAAATAAAACCGGTTATAGATGAAAGAATTCTACTTAAGACTAATGTAAAGGTTGTATTCATTAAATAAACTAAGCATTTCTCTATCGAGTGTACATCGGGAGATCAAAGATAATGTTCCTCTGGGCACAATGAGTCTATACAACGGACTGGAGCATACGTGAAGGGTAGATAATCTCTATGCACAATAATATTTGTGTTTGTGGCAGGCAGCGAGCGCAGGCGTAGCCACAAACAAGGTAGATTGCCAGATCAGAAAAAGAGATCGACTGAATTTTATTAAGTAAAAGAATGTAATAGTAATTTCTGTTGAAACAGGAGATGATAAGCTGAGTGCAGTTCCGACTTATAAACATGAAATTAAAAGAAATCAGCTAATAAGCTACCGCTATCGTTAACGAATAGTGGAAAGAATCCTCATTTAAAACATAAGAACATCTCCCAGATGTTACCAGATTATAAGCTGTTTCAGTTTCTCGACTCACAATTGCTAAAGAAATATCGTGTCTTTCAGCAGTTTTCTTTCTGAAGAAAAGTAAAAAAATCCTGATATTATGCAATCCCCATTTCAATTAGCTGAACTTTGTTGTTAAAATTCAAAATCAAAATAAGAAAGCAAACCTTACTTGACGTCGAGGTCTTAGTAAGTATTTCGGTGACTCACAGTCACAATCGACGTACTTTAGTTTGAAGCCTCTAAAATAAAAAGCTATTTTATTCCCAACATGCTGTAGGTACCTACTTGGAGGCTTTATGCAAATGAAGTCACGACAAAGCTCATTCTTTCTTGTAGTTTAACCAACTTGTTTTTGTTATCGAAGGAATTCTTATAATCGTGTAACAGTGAGCTGTTACCGACAAGCAGCGGATAATAATTGCATATTATTAGCAATCGCTATGTTTGATACTCTCTCATCTTCACTAATAAACATTTTACTGATGGTATCTGCTAGTGATATACATCAATGCATTCTGATATAGATGATGGATATTAAGAGTTTTACGGCGACTTTGTTCTTAAAGACGTGTCGCACGCGCATTGTAAAATGCTGTAATTACTTACGTAGTTCATAAACGTAAAGAGTTAATTTGATAATAAGAGTTAGATGTTATTTTATGAAAATAATCCTCTTAATATCACTTCACTACCAATAAATTGATTCAAGTAAGTAATTATATACGCCCATAAAAACACTCACACGCGTCACCTTATACGCGACACGAAAAAAAAAACAGTAAGTAAATAGAAACTTGATTTAAGAAAATTAATAAAACTACTTCATAAAAATAAATCAATTAAACGGGCGATTACCTTAAGTCAACGTAAGTGATCTTCGATAATAAGCAGTCAGAGCTGTGACGAGCCCCTGCCAACATTTTCTTACAAATCACGATATTACCTCACAGGTCATTGAACTCTAGTTTAACTAGCAAAACGTGATATTTACATTACCAATGGGTACAATACCATTAATTAAAAATTCATTGGTTCGTATAATTTATTTTAATCAATAGGTATTTTCCATAAGGCAACTGAACTTAGTTGAAAGGTCACAGACACCAGTTACATTGGTAAAAAGATGATAGAAAAATATACGTCTGACAATAAGCAAGTTTGTTAGAAATATACATAAATAGAGAACAGTGAACACGTGAATTCGTGAATAATTTCATATTAAATGAAGCATAAGGAAAACAGACAAACACGAAATGTTTTAAAATTATAGCATTTTTTGTTTTGCTCAATTAAGTTATAGGAAATCTTATTATTTGATTAACACATTTTTTCTGACTATAATTGTTGTTTTTAATTAAGTCTATAGGAGCTACCGTAGCGTAACAGTACCGGGTGTCTGAGACAAACACATCCGTCTATGGTTCTCACTTACTGACGTTTGATAACCTATAATTTGTGGTTAATCGTGATGATAAACTTTGGCTTCGTAATTTCTTGTTGCTAAGATGTACATATAAATAAATAAATTCTTAAATTGCAAAACTAGACGTTTTAGTTAAATGATCAATAATAGACCAATTAGCTTTTTTGTTTAGATGGCATATTTACTGCTTAGATGCAAGCCTGATGATGGAGGTCCAAGCACGGGATTTGGTTTTCAGCTCTAAGTATATCCCATTCTCGCTCATTCCTTTTCTTTTGCAAAAAATCACATTCAGAATCGATACAGTAATGGCAAAACGCTCTAATCTTCGTTACTCTCCTGTTATCAATCGACGAGGAGTCTGTAACCTATGAGTGTGCAAACAATGATAAAATATCGAAAGAGTTTTCCCCTAACGTAATAATCTGTGCTAATGGTAACACTGATTCCAATTGTTATCAGAGAAGTCGGTTAATAACTCTAGAGTCATTGATTGTGATAAAAACGCAGTTTTTGTTCTGCTAACACATTACGAGTTACAAGTTTCAGATAAAGCTGTAATTAGTGTAGATACTTATCATTTGTTTACAAGCTGGAAGAACATTTTTTGTTTTAAAATACACGGAATTAAAAGCACAAAAGATTTGTAAACACATTATATTGCAACGGTAAACGGTGTTGTTCAAATTATTAGCAAATTGCGAGACTTAAGCAGGAAATTTGGAAAAGGTCTAATATCCTGCGTTCGGGTATCGCAAGGCCAAGTAATTTTAGGTATTCTAGCAAAACAAAATGTCGTAATGCTAAATACCTGGTATTAGGCAACAGATAAGCTAGCCAGCAATCCGTGGAACTGTAGCGGCATACCGGGCGCTTTGAATATTTTTGTCGCCCGTTTATCTAACATACCGTAATGACTACATTATGATGTTAGTAATAGGGCTGCCTAATATAGGACACTTCCATTACATAAAGTAATGGAAGTGTCCTAGGATTTGGTCTTGCGAGGTTGACTCTTCTACACAAATAAGTATTATCTTCGGGAACGAAACTTCTTGCATTTTCTGCAATTTTGTGGTTCTGTTTTTAGTATACAAATATTTTGAAGTACAATGGAATCCCGTGTCGTGTACATATATTCATAAAACAATATAGAGGTACATAGCTTTGGATAAGGATGTGTGTAGGAGTAAGCATGAAAAAGTAGAGTGCTGGGAATCTGAATCTTAGTGTGAGGAAAATCGCGGACTAGCAAACAGTACGGCCAGATTTCGTGCCTGTTTATTCATTTCTTATATAAGACGAATCTGATAGGCAATGAAGCGTCAACCCTATGCGTTACCTACATGGTGGTGGACGGAATCCGCACAGAATTCTGATCAACAATTCAGCGCGTATTGTTTGAACGCATGTGCATGCGAGAAAGCCACTGGTTTTGTAACAAACGCGCGAACGCATGCATTAACATAGCCATTATGCGGGAACTAACATATTTATTGTAATGTTTACGTACACTTCGTAATAATGAATGAATTTTAATTTGTCATACCAGCTCATAACTAACATTACTTTGTGTAGATAGTTATTATCCATAAATAGCTTCGCAGTGTGCAGTTACTATTAGCACGCTTAGTCAAGTTGAGGCAATAAGCAGGTAACTAATAAATAGTAGTATAGTGGTCCCCTCATGTCATAAATATTATAAGTATTTTGTAGGTAATCTTATCACATACTTCATACTTAATTTTTGTACGAAATTTTAAAAGTGCAATAATTTCAGTTACTTCCGAAAGATTTTTACAGATATTTTTTACTTCCAGTATACAGTACACGGTATTTATTCCAGTACTTTTACCAAGAAGGCTGAGGCTTGAACGCCGTATAAGAAAATATGCACATACTTAATCAAAATAAATGGACTCAAACTTATGGAGCCTTAACACCACAGAAGCCTTATTATAAAGATTTCTGTGCTGGTACTGATATCAACCTAATTCCCACATGGTGCAAATAATACTTCTACTGTTCGTTATGGTACAGTGGTCAAGGTATCGATGTGCGATACACTTTCAATGTCCCCGCATTGTGGAATAGAGAAATTCTAGATGCGCCCGCGACGATATCGCGGAAATACGAAACTTATTGGATACTTGAAATCTTACCAGACTCAGACTATTGCCACAAACTGCAACCTCAAGATTGGTTTGCATTATTCAGCTATGAATGACATCCAATAAATTAGGAAGTAAGTTTATTTCTCATGTACTTAACTATAAAGAAGATGCATATGATAAAATGCTCTTTGCTATAACCAAAGGAATGACCAAAAAGTTTATATTATAACCGTCTTGTCTGCTGTCAAATAATGTTGATGACATATGACATACCTACACAGTGTCTTTGCTTGATTGTTTACGATGTTCTTTGAAATAGTTTTGGAGAGTTTAATTTTGGAGATTTTTACCTTTTTTACCAATGTAGTACCTATTCAAATGGTTAAATAATTTTGTATTGGGAGGTTTAAATAACAACTCCAGACCGCCATTCCTTAGTGTTTGGCGAATGCGAATCGTCTATTCGAGCTTTCAATTTGGATGATTTAATAACAAGGCAACAAGGGTATTTTTGGGAAATGCGAAACGTTTCTAGTTAAGTTTCTTTACTGTAGGTGCTCCCTGTGTTGCTCCGCATCGCTGCTATTGTGGTGAAGCTGTCGACAGCCTCGGGTACCATGGTCTGTCGTGCTGCAGAAGTGCTGATCGTATTGCGCGGCATGCCAGAATTAACGATAATAATCCGTCGTGCTCTTTCCACCGCCAGCGTACCAGCCGGGTTAGAGGCTAATGGGCTGGTATGTGACGATGGAAAGTGGGCTGATGGGATGACGTTGTTGCTATAGATGGTATGGGACGCAACGTGAGTCGACATTGGCGCCATCACATCTTCCCAGCACGGCAGGTCATGCTGGTGCGGCTACTGCTTCTGCAGAAACCACCAAGCGGTATAGGTGCAAGTATAGTAACCATATTGGAAACTAGACTTTTGAACCCTTTGGGATCGAAACGCTCGGACCATGGGGCCCGACTACTCGGTTGCTGTTCATGGACATAGCATAGGCTTGTCGACGCTTCACGTGATCAAAAGGCTAGTCTGTTCTTTGGATAAAGAATTAGCATTGTCATACAACGTGGTAATGCGGCCAGTCTTCTGGGCAAGTTTCCGGAGGACAGCGATGCGGAGGAGTACTTCGACGCCTAACACTCAGTTCGTAGTTTTACTAATAGAAGGTAATTTTAAGTCTGTAAATATAGTTTGTATTATTTATTTAATTATAAAAGACTAGCCGTTTCCCCGCGGTTTTACCCGCGTCCCGTGGTAACTACTGCCCGTACCAGGATAAAATATAGCCTACGTTACTCGTGGATAATGTAGCTTTCGAATGGTGAAAGAATTTTTAAAAACGGTCCAGTAGTTTTTGAGCCTATTCATTACAACCAAACAAACAAACAAACAAAGTTTTCCTCTTTATAATATTAGTATGGATAAGTATAAAAAAAAACTTTGAAGCAGTAGATAAAATCGCTTTCGTAGGTGTGTGACTAAACTAGATAATAACGTCGACATGCAACATTACAAGCGGAGTGCCACGTCTTGCATCTTCAATAAGTGTTTCACTTTTACCCACTGATTAATATTGCCGATGTCAATAGCCCATGAATGGGTGTTTCGTCACTACACTGACTCTGTTTTATGTTTTATGAAACTTTTAACATCGTAATTTTTATTGTTTAATAACTATGATCAAAGCGAAAGCTGGGTTCAGTAAAAAGTGCAGGTACCACTCACTGTAGTCGTAAAGTTGTTATTTACCTCTGTCCTTATTACTATAACATGATAATAAGGTTGAGTATGCTCACAGAATGACGAATATGCAGATAAATCTTTATGTGGATATTTACCATTTACCTTTTTGTTACAGATAATGTTAAGGAAGAATATATTCTTAACGGTCGCGACACTAACATGTGTGGTGAACGCCGTGGTACAAAATACTGCTACAGTGAATGAAATCGATTTAACACCTAAAAAGCTGGTTACAAGTACTGGTGGACCTTTGTATCCCAAAGCAACAGAAACAAGAGACTTGCGAACACTCGACGGGATATGGAACTTCAGAAAATCACCCTCCGATCCAGAGACTGGGTACAGAGCTGGATGGTTCGAACAGGATCTTGACAAGGTAATGTACCTTCGCTGTAAAAAACCTACATCGATGATATCATAAGCCTGAGGGGCAATACCACATGTTTCATGTTGCTATGTAGGTTCGAATTTATGTGTAGCACGTTTTTTAACTACGGAATAATGTTTCGACGTTGGTGTGCTATAGAATAATCTCACCTAAATTATTTGTTTGTATATTCCACATAATTCAAATTGAATCCATCAAATCCTTTCAAAAAAAGGAACATTGCGTAAATTCACGGATTCTTAATCAGCTTACGAACCCTTTTAATGACGAAGCAATTTAAAATAAATAAACGGCGAAAATCCTTTAAATTTTACGATCGTGCGTCCTGGTAATCTGGCCGATGATCATCAATATTATAACAACCTTCACGTCCACCCACATTGTATATAAATGGCCAACAATGGCTGCTGAATATTCCTAAATATTTACGGTTAAGGCTTGTACGCACCGCCCTCGCTTTTATCAGGTACTATTATGTAACTAAGGGACCTATTGTTAGGTTTACTTAAATTGTCAAAAAGTTTGAAAACTCCTCAGTATGTGAGTCCACGGGAAAACTTTTTACGACTTGCCCGTGATCTAATCTACATATTGTTATACGCCTACACAAGCACCGATTGTGAAGATGTTTTTATCATACCAGTGTTACCAGTTTATTGATTGACATTGTAATTCAACTATTTTAAGGCTAGGCTTTTATTTACTTTTTTAAATTTATAAAAGGATTGAACAAGATGCTGACTATGTAACTACATTATGAGTTCATGTTTCAATCAAAATGTCAAATGTCCAGACTATATCGTGATAGATTCCTATTGCAAACCTGTCGACCTTGGCGCCTATGCGTTATTTACTAGTACAAATATGAATACTTAAGCTTTGTTAGATAATATGGACGAAAAACTGGTTTATCAGCTGCGTTATTAATATTTAAATTATGCTTAATTTCCATATTTCTACTACCTCATTGTCACTTAATCACATTAATAGCACTAATTTTATTTCCATGGTGAAAACGTAGCGATGAATATACTTAATAAGCGTCTTAAAAACAGATCTGAACATCGTTAAGTATTTCAATTTAACATTGAAACTTTTTGCAATAATTACTTCACTCTTGCATTTTCATTGATCTACTCAAGCGTGGCGGATGGAAGAACTCGCTTGAGAAATGTTTTATAATCTAGGTTTTATATATGAATCACTTTCATTATTTTCTTTAATAGTATTTGTTTGGACTCACCATTTTTTTTTTTTTTTTTTTTTTGTCAGGGGGGAAAATCCTCATGGACTGTACTCCACCTGGGGCAGGTGGAGGGGTGTGCCGGACTCTTACCGGCTAAAAACCCTACCTGGTGTTGCCTCCAATTACCTGTAAGTAGTCGAGGGCACGGGTATCGCCAAAGCATTCTTCCGCACCCCCGACAGGTATTGGCCCGCCAGATGTTCGAAGGCGGGCCCCGTCACCCTCTGTGGCCGTCACCCAGCGGCCACAGTAACTCCACTGAGAGAGGCGCGCGCAACACAACGCCACCGTCTCGAGGCCTGTTTCTGATCGGACGACAGACGCCCCTAGTCTGTCGTCCGCAGGCCGCGCCCTATGGTGGCCGGAGATCAGCCACCCTGCGACGCCCCCTACGTCTGCTGCGGGTGGGGAGAGAGGTAGCAGATTCTCTCACCCTTTCCGCCGCCTCCTTTAAAACCATCACCTCCTCGCAAAAGGAGGCGACGGCATTCCACTCTTCTTCGCTGCTGACCATGCAAGACACGACGGCCGGCAGCGAAAGATTTCCCGCAGCATCCAGTACCGCAGTTAAATCACGGCGCTGCGTTGCCCATGCTGGGCACTCCGCCAACGTATGCAACGCCGAATCTTCGTTGCCGGTGCCACAATGGTGGCATTCGGGCGTGGGCTCCCGGCCTATGCGACACAGGAACTTTCCGAAACAACCATGTCCGGTGAGAACCTGTGTCAGCCGGAAGCTGAGGGCGCCGTGGCTTCTCTCCAGCCACTCCTTCATTACGGGCCTTATCGCCGCGATAACGGCGTGCCCTGCCGTGGGTCGTGCAAGCCTCTGCTCCCACTCCGCCATTAACACTTGGCGGAGCTCAGCCCTATGCGCCTCAACTTGTCGAGGTGCGAGACGCTCGCCCCGCCCCACCGCTTCCTCGCGCCATGTATAGAGTGACGCGAGGACTCTTCCGTCCATGTCCCACGGCGGAGATCCGGCTAGGAGACATGCCGCTTCGAACGAGATCGTTCGGTAACCCCTTATGACCCTGATGGCCATCGCTCGCTGTGGTCTTCGTAGCGCTGCGCGGTTGCGGGCCGCCAGGGTGTTCGCCCACACTGGCGCGGCGTACAGCGCCATCGCCCTCACGACCCCCATATAGAGCCTCCGGCAGGAGTTGTTGGGCCCCCTGAGATTGGGTAGCAAGCGCGAGAGCGCTGAAGCCGCGGCCATCAAACGAGGGGTTAGCCGCTGAAAGTGCGGCCCGAAGTCCCATCGACTGTCGAGAACGAGTCCGAGGTATTTCATTGTCGACTCGACAGTGATGGTGACCCCTCCTACCACTATGCTGGACCCCGGAGGTGGCTTCTTCCTCGGCCCATGGAAACAAAGGGCCTCAGACTTGTGCAGGGCCACCTCGAGGCCAAGACGTCGGATTCTGCCCACAACCTGTGAGACACTGGCAGTCGCCCGAATGGCCGCCTGGCGGTACGTCTTCCCACGTGCTGTTACTAGCGTGTCGTCAGCGTAGCATATCACGCTGACGCCGTGGAGAAGCGCACCGCGCAGGACCCAGTCGTATCCAATGTTCCACAGGAGAGGGCCAAGAACCGACCCCTGAGGAACACCGCACGTCATCTCTCGACGACCCCATCCTTCTCGACCCGGGTATACGACAGCTCTTTCCGACAAGTAATCCCCGACTATGCGGCGGAGGTACGCTGGCACTCCATGGTAACGGAGCGCCTCCTTGATGGTATTCCAGGGCAAGGTGTTGAATGCATTGGCGATGTCGAGCGACACCGCCAAGACCACCTCGCCCCGGGCGACAGCTTCCTCCGCCAGAACCCTTACGCGCATGATCGCGTCCACTGTTGAACGCCCCTTTCGGAAACCATATTGGTTGTCCGCCAGATCTGGCCCTTCGCTAGACATGTACTGAACAAGGCGGTCGGCGATGATTCTCTCGAAGATCTTGCCCACTTCGTTCAGCAACACAATTGGCCTATAGGCAGATGGTGAATCTGCGGGGCGTCCGTCCTTCCTGAGCAGGATCAGCTTTCCGGTCTTCCACCGGTACGGAAATTGACTCTGCTCCAGACATGCGCTCAGGAGTCCTGCTAGTCGGGGCCCGAGAGCCTCAAAGGCCAGAGCCCATGCTCGGCCTGGAATGCCATCGGGTCCCGGAGCAGTGTTTTTCATGCGAGCGACCGCCGCTTTTAGCTCTACTCGGGTCACATGAGGCACATCGTCGTCGTCGACCTCGGCGTTGGGCACGCTCGAAGGCGGAACCATGGCAGGTGGATTATGCTCCGGCCTCAGGGGGAAAAGCGCACTGACTACATCTGCAAGAAGTTGGGGCTGCATACTCTGGGACAGTGGGGGAGCCCACTGGCGCAACTTGCCCCTTACCATCCGGTAGGGCCGACCCCACGGGTCGCGGTCAAGAGTCGCCAGCAGTTCCCTTTGAGCCTCTGCTTTAGCCTTCACGATGGCCAGCTGAAGAGCACTCTTTGCCTCCCTGTACGCCTCGTAAAGTTCCGCCTCTTCGGCCGACGCTGTAAAGGGCCGACGGCGTCTTCTTCGGCACCTGGCATACTGGCGTCGCACTTCCACGCATGAGATGCGCAGCTGCGCGATCTCCTGCGACCACCAGTATACCTGGCGCCTGGGTGGTATTGGCTGGACTCGGGGCATGGCACTATCGCAGATTTGCGACATGCTCTCCTGAAGCCATTCCGCTTCCTCTTCGATGTTGGCAGGTCTGTTCGGATGATCCAACCAGGACTGCACGATAGCAGCTTCCACGAAAGCCTCCCTGTCCAGCCGTTTAAGTGCCCAGCGCGGGCCCTCTCCGATGGTCCCCGGAGGCGCTTGGACCGGCCCAATTGAGGTAGCACTGGCGACACTGAAGCGAATGTATCTGTGGTCAGATAGCGTCTCCACCTCCTCCAACACGTGCCAGCCCTGGACGCGATTTGCGAGCCCAGGGCTTGCAAATGTGAGGTTGGACTCACCATCTTATCACCCGATGTAAGGACATTTGACCACGGTCCTTAGATATCGTGGAATAACTTTTAACACGTATCTACAAATTAATTTGTCCTTTGTCTTGCGGTTTTAGCTTGAAAACTTATTTAACTAGTCACTTGTGTTTTAAACAGAAATATTAAATGCAATATTTACACAGCAGGTTTTTTTTACCTTTTGTATTCTCACTTTAATCACAAGTTAACATCAAAGGTGACATTTTCAAACCTGAAGTTAATGCGTCTCTTGACTGTACTTTGCTTTTCACGCTGTCCTTAACTATTAAGACACGGTAATTTTGAAATCTGAAGTCCATAAGACAATTTGGGCCAATCTATAATTTCACTCAAAAAATCATTTGAGCATATTCAAAAGAATTCGAAAGAAGATCATTCTTTAGAACATAACATCAAAAACTATTGCTATTTTTTCCTCCACAGACTGGCCCGGTACTCGCAATGCCAGTGCCCTCATCATACAATGACGTCGGCGAAGATATTTCCTTACGAGACCACGTGGGAGTGGTGTGGTACGACCGGCGGTTCTTCGTACCTTCCTGGTGGGGGTCTACTGGCCAGCGAGTGTGGTTAAGGTTCAGCAGCGTCCACTATGCCACTGAAGTGGTAAGTTTATATTGTCATGACTAATTACCTTAATCTCTGATTAAGACGGTCCCGTTGAGCTAGTTTAGTTGACTAAAATGTTACATGGTGTTTACCGTTGAAATCAAACTAAAGGCTTATGCGCAAAGCTAGGAGGTCAGATTTTACCCTTAAAAAAACCTCAGAAATCATGGAATTCGGGTGAAACTAATTTAGTAGTAAGTAAGTAGCTCACAACTCGTAACAGATCTTATACTCGTACAACTCATTTAAGTTAAGCGATTCAATTTATGTAGCAACAACTTTAATCGCATATTTAGGACGAAAAACCAAATCAGCTTAAGCTGGTCTCAAACTAAACAAAATAAATCAATTATTTAATTAAGTACCTGCAATTAAAAATCGTCTGTCTTATTAAAACTAATTACAACGACTTTCCACAGTTACTTAATACTTTCTAAGGTTACCGACAGACCCTTTATGGCAAAGAATATTGATGGACTCAAAAATTGGGTTTCTCATGTTTTGTAATAGCTACGTAGTACCTACATCATGGTACATTTATGTTTTCATGCATTGATTGTTTTCTTGATAAATTCCATATATCTAAGCACATTACGTTCCAATCAATTACGACAACACCACGAAAGTAGGTGTTATTATTTCCAACGCGTATCTTTTACAATATTCAAATGAGCGCAATAACAAATACGTAAAATGCGTACAAATATTGTTGACTCAAAGGATTTGCGCTAAACAGCGCTGTGCTGACCCGGAGTTCACACGATTAACATATAAACGGTTTTTGCGGTCGCTATTTCATCTTTTTAGACACATCCTTCTTGAGAAAATCCATGCCCAAAGAAGCGATGAATTTAAATCAGTTGCCTCACTCTCCGTATGGGTAACTACGAATCTAGTTATTTGCACCATACCAAACGTCATTTTAAATGTATAAGTGCTTCTTATGGAAGCTTGGAAATTAGGACATTTTTAATGTTTGTCTAGATTACACACGCTCTAAATGATATTCCAAGAGATATCATTTACCGGACAACAACCTTCAGACGTGTGTAAAAAGTCTCTTTGTCTTTAATTTTTTTACAAGTAATGATATCATTGCATAATAATGATATCTCACTTTGTTCACTTTGCATAGGTTTATGAGAAGCTTAGGAAATAAATCATTTCATAAAACTAGAAAATAATGCTCACACAAAATTTGCCAATACCTAAGTCCCTTTAAGTAATCTACCACATAATTCGTCGAATTTTAAAGTCGTTCAGGTCAATAGGTGGGACATGACCTCAATATTTGCTAACAATCAATGCATATATTTAAAAGAGCTAACATTCACTCATTTAAAAATATTCCTCTTAGATTTTATGGACAATTTTCGTTGGTATTTTTAGTTAGCAACAAGAAAGGGCATCTACAGCCCCGATTGACGGCCACGGTAGTATCCGAGAGGTGTCGTTGTCACGAGGCAGTCCGACTGTAGGTAATTGGACAATTTGTCGCGTGACACCCGTCTCGCGAGTTCGCACTCGTTTGACCTGACTGCCAAGCGCCCACTAACTCACATTCAATACGAAACACCTACTTGAGGAGACAGCAGCAAGCCATCAATTATTTACTTTACGCAGAACGCTTTCATGCATATTCCAGCTGTCAACTCATTAACTGCGGCCGATCTGATTGATTGATGCGTTTGATACGTGCACTTGCTTACCCTTGTAACGAGTCTTGCTTGTCGACAACGAATTAGTAAGCAGCACTGAAACGAAACTAGTTGTCTTTGATTGATGAAGTTGAATGGAAAGATAAGATTCATTATCGTTTTTGCCGTTAGACTTTTCTTGGGATTTGTCCATTTACCAATAAATCCAGTTATACTGTAAACAGTGGTGCACCTTCTTATGTTCTATTAGCTTTTTACTCATCAAATTTTATAATGTTATCCTAAAATGTTCTTCTTAGCCTACACGCTTTACAGCGTCTTAGCGCTTATATGTTGTAGACGGTCGTCATTCATACGCCAATTGTACTAGAGGGCAATAAGAATCACTGACCTCACTTAACTGACATTACTCAATCAGCTTCCTG
This sequence comes from Helicoverpa zea, assembly GCF_022581195.2. NCBI lineage: Eukaryota > Metazoa > Arthropoda > Insecta > Lepidoptera > Noctuidae > Helicoverpa > Helicoverpa zea. The sequence goes on along the minus strand of NC_061467.1, from coordinate 3,963,382 downwards.
CCGACCGAGTTGTCTAGTGGACCCGTTCTTGTCAGTACCTCTGCTGTTCTGGGAAAGGTAATACGAAGGTTGAACTAAATAATAGAAGTATTTGCGGAAAGATTACCTTCCTAAGCTAAATGTACCTGCCTTAAGTCCCTTCTGTCGTTTCAGTGTTCCTCCATCCAACTTCTTTCAAGTTAATCAAGTAGATTGATTGAAATAAATCTTGAGTTGTTGCCTTTATTTCAAAAGGATGAATACTCCCCATGAACTAGATAGATAAAATCTATAACTACTAACCTTCACGGATTACTGAAATAATCGTACTACAGCACTATTTCATTCAACTAAGTAATTTATAAGCCCAGTTACATTGTAAGTTTACTAGGTCAAAATAAGCAAATGCAATGTCTTCCAAGTAGGCATTCTAGTGGAGTTGTAAATCACTGGCTTGGTGATTCGTTTTACATACGGATATACTCGTAGGGACCTACAGTACATTAAGGCGAGCACCACAAATTTACTGCTCTGTAGGCGATACCTCATTTCTGGTACAATGATTTGTAAATCAACCGCGAGACGACCAACTTAGAGGTGTTATAAAGACGCAATTTGCAGGACAATGTCGGGGAAACGGGTCGGGTAAGCAATCTGCATAATACGTATAAACAGACACAAATCATTCACCGGTGTACACCTACGGGATTAAGTTCATTCACATTCACTTCAATGGAAACTTAGAATGCAATCTGTATGGAAAACGATATTGTATTGTACTTGAAGCCTTGTTAACCCAGAGTCTAGCACTAATGTATAAACAACGTTGCTTTATTATGGAAAAACAGACTTGACATTAACAGTTGTTCAAATATGATTTCAATACAACTAATATTACTTACCTATAAACAAAAGTTTGTATGTATCATGGATGTTTGTATCACTACACAAACTACAGAATGGATGTTGATTAAACTTGCCGGAGTTTACATATCAGAGTAACATAATAAAAATAAAGGCAATTTTTTTCCCCAGAAAAAAATAAAGGCAATTTTTCCCCAGAAAAAAATAAAGGCAATTTTTTTCCCCAGAAAAAAATAAAGGCAATTTTTTTCTGGGGGCAAGAAATAGATCCCTCAGCAAGCAGGTGAAACCGCTAACAGAAGGTAACACAAAATATTCGTTTTGATGTTACCAACAACAAATGTCAAATTATGTAGCAATATTGTTTCTAGTTCATGGGTAAGTAAGACTGTTATTGAAAACGTCCATTAAGTACTGTAAAAACAATAGTTCCTCATTTTTTACATCATAATGTCAGAATAGGTAAGATAATTAATATTTGAACCTACAAAGCGATCCATTTCGTCTAATACAATTCAATAAAATTAACAGTTACTGGAAAACTACAAACCATAACACGAATCAGTGAAAGTAGTTCTTCAAAGGAAAATGAATTACAAAAATAAATCAAAGATTCCGACTTCCGAAACAATGTAATTGGTGTTAGAATTTCACTGAAATCGACGATAAGTTTTCTTGGAAACTCGATTGTTTTTCCTTTGTAAATAATTTAGTGCCTGTTTACTTTCAATATCGACATCGCGAAAAAACACAGTATGTATAACCTATAGCAAGGATTTTTAAGTATATAGTAAGGCCTTTTAACTTTATGTTCGATATTTTAGTGGAGTAAATAAAGTGTCGGAACAATATTATTGGAGTAAATAAACTTAAAATGATTATGATGAATACAGCAGAAAGACAAAAGCTTTCAGTTATTCAGATCACTTAGCTTTATTTCGCGCGTCTTCCATTGTTCTCACACTTAGTGGTTTTTGATTGATATGAAAGTGAACTTTGTCCTTGATATTATTATAAGGTTAAGACTCCGTGTTAAGACCTTTTGATTATTCTTTTTTTGTATGTAGGTACTGTCTTTATGTCACGATCTTCGCTTAAGGAAAGAATTCGCTGATGCTTATTTTAGAGTTCATCGATCTTGCAATAAATCAGCCTTTTTGTATTAGTTCGTATTCGGTATATTCTTCATGAAACCTACATCTTTTTATGCAGGGCATAAGAATTCACTAAGACATGATTTTTTTTCAATCACAAATACCGTCAATTGCCTTCCAAGTTCTCTAAGTTCTATATCTTAAATAGTATTGGAGCTTGTATTGCATCTTTTACATTCCTAAAATCTCTATGAGCAGTGGTAAATCAACACACCTTCACAATAACATTACTAACTCATTCGACCTACATGTAATAGCTGTGCCTTGGTGAATCCCAATAAAATCCCCTCAGCAAGTTTCAAATTACTCCCTCTATAAACCAAACTATACCTCTCGATACCTACCATACATCTTGTATCGCAGGAACATTATTCCGACACCCACGCAAGGTGAATGCGCCCGACTTTTGTTCAAATTAGCCGTGTATTCTTATCCTGGTAATGTTTGACTTATCTTTATTTTCTCAGCGGGGAATTTAAAACACGCGTTTGCACTATAAACGTATTATTTTCTAATCTCCATTTTAACTTCTTGTTTATTTATTGTTGGTACTGATTTTCCATTTTAGAATCTGTAGCTAGAAAAGCTCGTCTAATTCACGGTGCACAAAAACAGCAGTGTGCTCGTCATTTCAGCTTAGACGAGCTAATTAGGTCTTCTTGTTGGTAACGCTATTAGAAACTCATCGCGGTTCAACGTCTAATTAGTAGGTAATCGGCTGTTTCGTACTACTTAAAATGTCTTATCTTTTTAGTATATTTAGCTAAATTGTTCACAGCTTGATTCCAACAAAGATAGCGCGGTATTGAGCAATATCCGCAAGCACTCACTTAGTATTATCATATTTATCATATTTGAGTAAGAACCAATATAAATAGCCTCAGTATTTGTTCAAGCTTTTAGCGTTTCACAAGCGATACTAAACAAATACGTTTAATATGATATTTCGGTATCATAATATGACAGCTTAAGTAGATAAATAATGTAAGTAAGTACGTTATATATTTGTATAAATCGCATGCATACATTATACATCGAATCAACACTCAACACAATAACAATGTAACGGTAAACAATATATTATGTAATATTAAGTATTATGTAAAATAACTGGAACTGTTAGAGTTAAGGCCACAATAAGGAATTCACACACCATAAAATTAGTAAATGAAATCTTACCGCGAAAATTTAAATGTTCAAATCCCAATGGAATCGAGAGGAGAGATTTTTGGGAAAAACTGATTTGTTATAAAACGCACGGGATAAAGAAAACAGCTAGGTAGCAGTCTCGTTAAAAAAACGCACATGTAGTTTTATATTTTTCTGTTACCTACAGTAAAATGTAAATAACACAATAGTACAACATTAGTATCTGAAATGACTTATTATATTAAGCTGTAACTGTTCTTTCGTGAATTCAAGAAGGTGCTTGAACGAAGAACGGAAATGAGAATAATTTTAAAAATGATGGCCAAGATCAAAGGTGTTGCGATCTAGCTACTATTTATTTCTAAGTTGATGAGGATACTTGAAAGTTTTTTGACGCTCTAAAAACAGCAAGCGAAATATTAAATCATGATTTAAAAATCTTGTTGACTTTTAGCAGTCTGATCCTATACCATGTCTTTACAGCAGTTATCCAGATTGTAAGTTAAAGGGCAGACAGACCTATAGACTGCACAATATCTTCTAACACGAGAATCCGTATCAGGTCTAGTATTCGTTCAACAAAATCTCAATCTTTATGAAAGTTTAAGGGCATTGCTATTCCCTGATAGTTTGTTGGAACACTTGCATTTCATCCGTCCTTTCATCGCTCTCTCCTTCCTAACCTAAGCCTTTACTGATGTTGATTTTAAATTATTTCATACATTCCAGTTTATCAACGGCAAGTCGGTGATGTACCACGAGATCGGTCACTTGCCATTCGAGGCGGAGATCACGAATGTGGTGAGCTTCAACAGTAGCAACCTGCTCACTGTCGTCGTGGACAATACACTGCTCAGTGACACTGTCCCACAAGGTGTCATCAAGACTGTATATGACGGGTGAGTTTACATTTGAACTTTACTTACAAATTTAGCTTAGCGAGAATTACTAAGGGCGCGTGTGTCATGGGTGTGACATGGTGGTTCTGTGAATCTAATATTCGACATACGTCATCGATGAGGAGCAAATCATATAGTCTTTGCATAGGTAAGTGTTTACTTCTCATAAATTATGCAAAATTTTACATAACTGTTAACCTGACGAAAAGCATAATTTAAGAGCAAAATTCATTTGGTAAACAGTCGTTAATTAATACCTACAGATTGAGTGCAGCTAGAAATGACCGGAAAATAAATATCATTACCGTTCCCGGATACTTAATGAGCTTGCAAACATTTGTTCACGGCTCTTGCTTTGAAAACAATAAAGTCTGTTTACAATAACATTCTAAATTTAAAGGCTTGCTGCATTCTCAATATTCAAGTACTTAGCAGTATTTTACGCAAGCGTTAACATTCTTGTTTCTTTTACTGTAAGACCTACATACTATGCTATCATATATCACTAAACTTCGATGACTGCCGATCTCATTGCCTCCCCTTTCACCCCATTTCTACTTCTTTTTCTATCTTGTGATAGCTAACATATATAAATCTCTCCTAAAGGCCAAACCGATTTCATCAAGAGCAACAATACACATTTGACTTCTACAACTACGCCGGCATTCACCGAACTGTTTTCCTGTACTCCACGCCTCAGGTGTACATCGATGACGTCATCGTCAACACAGACATCCAAGGACTCACAGGTCAGTCTAACTGATTATTTAAAGGTCAAACAAAACCACTGACAGAACTAATATAATGCAGGCCTAGATTTATGCAAGTGATTAATGATAACCTTGATCTTTAATTAAACAATAGTAAATATAGTATACCTGCCAACCCAGTGCACTGTGATTACAATTCATGATGAATTAACTCTTTAAAACTATGTACACATATTTACTTTGAAATTACAGGTTTCGTAGTATACAATGTGACAACGAAAGGACCGAATTCAGACAAAGTTCAGTGCGTGGTACAGATATTCGATAAGAACGATACGCAAGTGACGGCGTATAATGACTGTGCTGGACTACTCGAGATCGGTAATGCCCACTTCTGGTGGCCTTACCTCATGCATCCCAACCCTGGATACTTGTACACGTTTAAGGTAAGACCCTTTACCTTAATATAATTGAAAACAAAATCTTAGCCCTTTAGGTACCTACCCTTGCTGCCTTGCATCACACCTTCAAAATAAAGATTTTGATCATTGCTGTATATTCATTGTACATAATAAGCCCTAATTAGACCGAAAAGGAAAATGTATTTATTATCCTTTTATTTTTCCTTGTGGCAAAAATTGCTTTATTTTCAACACTCACCTCGATTATTGAACACTACAATATGAGAAAATAAGGATAAAGTTAATTTACTTATATGTTTGCATAATTCAAAGGGGAAAAACTATAATTATATTGTCTGTTTCTTTTTTTATATATTTTACAACACAACTTAATTGGACATTGAAAAGTTAATATCGGACGGCAAAAAAATCTGATAAAGGCAAAAGTGTACATACTTTCCAAAATAGAATAATATTCCATATTGTTTTCAGGCTTCGCTTATAGGTCCGCAAGGCGAAATAATCGACTCTTATAGTCAAAAGATTGGCATCAGGACAGTCACGTGGTCCAATACTTCCATCTACCTGAACGACAAGCCACTCTATCTGAAAGGATTCGGCATGCATGAAGATTCAGACGTAAGGAATCTCATATTTTAGAACTATATATGTAAAATATTCTGATATAACATCACTACGTTACTTTTATTTATTTTATTTGCAGCTAAGAGGCAAAGGATGGGACCCAGTTTTATGGGTAAAGAATTTCAACTTAATCAAATGGTTGGGCGCCAACGCATTCAGAACATCCCACTACCCTTACGCCGAAGAGATATACCAGCTTGCTGACGAATACGGCATCATGATCATTGATGAATGCCCCAGCGTTGATACAGAGTGAGTGATCTAGTAATAAGAGCAGACCAGTCCCATGTTGGGCGCCAGAAATGTAATACGATAATTTAGGACAATAGAATATGATAAATTATTTGTTAATCTTTGAATTTATATTTTAGTGGCTTCTCGGACGCGTTGTTGACTAAACACAAGCAATCGTTGACGGAACTGATTCGACGGGACAAGAATCATCCGAGTGTAATTATGTGGTCAATCTCCAACGAGCCTCGGTCTGCCAACAAATTAGCTGATAGATACTTTGGGTAAGTCTAGTTCCTTGGCAGGTCTTTATTTTCCTTTCGAGAACTTTGGAAGATTTCAGAGCTCTTGATTGTGAAAATCATTGTTATAAAATTGTACTATTTGTATTGCAGGGAAGTCGTTCGTCACGTCAAATCTATGGATCTCTCCAGGCCTGTCACCATCGCTATCTCTGCCGGCGCTTCTAGCGACAAATCTGTGAGTGTATTAAACTGTGCCATCTATATTGATCAGAAAGAAACTTCATCCCGGAGCTCGGGTAACATCTTGGAAAATAAAGCAACAATACCGAGAAACAACTCCGTCTGCATGAAGCTATACACACTGCTGCTGATAGGAGCACCTAGAGGAAATTATCCCGGCCCAACCTCATTGCTGACAGTGACTAGTGATGGTCACGATCCCCAATCTATGGCGGAACGACTTTGATGTGATGACCGAGAAACAATTATTATAATGAATTCCTTTCTTCCTCAATCAGGGTCGTCACTTAGACGTGATCAGCTTTAACCGCTACAACGGTTGGTACGCGAACCCGGGCCACACGACGCAGATCACCAACAATGTGGTAGAGGAGGCGACCAACTGGCACCGCATACACAACAAGCCCATCATTATGACTGAGTACGGAGCTGATACTATTGCTGGGCTGCACTTGGTGAGTGCTATTGCTATGTACATCATCACTACATACGAACAAAAAACGCTTAAATGTTCAAAACTAAGCAACCACTTTTCATACGGTCTTTTATCAGATAGTGTTTCAAGAGGAAGGTTTACATGTATAATAACATACATTAAATAGTGGGGAAATACTGTTATCCCGTGCAAAGCCAGGGCGGGTCGCTGGTACATAATAATGTCATGTTCTACTTCTATCTTTCTATCACTATATGGGTTTTGCTGCTGAGCCATTTTGACAAAAGACAACTGCACATGATTCATTCTTGTAGTTATCATTAAATCCAACTGCCTATATTAAAACTTCTTGTATCCTTCATTTTCCAGTATCCTGAATACATTTGGTCGGAAGAGTACCAGTGCGTGTTGATCGCAGAACACTTCAAGGCGTTCGATCACCTGCGGAGGGCTGGCTTCTTTGTCGGAGAGTTCATATGGAACTTCGCTGACTTCAAGACGCCGCAGTGTTAGTATCCATTGTTTAAAATTAACATTCATTAAGTTATTAATTCTTTCTTCGAATCATAGCCACATTGTCTACTACTCAAATTATGTCTGCTTATGATTATAAATCAATCAGAGATAGGGTCTTGTTTTTGCCAATCAAGAGGTGATTGAGTAGACTATCTAAAAAAGAAATCAGAAAGTTTCTGTCACTAACATTACGTTCGGCTTGTTGCCTAGGGAGGGTAGGCAAAGGCCCTCAGCGACGTCGAGACCGCCTGCAGCCACACATTCGACACCTGAAGTGGTTGCGTTGTAAGCGATGACTGTCCCTAATGTCTTTTATGATGATCTAATGCTATGTGAACACAGGATTGAAGGTGGTGGTGGATCGACTTGCTTGTGATCAGAATGCATGGTATATGTAAGGCTGAATGAACTGAATTTGCATGATTGAGAAATATTTCGAATGATTTATTGAGCCCTTCCATGACTTCCTGACAGAACATTTAAACAAAGTCAATTGAAGTTACAGGAGATATTTCTTAGATAAATTGTCTTAGATATAGATTTTTTTCAAGAAAATCCAAAGCCTCTTGTTTTGTAAGAAAATTTTCTCCTTGACCAGCAAAGCATGACATTTCATCGAATGGAGCATCCTTGATATTTAAGCATACGTAGAAATCTACGTGCATTGAACGAGCGGCATATCTCATTAGCACTTTTATTTATATCACACATCTAATTGTGCTATTATTATTTCAGCAATAACCCGTGTTGGTGGCAACAAAAAGGGTATTTTCACCCGCAATAGGCAGCCCAAAGCCGCGGCACATCTCTTGAGGTCTCGCTACCACGCACTCGCCACGTCCGACTACGGCATGCCCCTTGCCGAGACCACATACTACATCAGCGACAACAAGCCAGCCAATCACGAGGAGTTGTAGACTCTGCCATACCCACCAAATTCTTTATTATCTACTAAGTATAGGTTTTTAGGCATGCAATGGAGTTCGATAGTTTGACAGAGTAGAACACTCGCCTAGGTAACTGCGGATATTTTTGGAACTAAATATTTAACAAGTGAGCGATGACAACACTAGCGCCGAAGCCGATAACAACACAGATTATGGTGATTGCTTGGCAATACCTTTTTTCTGCTATATAACGATATGGTTTAAGAAACAATACTTGTACGTCCAATTAAAAACCAATAAATTGTCCGTTATTTATATTTATAAACCAAAAAGCAAGCTACTGATTACACAGTCTTTTTAAAGCTTGTGCCACAATTATGCGATTACGCGTTGGTACTTAATAATATCAAAACTTGTGTATTTTTTACGTTCTGCAAACTTATATTACTTAGTAGATACAATGTAAAATGTAAGATATCTCGACCAAATTGTAGAACTCGTTTACATAAATGCCTTATGTATTAATATGACCAAACGTTATTGTTAGTAAATAGTATTTGCGATAATTAATAGTACAAGAAATCTGCTATTTCATGAGAGGATTTTTTATCCCTTTCCGAACTATACGTATTTAAATATTGAAGTTAAGTAGATGGATAGATTTCGCGTTGGATGAGAACAACGAGTTTGCTTAGGTTTAGTTACGTGTGTTTTAAAGCTATCCTAACAGACACACATAAGTACTAAATACACTAAATAAACAAAGCCCTTCCGCAAGAATTTTCATAAGTACATATAGATGTTATAGCGTTTGTCTAGAGATAGAATGGAAATACCATGGAAAATACACAAAAACCTGTTGTTACTAAGTTGTTGTATTTTGATCTAAAAATGTGTGTACAACAATCTAAAGCAAATATCGTGTGTAATAATTGTTATTATTATTCAATATAATGAATAAACATGTAAATATTTATTGTAATTATGCAAATAAAGTACAAAATAAATGCGATCGTTGTATTTTTTTCAACGTCATATAATTTTCAGGTCGTATAATGAAAAGTACTTGTCATAAAGAATTAAAAAAAAACAGCAACTCTCCACGGAACCGCACAGTAGGTACTGCGGCCTTCAGAAGCAAGTTTAGGTACACTGCTACTAAATGCGAGAACAATATTCCCCCGCCAATAAGAAATATCGAAACTTTTGGTACTTTTAGAACACACCTACGAAAGATCTTCCTTATTGAATCACAAAAGCAACTTAGTATGATCTCAAACACGTCCATAACAATAGTGATAGCACTCTATCTGCCGTCTGCCGTGATGGTGTTTCATCGCCGTATTCCGGTTTAGTCGTGGTCAGTTGTCTGAAAGAAATGAAAAAAAAAAATGTAAGCATAATAACACATTGTTACCCGTCAATATTAATGACCCTAAATAGTTCATAATTAAACAAAACACACAGAACATAAAACACTTAACACTTACCCTATTTCAAATACACACAGCACTGAGCACTAATTACGCCTTAACAGTGCCGATTTTAACTCTACCAGCGCCTTGGGCGAAATTTCTACGGCACCCTCTGACTGCAATTTAAACAGAGTACATAAGAGAGTACATAAGATAATACATAAGAGAGTACATAAGAGAATACATAAGAGAATACATAAGAGAGTACATAGGTGAGTACATAAGAGAGTACATAAGAGAATACATAAGAGAATACATAAGAGAGTACATAGGTGAGTACATAAGAGAGTACATAAGTGAGTACATACGATAGTACATAAGAGAGTACATAAGAGAGTACCTACATAAGTGAGTACATCAGATAGTACATAAGAGGGTACATAAGAAAGTACATAAGGGAAGTACGTAAGAGATCATACGAGGAGTACATAAGAGAGAGAGTATATAAGAGAGTACATAAGATAGTACATAAGATGAGTACATAAGAGTACATAAGAGAGTATATAAGAGAGTACATAAGAGAGTACATAAGAGAGTACATAGGTGAGTACATAAGTGAGTACATAAGAGAGTACATAGGTGAGTACATAAGAGAGTACATAGGTGAGTACATAAGAGAGTACATAAGTGAGTACATAAGATAGTACATAAGAGTGTGCATAAGAAAGTACATAAGGGAAGTACGTAAGAGATCATACGAGGAGTATATAGGTGAGTACATAAGAGAGTACATAAGAGAGTACATAAGAGGAGTACATAAGAGAGTACATAAGAAGAGTACATAAGAGAGTACATAAGAGTACATAAGAGAGTACATAAGAAGAGTACATAAGAGAGTACAAAAGAGAGTACATAAGAGAGTACATAAGAGGAGTACATTAGAGAGTACATAAGAGAGTATATAAGAGAGTACATAAGAGAGTACATAAGAAGAGTACATAAGAGAGTACATAAGAGAGTATATAAGAGAGTACATAAGAGAGTACATAGGTGAGTACATAAGAGAGTACATAAGTGAGTACATAAGATAGTACATAAGAGAGTACATAAGGGAAGTACGTAAGAGGTCATACGAGGAGTACATAAGAGAGTACATAGGTGAGTACATAAGAGAGTACATAAGATAGTACATAAGAGAGTACATAAGAGGAGTGCATAAGAGAGTACATAAAAGAGTACATAGGTGAGTACATAAGAGAGTACATAAGAGGAGTACATAAGAGAGTACATAGGTGAGTACATAAGAGAGTACATAGGTGAGTACATAAGAGAGTACATAAGTGAGTACATAAGATAGTACATAAGAGAGTACATAAGAGGAGTGCATAAGAGAGTACATAAAAGAGTACATAGGTGAGTACATAAGAGAGTACATAGGTGAGTACATAAGAGAGTACATAAGTGGGTACATAAGAGAGTACATAAGAGGAGTACATAAGAGAGTACATAGGTGAGTACATAAGAGAGTACATAAGTGAGTACATAAGATAGTACATAAGAGAGTACATAAGAGAGTATATAAGAGAGTACATAAGAGAGTACCTACATAATAGAATACATCAGCTGAGCTCTTCTGATCTCGCTCAGAAGAGAGAACATAATAGGAGTACATAAGAGGAGTATATAAAAGAGTCCATAAGAGATTTCATAAGAGTACATAAGAGAGTACCTAGTTAAGAATAAACCAAACCAACAGAAGAATCTTGGCAAATTCGGATTTGTCTCACATAGCCTAATCTCATAGTCCTATACCCTATTAGAAAGGGACAGACGGCCTCCGTACTAACTATTTCACTCGGCACGTTTTTTGGGTAAGTGTGCAGTCCTGTTTACTATATTATGTCTATGCGTGCTGGCAACTTTTGCGAACTAATTTGACACACAAGAAATGTCATGCGCTACTGTCTGATCTGCTGTCAGTGTCAAGTGTCACGTGTAGCATATATAAACAAACAAACCAACCAAAAATTGTTTAAAAACTTATTGAAATTCCTTAAAATGAGTTGCATACAATGTGAACAGATTTCCAAATACAAGTGTCCTGTATGCAGACAGCCGTAGTAAGTAAAACGTGCCAAGTTTTTATTAACTTGGTCAGAAAACAATGTCATTTTAATACCGAAAAAAAGGTTCAAAGCCCAAGATAACCCTTTCATAAATGTTACAGTTGCTCAGTTCCATGCTATAAAACTCACAAACAGACACCATGTACCCCGCCTGATCCACCGACGCCGGCCAATGAATCAGATGACAAGGAAATTGAATATGACTACCCTACAGAAGACACAGTACCAGTTGAAAAATTAAAATTATTAGGTAAGTTGTAACCAATATTGTTAAAAAAATATATATTAACTTTTGACCATTTATCTGCCTGTCTGTTGTTGTACGGTACCATCTGTTTACTTGTATTAATAAGCTAATGTGCTGAATTTTTAGTGCTATTTTTGTAAATCTCATTTTAAGTGAACCGTGATAGTTTTTTAAACACTAGTTTAAATAAGCCTGAAGTTAGTTTTATTCATTTTTTTTAATATTATTTGACACTACTTAATTTTTTAACCAATCTACAGAGCTATCTACAGAATTGAAAAAGTGTTTGGAGAATCCCCATGTGAGAGAGATCCTCGAAGTACTGGACAAGTCACCACACCCTGATGAAATGATGAAGGAGTACATGCAAGAACCCATCTTCACAGAATTTGTTGACGCTTGTTTGAAAGTTGTACAACCACAAGAAGATACTGACAAATAAAATAAATATAAGCTAAAGTATTTTTATTATTATATTTTTATTGTCATGATTAATCCTTTGAATGAATGTGCACAGATCCACAAATTAGTCTTCTGTGGGGCGATAGATAGGGGTCCTAGTTGAAGTGGGGTCATGTCTTTTTGGATTTCAAATGTTGACTAACCACTTTTTCTATAAAATAATAATATATTAGCCTTTGACCAGCAGTGGGACAACATAGGCTAATAAAAAAAAAATAATAATAATTGAGGACTAATTTTAAAACATGGGTTACAAGTATGTCACTCTTTCACACAAAAAAGTACTGAATAGATTTTTATGGAACTTTGTTACTGCTATTATATAACTTTTATCAAGACGGGTAAGTAGTAAAAAGATGTTTAGAAAATCAAACATTTCAATTTAATGAAACAACACAATGCATTCACATTTTTATAGAAAAAATACACTTTCATTTAAATATCACCTAAAGCAGCTTTGAGTAAATTTTCAAATTCTAATGATTTCTGTTTTCCCTCTTCAATTTGTTTTTCAAGCTGTTTGACAGCTTCTGCACAGTTGTCGTATTTGGATATGTTCTCATCTGTTTCCTTTATAGTTTCATCAACTAATGTGCGATCCTTGTCTTCTAACATAAGGTATTCTAGTGAATCCATTTCTATCTTCCGGCGCTTAGCTTCTATATAATAATCAATATCATCTTCATACTCTAAAGCTTTGTGCTTCATTTCACTAATGACATTCACTTCATACAACCAAAGTGCACTACGATAATCTTCCATACAAGATTTCTCATAAACTGCAAATCGATTTTCGAAATTCTTCAGTCTATTAATCTTTTCATAAACAATTATATTCATAAAGTCTAAAAGATTATATTGAGCGAAACATCTGTTGAAATCCTCACGTGGCATTGTTATGTCTGTGAGTTCATTTGGCAGCACAGCTACAACTCTACACAACACCTCTTCAGGGTTCTCAAACCAGCCTATCTGGTTGCAGTAGCTACTCATTTGCTGTTGCATACTGATTGCATTCACGGGGTTAAACTCCGATGAAGGGTTAGGCAATTTCAATTGATTCATAATCCTTTTGATTGCCGCAACATTATCAGCAGTCTTGGCGCTACTTGGAATGAACTCATGCGGTTTTGGATAAGGAGATGTCATATCCAAATATTGCTGAAACTCTAATGGAAATGATGGGTAGTTAAATAGATCTTCATTTGTTATGGCCTTCGTTAAGTTATCCACAGCCATGTTGTAGCAGTTAATTAATTTGTATAAATCTCTTATAACAACGTTCATACGATTATCTTTTTCCAACCTTAATCTGCACCAAATTTCATTTCCGAGATATCTCTGACAAATAGATTTCAAGTAATCTATTTCCAGTGGTGGGGTTTGTGGGAATTTTTTCGCCAACCATTTCATAGCACTCTTGGTCGACACATTCAATGCTTCAAGAACATTCTGCGAATCTATTATAAATATTTTATAAGCTGCTATAATATTTCTTTGTGCAAGATTTGACAGAAGGGCTTCCACGCGGTGCTGAGCAAATTCCATTTTCGGAATAATGACGGCCACTGGAACTATTTGGTACGGATATTTGTGTTTGAGAGTGCCTTCAATTGTCTCCGCAAGATCGTTATCATTCTCCGAGGCATAAAATAGCAAAGCATTAGCACCTTCGATGGCTTCGTTACCATTCATCTCTTTATCTTTACTGATTAAACTTACAGATATAGCAAAATCCATCAAATGATTCCAAGACTGTTTCCCAACATGTATCAATGTATCAGAAAATTCATGCTGTTTTTTGTCACTGAAAACATCCAGAATCCATTTTTCAATGTTAACCTTCTTGTGTAACCATTTCATTCCACCCGGTGACACAAGGGTCAGTTTCCAAAAGAAGCATTTATCATATGGATAGCTTATTTGTTTCATGCGCTTCAATAGAGGCGATCTAATTATTTCCATAATATTGTATGGTTCAGGAGTTGGCAATTGTCTTAGTTCTCCAGTAAACTTGTAACCTCTGTGAATGGCATTCATATTTCTTAGTGCAGCGTTTTCAACAAATCGTCTCAAACACGATGCCTCTTCTAGTGGAGTCTTACGAGTCAGCCAAACAGGCGTATCCTCTAGAAGGTTTCGCCTTTTTATATTTCTTTTGTATTGTTTCCTCCACACATAAAACCATTTCTTCATAATGCGCCGTGTTAAAAATATTTCAGCTTTCAATTCCGCCTCAGATATCTCATTGGACAAATTCATAACTATTTCATCAGTTACTGTATTAGCAAAATTCATTAAACTGTTAAACTTATCCAACTCTTCGTTTAATATAGTCTTTACAGTTGCATCATTTATTTCAGTGATAAGCTCTTCAACAAGCTCAGCTGATTCTTTTTCAACTCTCTCTTTGAATTTCTGCTCTTCTTCAGCCTTACGTCTTAACTCGGCCTTCTTCTCTTCTTCCAATTTCTTCTTAAGTTCCTCTTGTATCCTTTGCTCTTCCTTCCTGCGTTTTTCTTCTTGAAGCCTGAGCTCTTCTTGTCTTCTTCGTGCTTCTTCTTGCTTTTTGCGTGCTTCTTCTTTACGCCTTTCTTCTTCTTGTCGCTGCATTTCTATTCTCCTCATTTCCTCTTCTTTTCTTATTTTTTCTTGCAACAATCTCTCCTCTTCCTTTCGCATTCTTTCAACATTAAGACGCTGAAGCTCCGCCTGTTTTTGTTCTTCATCCTCGTTTTGGTTAAATTCGTAAATAGATGGAGTATCCGTTGGTGGTATTGAATTTAAAATATTGTCAGCAACAGTTTGTGCTTTATTTTTGGATTGAAAGATAGAATAGTTCTTATTATCGGTACCGTTCGGTGGGATAATTGCACTTTTGAAAAGACTTCCTGGCGACAATTTACTAGTTGCAGCTTCACCATTAGCAAATATACTCTTAGGCTTCGATTGATCTTCTGCGTTTCCAGGTTTAGTAAACAAATTGTTGCTTTCTGCCTGCTTGGAAAAACTACCGAATATATTTGTTGGACGCTTATCTTCTCCCGTCGGCGCTATCGGCTTTGCAAATATATTACCACTTTTTTCAAAAACCGGTGTCGGGTCAGGTTTTGAGAAGATATCATTCTTAACACCAGCAAATATATTCCTACTATTAAATAATGGTTGTGGATCTGCGACTTTTTCATCCTTTGCTGAGAATACATTCTTAGGCATAGTAAACAAATTTGTTGAAGGCTTTGTTTGAACTGGCTGCCCAAATACAGAACTAGATTCTGATTTTTTGAATATATTAGGTTCTTCGGGTTTTGTACTTTTGAATAGAGGTTGTGAGTTTTGATCTTTATCATTGTTTAAATTTCCAAATAGAATTTTATTACCTGGACCTGATGTATTTTCGATTTTTCTAGTGAATAAGTTAGGAGGTACTGTTTCTTGTGGTTTAGAAAACGAGAATATATTTTTTGTATCTTCAATTTTTTCGGGCGAATTTTTAATAATATCCGTTGGTGCTACAGGAATAGCCGGCTTAAATTGGAACTGCTTGGCTTCGTTGAAGGCAGGGGGTGGTTTCATAAATATGGGGTTTATTGGAGCGTTGAATTTTTGTTGTTGTTTTGGACTTGTAGATAATACATCAGGTTTGACGAAAAGATTCGCTTTGGGTTCTGGTACTTGTGCTCTTACTTCCATCACATGTGATCTACCTTGAGATAATCTTTGAATTTCTGCTTTGAGAGTCTGTACGTCTTTGTTGCTGTCGTTCAATGTGTTGTAGCCCTGATCGCCTGCAGTTAGTGCACTTTCCTTTAGTCTCCCATCCGGGTTAAAACTGGTGTACAACGCGTGACGACTATACTCAGCAGAAGGAAGTTGTCCACCAGCTATAATTTCACCGACTGTTAGTTTCCTTTTGGATTCAATCAGGTTAATAGATCTTGATGTAGGATAAGGATCGCTGTCTTCAATAAAGTGATTTCTATCCAATATTATTGTGATTTCGCCCTCACACTCCTCAGTTCTTGCTACTCGGAGACCATAATGATTGATGAATGATTTCAAGTTTTCTATAGTTTCGAAAGCAAGTGAGTTCATCATTTCTTCGGCGGGGTAGCGAGAACCGCCTCTTGGAGCATAAGCTTTGACGATCCTGGCAAGAGCCCTTGCTCGTACATCGTTAAAGTATCGCAATAGAATACATGCTTGTAGATACGTCGCTTCTTCTTTCACTAAGCGGAAGAATCTCACGTAGTTATTGTTGTCTATTGCATTAAACACTTTGATAGCGAAGATTATAGGAGCCGATTTCTGAATCTCTATTGGCAGTTGTTTGATCTGCGAAAACAAGACAAACATAAGTTTAATAAAATTGCTATTTTAATTATTATAAAAATAGCGACCCGCCCCGGCTTCGCACGGGATAACAGTATTTCCCCACTATTTAATGGATGTCATTATACATAAAAACCTTCCTCTTGAAACACTTCATGTGTGATAAAAAAACCGCATGAAAATCGGTTACATAGTTTTTAAGATTTAAGCGTACAAAGGGACATAGGGACAGAAAACGCGACTTTGTTTTATACTATGTAGTGATTAATATTCATGTGTTCTTACCTCCCACCAAAAATTAGCATCACCGAGATTAAGTAGTGCAACATATCCTCTAAATTCTGCTTCCCTAGGCTTTTGTTCAGGGCCCACATCTGCGTACATATGCTTCAGAGTTTGTAGACATTTTGTCAGGTTATCTGTATTGAGCTTCTGATCAAACTGCGTATGTTCGAGGTCTGCGAGACGAGCGGCACAGTGCGCATGAAATCGCGCGCACATCTCCACCAAGCAAATGGACTCTGCAAATTTAAAGATTTTGTTAGGAAGAAGTAGGTAATTAAGGGCAATAAAACTATATACGTTTTTGTATTTTAATATTTACCTGCACAACACAGAGCCTGCTGTGTTATGTCCTTCCTGATACCGCGGAAACGGTCCCACATGAAGTGGAACCAATCAGCCAATGAGACCTTAAAAAATTGAAGAAATATAATATTTTATTAAATTACAGTACAAAGCAGTTTTTTATATCCTAGTAAAATAACTGTCTAAAAATAAATATAACAGCACGTTTTGAAAGTCAAGTTTACATAAAACAGCCCCAAAAACGCCTGCCAGGAATATGGGAACAAACTGCTAGACAGTATTAAAAATAGGCTTATGTTTAACTGATCACCAGAAATAGTAACAAATAGCAGACAAAAATAGTAAATGATCACCAAAATGAAACTCGCATTTTAATGTAAAATGATAACCAAAGTTTTAACACTTTGCTATCCCATTTAAGTGAAATTACTCCAAAATAAATCATGCGCAAGCCAAAAATAGTAAATGATCACCAAAATTAAACCACCATTTTAAAGTAAAATGATAACCAAAGTTTTTACATTCTGCTATCCTATTTAAGCAAAATGAGTCCAAATAAATCATTGTTATCCCAAAAGTAGTAAATGATCACCAAAAGTAGTGAATGATCATCAAAATTATACCAGCGTTTTAATATAAAATGATAATCAAAGTTTTTACATCTTGCTATCCTGTTTAAGTAAACTGACTCCAAAAAAATAAGTTCGGCCTGATACAATAAATGTAATTACATTATGGGGACCCTTTTCCTGCACTAGGGTGGAAAATTGTCTATTGCATGCCTCTAAACAGTGCGATAAGAGTGTGTTTTCGAGGGAGTGTATTGAGAAACACATTCTTCTTCTTCTTTCTCCTGCCCTGTTCCCAATTTTACTTGGGGTCGGCGCAATATGTCATTTTCTTCCATTTTCCCCTGTCACTCGTCATACTGACACTCACGCATGCATTGCAAGCCGGACACATAACTTAATATGGCATCATAATACTTTATTTGATAATAAGCCTACATTTTATGGCAATCACAGTGACTTATTTAGGCAAAAATAATACATTAATTTGGTCGTCAAGAGTTGGTGATCATTTACTAAATTTGGTGGTCGAATACAATTTAAAGTGAAGTCGTGACTAAAATAGCTGGTACTATTACATTTTTAGACTTTATTTTTCTGGTGTTCAGTAGATTTTTCTGGTTGCAAAACTAAGGGTATCAAAGCATTTTATGGTGGTCATTATATTTGTTCCCTTAAAAATAACTACTATTATAAGTATAAAGTACCTGTCTCTTAGTATCAGCAATCTCGTGCAGCAGATAAGCACAGGTGCGCATGAGTACGGGCGCGGGCCGCAACTCGTAGCACATAGGGATCTCCTGGTCGGCTGAACTGCGGCTGTACTGCTTCACCGCTCGCCACGGTTCCAGCTCCCCGTCGGAGTCCACCACTGTCTCTAGCGTCATCACCTGGAAAATAATAGGAACACTTACAGGTAAGTGGTGTTCAAAACACACACACAGTCTTAACATAAGGGTCTCTTGTGAGAAAATGTTCAGGCAAATAATTAGTCATACATAGTACTTATGTCTTTAATCGCTGTGCTTTGAAAAGGCACAATTTACTGTTTACAACAAAAATATAAAAACTTTCTAGAATGAATCGTGATCTCACCTGATGTTCTGCTTGTCTATGCAATAGCTCCTTTTCTGGGCACATATCTTGACAGGTACCTATCGTAGCACCACCCACTTTGATTCGGGAACCAGCCCCACCCCAAGCTCTCAAAATCCTTTATAAATACAAATATATAATTAATTTATACTTCTAGATAGTGTTACAAGATCACCAACAAATATAATTTTATGATAACATCAAAAAGCTACATGTTCACAAAAAATGGCCTATTTATTTGTTTACCTGTCTCTTGCATCTAGAATTCTCCATTGCTCATCAGGAGACAAGGAAACCTTGGTTCTCAGCTGGTTCAGTTCCGTTGCTGCCTCCAAAGTGCTTAGGGTTGTTTGTGTGGTCACTATTGCCACTGGAGCTTCAATATCCTTAGCTGGTTGTACACTAAACATACAAACATTTATTAAATACAAAAAATCCTAAGACTGTTATATTAATATAAAAGACCATTCTGGTCTGAGAAAAAGGTGCTGTGTATGGACCTGAATATTATTAAAAACATCAAGATCAGAATTCAAGGTAAACTTAAAATAAACTTACATCACAAGCTTCTTCTCTCGTATTGGCAGTTTTTTCTTCAATGGAGTCTGTTTCAGTGACCGCGCTGGTATCCTCAATTTTGAAGGTGGGGTTTTAACTTCCGGTTCAACATCCATGGCTAAGAATAAACAACCATTTTTTATAAATTCCAGCTGATAAGACTTTTTATCCAATAAAAGGACATAGGTATGTATTAATTTTACATACATTTTTGACGAGTGACTCTGTAAGTTGGTGCTCCACCCATGGCTGATAGTTCCTCCTCAACATCGGAATCAGGCACCCAGTCTGGATCATCATCTTTCCTTGTGCTGCGTTTTCGCCTAAGTCATTTAAATGTAAAAGTTATGGTTAAGTACATTTTATCAGTGTACAAAAGAATGTTGAAAAGAAAGCAATGGATTAAACAAATTATTGATAGTAACAGATAAGATTATCAACATGAATCACACAATGCAATCAACAATGTCCTCCCCACTCAGAGACATTTAATGGTTACTTAAGCCATTCCTTAGTGAAGGATTTGTATGACATTCCGTCACTAAGGAGTGACTTAAGTAATCATTAAAGTCTCTGAGTGGGAATGTGTGTGATGTTTAAAAAGTTTTAAAGTATGCACCATATTGTGCAATATTTCATGGCATACTTACACCCTTGCTTGACGGCGAGTAACGTCAAACATGAAGCCATCATAAGCACCAGCATTTAGCACAGCCCTCTCAGCAGAACTTGGCTGATCATACTCTATGATACAAATGTGACGCTTTGGGAACAGCCTTATCTTCTGGACTCGTCCAAACTTGCTGAAGTGCTTCTTGGCTGCAGCTGCATCAAATAGACTGTCTGGGACATTTGAGCATCTGTAAATAAACAAAAGAAGATCTTAACACAGAATAGGCATGATGACAAATTTTTAAATTCCTTTGTATGATGTAGGTATACGTCTATTTTATATGAAAACATAATTAATTTTAAGAAAATGCGAAGATTTTTTATCAAATAATTGCATTTTTCTCTGTCCACTTTGAATCCGGCGCGAAAACGCTTGTCAGTGTCATGGTGTCACTTGTGACGTCACGACTGAAATTACAAGACGCAAGTGAACAACGCTCGTGCAATAATTAAGTTTTTTGTGTTATTAAATATGAATTCGAAAGGGCATAGGTGTTGTGGGGTCACTGGGGGACCAAGTAAGAACACATCCAAAACAACTCCTGATAAGTTATTTGTGTACGTTCCTCACAATACCTACAAAAATACGAAACAAGTGGCTTAAACTTGCAAGGCGAGATTCAAAAGCAATATTGCCCAGGGTACAAACTTTATTTTTGTGAAGATCACTTTGATGTAAGTTATTACGTAGTTCTCTAGATTCTAGCATAGTTTATGATGTAAATAACTATTTCGAGGTTAGGTTTCATCTCTCATTGTTTTTTAATTAAACTAGTATACTTACATGGAAGTTTTAACATTTCTAAATTCAGCTGAACAAAAATCTTTATTTGATGCCAAAAACTTTCCCAGCATTATGATATCAATTCTAGGCAAATTAGCGCTGTTTGCATTGATAAATCCGGGCTCCATAACTCGTGTTATAAACAACTAATTAATTAAAAACAAAGATCGCAGTGGAAGTTCACAATAACGAAATGTGACGTTCGCGCGCTTTCGCGCGAGTTGTTTTGAGAAATGACGTCACGAGCTCTGATTGGTGTTCAAGATATCATGGCGGATTGCCTTATTTCGTAATTTTATTTTATAAAAATACATATTAATCACATTATTAATAAAGAAAACAATGCGCGTTTTATATTCCAAGCTTCAAGTTTAATTTAATAAATATATTATTTTAATGATTTTTGATTACTGTCATCATGCCTATTGTTGCACAGAAATGCAATTTGTTTATAACTAAGACCAAAGATGGCTTTCTTGACTTTAATAATGTTAGCATACCACATTTGCATAGTGATAGATAATGCCCAAAGCGCATCTTTTAAATTTTTTAGGTAATTATAACTTCTGAAATAGTAAAATAAGTAATTTATGAGGGTAAGTCTACAAATACAAAACTCACGTGACAGATGTTTTGGGATTGATGATAGCATCCTGTAATGGACTTTTCAGTTTTTTACGAGGACTTATAGCGGACTGCATATTCAGTTTTGATATGTTCTCTCCCAGAGCACCATGAGAACGATGTTATTTACGGAGATTACACAGATCAAACGCACGAGGTCATTGCGTCCCGTTGGTGTATTATAAGATTAGTTGAATAACTTTTACACCTTCAAATAGAATAAATTTGAAAATTGTATTTGTTTTTAACTGTATTTTAGTATCTTGAATTCAAACAGAAACGCAAAAATACTGAATATACATTTCACAAAAAATAACAAGCACTTGACACTTTATTGACAGTTTGACAGCGTCGGTTACATAAACCACAGACTACATAGCATAGTCCACAGATCTTTATTTAAATAGTGCGTAGAATTGCGCTCCTCCTCCGTTGTGTAGTAGTCACAAAGTGCGACAGCTCTAGGGGCTTGGTATAGGTATTTTGAAAATGGTTTATGTATCTGCCGTCCCTTCTTTTCGATTTGCCCTATCGAAAATTACAGGGTTTAAATGTTCTATCCACTATGGTTAGGGCATTGCCTGGTGCGATCATCGTCCGCTAGCGAGCTTTAGTAAAAAGGGATTTTCTTTATCATTTAAATTATTTTCCAAGCTGTTGGCTAGATGGCGCTGATCTTGGTACCTTACTGCAAGGATAGGTGATGACTTATGTTTTTAAGTTTTCGTATCTAACAACTATGAAAATTTTACTTAACGAATGTAGCAGCTATTAGCTATACCTAAGTACACTTAATCTAAGGCTATCTATACAACCTCTATCGTTGCTAACTATATGAAAGTATGATTGGCTTTTACAAAAAATCACCCACCGATGGGCCCGATTACTTAAGCGATATACGATTCACATTCGACTGCGATCCAATCACGACTCGATTACGATTGAAGCGTATGTGGCATTCCGCTATTTTTTCTTTGAAATAAACTTTTTTATCCTTTTCTCATTCAATAATGAATCATTTTGTCTGCAAATGATTTACGATTGCAATACGATTTCAATAACCTATTTCTAAACAGGAGCCCGATTCTCCTAAGTTAATAATGTCAAAATCGAATAGGAATCGATAGATTCGCAATATGATCGCAATAGCAGTTTTAATCATATCGGGCATTCTGCTACTAATATAAGACCAATCGTATTCGATTGACATTTGATTGGTGTGCGATTGGTCTGCTATTTTGGTGATTTTGGTCTATACGGTAGTTTGCTGTACAATCATTTTGCAATCGTAAATCATTTGCAGACAAAATGATTCATTATTGAATTACAGAAAAGGATAAAAACGTTTATTTCAAAGAAAAAATAGCGGAATGCCACATGAAGCGTATGTGGCATTCCGCTATTTTTTCTCGTTTAATCGTAATCGAGTCGGGATTGGATCTCAGTCGAATCGAGTCGAACGTGAATCGTATGTTGCTTAAGTAAAATTAGGAGAATCGGGCCCCAGATTTTTACAACATTCAGTTTTACTACTATGGGTGCAACTCATAAAGTATACTTTTGGTGTAACTTTAATCATCTGTCTGCAATATCTGCCGAACCTTATAGGGTTATCTCACTTACCTTTTCTTATCTGGGGCCCGATTCTCCTAAGTTAATAATGTCAAAATCGAATAGAAATCGTATCGCAATATGATCGCAATAGCAGTTTTAACCATATCGGGCATTCTGCTACTAATAAAAGACCAATCGTATTCGATTGACATTTGATTGGTGTGCGATTGGTCTGCTATTTTGGTAATTTTGGTCTATACGGTAGTTTGCTGTACAATCATTTTGCAATCGTAAATCATTTGCAGACAAAATAATTCATTATTGAATGACAGAAAAGGATAAAAACGTTTATTTCAAAGAAAAAATAGCGGAATGCCACATACGCTTCAATCGTAATTGAGTCGGGATCGGATCTCAGTCGAATCGAGTCGAACGTCAATCGAATGTTGCTATAGTAAAATTAGGAGAATCGGGCCCCTGACCTTCCCTAACGTAAGTTACCAACTTTGAGAGGTGCCCTCCGAGAATACTGCCTACGTCGAGGAAATAGGCGGTCTTTCCTACGTGCATATTGGTAAACAGCTAGAATAGTGCGTCAGCATTAAAGATTATGTGACGACAATTGTGGCGGTGACCGCGGATGATGTAACCGCTCACATTCCGTCGCGCAAAACGCGCCGCAGTTCCGGATCATGCCGGATGTACCTGTCACTTTCTAACTCTGCAACGTTATTTTGGCAATTTTACCTCACTAGGCTGTCAATGGGCATTAGCGTTTTAGGCGTCAGCGTACCCACGTAATATATCTTTTAATGTAGGGCCAATAAGCCTCTTTGGAAAGAAAAACATAGCACATACATATGATATGGTGATACATACCGCATTGATCGGAAAGCTTCATGCCATAGAATGTCCAATTTGATTATGGAGTCAGTTTCAGTCACCGATGAAACACAGCAGCGACCACCATCGACGCTGAATAAGTCCAAAATTGACACGATTCTGTCTATGTGGTGTAAATTGAAAAACGAATTTCTTAGAAGTGGTAAAAGATAAGTGTTTTTTAAACCGATTCATAAGTAGGTACTTAAGTAGTTTCCTTTATTTCTTTAGTTACGCTCTGGTAGAAAGTTTATTGCACAGAAGTTTTATAACAAGGTGGGGTAGCTATGCGAGTAATTATAAGCTACCGTTAATCATAAAGTTATTAATGATTTTCCCGGTTTCTCGAGACATGCCAGTGTTACCTCTTAGTGAGGACCTACTTACTCAGCATACCAAGGTAGACAAAATAATAACTAGGTAAGAAATGAACCGAGTAGAGATACCTCTATGGCTACACAGCTATAGTTACAGTTTGATTGTTTGAGTCTATCTTCAAGGCAAAAATTTTTATGACCCGGCTTTATAAGCTCATCAACAACAAATATACACAAATATGTTAATCCGCAATTAGAGTAAGAGGTGTTTAGGCGTTCCTATGGTGAGCACTGCGGTGATTCACCTCTTTTGGTGACGTCATCACTATAAATTCGGGTGTCACATTCCGTTGGCAGGCGCATGCGGTTATATAAAAGAAAGTGGCGCGGCCGCGCGGCGACCTTGCTCGGTGAAAGGCGTGGCGCAAGTGGCACAGCCGGAACTCGCTCTTCCCACGGACCGATCCCGCGCCTCTCGCCCGCCATGCCGTTATGCGCTCGCGCAACTTTCGGTAACCGGTTTGATGTTAGCGAAAAAAATGCACTAGGCACGCTTGGACCGGTGCCAGTTTAGTGAATTCAGAGCGGTGGACATAAAACACAGAATGTTGCAAATGATCCGTGTCGTTATTTACCTGAAAGCTTGTGGAGGCACAAATCAATTTCAAATGTCTTTTCTCTTAGAGAATTGGCACGACGACGAAAAAATATTACTGAACAGTTTATTTTCCGCCATGTGTAGTTATCGTTTCACACTTCTGACTCATTTATTAACTGCAATATACGTAGAAAAGCTTTTTGCAAAATGTACCATAAACTAACACGAAATGAGTAAACCAATCAATTGTTCAAGAGTGCGACTAGCAGGAGGTCATGTCGGTTATAGACTGCACCAACTGGGTGCAAGTTACATTTTTGCCAACAGCCCATCCAGAACATACCTGCACCTGATATACACAGCTTTCTGATGTTCTATTGATACATAAGTACTTGGATAGTTTGTGTCTGCATTTTCAGAATCCCCTTGGATGTAAAGCGCCTTTTACCCAAGACGCAGCTTTATCAAAATTGTCCCAGCAAATTAATTGTTTCAAAGTTCCAAACAGGCAGACACAACAACTTTCCCATTTATATCATTGGTTCAGATTTAGCAGACCTTCACGGTTTTAAATCAATGAGAGAAATCTGCAACGACCTTGGGTTCTTGCGAAATGATCAATGAAGTGCATGCTGACAAGTACTGGTTAGCTCGGTAACAGTTAAATTATATTGTTTATGTTAGCACTGTATTTAACTATTTACCATGTGTGTGCATATACACGTCATTTGTTAAATCATCCATCCATAATAGTTGCTTTGGAAAACTGTCTATAGATGTTCTCAGCCTAGTCAGAGCCTCGTTTGTTGCAAGGTACATACTTCTTAATTTTTTTTTTATGGGAGCCATGTATGTCCAGAGATCTCTGTGTATCGCTTTCTGAATGTTGGAACTAAGAGCGTTTATTTAGGTTGCCCACAATATCATATTCATAATACATAATAAGGATTTTTGAACAGCAGCCCAGAGTCACAATTTTAACCTTATAAGATAAGGTAGCAAAACGCCATAAGTCTAAGGTATAATACACCTAGAGTTAATCCTTTCGAGAAAATTAACAATTGTTGATATTTGAAAGCTATATCACACTATTCGCACTGAACTAGAATATTGAAGCATAACAAAAAACCCATTAATACATCCAAAAGTTTCCACTGGCATGCAAATTACGTAATATTATCTAGACCTATTTTAAATAGAGTTGAATGAGTTGATAGTTAATTTTTATCGTCCATTTAAAATAAAGCTACATTATGTGCCTAATTTACAAACACTTGTGTATTCAGCAAAAACGCGTCCAGTGTTCACGATTGTTAGGCACGTTTTCCTGGTAGACTTTACCAGACAATAAGATACATGTACGTTTAGAAACCGATAGTTAACTACGACTGATAATAAAGGCTAATTCTGTAAAGTTATTTCAGCGTCGGTCGCAATTGTCTAGTCATTGGAGAAATTCTTGTTTTTCAGTAAAAAATCAATATGATGTTGGAAGACGGATCACGGATTTCTAAGTAGATAACAAATGGACCTCTGGTTATTGTATTCAGCAATAAGCAACTTCATGCTGTGAGTAACATGAACGATGACGAAGATGAGACGCAGTCCGTAAAATAAATGCATTTTTGCAATTCGTGTAAATTAACGTTTTGATCAAAAGGAAGGCTGTATTCGTGTGTTTCAAGCGAGGAGGCTTGAAACTGTGCAAGAGAGACGGAGTATAGCGATGTTCATAGTCGTGTTGGCCTAGAATTCAGACAATTTCCGATTGCCACGGTCGGGCCGGGCGGGGAGGCGGCATCGCCTAGCAACAGATAGACGCGATCGGCGCACACGCTTACAAGTAAGGAAAATTGACTTTATATTGACCCCGCAGCTTGTTTATTTCGCAAAGATTATAAGTGAAACTATGTAGGAATTATAAAAACTTCGAGTCTTATTAGGTAGCGAGTGAAACTGTATGTGCAAACAAACAGTTTTTACAGCAAAGAATACAATTAGAAATTAAATTGTGGGCCATAATTATGAAGGCTTAAACTTTTCGAGACATAGTCGAACGTCCAACTACGGCGTGTAGTAACAGCAGCTTTGGCTTCTCCAACCAACAGCCGAGGTAACGGTGAAGACAATTTACAGCTTGAAACTTTACAGCGCGCAAGTACAAGGTCAATTAAAATGAAGAAATAAATTATTTAAATCGCGTTATACCAACGCAATGTGGATTTCAGTCAAGATCTAGGACAATTTATTAGTACGATACAGTTTGTGATATGATATCTAATCAGGGTAGACAATGGAGATTGCTTAATCGTAAGAACGAGGGTGCTTCAAGTGCTACCAAATTCCTACTTTTTAGGAAACTACAAAACTGGCTGGATCTAGAGTATTCTCATGTAGGTAACTACAGGATAGTCGTTGAATTATTCTGTATTCAAGAATAAATTGCCACGACGACACCACATGCACTGTGAAACTTTGCACATGGCAAAGCATTATTTTAAATCATTTTTTTGGTTAGGTTACAACGGATGCGTCCAACATGTGGGCTATAAACATCATCTGTGGCAAAAGAAGATGTAGAATATAGAAGATTGTTAAAGTTTGATCAGCAGTGCAGTTCACCTGGTCCGGCGCAGGCTTGGAACAGTACGGAGCGGTCGGCGGCGCGTGCGGCGGCCGCGAACCCGGATGCGGCCAGATGACGTAACGCAGCCTTCACTCCCCCCCCCCCCCCGCCGAGGCCCGCACGCTCCGCGACAACCTCGCCCCCCTTGCTGCACCCACCTCTTCGTGTCTGGTCGACCGTCTGAGCCGACATTGCCGCGCTTTGATCTCATGTTAGCCTGTCTTGTCAATGCTCTACTTATTTAATTAATCCCTTATACGGAGTTAGAGGACCGATAGACGGTTCCTGGGTGTAACTATCTGAGAACAGACACAACATACAGTTACGTTTCTCCTGATTGTGGTGAGATAGATTGCTATCTCCTACAAACAGAAGGGGTGAACATTAACAATGTTGGGCTATTGAAAGATGCGTGCGCTCATACAAAGTAAATCCTGAAATGTGTATATTATATGACATTTGGTACAAGTACTACCCTTTTAATTATATGAATTAAAGCACAATAAGTGTTAATGCATCCGGTTACACTGGAAGCCCAAAACATTTGGGAAAAGGCAGTTGAATTTGGTATTTTCCGGAAAGTAGGCCTGGAGTCCTATTCCGAGAGCATTTAAATTCAACGTCCAGCTTTCAAAGAAAGGAAAGATTCAAAACTAATATAAATTACTGCTTTAAAAACTTCATAGCTTGCCCATTACAAAGATTTAATAAGTAGCTCAATATTTTACGTGGCGACGGTAACAGCGGCAAGCGATAGTCTGCCAGAAAATTATTCTGAGTCTAATTAGCGAACATGCCTCAAAATATAATTATTATTTCAAATTATAAAGTAACGTCGGCTACCGTCACGGTCTGTGACCGGGACGTCGACGTCCTACATTATGCTTTTAATTATTTTTTTAGTTTTCATTTCATTTTATGACCCGTCTTTATTTGAACATTAAGCTTTAAAACTCTGTGTGTCTTAGACAATATTATCACTGAGTAGTGTGGCGCTAAAAAGTAAATTGAATTGTTGTGTTCATTCTTTTCTATGATTTGGTTTAACAATCAACGGATGTGGTTCAGTGATGAGTCTAACACATACATATTGTACTACTTAATAATGTAGGCACATTTTATCAGTTTTTCACTATAATGATGACAATGAGTCAAACAAATAAATGCGGTAGGACGTAGACATACCACATCCTGACCGATAAATTTTCGGCCCTTGTTTTTATAGCAATATTACCACTCAAAACGCGATGACGCGGTTGAGAATTGTAGACTTTATTTCTTGATCTTATAAACTTAAGCTAGAGTGGTTCCAAAGCAATATTTCTAGAAAACAAAGACGCCACATGTGACAGTGGGACAACAGCGTGCTGTGACTACATAATGAGCATTATACCGAAATAAAAACAACCTTGTGTGTGATCACAGTGAAATGGGAACATCACGCAACCAGTGAATCATAGCCTGCGCGCTGCTGACAACACACACAAAGACCGGAGAGGTGAGTCAAACCTAGGGTTACTATCATTCTGGATAAAACCGGATTTATTATATTGAGGCGTTGAAGTTTTTCTTTTGTACAGCCTCAAGGATGTCGGGTGTCGATACTAAACGTGATTCTAATGATACAAAAGAAAATGAGTGTGCGGCAGATTTAGACATTTTGTATTTTTTTTAAACAAGTTTCTTTGGCAACAGGTTTAGGAACTTCTTAAACCTGTTGTAACATATAGACAATATTATCTGACTATTTCCTCTTAGCGTTTCACAAAATGGCAGGTAATTTGTCCCGATAAAATAGTTTTATTGGAGCCTCTAGTGAAGCTTTGTGAATTGTATTATTATCTCCTGTGGTCTCCCTGAAGTGACTACATCACTCAAGCGATGAATCAAACAGCAAGTTAATCAACTTCCTCCTTATTGGGAACTTAAGTTCGCAAACAATTTTACATCATCGTAGCAATCATTTTTTAACAAAAACTGCCTTTTTATCTGTTTTGCGATTCCTGCTTATTGAACAGTTTGTACGCCGCGTTTAATTACATTCTAATTAAAACCAAATTGAGTACTAGCGTGTACAAAAAACAACAAAGTTCGTTTTATAATAGCCAATTTATAATAGACTTGGAGCATAGCGTCGGTCGAGATGAAACTCCTGATACGATCGAATCGCGCTGTGAGACCGTGGCTTAGCCGCGAATATAGCTAACTATGTATTATGAAAGCTGCGACTGTACCGGTTCGCATTTCCATTTGAAATACATTGACACATTTCTTTGCATTTGTTTCAGGCTATACGGAGAAAACAGTCTATGGAAATCGTGTAGGTGAGTTCAATGGATATGGTATGATAAGTTTTCGCACGGTCGCAGTAGATCCCCTGCTTACATTGTAAAGCGGCGGCATTCCTCAAGGCCGGTCGTTCCTTCCTCGTTGATATCACGTAGTTGTTATGTCGAGCACTTATTGAATTTAAAACACTTTGGAAGCGTTCTATCGTGCGATGGATATCTAATTTTATGGCATCAGAAAGTTTTTCGAATTTTGTTATCGAATACCAAATTGTAATCTAGTTTTAGGCTGTAATAAGTCATAGTTTTTAACAAGTCACAATGACTCCGAGGGATTTAAAATAAATGAAAACAAAACTATGTAGTCACACTTGATAATGCATAATATGAGTAAAAGTTGTTTTTGCAATAAACCCAAACTACAACATTAGTTACTACGAAATGCATTCCCTGGAGTTCAAGCGTCGTCATTATAAATACTGCGTGCCGTTGCATATCAGTAAATCAATACATTACAGGGTTCGACAATGTGCTTAGACGTAAATCTAATATCTCAGCCAGTCTGCATGCCAATGTCTGCAGCCGGTCCAATGGGACAGATCGTGAACAGCCTCTACGAATGCAATGCTTTGCTATTGTGTGAATCGTGCCATACAGGGCTGCCTATACTAATCTCATTTATTTTGTACATCATTTGCTTTGTTTGAGTTAGAGTTTTCCATGTTTCCCATTCAGTTTTACATGTGGAATTTCTGGACTAAAACTTTATGTGCTCGAATAACCCAGCCTGTAGTCGCTAACCATGTATCATTAACAGCCACAAAAATTTAAACTAACTTAATTTTTGGTTTCTTCTGCCATTTCGTCAGAGCACTTGAACCCATGTGGTCATTACAGGTCTAACATTGTCAGGGATTACAATATTAACCAAGGCATCGAACATTGCATCATATGATTAAATACTCTTTTTGCTGAAATTGTTTCTTTGTTTATTTAATTTTAATTATTTGCTCTAATTAATTATCTATGCTTATATATCTACATATTTAAAAAACACTAGGTTTTGAAGTCTTTGTTTGAAGATAAAATTTATCGCGGTGACCTTAGTACTAACAAGAATGTTAATAGTGTAGTGTGAATTAACGATAATATAATTGCGCATGCGTTAGGACAGTTTGAAGCAAAAGAAACCGTAATACATACTTATCGTAGTATTATGTATTTTTAAACGCAGTTTGATGTTTCGTTCAAATAAGTTTTTAACCAATTTAATAGCCTTGCAATATCTGCTTCATTTTCGCTCTCCAAGATTAATTTGACTGCAATCTTTTCACGACTTAAAGTTAAAGTTACGACAGGTAAAGGAAGGGTAAAAGAGTCCGACTTCTGGAGTCGTTCTCCTTTAACCTGTAACTATCAAAAAATCTCACCAATACACCACATACTTATTACTTACCTAGGTACATAAAGACAATATGTACTCGAATAACCTTCAACCTTATTTACCAATCTTCTAATTTATATGCCCTGCTTCTTGGAACTGACTGGAAAGGAATATTGTCGAATTAGTGGTCCATATCTCATCCTAATAATGAGGATGAGATGTTGATGGACCTGCTAAGCTTAGGTGCAGAAGATATAATTACCTATAGATTTTCTCTGTCACCTTAGTCCTAAGCCAGTAATTTTCTTCCAAATTCATAAAAAAACATGTTCAGAAACTCTGGGTGATTTACCGGAATGCAGGAGTTTTAAGGGACAAGCAGTTTCAAAA
Organism: Helicoverpa zea; assembly: GCF_022581195.2. Taxonomy (NCBI): domain Eukaryota; kingdom Metazoa; phylum Arthropoda; class Insecta; order Lepidoptera; family Noctuidae; genus Helicoverpa; species Helicoverpa zea. The sequence continues at coordinate 3,931,515 of NC_061467.1, read as the reverse complement.
CAAACGTCAACACTGGGTTCCCTCAACATCATCTCTGCCACTGTTGTACCTTAGCCTGCCCCATCGATTTCCAAAGGGCCTGGCTGACCCTGTGGGAACTTAGGTAATTGACTGCCTCTCTGAAGCGTCAAACACTGTCGAGCTCCTGTAATCTCATTAATCAGTTGGGCAATGCCAAGCAACCCTACGGGTATTTGCTAGAGCAATGGCAGCAACGGTACCCGGCCTCCGCGGCGGTTAAGGGCGAGCCCTGAATGCCGTCCGACTAGTTTCTCCTTTGCGCGAGGAATGTCACCTACATGCTATACATCTTACGGGATTTCATTTGTTAAGTTTTGCCCTGGGTCCTCTAAGCCAGTACAGTATGAGCACCAAACTATTTTGTTAAAGAATCATACAATTTTTTACCAATTCATACTTAAGTCATCACGATTCGACCAACGATTGAATGTACCTATCAACAATTATGCTTATAATCTTTTTATTGGCAAAGGTCAGTTGATAGGCTGCACATATTAAGTCAGTGTTATATTTGTATTTAAAACTCGTAGTTTTTATTCAAATACCTATTTGATTTTTTGGCTAGCTTAACAGGAGAAAATAAAAATTCTGCTTTATACTTTTACAGTGCCTCTATGCATAATTTAGAAGCATAGCGTCCAGATATTTACCAAAATTCACCTACAGAGTCATATAGAGAAATTTAATATCTTCTTAACATGTGAACGTTGGCATTTTAATTTCAGCTTCGTTTTAACAAATGATAAGAATGGAATATTTAGTGACAAAACAAATCTGGTTTCTGTAATAGCTTCGAGGCTCGGCGCACGCGCCACGGAGAGAAATCTCCATTCTGTTGCTAAGTGGCTTTACCTTCGATACAATTTTAGGCCAATATAAAATAGACCTTCTTAATTTAAACTTAGGATAAGACTTAGGACAAGTGAAACTTTTAATTTTCTACTTTGAATGGTCTTTTGAAGATCACGTAATTTTAATGTATGTTTATGTAATCTATCACGCCACGATAGGATCCTGTGTATGTAAGTATTATTTATATAAATCTATACAAACTGTGCCTATTGCTGCGTCTTAATTCTTTGAATTGGCGATAAAGTTAGACGAACATGTATCAGTATGGCAACTTACATCTTTGTGTGTGGCAGGAATTTTAAAATAAGCGTAATCTCAATGTTTAGGTATTTCGAACAAATTCGTCAGCCTCGTTGTATTTACTGCGTACAATTAAATATAGTTAGTTCTAAATATAATGCTAGATTTGGCACGTGTAATAAGGCAATGACATGACGTAAGCAGTGCACATGAGATGCTGGTCGGTGTCTCGGTGAGTCGGTGAATGATGGCAACTTTGCGCACAAGACATAATGCGCGCGCTCCGTGACGAATCCAATATGGCCGTTTGGCGCGATTCGGCGGTCATTCACCCGCACCCGGCCGAATTTTAAATTCACCACGCAACGATACATTTCGATAACTTGCAGATAACATTTAAATAATTTTAGGTATATTAAATGAGGGAGATTAATTAATTACTCGGTTTGAAAGTTAATTTACGAACTCTATATAGAAAAACCATTTTCTAAGAAAACCTTACTCATGATAGGTAGGTATTGGATAAAGCTTTAGATAGCTATCTATACTTAATTCATTTTATTATAAGATTATCAAAATCAGCCTGCGTCTAAGTCCGCCTCCGTCTACGTTCAACCTGCTCTTAATAATATTTAGGATAACATTGTACCTACACTTTATACTTGCATTGTACTTTACAAGCATAACACACTATTGTATTTGAGAATATGTATCTATACATATAATAAATCTGTAAAAAAACTGTGTCTGTACATTGAATATATTAAAAAAATAATAATTGGGTGGGGTTTAGAAACAGTAATGGAGCACAAATCCAAAAAAAAAAAAATTGTCTGTATGTCTGTATGTCTGTATGTCTGTATGTCTGTTTGTTTGTACACGCTAATCTTCGGAACTACTGGACGGATTTCAATGATTTTTTCTTTGTTGTATCAGTATAAAGTCGGGGCAACATATAGGCTATAATTTATCTTCGAAACTTGAAGACCTGGTGCAGAACTGCAACAGATCAACAAAACTATAAGAGATACAAAAATGGTGCCATGGCAAAAATTGTTCCACGTGATGAGCATTTTCGGTTGAGAGAATAAATTTGAAGATCTGGAACACCTGATGTGGAACCCCAAGAGCCCAGCTACACTGTAGCATATACGGGTATGACGTTTTAGCAAAAGTTGTTCAATTTGATAAGCACTTTCTATTGACTTATACAAATTGAAGATCTAAAACACCTGATGTGGAACTCCAGGGGCCCAGCTAGACTATAGCATATAGAGGTATGACGTTTTAGCAAAAGTTGTTCAATCTGATAAGCACTCTCTGTTGACTTATAAAAATTGAAGATGTAAAACACCTGATGTGGAAACCCAGGAGCCCAGCTAGACTATAGCTTATAAAGATATGACGTTTTAGCAAAAGTGGTTCAATCTGATAAGCACTCTCTATTTTGACGTATAAACATCGAAGATCTGGAACACCTGATGTGGAACTTCAAGAGCAATACTACACTTGAAATGTATAGAAATGAATGTTATGAAATAGGTATGGTGAATCAAAAAAAGTAATTAGTCCGTCTTTTAGATAACCCTAAAATAATAGACACGTATTTTTTCTTTTCTCCTTCTCACAAACAAATAATAACGAAGATATAACACGCTTGAATTTTGTGTTAAGTCACTGCTTAGTACAAATTTTACATACCTAGACGTGGCGTCACGAGCCCCCACTCTCCGAATTTTTTGCGTTATATATATCTCATTATTATTTTGTATGTCTCTTCCAGACCTCGGGACTACAGAGTTCCGAATTTTTGGGAGGCAAACGTGAGGCCAAAGCCAACACGCTGAAGCCCTTTTGAGACAACTTTAATGAAATGGTGACACAAAACCGACAATTATCCCTTTATACACTATAGAAATGAACCCAAGGACAATTCCCGGTGAACGTCGTTAAAAAAAAAGACAATCTGTGCTATACCATTGCTAACTGTGGATGAATACTACTTGGGCTATTGTGATGGGATGCTAATGGACTAGGAATGGGGAAACTACGGGAACTTTGGCACCTGCCGATGACAATGTATTAGATACCTACATGTAAAAATGGCAGGTGGAGACTCGCCAGCTCACTTACTGGGCCCCCGGGAATCTGTCACTGAATAGCAACAAAAGGGCAACAGGGACATGAGCGGCTGAAGTGTGAGGATACCTCGGCGGATTTTAAACGCAGATTACGCGCTCCCTGTGAGTCACTTACCACGAGGCACCTATCCTCCGAGCAGGGCTACTAACCCTGCTCAAGCGACTCCACTCTGGATGGTCAAGCCAAGCCAGAGGCGTGAGACCTACCCCCGTCATGGTTCACTCCGACCGGCCGGAGATGGGGGACAGTATACTCTCCCTGGAGAACTCAATATATATGCCCCTCGGGGTCGCTACTCCCCGTCATCAGCCTCAGATGTCCTGCGATGCTTATATCTCATTATTATTGTCGTTATTATCTCAAGAGCCTTTGTCCCAATTATGTTAAGGTCGACTTCCAGTCACGATGCAACTGAGTACCAGTGTTTTAAAAGGAGCGACTGCCTATTTGACCTCCACAACCCGGTTAACCGCTCAACCCAACACCCCTCGGTAAAACTGGTCAGACTTACTGGCTTCTGACTACCCATAACGACTGCCAAGAATGTTCAATGACAACAACCTACAGTTTAACATCCCCTCCAAATAACGGTCATTGGTATCCAAAATATACGTAGAAAGTACATACGAACTTAGAAAAGCTGCATTGGCAGGTACTTGCCAGACCTGGAATCAAAGACGCACGCTCATACTTGAGAGATTGGTTCTCTACCCACTAAAGCACCACGACTTCCACTAAGTCATCACGACTTTGTCATCTCAGTAACATTTAATGTTTTTTTACGTAATAATACGTGTAATATTTTTGCTACACACAACTTAAATGCGGACTAATTAGAATCACTACTTTTATCCCTATGGTCACGTTTATTGCGGTTCAGTTCTCAGCGTTTTGTTTAGTCTACTGTGCTTTTGCCGTTAAAGTACAAAAAATAAATATATGGAACATTTCTAATGGCTATGCATTCCGTTGTTTTCAAGTCAACGGGCCCTTAAAATTCAATATCAGACGATTCAGATCTTTGATTTTGCTGACCCCGTAGTCGCTGGCGTAAGGGACAGGATCCGCGTACGAAGTCGCGGGCAGAAGCTAGTTTATAAATAAGTAAAGAGGTTTAAAGCTAGGTATAACCAAAATAACAATAACAAGTGATGACAAATAGCTCAGACTGGTCTTTCAAAACAAAACAAATAAAGAACTTGTGATTTCGTGGAAAGAATGTGGCGGGGGCAGGGTGTTCAACAACAGTTAGAGCCAATGCGAGGGCCGATGACGTCATCAACGCCCTCCCCGAACATGATCATCGGAGGATTTGAAAGCGCCCGCGCACCAGTGTGCGTAGCTTGAAAGGAAGACTATAATAAAAACTCAAATATTAAGTACTTAATGATGATGTTATAACCACAAACTTAATATTCATGTTGAAGACTATTGTGGACTCAGATTAGGTTCCAAGATAAGAAGGTCGAACCTAATGCAGGTAGAAATATTGTGGAGATGCTGTTTTTTTTATTTTGATTTCAATTCATATAATGAATAGGGACACAGTAAAAACTTTGTATGTGAGGCTAAAGACTATAACTTTATACTTTTTAGAATACACAGAATACATTGCATCCGTTCGTATATTAGTGTTAAAAGTCACTTTATGAGACTACCCTTCAGCCACATCAGGCACCCATGATCTATTATTGACTAACAATATTCCAAGTATTCAATTTCAAAATTACGAGTAAATACATCAGAAATAATATTATAGATCAGGTATTTTATAAAAATAAATAAATATACAAAATAAAAAAATAATTATAAACTTTAATTTATAGGTTATATACACAAGTCCATTTTACTTTATTGAACCTGTTGTGGCATAAAGTCGTAGCCCCCAATGTTCTCAATAAAAGATTTAAACGTGCACGCCACAACTGCTAAACACAAGTTATTTTTAAACTCAAATACAAGATAAGTTTGTGTATACCTGCATACAACATTTAATAATATTTTAAGTCAAAATCATCACAAATACTTCGATATCATATGACTTGTAAATCTCCATAACCAGCCTCCTTTCAGGAAAATACTTGCATAACTTATGAACAAGATATCGAACATATCTACCTTGAAACAAGGTCGCACTGTCAAAATTAGATCCTCCTCCGAAAGTTCCTTAGCTCTTGCGTGACACCACATAACCACATGATCATTCAACATTCAGTACCCACACTTACGCAATTACCCAAATACATTGCTGTTTTTCGACTACCTGGGCCAAAGACCCCAATATAAAATACCCAATGGATATCGATCAAAAAAATAATGTCACGGTCGTTATGTAAAAAACAACACACGGATGCTGTGAAACCAGATTTGTGGGCAGGTGTGAGTCACTCGCCGATATATTGATTGTACACCAAAAGATTATTTTATTTGGGTCTGTCCACTTGTTGTATATTTTAGCCAGCACTAGCTGCACCCACGTCGAATAGTTTTAAAACAGTGTGCTAAATTCTTTTGACGGTATAAATTCTGTAAAAATAGTTCCTTATCGTCATCCATACAAGAATACAACAACAAACTACACAACAATGAAATGACATGCTTTAAGTGATTGAGGCTATCAATGTTCTTACGGATAACATTAAACTAGTTGTCCTATCTATTCAGGACGTAGATATTCTAAATTCTTCACAATCATTTGATAGTGCATTGTTAGCCCTACAAACATAGTGCTCAAGCACTAATTTTGTTCTCCGACGCCTTATACGTACTCAGATAAAGGTTTCGAGATAACGAGTAAACAAGCGAAGAGAAGTGTTGATCTATTTCGCTTGAGCTATAATGTTGTTCGTAGCGAGCAACGTTTGTTTGTTGCGCGGGCGCACCCGACGCCGTCGGTGACTCAGGGGGCGGTGCCAAGGGCGCTACGCCCTGTCCCGCCCCGCGCCCCGCCCAGCCAGCCATGATTTTACCGCGCTTTTTTTTCAATCAGGGCATGTCCGCGTCATACTTAATGTGTTGCCAAACACTGGTGTAGTCACGTCAATGACTTGCTCCACCGAACTGGCATTCATCATAATATCGTGAGTCGTGATACTTATATTTGTCTGGAGATTTTTTCTTATCTGCTCACGCGTGTTCTACTGCGAACTGTGAAATCAGGCTGTATTGGATCTGTGCATTCCCCCCTCTGCAACACTGATGGGCAAGCTTCGACGAGCTGTAGCGTTCAAGTAAGCAGTTGTCAGTTTTTTATTACTTTGACTAACACTGATCACTTATCATGGCTATAAAGCCACTTTAGTGGATTTTTAAAGCAAATAATTGCTGTCATAATATCTGGTTTTTGGAACACGTGGCGAAACCTGCTTCCAATATAATAAATAGGTGAGTCTATATAAACCTTTCTATGTAGTAATACGTACACTGTTTTTTGTATGATAGGCAATCAATTTGTAGCTACATAATCCGTTCGTTTGTTTTTTTCTGGTACCTGTTTTGCCCAACTTTCAAAGAGCGCGGGAAATCGTGACAATGCATTTGAACATAAATCAGTCATCACAAACTATTTGGCATCTAAATACATTGCACTAACAATCCATATCTATTTCAGTTGAAAACAATAATATTCTTCTTTGTTAATGACATTGTAAAGAGTAATTAACATATGTTGGGATCCAAACCTTCTTCATATCTCAATCATTCGCCCATCATTTATGTATCAATACCTAGATGACGCCAAAATTACTAACCGATTGGTGACGATACCATTAGGTCATACCTGCGTTTTTAGCTATGAGGAAGACCACCAACTTAGGTGATAGCTTATATGACAAATAAAGGAAAAAACTACTGAGTAACCAAAATTGATGATTGGACTCCACGTCTCCACTTACTTATTATTAATTGTAAATGTATTTACAACAAAAAAATATATACAGATTTATTTACAAGTTTTTTTTTATAAATGATGAATAATATTTTTTTATAAAATAATACTGGCCATACTTCTTTATTTACAGAAAAAGATGTTCTGGGAAAATTGAGATACATATGATATGATTTGGCATTTTTTTTTTTCCTGAAAAAACATAGTTACATGCAATGCATTAAGATGAAAATGCTAATATTTATTATTAAAAGTAAATTCAACCTGCCCAAGTCTAGACACCCTAGTACCTAAATTACAAAATAAAATTCCGAATGAATCGCTGTAATCACAGAGTATTCGCTCTCGTTATTAAAGAGATAAGTATCGGATTGTTCCCGATGTTAGCAAGAGAACATTGTTAGCGATATGAAACGTGTAATAAATTGAGTACCGCTAGCGTTTCAGTTATGTCGACGATGGACGATGCACGCTCACCTCACCGCGTCACGTGGAAACTTTAAAACTTTCTTATATTTTATACAGAAAGGTTTAGAACGGCTGAAACGCATTGTAATGCTTGATGGTCACGAAAAGTATTTAAAATTATTCAGTTACGACTAGTTTTTACTGATTTTGATATAATGTTGATTTATTAGAGTTTTACACTTTCTATTTAACGCCTATGCTTATAGAAAAATCTATGAAAGCTTTGCATGAAGATTTTACTGAGTCACAGATTATACTTGTATTTTAACTCACATACCTACAAAGTCGTTTACTTGTTTGTGATTTTTTTTCAACTGTATAATAAAATTATCTTTTTTTTTCAATTTTATAATTTTATTTTACGTGGAACTATACATCATTACTTTTTAGAAAACTTTTAAAGGCATCGCTTTTATATACCAACATAAAAATATGGGATTACTTTTTTCTTCAATCTTTTTTTTTGTAATAACCACTTTTTGTGACTGTCTGAAACCTGTTGTCTATCCCAAAAATCTTAACAAGGTAATGAAACACGAATATTAATTTATAACCTAATCAAAATGTATCTTCAAAAGCGTCCGAAAACTAGATTTTACTTCGATAAATTCTTAATAAAACAAAAAAGAAGTCTTTTCTAATAAAGTAAAAATACATCTTCGACGAGACATGTTGTGTTACTGTGCGAAACCGGATTGGGCCAAAAGTAAATATTTTCGATGAGTCTGTAACCTTGTCTTAATAAATAGATGTCGAGTCGAAGTTAAACCTTGTTTAAGCAAATCTTAGATTGGGGCTCCCATGATTCATGCAGGCTCCTGAGTGCTTCTTAAGAGCTTGATTATATTTTTTATCACACACATGCCATAAAGGTTATATTCAAATAAAATTATTTACTTGCTTCTGCACGCGGTTTCACTCATCTATTGAGGGAACTTCAAGCCATAAAAAAAATTAAGTATCAAGAAACACAATAGGATAAATTAAACATAATAAAATTGACGCCATTGCCCAGGGGGTGAGCAGAAGCTTTATAACTGCACCTGTTACGAAAGGACAATGGGCACAAATATATGGGACCTGGTATACCCCACCAATAGCGATGTCATACATATCATTGGATAGGCCTTTTTATGTAGAACAACATTTACTATGACAGCTTTGCTGAAATGTTTGTCCGTTCTGAGATATAGATCAAAAATTGAGCAAAAGTTAAACTAAAGTTAACTTAATAATCTATTGATATCTCAAGTTTTTAGAGGAAAAACTACGTTCCACTAAGTGTAAGTCTCCTGAGTCCTACCTGCTGTGCCCGTTGGGGCCCATAATTGTTATTTAGCATTTCAACCTTATACTGTACCAACTGGATATTGGGCATAATGATAAACCCCACCAATAACAAAGTCATACATATCGATGGATAGGTCTTTTTAACTGGAACAACATTTACTATGACAGCTTTGTTCTATTGTTTGTCCGTTCTGAGATATAGATAAAATACAAACTTAAAATTAATGCAGATTAAGTGTTTATAGGAAAATCTATGTACAAGGCCACCACGACTTACATAATCATCCTCCGAGCCTTTTCCCAATCATGTTGGGGTCGGCTTCCAGTCTAACCGGATTCAGCTGAGTACCAGTGCTTTACAAGAAGCGACTGCCTATCTGACCTCCTCAACCCAGTTACCCGGGCAACCCGATACCCCTTGGTTAGACTGGTGTCAGACTTACTGGCTTCTGACTACCCGTAACGACTACCAAGGATGTTCTATGATAGCCGGGACCTACAGTTTGACGTGCCATCCGAAACACAGTCAATGGTATTTTTTTTTTTTAACGACGTCAACCCCGCTGTGGGCTAGCAGCGGTGAGGAAGTGTCAGACTCTTACTGACTAAAAACCGTCGTGTTCCGTCATAGGCCTTTTATGTACCAGGACCGCGGTATCTCTTTCGAACAACCCGCAGCCCCGGCAGGCCTTGGCCCTACTGGGCCCCGCTGGGAGTCAATGGTATCTAAGATATACTTAGAAAGTACATACAAACTTAGAAAAGTTGCATTGGTACTTGCCTGACCTGGGATCGAACCCGCGCCCTCATACTTGAGAGGTTGGTCCTTTACACACTAGGCGACCACGACTTACATAATGATTATAAAAAAAATAAAAAAAGAAAGACATTGGTGTTATTTTTCAAAGAAAATCAGATTACAGTGTTGATTAGCATTGTTTTTTAGCCATATCTCAGAACGGACAAACAATAGAACAAAGCTGTCATAGTAAATGTTGTTCCAGTTAAAAAGACCTATCCATCGATATGTATGACTTTGTTATTGGTGGAGTTTATCATTATGCCCAATATCCAGTTGGTACAGTATAAGGTTGAAAAGCTAAATAATAGTAACAATTATGGACCCCAACGGGCACAGCAGGTAGGACTCAGGAGACTTACACTTAGTGGAACTTAGTTTTTCCTCTAAACACTTGAGATAGATTATTAAGTTAACTTTAGTTTAACTTTTGCACAGTTTTTGATCTATATCTCAGAACGGACAAACATTTCAGCAAAGCTGTCATAGTAAATGTTGTTCTACATAAAAAGGCCTATCCAATGATATGTATGACATCGCTATTGGTGGGGTATACCAATCTGCCCAATGTCCTTTACATGCTTACATTTACCTTTAGCCAGTTGAAAATAAATATACTAATAGTTTAAAAAATACTTTTATATGCACTTAAAAATAGTGACAAGACTAGATTGCGATAGGAGATTGTGTATCGTGAAGATTTTCCATCATGACGTTATATCTTCCAGCTCTATCATCAAATCAGTTCAGCAGGACCATATTATTGTAATTGTTCTCAGCACTACATACATCTGCTAATTTTCATGGCGCTACGCTCCTTGGAAGATGGTAAAATTAGTCACCTTAGATTCCATTACAAAGTTACATACAAAACCTAATAAAAGCGTGTTAAAAAAGTAATTTCTTCACAATACATGGTAGTTATTCCCATAGAAAGACCATGCAACCGAAATAAAATGTCCCTTCGTGGTACATTATAATTGTTATTTATGTAGCCGCTACGCAGATGCTACAGCTGCTACGAAGAATTTAATACGTTCATAAATTGCTTATGTCGAAACCAAAAAAACTTTAAATAACGAGCAATTATTGGAACAATTAATTGTAAAATTACCATTAAAAACAATGTAATGCTCTTTCTATCAATTAATCGAATCTATTTAATTAAAACATAAATATTAATTATTAATTCGATCCTGAAAATATAGAACTGTGAAGTAAGTAAGTATGACACTTTTATAATACTAATACTCTTGTATTTAAACCACGAGTTTGTGTCATGAATGTATTCTAAAAACTGTATTTTAGATAGGTATTGCTAGCACTCCTGCACGAAACTTTTGCTGAGACAAGCAACGTGAGATACAAGGATGTATATATCTTAATTGTTAGATAAATAAAAAAAATATCTAGAAAGAAATCTGAATTGCCATTAAAATGAAAAAGTTATTTTCTATTTTAATGTGTTTTTCGTAGCCCCGTAGCCTGCTACGGTCGTAGCAGACACTGACATATTTTTGCAATGATATTCTCTTCATTGTTTTACTTAAATTTAATAATTTTTTGTTCAATTTGAATGGGCTTGAACTTTTTGACTTTTGGTTTAGATTTAGTATTGTACAAGATACATTATTTTATGTGATCTACTGACAATAATTGGTATACTTAAGTGGAAAAAATATATATCTACCTTTATAAGTTCACTACGTAGTGGAAAACAAAAATTATATTATTTTAGGCAAATTCAATATAATAATGTCGGGGGCTTCTTTTCACACGGTCGGCATAATTTAATTCAACAAGAAAGAGAGTTGGAAAACAAAGAAAAATCTTCAACCAGATGAATCAATTCAACGAAGCTTTAAATAATAGGAAAGAATATTTGTAAAGAGGCCTGAAATGACATACTTATTTATTTATTTTAATAAATATTTATGTATCGTGATGTAACATGAAAACTTTTCGTGCCAAATTCCATGATGTAGTAATAAGATTATTTATTCGAATTCCTATTCAAATTAATTACTTATGTACTCATAAATTCCTTTTAATATTAATTTTTGATATAAATGAAAAATTCTTGCATTCAATTATTTTGCTAGATACGATTGGTTGATTCTTAATTATAAAAAATGAACGTATGTATAATTTATTGTGGTATGTATAAATTATTTGATTTGAACACAATTTGCAAAGCAAAATTGAAAAATAGAGCAAGAAGTTTTTTTTTCGTCTAAAAGAATATCGATGGCAATCAGTATACGTTCTAGAAAATCTTGTGTTATTTATGATAAGGATATATAACAACGCTACCTACTAAATATTACGATTAAAAATTATAAATCTACCATTAATTTATTTCTAAAGAAAGAAACAAAAATACTTTCCCTATTAATTGACGGTTCTTCTTGAACATTGAGTCACACTGTGTCGAAGTTTTTTACAATCTTAACACGGACACGATTGGTTTAACCTATGCATACAATGAATAATTCAATAAGCTTGTTCACATGCAAGTGTTTTAAAATAAAAGTTACACGTAACTGGTTAATCAGTAGTTTTTGATTAGCTTGTGTCATACGAGGGAATGTGGTCAACGTGCAATGACTGACCACTAATAGGGATGTCATGTATTGACATATTTTAAGCCGTCTTGTAATTCTCATCAAATCCGTTCCGTATTTTTTTGCGTAAAAGAGAACACCCATACGTCCAATGTGAATGTTCCTCTTTCATCTTATACATTTATAATATTACTAGTTTATAATATTATATAGGCTGTATGACGTAGTCTTATTTTATACTGAAAGAAAATTACAAAATCTGAAACCAATATTTGTGCTATTTCTTTTTTAAAACCTTCCCAAAAGGGAGGAGGTTAAGGTAAGAGCTAGGCTTTTATTCGTTCCTGATTATGTAGTATTTAATCCAGGAATGCCCAACGTAACTACGTACTTTACGAGGCCAAAACTAACTTCACTGCACACACAAATCCAGAATATTCCCTGGACGTGTCAGCCCTGTTACGTGAAGAATGTGGTAGGAGCAGGTACCAGCGTTATGATGGCATGGGCGTGTGCCCCACAGTCGTGCAGTCATTTGTTATGCCGCATCAATAGGCTAGGGGCCAACCTCATTACTAATGGAAATTAACAAAACTTATCGCTTCCAGCCGGCTTTATTGACTTGAACACTTCAACAGGATCATTTATTCCAATGTTATGTCCTTATCTAATGTATCTGATATTATAGAAAATGCCTATAACATAAATAAAAAAAACTCAACTTTTATTAATAGCACCTTCCAGATCTGGTTTAGGCACGTGCCTAATCTTAATAATTTGCGTCAATACTCTTGTTATTTCATTTAAATTATGTAGATTACCAAATTCCTAAGTGGATTTCTGAAATAAAATTGTAGCAATGACGTTGGTTTTCAGTCTAATTTCAATAAATAATTTTGTGTGGACCATAAAAATAAAGGTTGAGAACTATCTTATAACTTCTATGTATTGTATACCATAGGTCTCCTATTGTGGGCCTCCTAGAAGAGATTTTTTTTAAGAAATAAGCATGCCTTAGCACTTTTTGTTCCGTTCTCTTCAACTGTAATAACAATTTAAAATAATAACAGTAAAAATTATAAATAAATAAGTAAGCTTTTTTGGTGAAGTACATTTTTGGCAAAGATATGTCAAGTTTTATACTCAAAAAAATTTTAGGAGGCATTTATGGCGCGAGGAAACTTTTTTATGAAGATTTTTTGATAACATCAATTAATTAATCCTGCAATTTGCATGCAAATGGTTCTATAGATTTATTTAGGTATGCCTAGCTTTAGATCAAATTATTTTAAAAAGGATCTACATTTTAGCAGTATCGAATAAAAAAAGGAGATAATAAAATGTTCTTTTTAATATTTTCCCAGGCTTATTGAATGGTAATTTCACAGAAGGTCTATTCCAAAACAATCTCCAATCTGATTGATTGAGTCGATTGGTCGGTTACTTTCTCCACCAACTCACAGGCCCGACGGCCATAACCAACGCAGACGCTTTGGCGCCAGATTTATGAATGAGAATAGACAATTATTCTTTCCTCGACCAGTTGGGTTATGGTATTTCATTCGTAACATTCGAAATGAGTATACAGACAGTCACAGAAATTTGTTAAAAATTGTTAATGATTTCCTGAATAACAAAGAAACAATACAACGTATTCTTGTAGTAATCTGTACCTATACAAACTATTAGAAGAATGACTTACTAGTAGGAGAAATATTTTAACCATTATTTTCTTTCCTAATAAGCCATGCTGTTAGTAAATTACAGGCAAAGGTGGGAAAGAAACTTAAGTTTTAAGAGACGACACCGTCAATTGCCATAGAGGCTTCAGTATAATGAAAGGTGTGGTGCAAAATTTCAATTAAGTTTTACAGCGAACGCTAGTGATTATGAGAAACGCGAGGTGATCCACAGGTGTCTTGTGAGGAGGCAGTCATCAGTTGCTAGCAGATATCCGGACGACGCAGTCGCAAGTTTGCAAAGTTGCGCGCCGAAAAGAGTGAGTGGCTAGTGGCGGCACCACCGCAAGCGATTGGTGCACAAGTCAAGGGAAAACGCCCGCGTCGATGAAACATATTCGCGAGACGCTAATTTTTCAGAGGCGAACTGGCGAACGTGTGTCCCCCACCACCCACCACCGTATGACAGTGACCCAAATGGAGCGCCGGCGCAGTCAGTTCCGTGAGCGCGCGCGAGGCTGGTCGACGCTCGTGCGCGCGCGCCTCCTGGCACGCGAGCTCCTATTCGCTGACGTTTTAGTGTGTCGTTACGATCGGATAATACTGTGCACAATGCAGTGAGTGAACACCGGCCGGATCACCGTGCTTGTGCTGTCATGACCCGTGTGGATGCTGGTCCTCTTCCCCCCTCTCTATAGGTAAGAAGCAAAAAATAAATTACACCTGCAAATCTGACGTCAGAATGATGTTTGGCAAAATGGTAGCAAAATTATTAAAGTTAGGGAAATAAGAGTGTATTTAGCAAGACGAGCAGCGTGGTGGTTTCAGTGAACAAGGTGATGAGTCAGCGGCATCTCGAATTTTCCTCGTGCACGAATAGTGGCATTATGATAGAGGGGGTGTCGGTGGCGTCGCGCGCTGCAGGCCGCGCCGGCGCCGCCTGGCAACAGGTATCTAAGCCTAGCAGCAAGCACAGCCGCCGGCTCCGGCGCGGAGACGGAGCTCTCTCGGCCTCGCGGTCGCTGCAAGCTAACGGAATCGGATTCCTCGCGGCCGAAATTCCGCCGCGGACATTCACGCCGCGACCGACTGAAATAAATCGCTCGTTTAACACAAATAGCACGACATTGTCGCCGCATTGACAGACCGACGAGCATTTCCGCTTCTCTTTTTATCTGCCTCTCTCGCCTACTGGAACCACTAAAAGAAACGCTTCCTCTGACGTAAGCGAGTCTTCCGTCATAAATAATTCCATTGGCTTATTTTATTTACGATGCCGAGCACTGACTGTATATCGATGAATGTAATTTGACTCACATATGTATGCTTGACCATGAATCGTGGAAAGAAATTTGACTCTCATATGAGTTAGGTATTTTATTGCCGTTCAATAGGAAGAGGCCCTTTAATGCTTTTAACTGTGAATTAAAAGCAGAAGCTACTGAACAATGTACAATTAGATTTAGCAATAACATAATAAATCTGCCCGAATTAATTTTCAAAATTCATGTTTAGAAATGATGGCAGCACTGCCTTAACATGTGTTTACAGGAATCAAGAAAGTAACATGCTAGAATGGTTCACTGAAACAAAACGATATAACAGAAACCAGAATAAAATATCCTCCTTGTGGAAACGAAGAGTTTTCCATCAGAGACATCGGCCGTGTAACATGTGAACGATAAAGCACCTATCATACACGTGACGTCAGAAGCACGATTGCGCTCAAGCCGCGAACCGAGCGCTGAACTTTGCGACATTGTCACTGATAATGATAATTTATTGACTAATTTCGAATATGGATAGAGATATAAATTACCAATTAAATAAGTCTTGCTCTATGATACTATAAGATATATAAGCAAACCTAAGTTTATTCCAGTGGCATACGAACAAGAACAACAAAAAAATACAATTAAGCCCAAATAAACTCCAAATCCAAAACGCAAGATGAATAACCAAATCCTACTGAAGAGTATTTTTACCAAACAGGTAAAAATTACACCAAAAAAAGGAAATACAGACCTACTTATTTATAAACCTGAAACGCAAAAAATCCTTGCGAATAAAACCACACCCTTTTCTCATTACGTTGAGTTCGACATCCTTTTTGCCGCCGCAAACTTTGGGCGTGTTATTTCTGGACAAGCAACAAAATGCTATAAGTTTTATAAATCATTGGAGGTTATCGCGAGGTCCCCGGTGGAGGCCGATTGCCTCCGAGCTTCAAGTCGGGACCTGTCGCGGGCGCATAATGCCAAACAATTACTCATCTGTCCAGAACAAAGAAGTTCTGAGTTCAGGTGTCCTTTGTTGTTATCAAAGCGTAACAAACGCAGGTCCTTTACCTTATTGTATTAATTCTGGATTACTTTTATTTGTTAATATTGTTTTCCATTATGCTAACAAAAAGACAATAGACTATTTGGAATGCCCAAAAAAATTAGGCGGACACTGATTATGACTTAATCATCTCGAGGCTTAAGGATCAACAAAATTAATTACAAAGGAAATCTCATGATATTAGATCGTTGATAATTTCAACTTAAGACATTCGTAGGTGGCAAAACTGGTCATAAACGAGCGAAAAGAAAAAGAGAACATGAACATGGCAACAGTGAATAAAGCTGATTCGATTGAGTGCAATATTGTCCGTAGAAGGGTTTGGTGTGTGGCGGCTGCGGCTGGTCCCTCGACAATGAGTCACACAGCCGGTTCCGATGCCTTTGACCAACGTTTGCCTTTTGTACATCAGACCTACGTGTCTCGCACGTTATATGCAAGCATACACAATTGTCGAGTTATATAATGTGGATCATTACAGCTTGAAATATATAGTAAGAAAAGAACCCTTATTATTTTTTGGTGAAAATAAAGAAGGAAGAAGTTTTAGGAGAAATCGATGCCCTCAACATTTCAATCGAAATTTTTGGGGACGTCGCAATTTGGATTGACTAGAATGTCATGATCGATCAAGGCATTTAATCGTCAAAAAGAAATAACTAACTTAAAAAAAACTATTTTTGCAAAAAGCGTGCGATGAAATTTTAGTAATGTTTTCGTAGTTTTTCCTTTTACCTGTTCAGCAAATGTTTAATGGTTAGCACATAGCCTTGGAATTTGTACAGTGCTTACTGATGAGTGACTTACTAGTTGCTTAGATAGTGTTTTGTGTATAAATGAAGTGACTTTAGTTTGTGGTAGAACGCAGGTGGGTATTTGGGAATAACCTTTTGCTCTGAGTATGAAATTATAGAATTTCCATAAAATTATTATAAAACCCCTTAAAATTGTATAATTCCAAACTGCTAATCTATTTATTATTATAATTTACAAACTTTCAGTTACTTTATGGGGTAGTTACAATGTGACGTTGGCCACCGTTTATTTCAACAAACTTCATGTCAAAACATTAACTTAATGCATTATGTAAAAGCATACCAAACATGTACATGGATGATATTGTTCCTTGTAGCTTATGTGGCCTAGGAGTAAGCAGGATTTGAAACATTTCGAATATAATGAAACAGAATAATGAAAATACTCTAGTGCACTATGTTTATATTCTAACTGGTTAAATATTTAAAGGGAGATTACCTATTAGTCAAATACGCATAACATAATAAACACAATAAGCCAAGCAACTGCACGAGAATATAAATACATATTATAAATAGATATCATGAAAGATTTGGTGTAACAACCTGCCAAAACTAATGCGTTATTGTAGCACTCAATAACGTCCACATAATGTTGGCGACAACAAAGAGTTTCGTTTTACGCAATATCACTTGCTGAAAGTGCGCACTTCGGAATCAAATTGCAAACAAGTTTGACAATGAGTGTGTGCCACATTAATTGTAGTCATTTGCGAAATGTTTCACATTTTGTACGGCAACTTTGTTAACACTGAATTCTATTACTAAACTCTCTCTCTACATTCAATGTTTGCTGTATGCAAATAATTTTCCTGTGAAAATCAACATTTATCTGCTCAACTACAATTCGTGAATTTCTTTGATTACGATGAGCTCAAGACATTCTTAACAGGCCACGCAAACATTATCTACTCGATCTGCTGTTTGTTTTAAAGAAGTGTATTTCCTAAATTACACGCACATGTTTTTAATAGTCATGCCGCATGCCGTCTTAGATAAACGGTTTTAACACATTTTCTTGAAAATACAGTGAAAGAGGAAGCATATGGGTTAATGTAGGCAGGCGCATGGCGCTGAGCGCGGGAGGCGGCGCGTGATTCAGTAATGCTGACGTGGGCAGCGCTGCGTCAGCGCACGTCACATCATACGATTGTCAGTATCGTCACTAATATATTTAGAATGGAATGTGGAAAAATGTTTAAATACAAACAGCCGCTACGCCTATAAGTTTCCGGATGAGTTTGGCGTAGTTCCAGGGACTTTCTAAATTGCGAATCCGTATTTCATCAACCTATCATCATACCTGGTGCTGCATGTTTGTATCATGTTTTGGCAAGCAATTTATTACAATGGTAAGCGAACGATATGACATACACTTTGGCATTTTTTTATTTGGGTCTACATTCCGCTTCTCGAAATAGCAACTGCATTCATTGCTCTGCTTTCATACTTCTAGATAGTATACCTACATTTAGTTACTGCTACATTTAGAAAGATGTAGCATCAATTTAATTTTAAACCTGTCGAGATAAAGCCGATCTTTGTCTGATTCTCCACACAGATTCTTCTCAAAAAAACGTTGCTCAGTCTAAATTGGCATATTTTTTGTTAATTTAGTGCTATCTATTAGTATAAAAACTAGACCCATTCCCGATACTAAACTGATTAGATGGCTTGTATCTTAAGTCCTGTTTTAGACTCTGCAATCAATTGAAATGGTTCGGAACATCTCGCCGACGTATGCCAAGACAGACAGACTCCGAGATAATTTTATTTCATTGTTTTGTCGACATCCGTCAGTACGGTCGTACGGAACTCTAAAAATACGGTATGGTTCGGTCAACCTGTCTAATCAGTTAACCAACAGTAATGTAACGACAAGGCGTCGGGAGTTTCTTGATTAAGGCGACGAATTGGTCAACAATAATTCCATAACCGGCACGCGCATCTAAGGCGCCAAAAGGGGTCGGAGCGTCTGAGCGGGGCGAGGATAACAATACGCGCGCTAGCTTATAACTAAAAGTCGTAAGCGACAAAATGGTTTTGTAATTTTATTATTTAGAAATGATAATTTGATAAAAATTCCTTCTACAATTTTAAAGAGTATGTATATACTCAACTACTAAAAAAGTTAAGAGGCTTAAATCGGTCCCGTTTGCCCATAATATGTGAATCTCTTTTTAAAAAGAGGTATGTTTGAAATATTTTTCTCTGTTATAAAAGTCACCTAATCATGTTTTGACGTCTAACAAAATAACGTTTATATCATGAACTTTCAGGTAACCAAGTTGTATTTTGATCCGTTTTGTATTTACTGAGAAAAATTGAGGACCTTGGCGCCAAAAATTCCAATTCGTCCTCTTAAGATATCCAATTTATTTACAGTGATTCTGTTTTAGAACAACATTGTTACAAGATTTAGATAGCATGAAAGGTCATCTCAATTTAAGTAATGCAGAAACAGACCATAGAAATGTTATGTTGATTATGTAAGGTCGATGACAAAACATTAAGTCCTAGCTAGACATGATGTCAGAGAACATTGCACATTGCCATAATCACGACTGTGAATTATCCATTCATGATGAAATATGTACGCATGAAGTCATTCTGTTTCACACTTCCGTGTCTAATGGTTGGCTAAAATTCAACGCTCTTCCGTGAACTTCACTAGACTTTGTTATCAACTCAATATATCTTCCATTTGAACTC
Organism: Helicoverpa zea; assembly: GCF_022581195.2. NCBI lineage: Eukaryota > Metazoa > Arthropoda > Insecta > Lepidoptera > Noctuidae > Helicoverpa > Helicoverpa zea. The sequence goes on along the minus strand of NC_061467.1, from coordinate 3,911,704 downwards.
ATGTTCTGTGGCTTGAGCTTTAAACAAGTTATTCATCGTTTGGACTTGTCGCGACTTGTTGTCAAGCCAATGAGACCTCTCTTACACACACATCCTTAGCTTATTGAAACCCCAGTGTGGGTTTCAATTTACAAAAACGAAGTTTTCCTTTTTTTGCTCATAAAGGGAAATATCATTTCAAAGACACGTGGTCTTCTAAATCTTGAGTCATATCAATCAATCTAAAATCAACATAATTGAAGAAGCAATTTAATCGTAAACTCAGTGAAATGGTGTCGTAAACAACATTATTATAACACGCTAGTGACAATAATAGAATAGCATTGAGTGTTCCCAAATTACATTACAGTGTGTACGGAGCGGCGCCAAATGCCTCCCACCCACTGCCATGACACCGGCAAATATAAACAATATATCATAGGTACTATGTGCTCTCTATCTATCCAAGTGCTGTTACTAAATAACTGGACACACGCAATTCTCTCCTGCTTCTCCTAGTTGCCAGACACAGGCATTTTCGGAAGCTTAGGCCTATTATTACCTCATTGGTCTAGTGAGGGGTTAGTGACCGAAGTGCCCTTTCGCTTCAGTGAGTGACACTGTTGCTATCCCAACAATTACGTCATCAAGTTCCGTCCAATGTCCCACGTGTTACGCTGCCTGGAGGTTATGGAGCAGAGGTTATCAAAATCATTTGCAATATTCTGCGATACTAGAATGCCAAATAGGGAATTGAGCAATAATGCCTAGAGTCGCTGACATGACACCTACTTTGTCAAATGTTTGACGTCATTGCACAGCTGCGGCTGTCTATTTCAAGAACATGCCACGTTTGTGTTTTAGCGTACCTAGCGTAGTTAGCGCACTTACCTGAATTATACTAGCCAAAAAATAAAGTTTCGCTGGCATCGAAACATAATATGTTTGCATAGTGTTACACATCAAACTAAGTATTAACTATCGCTGTTTATCTACATGACACTTGCGAACAGAACGCTCGCCGGCTATTGACGTCTTTGAATGAATTATTTATTTCACGTTTAGTGTTAAATAAAATAATCGTTTTTAACAGCATGCATAATGGTGGTCAGTAATGTTTTTTGAATAGCGACGGTGATTATCCATTCAAGAGCCGAACACGCCAGTACCACTTTCCCACAGTTTGTTCATTGATAATGTCAAGTTACGTCTAATCGTTCCAAATGTCATAAATCTTCCAAGTATGGTCTCCCTCGTTATTGGAATTGTTGACCATAACACTGGGTTATAACTACGTTCCGAAATGGATGCTATTGTCAAACATTTTGATTGACTGCTGTCGTCACAGTTCAGATGCTGTTACATCATTACATGGGACGTTATATATCATTAGAAGGCACCTGTAGTTAAAGTTTCTTCAATTGGATAGATCTTGCATGCGTCGAGTGCCCACGTTAAAAGCAGACAAACTTCCAAGAACTAGTATAAAGTCAGAAAGCAATAAACTGTGGCTACTGCAAATCGATCTTAATAAGATAACCGGGTATAAGAATGCTAAACTATGCAGTAGTGTGCGTGCGTTTGAGGTAATTATCTTTTTATGTGGTCGCTGGCTCGGTGCGCCGGCTGGCGTTCCCTCAGGAATGCTGCGCCGAACTAGTTTAACAGCTGAGCGTGATGTAACCACCGATAACTGTTGTGTTATCTCGTATTTTTGTCATCGCACGTCATTTCACGAAAGAAGTAGTTCACATTTTGATACCGGTGCGATTAGGGAACTTCCTAAATCAAAGGTAACTGGAATTTAGTAGTACAATGAACTTTTGTAAGGAAAAATGTGTTGATTTTGGGTTTTATCGAAAGAAATTAACGTTAACTCCCAATTTCTTGAGTACGATAATAGTGTAGATAAGTCTGGGACGTGAATGATACTGATATGTCTTTCTGCTAGTAGTTTGATAAATTAAGTGCTTTCTACTTCAGCGTTATCTATTTCATAGATATTTTATTCTTTAACTAAATTTTGCCTAGTAACAAGCGGCAACGTTACAGAAGATTTTTGGAATTTTAAATTCCGGAATAGTTCAGTTAATTGTTTTTTAATTGAGATTAAGCTTGAAATAGCGGGCATTCTTTTTCTGATCGATGAGAGTTTCCAGCAACCCGCGGCCCACGGCCCAGCTGACGTTGACGTAACTCGTGACACGAGTCCACGACATTATCGGCTCGTTGACATAACGATAACACACACATACACAAACTGGTGTGTTCAAGACGCCGTGCGTGTGTGCTAGTCAGCCGTAGGTGTGCGCCCGCGCCCGCCGCCATTCAACATCGCTAACATCAAACAGTCATCATCATTCGAAATAAACGTGTAGGCCTAGAAGTGATTTCTCATACTTTTATGAAGGAAAAATTTTTGTGTCTCAATCGTGCCGATGATAATGGAGGTTTGCTCCGGTGTCTCTTTGAGAAAGTGAGCGTTCACATTCATATTTGAAATGACCACATTACTGTGCGATATTTTTGTGTATTTTCCTGTTACTTTCTCAATTATTGTTTGCGTCTATTACATGTCAATGTTTGTAGAACTTTATGTTTGAATAGTTTTTTTGAGAAATAAAACTAAAACGTATGAGTTACTTTCGCCCACGCTGATCATAAAACCGATTGGAAAGGGTTTGCCACGAAGGCGGCAGAACGATTTGCGATTTCCAGAATATTCAAGCACTTTTTTTCTCATTGTTAGTCTTAAAATATATATTTATTATTCCATTACATTTTCATGTAAATTATCTATTATTCTGTGAAAAATGAATCGTCAATGCTTGAAATGACGTTCGCTAGTTAAACTTAGAAATGCGTAATTCATCTAGGTAGGTAAACGTAGGTGTTTGTTGAATAACGTTCATCTAGACTGTTTGTCTATTTTGAAGTAAAGCTGGTCTCATACAACTATGTAGATAGACACATAGATGTCAGCTGCATGCCAGGGTTGGATCATGGGGATCCACATGGTTGGATCCTGTAGATCCACTGGTTTGGATCATGTAGACCCACAGGGTTGGATCCTGTAGAAGTAGATTCACAGGTTTGGATCATGTAGATCCACATGGTTGGATCCTGTAGATCCACTGGTTTGGATCATGTAGACCCACAGGGTTGGATCCTGTAGAAGTAGATCCACAGGTTTGGATCATGTAGATCCACATGGTAGGATCCTGTAGATCCAACTCAGGGTTGGTGACTGAATAGTTAACCGATATACAAAACAAGCAAATCAAATTCTTGGAAAAATTACGTCAAAGAAACCTTGATGATGCAGATTATCTCACTGATTACAACATTGTTTTTAATTGTTTCTTGCATTTTATTTGATTACTCTATAGTGGTTTTTATTACAAATTTAGCTATCGATCGATATCGATAATGAACACAATACTTTATAATAATTTGAGTTTAAATTATTGATTTGGTCAATTTATTATAATAAAGGGATATGTTAAAACTAAACTAACCGTTTCGTTCAACACACACATAGGGAATTCACAAATTAAAAGGACAAAAATAGCAATAAGTAGAAACAATAAAATATATATCCAAGAAAAAAATCATGAAAGAACCAAGAGCCAAACTGTAAATAAGTATTTATCCTATCACTTTGGTAAAGTCCACTGCAGTATAGTACCAGTTTATAAATATCTCCCAGAAAATTAAAACATAATGAAATTCCAACTAAGTAGGTACGTAGCTACCGAAGAACTCATGCGTGAAAATTATTCTTCCAGAATAGTACAAGTTTCATACAATATACTTAACTAAACAACACGAACAAAGTCCATCTTTATAGTGTCATATTTATAATTAGGTACGTAAAAATAATAGAAATATGTAGGTAAAGTAATTTTGTGCTCATTCTGCAAAATAATGAGTGAGACGGATTAAATTAATGTTATGCGAGTTATTTGCACTAATAGAAGGCCTGAAAGGAAAACACATGTCCTACTTGTGTCACATGTAGTGTACAGGTGACATCATGCAGTTATTGGGCTGTGTGTGTGAAGATAAGTTCACACATGGTTGAGTGCGCACCGCCGCGCCGCCGCCGTGCCGCCTCGCCACGCGTTTCCCCGAAGACACACTGAACATACGAATTATTCATAAGGAAACATTAATTGTGGCACAGTTATTGTGTAATTAAAACTCTAAACAAAACACACTCCAAAAATAAGCAATCTCTTTAATCAAGTTTATGCAGTTGCTACGTACGTAGGCATTACTTTTTATGAAACATTTAGAAAATATATGGTGGCAACATAACGGTGTTTGAAATTATGGAAACAACAGCATTTATTTTATGTTTCTCTTATTTACATAGCAGCTAATTTCAAGCCGAAGAAAATATGAAAGATGTTTCTGAGAATGCAAGTGCGAGTGGTTTAGGTTTAATATTAACGTAGTCTAAATGTAATATTAGGTACGTATCGTTTAGATATAGGTACATGTATCGTTATGATTAAGATTGTAATGAGTACCAAGAAATTAATGTGTTTAATTTTCTTTGTTTCAGATACCAACTAGAAAACACTTTTCTTAGAAAAATGTCTTATCCTGACCTTGCATAAGGAAAATGGGTAAGATAGCAAATATAAACAAATGTCACGTTTGTGGGGCATGACATCAGTCTTCCGTGGCGAATGCAGACAAAATATGCGGTTCGAAGGAACCCTTTAGAATGAGCACAATGCTAAATATATATAAGTAGTTTCTGCTTTGAATACTAAACAAAGTCCCGGCGGACGGAAGGACACGGACATGCGGAGGTTATGCCGAATTCTGGGAAGTAATAGGCCGAACAAACGCAGGGTTAACGATACCACGCCTGCGCGCGCGCAACAAGCGAATTGTTTCCAGAAATATTGACACTACTAACATCAGTTACATCCCACACGCGCCTATTTATACACGGTATTTTCCTGTCTCGTTTAGTAAAAGTTAAATGAACTTAAATCCTACTAATATTATAAACGCGAAAGTTTGTATGTATGGATGTATGGATGTTTGTTACTCTTTCACGCAAAAACTACTGAATGGATTTTAATGAAACTTTACAATAATATAGCTTATACATCAGAATAACACATAGGCTACAATTTGTAAACATATTGTTCGAAATACTAAACCTGCGCAGATGAAGTCGCGGGCACCAGCTAGTATTATATATTACAGGAAATTATCCAGGTATTTACGAATATTTATACAAGAAAACTACATTAATATTAAGCTAAATGACCTAACATTATTTTCATGACACTCTCAGCGCATAACGTAATGCTGTCATCATAAAATAAGTCCATCTTACGTTCTGGGATATTAATAACAATTTTGCAATGTATTATTTGCAAATGTGGCCTACATTGCGTTCAACAATCACTAATAGACTGAGTGAAGCAATAAATATTTCTAGTAAGCTTTGTGATGCGGCGTTGCTTGAGCCACAATTATGATTCATAATTCCCGGATGCACGCTCAATAAATATTCATTAATTTATTTTAACCTCTAGCAATAAATAATGTAGACAAGTAAGTCAGTGGAACTATTGCCTTTGAGGTCTCAGTTATTGTTTTAAATAATTGGATGCCTTATGTCTATTAATTAAAAATTAATAACGAATTTGTTACTACGCAAGAAAATTATCTTTAAACAAAAGACGTATCTTCAATTAACTGACCCTTGAGCATTATTAACTAAAAATAAATGATGCTCAGACGAGACACACTACATAAGCGTCTACTTTGATATTCAATCAAGTCCATGCGCCCGCTCTCGTCGATACGAAATGAAATCGTAGTTAAATGTCAATAAGATGTCGATCGGCATCATTCAACGTTCTCAAATAAAACTGGCGAGGGTCAACTGAGCGGTGAGATGATAAAAACTGGCGTAAAATATAATGGCGTCGGCTAGGTATTGTGATGACGCTGTGCTCGCCGGGGTCAATGACACCTGACTCATGTCCTGTGCCGCACTCGCCGAAGACATTCGCTGAGTAAATGATAAGTAGCGAAATATTATTTGAAATACACTTCAGTCTTAACCAGTGACTCGTGTTTTGTGATTTTGAAAATATTTTTTGTCGAACCAGTCGTTACGTGGAATACATTTTTTTCAACTATCGGTTATTGGAAAAGCTCATTAACGTTTTTTCTTTGAATTATTTTTTAATTTGCATCAACAAGACTCTTTCAAATGAAAAGTGTCAAATAGTAATTGGGACATTTTAAAATAATTCTTATAGTTCAATCAATAAGTTGTTCCCTATATTTAACATTCGATGCCCTTATTAATACTGAAACAATACTCATAAATATGCGATTTATTCTGTTAAATCACGAAGTACATAAAATATATGAAAGGTTAATAGACTACAAATACATCAATGTCCATTACAATAAAATTAATAAGGTGTTCTCGGAAGTGGACTGCATAAAGTGCATCAATCACAAGTCGACCTCATTCTGGAAGCACTGACCTGACGACAGTTATGAAATAGAGGTAATAATTAAACAGATAAATATAAGGAAAATTACCGATCTATTTTTGTTGAGACTGGCTGGTTTGAAATGAGTCATAGACTAGAGTTCATGTTTAGAAGCCACCCTACAGCTTTCATTTAGAGGTCGTTCATGTTGTTATCTTGACTAAACGACGAACTTGTCCCAACTTGTTTGTGATGACTACGAAATTAAGCTGATTTTATTATTTAACTAATTCAAAATTTTGCCAAATCCAGTTCGTAAAATTAATATGTGTTGAGTCTAGGCCGATATTCTAGATTGGTAATAAAAATACTCGTAAATCTAAACCGCAAATTGGAAGTCATTTCATTGGCTGTAACATATTTATATGCCTTAGCTTTCAGTCAGATTCTGTAAGACTAAAAAATAATTGAAAATTGAAATTTCCATTTTGACATGGCTGGGAAAACCTAATTAATATCCTCAAAGTAAATAAGTGAATAGTGAGTCAATGAATTTACCTATACTTGTTGTTTTAAGTTTTCCCATGTTTTTGCCCCTTAAAACTTCACGTTGAAAATTACCATTATTAATCAGAATTGCAGTTGACTCACTGCAAACGTAACTAGTAGGCACGTAAATGTGTACCGAGGTACTTGCACGCAACTGTTGAAAACTGCATAAAATATTTTAAAGCGATATAAATATAAAAACTCGTCGACTAGGTATATTAATTGAACCCTAATCACACCCGTACCCAAGATTTATAAAAGGTAAACGCTGGATTGTACCTTCCAAGTACTTAGGTAGTTCGGACTACATAAGGCAGGGTCTGACTACTTAATTCTTACTCAAAAACTTTGACTTCTGCGAATAAATAAACTTTATAGCTTGCTTTATAGTTTACCATTTTAATTTACATAGTTATTGACAATAATATCTTGTTCCTGCTAACAAACCAATCTATGGACTTCATAAAGTACGACATGATTGATTTAGTAATAAGTAAATAATTTTATAGCTATCGTTTACAGCATTGAGTAATCGCAGAAATAATAACCACATGTTATAGCGATGACATTAAATAATCATCTTAGTTAGGTAAGTTCTAAGTTTTTGTTAAATATAGGAATTGTTACGCAACAATGTTTTCATAACATTCACCTCAGTCGCAGGTATTTCTATTGTGCCTTTATTGTTATAAGGATAGAAGAATAATAAACTTAACTCATAATTATTGTTTTAAAACCATCACTTTCATGTAAGTAAGCAAATTAATTGTGCGGCTGCCACCATTGGATTGACAATATAGAAAAAAAAACTTAAATGAATCCAAATTTCACATACTTACAAAGTTCTAAAAAAAATCATTGCTCACATTCATTGCCAAAGCGAGATAAAAACATTTTCTAAGTCAAAAGAAAAAACATGGGATTTTTGTAATATGAGGAGCGACTCCGACTACGAATTGCTACGCCGTAGCACCCTGCTACGAGATTATCGGACGGGAATTTATAAGGACTCTATCGGTGATTTTTTTTTTTATCGATACTAATAGAGTCTATAGGTATTATGATAAAAATAATTGTGTTTGGGACATTTTCATCGGTGTGTAGTAATGTAATATGTGCAATAAAATCTTCCGTTGTTATAATTTTTAATTTCGAATTTATGATTTTTTCGTAGCAGGACGTACTTATTTAGTCAATAATTTTAGTTCAGTACTAAGAAAAGATTTCCTTTAGTTTAAGTGTGTAACATAAATATCATCTTTTAGTTAGCGCATTATTATTACCTACTTAGATACATTTAAGATGGTACCCTAGCTATAACTCTCTAATATAATCTATAAAACGACTAAAAATGAAATTTAAAGAATAAGAAATGCCGCTTTCGAAACTTTAATAAAAATGATATTTCATAGATATGATCAAATATCTAACAAATCAATACAATATTTTTACTTCAGGCGTGTGTTGCCGCCATATCTAATTTCCACGAAATATTGGCGGGCTCGGTGCGCCCGCGCCTCGCCACCGACGGCAGCGGCTGACGTCATGCGCACGACAGCCAACTTGCATCCGCCATTTTGATAATAAAATGGATAATAATTACCGCCTATCTAACAAGTCACGGTCGATATAGTTTCTCTCATAAACAACTGATTTCGTTATAACATGTCTCATTAGTTTTACTGAGTACGTTTAACAAGTATGGAAAAGTTTGCCGTCGGAAAAATGGGTTAGTCGATAAGACAAAATCTCTGACTACATTTGTATAAGTAATTAAATTAAATCTCAAATAAGTAACATGCGTACATGAATCAGTCAAATGTATAAACCTATAGGTTATCCTCTTCAAATGGTGAATAAGTAATACCTGGCAGGAAAATACCGTTTTAATTTACCTACGTCTCGATTAAGCCGCGCAAAATATTACAGGCTTAGTGCTTTATCTCGGCGGGTACCTGGGAATCGCTCGACCATGGCCACATTAGCATTTATCTATTCGTGCTAGACGCCAGACGGCTTCATTTTACCTATTTAATTGAGTAATTGAAACGGGCGTTAATATTATCTCGTATTACATTCATTATTAAGTGTACAAATTTTAAGTTAGTAAAGAGAATTATGCGTTAGCGACGCTTTTACTTCTTATTTAGTTCAAAATTGGTAATACATGGCCAAAAAGTACTAAACCGCAAGAAAATAATAGAAAAAAAATATATAAAGAGTACTCTAATATTGGAACTAGCGAATGCCTAATAAACAATAGAACCTACATCGTCAAATATATGTACATGCCCGTATGTCATTCACAAGATTACGTCGAAAGGTCGTCACGCTGAAATCGTGTTGTTGCCGACGCGACGACAGCGCCGCGCTGCGGTGTGCGTGCGACGTTCACAGTGATACAGACGACTTGTTCCCGCCAAAACAGTCGCAGGCTGTGGCGCGAAGGCTTGTGATTGGTCGGCTCGGGCAGTGGCGGCGGCGCGCGCGCAAGGCCGCCGGTTTTCCCGCGAACAATGCCAAATGGTGCATTTGTCAAGGTGAGTTCGTTCACCGCCGACGCCGGGCGCCGCGCGCTCCTCCGACGGACATTCGCCACAGCATTCGCTCGCTTCGCGCCGATCGAAGGTCGACGGAAGGCAGCCGAGCGCTTTATTTCACTCCGCACCGAATCTACATCCATTAGCATCCGCTCTTTATTACAGGTGAATAACTTGTTTTAACTTTAAATATTTTTTATTTACTGTGCTTTGTCTTCTAATTACATAATTGAATTATCGCACTTATAATTAACTGAATAATATTGATGTATCCACAAAATATGTTAAAAATGTATTGTGTTCACGAGTGTATCTACGTGTTAGTTTTTTTGTATTTATTGTAAGTGTGACTGAAGTTGACTGAACTGCTAAAGTGAAAACTGAAGGCCGAAGAAAGAAGAGAAGTATCAAGTGCTACGCCCGGACGAACTTCCCAGCTCGGCCGACAAACACGGGTCGGTGGGATCTTCGTCCGTTTGTATCGCTTATACGTTTTTTTTCTACGAACAACGTTGGATTAAATCGAGAGAGAAGAAAAATAAATTGATTCTCCGCGCAAGATACCATCTTCGTCTGCACACGATCTTCAATGAAAAAGCCAGCTTCGATTCACGAAGTCATTTCCCGCGCGTTTATTTGTCATACTTTTCAGCAAAACATAGGTACGTGGTGATCGTCGATGGGTAATCGTAACTAGTTACCGATGACGTATTAAGCGCAATTAACTGTATTAACGACATCCGAAACAGGGTGCAAGTAATTTTGTTATAAAGCCAAGACATACCTACACGTGGGAATCGACTATAACTCACAATCGTAAAGCAATTGCTCATCTGTTAATTATATAATATTAATTTATTTAACTATAGTTCGGCCATTCAGAGAATGCGTTCCTGACACGTCGCGATTGAACTGACGACGTAATAACATTCATTGATTATTGATATAATAATGTTGTTTTAATGCTCCTCAATTGTTAAAACGGTAAACAACCAGCAAAAATATTTTTATCGTAACTGCAACGCCATTGCAAAGTTACGTCGTCAGTTCAATCGCGACGTGTCAGGAACGCATTCTCTGAATGGCCGAACTATAAATGCGCAGTAGAAAGAATATAATTGATAACCTTATTGTTTTTTAGCATTAGCATATGGCTTTGACGTATGTTGAGAAAGTAGTATTATTTTAGGCACATGATTATGTTATTTAAGTAAAATGAGTTTGTTGACCTATTTCTGTATTCTATTTGACTGTTTTTTTTTTAGTTTTTTTGTAGGAATTTGTCTCACCAAAAATTTGAAGGAAAAGAAAATGGACTCATTTTATCAATTTATCACTTTCTTACATAGGCTTCTTACTCAGCAGCGTTACGCGAAAAACACTTGCCAAAGTAAGTACTTCCTGTAAACGGATTACAACATAGCCTATGGTACCCGACTTCATGGGGGTACTACAGGCGACCTCCGGGGGTAATATCCCTACAATACAATATTTTTTCAAATGGTTCAGTAGTTTCAGAACCTTTAAATAGGACAATTAAAAAATATTTTCAATACTTATAGATTTGTTGGTAGTTCTAGTTTTTTTATTTTCTTGTTTGGACAATTTTCTAAACTACTTAGCCACCTTAGGATACAGGGTCTTTCTTTATATGTTGAAGTTTCTGTTTTTTTTTTTTTTTTTGTAATAAAGACTGTTTACTCTCGTTCTGTTAACTACATGACGACTTTGCATTTTCTATATTAGCAATTTAATTTATTAGCGTATTTTTTTTTAACCGCAGCAAAGCTTCTAGACAAAATAATGCGTAAGGTGTCAAATGGCTAACTTCATAAATGTAAAGCTATTTGGCTCGAACTGTATACAAATAACATGAATATATTTTATTTAATACATATTTCACTCTCGTTCTACGTGATGATGTGAAAGAATTAAATGTTGCTATGGTTTAGCGGTAGAAGTTTTGAAACTAATGGGAACGACTTATTTTGAATCATGAAACTACTACTACTATAAGTTCGGCCATTCAGAGAATGCGTTCCTGACACGTCGCGATTGAACTGACGACGTAACTTTGCAATGGCGTTGCAGTTACGATAAAAATATTTTTGCTGGTTGTTTACCGTTTTAACAATTGAGGAGCATTAAAACAACATTATTATATCAATAATCAATGAATGTTATAATTTTGTGCCAAACTGAGTGTCAAATAACTTGGTAAACAATATTTTTCTAAATCTATACTGCGCTATTACAAGGTTATGTCAGCGGTTTATATTTTGTAGTGCTGTGCTAAAAATAACAGGCAAGTATCGTAATCTGTTCTTATACAGTTATAATATAAAATAATACGTTTTGATTTTCTTTTTAAGAATTGGAAAATAATGGACTATAAGACTTAATTATAACGTTTATGAAATATAAAAATAAAACTATGACCAAACCGCATTTTTATACTTAGATTAAAAATGGTAACCCCAAATGGCGTTATGGGCCGCCATTTTGTGACGCTAAAACAGTCGTCCGTTGTCGTTTCGTGCGCATAGACCACGTTTTTCAAGTGTTTTCGATCTGTTTTTATTTGATTACCCGGCTTTTGTTAGACCGAGATATCAGGATTGCTTCTGTTATTGATAATAATATAATTATACATGTAGGCGAAGATGATGATGAAGACACCACCTCCTCAAGCAAATCGGAGTCTGATTAATATTCTGTTCGCACATTCAATTCAATGTACTTGTAACAAAGAATAAATAAAACAATTTTATTATATGAATATTACCTTTTTTTGGTTTCCACTTAAATAACTAAAATATAAAACAAATGATTCCGCCAATTTAAAACGAAAATAATCTTAAAATAATGCGGCGGTTCATTTTGAAGGAACGGTAACGAACTCAGTGTTATGTTGTGCCCATCACTAGTCGTGACTAACTGATAGGTGTCAGGAACGCATTCTCTGAACGGCCGAAGTATAAGTAATATTTTTGTTTAATTTTTGCTCCGTCTTTATGTAAAAATAAGTATAAATACATAAATTGTTGTGTTTGCATAAATGTTCAGAAGCCTGCATATAGTTCATAAGTTAGCTGTATTTAATACTGTACCTACTGTAATAAGGTAGCTGTAATTAAGCCTAAGGCACAAGGCATGCAACATAAGATTTCAGAACTTGTGAAATAATGTTTTCAACTTTGCAAAGTTATAACTGAATACATATATAAACTTAAGTTTATTAATTTAATTAACTATTGAATGTGTTAAATAGTGATCGTTTTATTTAATTGTTTTAACTGTACTTAGTTTTAGTGTGGATACATCAATTCTTATTCAAAGGTATCAAAACTAGGTGTACAGTCATATTTTTTAGATAAGTATTTATAAAATGGCACATTAACTCCAACACGATTTTCTTTTAAATCAAATCATGTGTGCGTAATGCATTAAATTAACCACGTATGAGTATAGATAGGTACTACCCCACGAGCCCAGTTTCCCATGACTACATCTTACATTTTCACCACACAAGGCTTAAAGAAGACAGAGACGGCCATGTTAGTCAGCTCTATCTGATATTAGTACCATGCATTGATTACACAATACGAGCTCGTGGATAAGTAAAGTTGCACTATTTGGCTGCTCAGTGGTAAAACAACGCTTAGCTCTTTGTGTGGTTTGTCATCAGGGGCCCGATTCTCCTAAGTTAAGACTGTCAAAATCGAATAGAAATCGAATCGCAATATGATCGCAATAGCAGTTTTAACCATATCGGGCATTCTGCTACTAATAAAAGACCAATCGTATTCGATTGACATTTGATTGGTGTGCGATTGGTCTGCTATTTTGGTAATTTTGGTTAATACGGTAGTTTGCTGTACAATCATTTTGCAATCGTAAATCATTTGCAGACAAAATGATTCATTATTGAATGACAGAAAAGGATAAAAACGTTTATTTCAAAGAAAAAATAGCGGAATGCCACATACGCTTCAATCGTAATCGAGTCGGGATCGGATCTCAGTCGAATCGAGTCGAACGTGAATCGTATGTTGCTTAAGTAAAATTAGGAGAATCAGAGCGAATTCTTCTTAGCGCGGCACCACATTTTTCGGTTCCTAAATTAGGTGTCATCTATACTGTTTCGATATTCGTATCAGACAGTCAAATAGAAGCCCCAAAACTTCAAAAGCCTACTGGGAAGTTATATTGCTCACCCTTCAAATCTTGACTGCCAACACGCCCAGGCTCTACGGCTTAACTGAGCCTTAGAGTGACATAGCTCACCCATCAGAATTTACTTGGATGCCGGTAACAGTACCCATCCAACGTGGGTGAAATTGCGGGTCGAAGGAAGTAATGAAAAGTAATAATAATGGCGTCCACGGCCGTTTTCGGCCACGGCGGCTGTTCTCATTTTAAGGAGATCAGCCAGCTGCGCAGGACATATTATAGTGCACGAGCATTTGCGCAGACACGGGTGCACTACCTATTCCTTCACTCTCATAACCCGATGGGACGGCAATCCGACACGACCGGTAAGAGATCAGGCGCAGGACCGACATTAACGTGCTCTCCGATGCACAGGTGAATCAATCACCAACTTCCACACTACGGGTTGCTTTGTGAAAGTTCAAGAAACCCCACAAAGCGATTTCGGCCCGACCCGGGAATCGAAACCGAGACCTCGAGCACAGCAGCTGCGCTTGCGATCACTAGACGAGGCGAGATGAAAAGTACTACCTAACCAATAACTGATTAAAAGTAACTAAAAAGAAGAAAATTGTTTTTCCATTATCACTTCTAATAGGACCCCTGCGCGACCCGGAGGCAATCCATGTGGACTGGAATATATTATATGGTACCTAATTCTTTTGCAGAGGTCAGAAAGGTGGCTCAATTTCAAAACTTAGACTAGAGGCCAAACTACTTAGTTGATAAATGTACAAGCAGATGATATTTACGGTCAACGGTGTATTTACTTTATAGATAATTTTTCAGTCAACCATTGTCTCTAGCCGCCCGACAAAACCACATTTAACACCATATACTTTTCCAACATTTAATATAAAATATATGATACATAAAAGTGTACATAATTCCTAGCAGTAGCTGACTGTTTTCTATATTTACACTGAGATTATCTTTGTTTAAGTACAACATGCATCATATGTCATGTTCTTGCGATTGAGTGATTATGTGCTAGTGACTTGTTGACCTGCAACTCGTTATCAATATCGCACTGTGCCAAGTGTATTTCAGTACACTTTTAGCAAAATAAGCAAACATTATAATAACATTAATATCAAGGTAACTACAATTAATTCTTTGCAAACTATTATTGGAACTCTATGTACATAAAAACACTTGTCGATCATTGACTTAACCCGACTAATAGGTACCTTGCAGGCGAAGACTTGAGTGATAACCTGACATGTGATAAGACTGGGTAGAGGGTCATAAATATATTCTAGATTTATTTAAAATAGAGAAATATATAGTCTTAGGGTTGCTCGGCCATGAACAAAGCGAATGCAAAGGCTGATTTGAAATAAAAGACTGCGCAAATATTTAGCGAGTCGTGTCAATTTTATAACCTGTATGATACACATTGCGAGTTCACTTACGCTGGCAACAAATAAAGTAACAAAATCAGCGTTGCTTTCGTATGAGTTATAAATAGATGATGCGTGTCGTACCATCGAGTAAGCGTCGAGTAACGTATCTTGTTAGTCAGCCTATTATTTCGCGACTGCGTCATACTAGCTCCACGTAGATTCACTAGATTTTTCTCAAACTTTACTTGTTTACGAGCAATTAATACTGTGAGAAATAGTTTAAATTCAGACCAGGCGGCTATGACGCAAATGGATCGCTTTGCGATTTCTATTCAGGTATGTAAATAAAAATCCAATGTTTAAACAAATCAATATTATTTCCAATAAATTTATCAGTACATCCACATTGAATGCATAGTTATTTTACTCAATAAAATACAACATAAAGTCTTCGACAGCATGAACTAAACGTAAGAACGAGTATAAGATATAATTTATTTACAATAAGGTGGTTTAAACACAAAATAAAACATTGAACATAACAAAAATCAGTGCAACAATAAAATAATAAATATTTATAGACAGTGGACTTCAACGTGGTAATAATTCTAAAGATATAATTACTCAATCGTTAGTTACACAAATTACAAAATTATCTATTGGCCTCACATCACAGAGCTAAGCGATCTTGAGGGTCGACCATAACGAGAACTGCCTCGACGAGACGCTCGTTCATCTGAGATGCGTCTCACAACTAACTCTTAACATTCTCTCGCACAACAAACTCAAACTGTTGCTCAACAAACTAATAGTGGCACTGTAACATCAAACCAAAACAAAACATGCACGGGGTCTACCTGACCTGTGACTCTCAACCAACTAAAATGCGTCACTGCAAATATATCAGAGCTGCGCGTAAATGCGTCCAAGACAGACGGAGGATCATACAGACTAAACTTGTAAAAAAGCTCTAAAACTTGTAAAAAACATAGGAGCTCAAAACGTCATGCAACCGACTCGACGCCGATTCTAAAGACTAGAAAAATGCAAACCATTCGAAGATACCTAACGTCCGTGTCCGACGACAAATAAATGCCCACACCGTGTTACCTAACAATGATATGTTTAGCTCCCGAAGCGTGTGACAAGTAAGATGCAGCAGCCGCGAGTCCGTGATGCCCCCACAGCCCACAACTATACCATAATAAAAGATGAACACACTATCAATTATCACCTAAAATATTCAACAAGGGAAACCAGTTGATTCGAGAAATCACCAAATGTCGCTCGGCTAAGAATTTCGATAGCTCTCATACAACAATAATTACTTTAACTTAGGACAGTCGTTAGGCCTTAAAATTTAAAATGTACAGTTATTTATTATGGCAGATATCAACAATCAATTTATACTATATCGATACGATACTGACACTTTTTACAGAAACAATACTAAGTTATATACATGCGATAACAACGTGCGACGTGCACGACCCTCGCGGCGCGGTCACGCCCTCCTCGCTAGCAAATGGCACTTTCATACGAGCTCCCACTATTTGTTCTACACCGTCGACTCGTCAGTGTCGGGACCGAGGGTGCACAATAAACCAACTCTATCGTAAATAATATAATATATTCTAATTACTCTAATCCATAAATATACCGAAACCCCGGGCCGGCGGTCACAAACAAGAAGCAGCGTATATAATTTTATATTCAAAATGAGGTACCGGCCGATGTAGTCGCACCGTGGCAAGGTCCGGTGCCGCAGCGGTCACAGAATACGAGGGAGTGAGCAAAGTACGTAACGCTGCGGGCGGCGCGGCCGACGCTACTTGTACCCGGGCGGGTCCCACGTGGCCGTCCATCAGGACGCGTGCGGCAGCAGCAGCAGGTAGAGCGCGGCGGCCAGCAGCGGCACGGCCAGCGCCAGCGCGTGGCGCAGCGGCAGGCGCAGGCGCGGCTTGCCCTGCAGCTGCGCCAGCGCGGCGGCCAGGCGCGCGCGCTCGCCGCACACCTCGGCCCAGCGCTCCTTGGCGCGCACCAGCTCCTCCTCCAGCGCGTGCAGCGACCCGTTGTGCAGCGTCACCTGCAGCCGCTCCTCGTCCTGCAGCCGCACGTACGCCACGCCCGCGCCCTCCGCCTCCGCGCCCTCCGCCTCCGCGCCCTCCGCGCTCTCCGTGCCTACGTCCGAGTCGCGGTTGATCTCGGTGACGGCCGAATCCGTCTCCTCGTCTTCGTCGTCGTAATCGAGGCGGAACATCTCGTCGATTTCGGCGGAGATCTTGCCGGCGTCGATGCTCCGCTCGAGCGTGTCCTGCTTGTCTTCGCGCTCGTCTAGAGAGGTGTCGGTCTCGACGGCCTTGTCGCTGGTGTTGCGCTCTCTGACGGTGGAGGTACGTAGTCGTTCGATCTGCTGGTCCTTGGAGACGACCTCGGCGCGCAGTTTTCCGACGACTGCGGTAAGGTCGTCGATGTCTGCACGTGTCGGCCTGAACGCAAGCTCGGCTTGCATTTCAGCTGCACTGGACGCCAGTCTCTGGATTTCAGCCAGATTCGACTCCTCGGCGACCGTCGAACGGGTGAGTTGAGCCTGGATAAAATACAACAGATTGTTAAAAAAATATTCACTTTTGTAAAAGGGGAAATTGACCCTTGTTTATAACAGTCATATGTCACCTATAAGATAGTCGGGCACAATGTTTTCCTAGGTGAGTAGTCACATTACCTGCAGCTCTGCGATGCGCGCGCGGTAGGCGGCGGCGTCGTCGGGCTCGATGGGCGGCGGGTCGTTGACGTCGGGCTGCGCCGCCAGCAGCTCGTCGCGGGCGGCGCGCAGCTGCTCGTTGTCGGCGGCGGCGGCCGACAGTCGCTCGCGCAGAACCTTGATCTCCTCGTTCAGGCCCGCCATCACGCGGAGAATGTTCGCGTACTCAGCACCTGCTTTACTCTGTGGAAAATACATGCTTTCTTTATTATTTGTTCGTTTTATTTACCACCTTTTGTCACCAGAATAAACTATACAAAATACAAAGTGTTATCATTTACTATAACGCCTTGGTCCAATGTCTAAAGATTTGAGAAACAAGAAGCAAGTTTTGTCTAGACAGTGCATCAACTACTTCATCAAGTAGGTAATATTGCAACAATAAAAACTGCTATGTTAATTAACCATGCCACAGACAATTAACCATCATAATTTCTGTAATGTTCATTATTTTTATATCTTAGCAGTTGTTATTGCAGGCTTCATATATTAGGTTGTTGCACTGGTTAAATAGTTTGAATGTAGGTACGGTAATGAGGAGTTGAGTTTCTTGGTGGTGTGGCGCAGGGTGCGACGCATGTGGGCGGGGCGAGGCGGTGCCGGCCGCGCCGCCCGCCTGACTCACCCACCGCCGCAATAAAGAACAAAGCATCGCACGAACTACCTCACCGTGAAATTGTGCATTAACATACATAATAACACGCTCGTATCGTGCACCGCCCTTTACGTACATGTTGAGGATTTTATAGAAAAGTATATCGACTGCCACTGGTAAAGTATGCTTTATTCCCAGCGATATCAGTTAGGAAACAAAGGAGTACATCAACTGCGTATTATCTGACTACTGTGATGAGTCACCTGACAAGAACAACACTTCCAATTAGTGATACCTAGTACTGCCACAAAGATGAGAACAAAAGTAGTAGTAGTAACTAGTAGTTTATTTCTTTAATATGTATGTATGTTGCCTTTTCCTCACACATTCATCATTGGAGGAAAGCAGCCATCCTTCAAGAAAACTACTATATCATTTTTGAAGCCGCAGCGACAACAGGCATGGGAATTTTCGAAAGGCCTAAATCAATACAGGTAGGAGTAACTATTTATCTGCCACGTATTGGTCTATCTTACCTACACAAACCAGCTACCAAGCCAATTGTCAGACTTTATAGGTCCTGACTACCCGTCACATGTTCAAAAATCAAGTACAAGCAGTACCTAAGATTAACATACAAGAACGTCACGTAAGGTTTCACCCATTTAGGATGAAACCCGACCGCGTTAAAGCTGAATTACTATTTTGACTCACCAACCCTCACAACTTCTAGCAATCAACAATTCTGTTTCCAAAAGTTGAGTACTAAGTACGTATGATTCAGCTAATGAGCCATCTACCTTAGGTTCAGAAAACATTCAGGTTTCTATATCGCAACAACCGAACAAAAAACGAATACCACTCACAGAACTCGTGTTCCTAGAACTGATATTCTGAAAACGAGCATGGTCAATAAAAATACCAAAACTAAGACACGAAATTCGTAATTCAATTCTCAACAGTCAGAATTAGCCAATTTGATTCTAGTCTTCAGATCATCAAAGTTATGTAAAAGGAAGTTGTATTGGAATGCGGAAAGAAACTTCTTCCGCTATGACGAAGCAATGTTTTCTGTATTTTAAATGCAATTTAAAATAGCGAAAACGTATCTAATTATAAATAATCGAGCATCAAAAAAACTCTCTTAGTGTACAGTCATGATGTTTCTCGAACATTTTAGACTACATGAAAACATTATTTACGTTCCAATCCGAGGTCTTAAAATCTGAAACGATGATTCACGCTAACGTACCGAGGCCGTCGATTCCCAACAAGCGTACAGTATATGCTATAATTAATACGTTTTTATGAGAACTAATTCATGCTAAGTTGTGCCGGATATGGTATGATCTATGCGGTTTGGCCTTATGAGACATACGGTATCAAAGTGAACAAGCATTTGTATGACACATTACAGAACAAACTATTTTTAAAGTATCTGAAGACTGGCTAAACCGAGATCTAAATAACTGTTGTAATTGGACTTCCATGCAAGGAATTGTACTACGGTCGAAACGAAATCAAAAGTCATAAGAAATACTGACAGTATTCCTTAACTGATGTGAAAACTAACGTTGTTGGGAGAAATAAACGTAAGTATTATTTTGGTAAGTAATAATCTAATAGTTCACCAACTTTGCAAGAGCTGAAGACGTGTAGCACTAGTTTACTATTCAAAGAAATAAACGACTCTCAAAATGTATTGGTATGATTCGATCACAAATCAATGTTATTGAAATCAATATTTGTCAAAACCAGCGGATTAAATAGGAACCGGGGAGACTGACGTCCATGAAATACGAATGATATACGACTATCATTAAACGTAAAGCAAGATAAATCTAACGTTATCATCAAAATCGGGTGAGCAGTAGCTGAGGTCAGCTAGGGAACCACCTACACAAGCAAAATAATTACACAAAAAGACAGCTGTAGTTTTAAAATATGTAGGAAATATGCTTTGTTACTTTGGCATTGCAAAGAGAGCCCATATACACTTAGTACGGGACTCTTGATCTCTTACTCTCTCCTAATCCTACCTCTCTTTCCTTCTGCGAGTATTACAATAGAATTTATAAAATAATAAAACAAGAAATCATAAAAACATTGTAAAGCAAAGAGTTTGCTTGATAGTTTCTTCGCTAGAACATGCTTTTCCTGTACATTGTGAACGAACATAATATTTTTAGATGTTTGGTTTACCATTTACATTTACATTTATTAAACACTTCAACATGTGCAGTCTGGACAAAAGGAGGCGACTTAATGACGCCATATTTATTTCATAAATTTTGAAAAACTATATAGAGTGCCCCAGTCTGCTGGCACTGTGTAACTTGCGTGCTCCCTCAAGAATCCCACGCAACTCAATCACTCCACTTTGTCCTCCACATAGACGAACTGTTTTGGGTTCTAATTCACCCTACGCCCGTTTTTGCAAGGTCATAAACAGCAGTAGTGATTTAGTTGACTTGCATCATGACTCATTGGCTAAGATCAAAGCAGCAATCACGAAATCCTTGTCTGATTTATAATAACATTCTTATAAGATAGATTTATTTGCATATATGTACATAATTATATAAGTTAGTTGTAATATAAGTACATTAGTCTGATTAGATTACTAGAGATAATAATATTGTGTTTGTGGTCTTTAGCTATAAGTGAGTGTTGCACTCTATTCTGTTTGTTAATAGTTATAAGTACTCATGCATTAGTGTAAACATTCATTGGTGAACCTAATAAATAAATAAATATTGACCATGTATCGGGAAGGCTATAAGCTTTTTATATAAGTGCGTAAAGTACCTTTTTTCAAATGCGCTGCGGGCGTTACCTCTGCGGTTTCGCTTATTGTTTATTTGCACATAGTCTCAGAAATTACTGAACCTATTTGAAAAATTCTTTCACTGTTGGGACTCTACACCCCTGGTAACATAGGCTACTTATTATTGAGAAGTAGTTCCCAATGGCCGCAGGCCTAACATCTTCGGCATCACGAGCTATATAGTATTAAAATAAAGTATCAAAACTACTTACAGGTGATTCTTCTCTAGTACTGGGTTCGCTGTATGTGGAGTTGGCGTTATTATCCGCGTGTAGCTCGCCGTCCAGCGGACTGGGACTCTCCTCGTGACCAGGATCTATGCGAACATAGATAAACCATTCAGAATATAAAGGATAATATTAAGGGAATATATTGAAAGAAAAAATGCAATCTCTGTGTAAACAAAACTTTAGGGCAATTTTTGGAAAAGCGGCATTGTATGGTAAACAGACATCAATTAAAATTTACAATAAAATGCATAATAAGACCGTAAAAATGTTAGATACCTTCGCCTCCTTTAAAATATAATAACAGCCTTACTTATAAACGTGAATTAAATAATAAGTATTACTTAAGGGCTGCTTAAGAAAATTCTTACTTATAAACGTTGCTTAAGCATGTCTTAACTAACATTTAATAACTACTTAAGTCTTTAGGTAGTGATTAGTTAAAACGTTGCTTAGAAGGTGATTAGAGATTTTTATAAGTAAGGGGGAATGTCTAAGAATGACAAAGAAGGAAAACTATTACGTTTTTCCACAGACATTTTACAGAAGGGGAAGGGAATAAATAGTACGTTACACTTAAATAAGAGAAATAATGTACCATGGTTGAGCCGCGACTGCTTTTCGTCGTCAGTACATGAGTCAGGCTCACCAGTCTTCTCCTCGCCGCTGCCGCCGACACCAACCTCTTCGTTGTTCTGTTTTTCTGTAAACAAACAGGTAGGATTAAGCATCTGGACATTGAATTCTAGTTTGGTAAGATAATTTTGAAAACATTTGATACTGACAAACTATAGAAGGTTAAGCCATCGAATATACTGTGATTTAAACTTACCTTTGTTTTCCATGTTATAAATATTATTTGTCTTTAAAATTAATTCGAACTCCTTCGCTGATT
This sequence comes from Helicoverpa zea, assembly GCF_022581195.2. NCBI lineage: Eukaryota > Metazoa > Arthropoda > Insecta > Lepidoptera > Noctuidae > Helicoverpa > Helicoverpa zea. Next base: position 3,889,288 of record NC_061467.1, on the reverse strand, counting down.
TTCCTTCGGCCGATATCGCTTTTATTCCAACCTGTACACAGAAACAGTATTTATTAGAAGGGTGTTCCATAAGGCTTTACATAATATAATGCTTACACTTGGTATTATAAAACAGGGAGCTGACTGAATGGCCTTTGAGCAAAAGAAAACAAACATCTTGTATTTCGGGCTAAGCTTATTGGACCTCGCAACATCGAACGAGCAACGATACATTTACAGGTATCAATGAATCGGCGGAGGTGAGCGAGCGTAATGGCAACATATGCTTTTGATCAAAAGTAAGTTTCAAGCCGCCATGCAGTACAAAACGACTGGTGGCAAGAACTATACGGGTGCTTTGTTTTCCCTGGCCTAAGACACCTAAGGATGCTATGCATAGCGGATGCATGGAGTCTTTGTAACCTCAGGTTACCTTGTTGAGCAGCGGTTACAGTACAATATAGTTACCTTGTTGAGCAGCGGTTGCGGCAGCAGCAGCTTGATGTAGTCGGGCAGCGCCCGCACGGCGTCCTCGAGCGAGCCGCCGCGCTTCGCCTCCTGCAGCTTGTTGCTGTCCGTGCTCAGCACCAACATCTTCGCCTCACCGTTTTGTACTGAATACTGGAACAATAACAATCATTGTACAAAAACAATATGCTGAACTTTTTTAAAGAAGAAATAATACATCTCTTACCACAGGGTAGACTGGAATTGTATGAAAGAATATTACCGAATAATTCGTTTTTTTTTTTTTAAATCTCCTATTTTATTGAGACTTTTTCAAACAATCTTGCAGTATCGCTTAGCGAAAGCAAGCTGAGCAATGCCAAGCCGTCGTATAAGATGATGGATGATACATAGAAGATACAAAAAGGAAAAGTAGGGAAGGCAGGTTTGCCTTGGTAACTAGGTTCAGAAGTCAGATAGGCAATCGCTCCTTGTAAAACACTGGTATTCAGCCGCAACCAGTTAGACTGGAAGCCAATCCCAACGTAGTTGGGAAAAAGGCTCGGGAGATGATGATGGACATAGGAGGTACAAGGCAAGGGTAGGTAACTTACAGCGAGCGGGAGATGGTTCCGCACGGCGAGCTCCCTCTCCTCGGCGGCGGCGATGGCCAGCCGCGCCGCGCACATCTTGCGCTCGCACCGCGCTGCCAGCTTCTGCACGGACGAAACACATACAACATTAGTAAATGAAACATAGTGTAACGGAGCTTTGAGCTGGCATCTGGTTGAATATAATTTACAACAGCAGCCAATTTGACCTAGGGTGCTAAAACATTAGCGTTACGTTCCACTTCACTAGACGTGCAATTCTCTTCAAGTAACTTTGCCCATCTAAAGGGCGTCTTTATGCCCTTTTGAAACCTCACGGATGCTCCTGTTGTTTTGTAAGCACATTTTGACTATCATAAAGTCAAAATTAGCCAACTTCGGAGAGGCAAAGTTATTTGACGTTTACTATTCTCCGCTGAGCACTAGGTGTGCGGTACACAGAGCACGTACCTGTAGCTCGGCGAGCGCGTTCTTGGCGGTGAGGCGCAGCGCGTAGTTGTGCTGGTGCAGCGTCTCCTCCAGCGCCAGCCGCTGAGCACTAGGTGTGCGGTACACAGAGCACGTACCTGTAGCTCGGCGAGCGCGTTCTTGGCGGTGAGGCGCAGCGCGTAGTTGTGCTGGTGCAGCGTCTCCTCCAGCGCCAGCCGCTGAGCACTAGGTGTGCGGTACACAGAGCACGTACCTGTAGCTCGGCGAGCGCGTTCTTGGCGGTGAGGCGCAGCGCGTAGTTGTGCTGGTGCAGCGTCTCCTCCAGCGCCAGCCGCTGAGCACTAGGTGTGCGGTACACAGAGCACGTACCTGTAGCTCGGCGAGCGCGTTCTTGGCGGTGAGGCGCAGCGCGTAGTTGTGCTGGTGCAGCGTCTCCTCCAGCGCCAGCCGCTGAGCACTAGGTGTGCGGTACACAGAGCACGTACCTGTAGCTCGGCGAGCGCGTTCTTGGCGGTGAGGCGCAGCGCGTAGTTGTGCTGGTGCAGCGTCTCCTCCAGCGCCAGCCGCTGAGCACTAGGTGTGCGGTACACAGAGCACGTACCTGTAGCTCGGCGAGCGCGTTCTTGGCGGTGAGGCGCAGCGCGTAGTTGTGCTGGTGCAGCGTCTCCTCCAGCGCCAGCCGCTGAGCACTAGGTGTGCGGTACACAGAGCACGTACCTGTAGCTCGGCGAGCGCGTTCTTGGCGGTGAGGCGCAGCGCGTAGTTGTGCTGGTGCAGCGTCTCCTCCAGCGCCAGCCGCTGAGCACTAGGTGTGCGGTACACAGAGCACGTACCTGTAGCTCGGCGAGCGCGTTCTTGGCGGTGAGGCGCAGCGCGTAGTTGTGCTGGTGCAGCGTCTCCTCCAGCGCCAGCCGCTGAGCACTAGGTGTGCGGTACACAGAGCACGTACCTGTAGCTCGGCGAGCGCGTTCTTGGCGGTGAGGCGCAGCGCGTAGTTGTGCTGGTGCAGCGCCGCCACCTCGCGACTGCGCCGCTCCAGCGTCTCCTCTAGCGCCAGCCGCTGCTCGTGTGCCGCTCTCAAGCTCTCCTGCGCCACTTCCTGAAAATTAAAAATAATATTTGCATATAGTAAATAATATTTGTATAATAGACGGCCATCGGAGACGAGATAAACCCCGAAAAAGATGGCACGACGACCGAGAGGTAATTATTTTATTCCACTACTGAAATATTTGGTATGTTTCGAACCAAACTTAATGGTGGCTAGATACGAACTGGGGCCCGATTCTCCTAATTTTACTTAAGCGACATACGATTCAAGTTCGACTCGGTTCGACTGAGATTCAATTTCGACTCAATTACGATTGAAGCGTATGTGGCATTCAGCTTTTTTCTTTGAAATAAACGTTTTTATCCTTTTCTGTCATTCAATAATGAATCATTTTGTCTGCATATGATTTACGATTGCAAAATGATTGTACAGCAAACTACCGTATAGACCAAAATCACCAAAATAGCAGACCAATCGCAAACCAATCGAATGTCATTGGAATACGATTGGTCTTATATTAGTAGCAGAATGCCCGATAAGGTTAAAACTGATATTGCGATCAGATTGCGATTCAATTTCTATTCGATTTTGACAATATTAACTTAGGAGAATCGGGCCCCTGTCTGTTTACCTGGCTGAACTGTTTACAAGTTTCGTACCTGGTAGTTCCTCTTGTCGCTGAGCAGCTGCGCGAGCTGGTGGTGGTCGGGCTGCGAGCCGACGGCCAGCATGGTCTCGAGCGTGTGCACGCGCATGAGCAGGCGCTGCTCGCCCACGAACAGCTCCCAGCTGGCCGCCGCCTCCGCGCGTGTCCGCTCCACGCACTCGCGCAGTGTGCGGAGTCGACCCTCCAGCGACGCCTCGCGCTGGATCGCTTCCTGATACAACATTTAAACCATTTATTTAGAAATACACATACAAAAAGAACACAAATTTAGTTACAGCCTTTTTTTTATCGTCCCACTGCTGGGCACAGACCTCCTCTCACACGGAGATGGATTGAGCGGTAAACACCACGCTTGCTCAATGCGGGTTGGTGATTATAGTTATCGGCACGAATCTTGAGCTCTGACCTACATCTGCGTAGAAGTGATTTATTAGCAAAGAACCAATCCCGAGTGACGGCTATGACGCGATGCACTGCGGGCCAATCACCGCTTTAGCCCACTCCTGCACCTCACTTCATACCACAAAAGGGACCCAATAAATTACTTCTGCATACACAAAGTATACAAAAAAAAACAGTATTCGGGGTAGGTATATCTCAGTATAAGCTGTGCTATACAACGAATATATTTTTGATAGTAATTATCACCACCAAACAAGATAGAGGAGAGGATGAGAACTAACGATGACGTGAAAGACGATGTGGTTGGGAAGAATGAAAGTGGTAAGATGGCATCAAATAGGGAAGATGCAAGAAATAGACGCTGCCCCGACTCCTAACAAAGTTGGGATAGGAGTAGGAGGATAGATATATGTAGATGGAGGGGGTGCTGATATTATCATCTAATTAAGGCCTGTTTTATTCATGAAGGTGCTATCAGCAATCAAAAATTGTCACCTACATGAAGGCAGGTTTGTACTAAGAGATAAAAACCTTACCTGAACAAAATTATTAAGCTGATACAGTTCTTTGAGATGCAGGGATGTGGTCATAGTGGGGTTGAATGCTAACTTCGCCTCGTTTCCATCTGGGTGATATAGTTTGAGTAACGCAACCACGGGCGGGAATTTGTTCTGAAAAAGAAAATTACTCATTATGGTATAATCCAAAATTTATAGTGTTTTGTACCAAAACAGAACACACCATTGCTCAAACACGACGACACTGTCAAAAATTTTATTCATATGAAAATTTGATTCATGACAAGATCCTGTATAAATATTATAATTTGGCCTTTAATCTGGCAACATAGGCAAAAATATCGATGTGTACTTCAAAGAAACATTCAATTATCTGCATTATATGAGTCATTGAGTTACTAGACATTTACTTGTCCTTCTTGATAAAAGGACATTCAAATAAAAATGTATTGTAAACAAACTGATAAAATAAAAATAATGATTTGATGATGACTATCTATTCCCGGATCTAAACCTTTAAACAATGACCATGAACTTGCACAAGTAAAAGATGTATCGGATTCATACACAGTGTAACAAAAACAGGTCCTCCAACATTTGATGAGGAATCATCTTCAGCGTCTAATTAATTATAATATCAACAAAACTGAACTTAGATCGACAGAACACGAACCGGTTACCCAACGCACCTACATAATATATTGATCAGAAAAACTTTAAACGTGATGGTAAGATTTTTTACAAGCTTTATATGGAAAATCTATTTGCTGAAAAACGACTACACCAATTTATAGGAATAATCCGCTGCACGCATTATACACAACATAGACATTCATTCAATACTCACTACACTGTAACGAAATTCGATACACCGACGTTTATCACAAACGCAAGTATAATAATTAAAAAATAATGTGACCGGCATCTGTCGCCACTTGCGCTTCATATTTCGCATAACATGGCTTCACTAACACGCGACAAAATACACTCACAGAATTCTCATTATATTCACGATCATATTTTCGAGAAAATTGACGACGTTGCTCCATTCCACGCATTTGTATTTGGCGCCCAACACAGACCACGATGTTGTCTGTTACTGATCACGCGTGTATTAACACTCCACTCGATAGCTATGCAATGTCTTACCTTCTCAGAATTGCTGGCATTCTCCACGACAGGTATGCCGAACTGCACCACGTCACCGGAGAACACCTCGTGTGGTTCTTGCTCTTTCGATATGGAGCACCGGTTGTTATTGATGAACGTGCCATTGCTGCTCTGATTGTCCTGTAAACAATCATACGCGCACGTCATACAGCGAATAGCTGTGTACAACAACAAAAGCTTTGTTTATAAATAGATTAGTCAATTATTTTGAAGAGTGTACAATACAATTGTTAGATCTTTAAGCGAAATGTTTCTTGCGAATTTTCTGTTGAACAGATTTTTTGGTAGTCCAACGGTAAAAGTTTTAAGAGTGTCACGATTAGTTTGCGCTGAATTTTTTGATCAGTCTAAGTAACTGTATCATTCAGAGATACATATTTTATAGTCCAATATTACTGAATCATGTAAACTTTTAATATTCAGAATTAAAAATGTGGAAACTACAATTTAAATGCACAATTAGTTTATGCAGCTAGTGTCATGTGGTAAATAACGACCAAAACTTTATTCTTTTGAATTACGAAAAATGTATTATGAATTACAAAAATCACAATAGGTACAATTTATATCAAAGTACATACATATGTCCACAAAAAAATACCATAAACAGTAAAAACGTCATAGACAAAACTGTTCCTGCTAGAGTTCAATTAACATAGCTACTATTAACATCTTTTTCATCTAATTGTTTATTTAAATATATTCGAGTGCTCAGGTTTAGAATGTTTTGGCCTCTCAATTCTTTACATTATCCTTAAGATGCATATTCATTGCAGACCGTTTTGGACTGTTTGACCTCTAAAACGTCTAAAACCTCTAAAACGAAACTAGGAAAACCATTTGTATTTAATTAAACGTTATGTACCAGTTAGACTTTTGTGACATTTTTTGGCCATCGGATGAACTAGTCTTTGGAAAATTCAGGCTCTGGGACAAATCCTTTTTACAAGTATTCAATCGGTAGGAACACCATCACATTCAAGATTATTTGTATAGCTGTTTCGCGCGGTTTCACCAGCGATCCGAGGTGCTGGCTTCACGTAGTTTCAGACCTGAGGGGACTACTCGACGCTTTCTATAGGTGAAATAATTATAAATTCAATAATTCCGCTCAGATCCAACTATTATCCTATAGAAAATGACCTCATAAACTCACATAGATCTTTGTGATCTGTGTATAGATGAAATATCAATTAAAGGTGCGGCGGAATCAATAAGAACCAATAAACAAATACATTCATATTCATGACATAAATCGAAGATATGTATCAACCATTAATCGCCTAAGGCTAAGGCTAGATTCCTTCTCTGCTTTAGCTAACCATTTACGGGTAAAAGCTCTATAAATCAACTCATTACTATTAACTTGATACATAATTTATATCACTTCCGCAAGGCCTATCGTACCTACCTATATCCCAAATATCGTAAGTAAAGGACAATGCTATTCTTTGTATGGAAGTTGGGCTTAAGTGTTGCCACAGTAACTGCATAGTGTATTATGTTCCATAGGCTTATATTAGGTCCCAGACCAAAGCATTTTGAAATCTATCCTGGGAGTCTTGAGAAAAAATGGTTTGACTCTTATTCAATATTACATAAAATAAGCTTACGAACTCTTAACTATTCCACTTTTATTACCTTAATTGAAATGAATTATATTCATTGACAAATACGAGGGATTGTACACGACAACTTTTTTTTAACCGACTTCCAAAAATGGAGGAGGTTCTTAATTCATTTGTATTCTTTTTACGTTTGTACGTGCATAACTCCCTCGCTTACCAACCGATTTCAACAATTATTTTATTGTTTGAAAGGGCTTACTTCCTTTGTCATCCGGCCCAGGGTCTGGTGATGGAATCTCTAAAAAAATCGGGAGCGACTCTCGAAAATTGTAGACATATATCGAGTAAAACCTTGTCATTCGGGTATATGTCTCAGACACCACAAAACAGTGGAGGTTAAGATCTGACCTGACAATGGAGACGACAGAGAGACGAGGGAACTCCTCAACGTATCTACTAACTACCTCATGTTTGAGCTTATTTTATTCGTCTTGATAAGATTTTTCTAGAAGATAGCTCTTAGCGCAGGCGCCTTGTAGATTTAAACCGTAAATTCAAAAATATTGCGGTAATTGCCTTTTTTTCAGAAAATCATTGTCAGTTCTTATTAGAATCCAACGCTTTTAGAATTTATCTGAAAATTACAGTAAAAAAAATAACCCATTCCAACATTTTCCAGTACTGGATCCTGACAGCGAGATCCTGAGCATTCAGATTGACTATATACATATGAGTAAGACTTATTTTTCAGAAAAGTCTTATCAGATTAATTTCTCGGGACCCCTGGGACCGATTTCAAAAATATTTTGATTTCTTGTTAAGAGTGAAGTAAAGAACCTATTTTGACCACTCCCACTACTGGCCAAATGCCATAGGCTTTGTAAACAGACTGTTCATGTGGAACATTTAAACCGGTTTTCCTCGGGACCCCTGGGTCCGATTTCAAAAATATTTTGATTTCTTGTTAAGAGTGAAGTAAAAAACCTATTTCAATCACTCCCACTACTGGGCAAATGGCACAGGCTTTGTAAAACGACTGTTCATGTGGAATATTAGAAACGGTTTTTCACCCGGACCCCAGGGACCGATTTCAAAAATATTTTAATTTCATGTTAAGAGTGAAGTAAAGAACGTACTTTGACCACTCCCACTACTGGCCAAATGCCATAGGCTTTGTAAACAGACTGTTCATGTGGAACATTTAAACCGGTTTTCCTCGGGACCCCTGGGTCCGATTTCAAAAATATTTTGATTTCTTGTTAAGAGTGAAGTAAAAAACCTATTTCAATCACTCCCACTACTGGGCAAATGGCACAGGCTTTGTAAAACGACTGTTCATGTGGAATATTAGAAACGGTTTTTCACCCGGACCCCAGGGACCGATTTCAAAAATATTTTAATTTCATGTTAAGAGTGAAGTAAAGAACGTACTTTGACCACTCCTACTACTGGGCAAATGCCAAAGACTTTGTTAAGTGACTATCTAAGGAGAACATTTCAACCGGTTTTTCTCGGGACCCCTGGGACCGATTTTAAAAATATTTTAATTTCATGTTAAAAGTGAAGTAAGGAACCTATTTCAATCACTCCCACTACTGGGCAAATGACACAGGCTTTGTAAAGCGACTGTTCATGTGGAATATTAGAACCGGTTTTTCTCACGACCCCAGGGACCGATTTCAAAAATATTTGGATTTCATGTTAAGACTGAAGTAAAGAACCTATTTTGACCACTCCCACTACTGGGCAAATGCCAAAGACTTTGTTAAGTGACTATCTAAGGAGAACATTTCAACCGGTTTTTCTCGGGACCCCTGGGACCAATTTTAAAAATATTTTAATTTCATGTTAAAAGTGAAGTAAGGAACCTATTTCATTCACTCCCACTACTGGGCAAATGACACAGGCTTTGTAAAGCGACTGTTCATGTGGAATATTAGAACCGGTTTTTCTCACGACCCCAGGGACCGATTTCAAAAATATTTGGATTTCATGTTAAGAGTGAAGTAAAGAACCTATTTTGACCACTCCCACTACTGGACAAATGCCAAAGACTTTGTTAAGTGACTATCTAAGGAGAACATTTGAACCGGTTTTTCTCGGGACCCTTGAGACCGATTTCAAAAATATTTTAATTTCGTGTTAAGAGTGAAGTAAAGAATCTATTCCAACCACTCCTACTACTGGGCAAATGGCTCAGGCCTCGTAAAGTGACTCTTCATGGAGAATATTTGAACCGGTTTTCCTCGGGACCCCAGGGAGCGATTTCAAAAATATTTGCATTACGTGTTCAGAGTGCACTAAGGAACACCCTGGAACTACTCCCATAGCTGGGCAAACTATGAGCCCAGACCCTGGCATTGTCCTTTAATATGTACCGAATTTGAGGTTTACAACAACGCCTACGCGACAAGACTATTTAAAGATATTATCATTATATATTTAAATCAAATTAAAATTAGCAATGACTGAATATTTATCTATAGTCCCACGACGCAATTGTTAACATATTTTCCTATTTGATTGTTAACAAACCTATTATTTTTTATATATCTGCCTTAGTAATAGCACAATGTGCCTTTAGTTATTGTGTGTGCATTTCAGTTTTCAGACACATTTTCAAGTAATTTTCAAGCATATTCAAGCGCGTGTGCACGCAAACTCTGAAGTAGTTAAGAAAGGGTTGGCTCCTTTAACCCTCGAAAGTAAATCAGTTTGAACAAGAAAATGTTATAAAATATTCAACAATTTTATAAAGTTTTTTTTTAACATTTGCGCTATATCAAGATATTATGTAAATATCAACGTTTTGTCGAAACAACAGTATAACAAACGCCACGAGCGAGCTCAGTGTCTTCATTCTTTACAACTCATTGTGGATTTTTACGACGTAACTATCAATGTTACGCGAACAATTCAGACGTTTGTAGGCAAACAACCTCTAAAACCGGAGACGCAGTTCGGTAAACGGAATTACCATGAAGACAAGCGTCCATAGAAATCGCCTGTGGGCGGATTCGGTGAGAGTCGTACTCGAATTACTAGGCTCTAACACGTAACCAGTACAAGGTTCTTTCATAATAAATGTGGGATGAGTTGACTTTTTCGTAACGCTTGTAATATTCATAACAACTCATTTTGGTTGTACTTGTTACGAACTTACTATTGTGACCATGGCTGAGATCGTGGCGTGAGATTTTCGGTCGGAATGTAACAACGGTTCTTCCTATTTCAAATGTTAATGTTATTCTGTTCTTACGTTAACTGTTAATTATTATGCAGTTTTTGAATATTTATGCGTTTTAGACATTTGATTTTTTCCAACGTATTTTAAACAAACACGAGTACACTGATTCAGGAACAAACATAGCATCGTGATCGTATCAGTTTAAATATGTTAATTTAAACACAGGCAAGTTGTGGCCCACTCTAATGTCACATAAATCTGACTGTCCCAGTTGGAGCACCGTTCCGGCAACATCTAACAAGACGTCATGAAAATACAGTGTCTTTTTCTGTCTATTGGTCTTTATTAAAGAAGAAAACATCATTGTTATTTGATTAACTAGGGGCAAAATTACGAATATTGTCATAAGTTTTTTGACAAAATAACAGCTACAATTTTAAGTCTATTCTATAAGTACATAAATCAACAGTACACAACGAACAGTGATTAGTAATTCAGGCATTCGATTCGAACTGTACCTTGCGTCAGTTTCCTAACTAAGCTTATAATGCCTTAAAAAGCTGTCACAAGGATTACACAGTTATAGAAAAGATCGATATTATTGCTTTGATATTGTTATTGAAAAAACTCCGTATCCACAACTGGATGGTATCAGTGAACACCTCGAGTTGTCCTCAATTCTAGTGGTATCAGACCTCTGCAGCTGTCACAGTTACGCATTAATGACTACTGTTATGGAAAAACTTCGCAAACCAGACTGACGACAATTGATCAATCTACAGTACTATAAAGAGCTTGTTCCTTTGTTCTATTGTTCGGGGTGATCTCAGCAACTACTGAACCTATTTGAATTGTTTTTACTAATGAATTGCTTAAATTCCTCAGTTTCGTTAGAAATATTGTTACACTTGCTCGTGTGTACGGTAATTAGAATGATGACTGGGAATGGGAGTTAATTCATAGAGCTAATGTTCTCTTGTTTAAAGCAATACTATTTTCCTTGACGGTTTATTGCGTGTAGTAAAGTAACTCGTACTTAGACACTATGGTATTCCACATGTAGTTTCGCTGACGACTGTAATGACAGTAATAACATAAATGTGAGTAACAATTGTCTGTAAGTTGGTTCAGAGAATATCGCAGCAATTTGCGGGACTTACCACAAGGTAAAAGTGGCCCTTGTCGTAATAGAGCGTGGCGTGATGTCGAGACAACACTCGGCATTCGAATATTGTGTTCGTCGGGCTCGGAGTCGCGCGGTACACGTTGCGCCCAATCTGAAACATTACCAACATTCTGTGAATGCAACACGACCATTAGATCCATTTGATAACGCGAGCTTCCTCAATTATCAAAAAATATTTTAAGAATGCCACTGTTTCGACATTATAGCAATGTTACAGAATAATAATTTGTTGAAAATATCCACTCAAATTAATTTTGAATAACAGACTAAATAATAGAATCCTACGTTTGTTGAATGTTATCACAGAAAACAGGTAATAATGAAGGTCGTTCGCGAACGATGGCAACCTAGTTACCTGTAAATGTTGCGTATACGTCAGGACAGATCGAAATAGATTGATCTGTGTATCAACATGTTATTTGTACGCGAAACAAACTGCACTATTTAGATCAATGGATCTCTAGTCCACGACTCGACATTATGAAAAGCACGCATCGTTAATAAAGATTTATTTATCATGGATAATATGACAAGACTCCACCTTTGTTTTAGTGACCGAGTGCGTGTTTGCTTTGGACTAATGAATTGTACCCTTTTTCCTACTAATCACATGGCGTCACATGATTTGAGGGACAGGTAGGAGGAAAGCCTATTTGAACCTTCTACATGAGTAAACAACTAGTGAACCAGACGCATCAACTATTCGAGCATCCAAGTGTAGACATGCATATAAAAATTACTTCACCTTCCAGTCAAGCTCATGTGTTAACTAATGAATTGCATAATTCATAAATATTTTATTATATAATTCAAATCATGTTTTGCATTATAAGTCCATAACAAAATTACTAAGATGCACGCGCTACTTATAGGCTATTGATTTATTTACTACACTCGAGCTATGATGGACCAATGAGCCCATTAAATTTCTCTAAGTAGATTCACGTTTAAAATAACTGGAATCATCTGAAGGGAAGCTTTCAGTGCATCTTCGCGGGATAGACGCCTAGGGAAATATCGTTTAAAGTTTTAATAAAATTTCTAATCTGCACTAACGTTACTAATTAATGCTAAATTATACTGTACATCTAAATTACAATAGTGAACGATTATTTGCCTCCGATTATTCAGCGATCAGATTACTCAGTTGGCTAGCGTAGATGGCTATGCAATCAAATGTGCATATTGAGTAACTATAGAGAGAATTATGGACATAATTTCGGGTCATAACCTGCAGCTTCCAGCTTCATCTTATTATCATAATTTTGCGATTACCGATAGGTTTCGCTGCCAAACTTTCGCAAATACATAGGTATCCGTGTATTATGTATTAAACACTTCGTGCTAAAGTAATCTCTACATAGGTACACAGTAATAAGTGAAGCTTTCGTCTGTGATATTGTTGAAGCTTACACTTACGACCTCACAATCGGCTGCAATATGAATCAATTTAATTGCTACGATAAAGCGTAAAAAACACAATGAGTCACATGATACATGAACATGAGCTATTGTTAATTGTTTTGATAATAGTAAAACTTGGGACAAAGCTTCCTGTACAATAACACAAAGCTGATAAGCATCGACTTCCTTACAAGCGCACTAGCAGATGCGTACTCAGAAATAGCACAATTTAATCTCATTAAATTTAATTGCCAATGCACAATTGTGGTCGTCTCAAGCACCTCGGGTCAGGCTGAGTCAGGCGTGTTCGGCCGTGCTCGAGCGCATATACCCTCGACAGACAACCGAGCGCCTGGACAGAATACAAACTAAATTATGGATAAATGCAATGATTCAAGTGTGATGCGATTGTCAATTGAGTTTTTATGTTTGAATAGACTGAACAAAAGAGATGACTATTGAACTATTAGAAAAATGTAACGAATAATTGTATCAATTGCAAAGAAAAAATAGGCAATCGGAATTTGACATTGTACATCAATAAAGAGATTGTTCCAAGAATAAAAACAAAGAAACTTTGGTAAAATCTGTCAAAACATTGAAATTGTTATAACAAATTGATCAAATTTTTGCTTAAATTCCTTTGTCTTTATCAGATTTCGCCTGGATAGAGTGAGTTAAGATAAGATTTCAAGAGATTGAAGCAAACCTGTCTTTGAAACGAGTTACATGAAGGTTTGCGTATTTGTAATTTAAATAATGGCAGCCTGTTAATATTTATTATAAATGTTTAAACTGTAGGACCTGCAGCAGTCATTTCAAAGTTTTTATTGTTTTAATGATCTTAAATGTTTATTTAAAACTTCATGAAGGTATTAATTGTGGATTCTATACAAGTTCTATTATCAATATGTGATATGATGTGATGATGTCCTCCTAGCCGATTATCGGCTACGGTGGCTGCTCTCATGTAAGGAGATTAGCCAACTGCGCAGGACATTATAGTGCACAAGTATTTACGCAGCCACAGGCGCACTCACTATTCCTTCACTCTCATAACCCGATGGGACAGCAATCCAACACGACTGGAGAGAGATCAGAGAATATATGATATACCATAGCTGGATCCACCAATATAAGGATGAATTCATTTATATATGCCATAATGCTAGCCATATCTATTATTTGACTAGTACTAGTCGTTTAGCAAATCATAATAATCATGATTATGCACATCATGAATGTACGCTTGTTGAGTATGTTCTTTTCAATGGACTGATCAATCATGATGGTTTATAAAAACACTATATTGGTCTTAATAAACACACCTACCTATTGAAGTTTCATACGGACCTGTGATAGGTCTGAATGAAATATAATGACTATGCAATAGTCAAAATATATGTACAAAATACTCCCGCAAGCCATCAAACGGATAACTTTAGAGGGGCAAACTTATTTCATGTAATATTTAATTTTACAAAAAAAATATTTAGAATTATTATTTTGACTGAATATAATAGTAGTAATTCTAGCTAAACATTTTACTTTGATGATAATTTCCTAACTTGATTTTTGTACAGATGTTCAGTTAATCCTAGTTATAAGTATTGAGAGTACACTAAAATGTGTACAAAGTTACAATAGGTACTATAGATTAGGAATAACATATCTTGTTGTAACTAAGTATTTAATTACAGGTATAGATGGGAAACATGAGATAAATTGGTCTATCAATTGATATACAGATAGCATTTATCTTAGAGTCTTCTTGAGCAATAGATTAAAACTGGTTGGAATAGAAAATAAAGAAATAGTGATAACAACAAAGAACTTGAGGATAGTAATATTATTTAGGTAGGCAAGTAGCATACTTTATTATGTATGTAATTGTAAAGTATGCTGCTTAAATCTGATGATTGAAACAAATAGGTACATACAGTTATTTAAAGTGATTTTTTACTGAAGAAATGCTACGAACCAGCGTATTACTACAACATAAGGGCAAATATGAATCTAATTTACTAAACTATATTTATTGAAACTTATAAGACAACTTAAGCATAGTATCTGATTAAGTGTAGGGTAAAAATAGTTTTCTGTCCTCAACATATACAATACAGGCAATAATTACCTGTTGTTTGTTTGCTAATGGTAACAGTGCAACCTTGCAAGTGTTTCTACAGTGTTATTGACACCTAATCACCTGGCTCACTGCAAATTATGTGAGAATCCACACATACACACACACACTGTATTCATATGTATATGGACAACTTATGAATAAGGCTTAAACCATCAATATTGAAAAATCCAGTAGGCCACGTGTCAATGTAATAATTATCACACTTAGACATTTTACAGGTACCTTCTATTTGCCATCTTAATAGAGAACAATGCACGTTTGTTTGTTATATTGATACTAGAGTACATAGGATAAATAAATATGAGGTTTGTTCCTACTACTAGCATATGATTGTAGATAATTTTCCATTCTTCTATCTACTTACATGGGCAAGTACTACCAATTATCATAAGTACTCTAACTACTGGACTGAACAAAATTAGCACAGCACACACAGCTAACCCTCAGATATAAAGAACTACTCTCATCAACCTCATTTTATAAACATAAAGTCAAGGGTTAGCAACATGTCAGCCAGCTCAGTTTGTCACATTCCAGTAGGAAACTATTTACCTTGACAGGTTGCTCCAACGTGACGCAACGTTCTTCAAACGGCAGTGAGTTCGAGTGAGGGATGAAGATAGCTCTAGGTACTCCGCCATCCTGGTTGTTCTGTGACTCTGGACCAGGTGTCCAGTTGTAGTCCATACTTTTAATCGTATTATTCATGTTTGGTTTAACTTTCTTGCTCTTTGCTATCACCATCGCACACACTGCTCCTCAGAGTCAGCATTCGTGCCTCGTACGTTATTTAACGAGTAACACATCGAGAAAAGAAACCAAAATCTATTCACTTGCTGCAAGGTGAAAGGTGAGCACTGATCACTGCCATTTTGGGGGCCAAGCACTGTTTCAAACTAAATTAAGTCAAAACGTTGTAATTGATTAGATGTTCTAAATATCGAGGCAATTATGCAAACACCATTATTTATGAAACTTGATTCCTTTCGTCGACGTAGGTATCAACGACCAATGTACAAAAAAAAATTAATCTGGAAGAAATTTATTATAAAACGCTAGCTATTATTTATTATTTATATTGTATAATAAAAAGAGTTCACGCGTGGCTGAGTATTGTAGAAATATAATATTTTCTGGGCGTCAATCAAAATTATCATTTGAGGAACTTACGAAATGGGCGCACGATTCGGACATTTGTTTTGTTGAATTAGAGGTAGCAATAGTTGACTAAAGTCAATCAAAATCGACTAAATTACACTTCCATCGCTAGTGATAAGATGTATTTTGCGGCAAGGTAAATGGTGGGAACTTGTTATTAATTGTGATAAAAAAATCTGCACCTCTCATCAATTAAAACCTAAAAATCTATAAAGATATGTTTCAAAATATTAACTTTCCAATACATTGATGAGTACAATTTTGTTTCATTATTTATTTCCCAATATATTTATTTCCCTAGGTGAGAGGAATTTTATGAAGACAGTGAATTAACTTATTAAGTAACTTCAGTGCAACGGTTTCAATTGTTTTAATTACTATTAATATCAAAAATCCTACTAATGTTATCAAGGATGTTCGATTCCATGAGATTCTATTTTTCGCTGATGGCAAGCGATCCGTGGATGCCAATATGTCGACAATTATTAATATGTTACGTAAAATCGATTAAATAACATCACTAATAGACAATGTTGCTGTAGTAAAATATAAGAACGAAGCTGAATAGTGGTAACATTCATTTCAATACAGCCTTTTCATTTCCTCACGTAGAAAATTGTATCTCCTATCTCTTTTTCTCAAATGTTGCTTTATTCAGTGTGAACTAGATGGCGCTGTTACAGTAAATGTGGTCAGAAGAAAGAAAATCGAAACTTCATGTTGTATTGGATTGGTGGGTGAGTTTGAGCCATTGCAACGAAAACGGTTTTCTGCCTTGGGTCTTGTGTGAAGTGTGATTGTAGAGTGCGTGATATTTATTTCAGACAAAAGTGAAATTTAAAGTGTTTTTGTGTTCCGTAAGTATTATTCATTTTACTTATCAGATGAATACTCATACCCAAGGAAATCCCAGCAGAAATATCTGCGTAGAGCTCATCGAATGTAGACGTTCAATATGGCCGTTCTTTTATAATAATCGTTAAATATTTATCAGTAATTTAGCAGCAGGTTTTGGTATAACGAATTTAAACAACAACTTTATTGCCAGAATATCAAAATTTCACAAGATTCGTGAATTTCGTTGATGTGGCAAAATGACAGTAACCCTGTTGGTTTTGACGTTTATTTTCTGAGTCATTTTACTGCATTCACGCTGTTTTTCATACAATTCCTTGTATTTTTCTACGCTTAAGTAATTCAAGCTGTGAGATATAAAACTTGAACAAGAGTTTTAAAGACATCAAATTTTTACTTAGTCAACAGAAAAAAATGCTGCAAAATTACATAAAAGCTTCATCAATGTGCAATGTAAAACTCCAGGTCAGTTTACAATTCATTTACAAATGTAGTTAATTGGGATTCTCGAAGTTAGTTCAGTTGGCTATCATATGATAAATAACTCCAAAAAGATTCACGTCACATTGCTAATTAAGACATAATTATTTGCAAAATATGATCCTAAAACTAATTGTGCTTCTGTAAAAGTAAATGTAATAAGTGATTGTAATCTAGTTTTGAAGATAAGTGAAATATAAAATTGTAACTGCACATCAAAATAATTAAAAGAGTTGTGATAGCACTGTATCACAGTTATGTATTTCCTGCTGGCCTTGATAGTTTCTAAATTTACTTAAATACACTTTTATAATTGTTAAAATACTTACATAGTACTTGCAGAGTTCATTTGATGCTATATTATGGCTTCATTTGCGTAACTTACCAAAATAAAGGCAGCTTTGTCCTTGACATAGAAGCCATACTTTATTTTGATTAGCCTCAAATTACATGTTAACAGTTTAGCATTTTAAAATGTTGCTACTTAAATGAAACCTTTAAAATGAAATTAAACTTGGGTATTAATATGTACTCTTATCAATTATTACTCTCTTACAGCCAGTTTCTTCATCAAAAGTTAAAACCAAAGTAAAAGTCAAAGTAATGTCTAAAGTAAAAGTAACGGTCAAATTCAATTTTTCCGTGAGTTTTGCTGTCACTTTAGCCTTGAAAAAACGTATTTGACCGTTACTTTTACTTTAGACATTACTTTAACTTTAACTTTTGATGAAGAAACTGGCCGTTAATATTTGCTTTTTATTCATGCAAATAATGTACATAAACATGTTATGGTATATCTGTGTTTACCATTGGGCACATGTTATGTTATGTGACACAGGTACTTTAACATGAATTTTTACTTATCCCACACTCTCATATGTAAATTCCAGTATACTGTTGGCATTGTTATTTTGTGTACACTTGAAATGATGGTTATTCAGAAATAAAAACATCTTATGACTCATTAAATAAACTGTTATATTTATATAACAACAAAGTCAACATTTCTCCCACATCTGTGGATGTATTAAGTCTCCTTCTCAAAAAAGATGATATTGGGTATTGAATTACCTACTTAAAATTTCATTCATTTTAAAAGTTTCCAATTGCTAATTCAGTTATATCACACATATTTTTCACCTGACATCAGAAATATGAATGTATTGACTAAATAATAATATCCTCTCACCACAGGTGTAATTTTACATAACTAGGTTTTTAATCGATTGTGTAAATATTAACACAAATGTGACTGTGCTAGATATCCTTGAATAATCAATAAAAAAACTAGAACTTACATTACCTAGCCTAGTATTACCTATTTACAGTTCGTTCACATTCATCATTAAAGTCAATGAACTTTAATTTTGATAATATTAAGAATATAAATAGTTCTATATCAGCACTCTGCCATTTGTTAAAAAAGGTATTATTTTACTATTTAAATAAAAATACTCAAGGTGATAAAAAGTAATTAAATTGTATGAAGTATACAAACATTCACAAAATGATGAAACCTGATTTATAATAAAATAACCTGAAAGTAGCTGGTCCAACCTTATTGCTGTCTTTGACACACTTGAAGATGATTATTGAAAAGAATATCATGTTGCGATGAACTATTACCTCAGTCAGTCATGTAATTTTGCATAAACCATTTGAGTACTTTGTCAAGTACAATGTGTCAGGGTTAAATAAATAAAACACATAACAAGAAACTAAAACCATGATTGTTATGTGCCAAATGTGGAAACATACTTAAACAAAATATTTATGTTGATGACTCACTCAGTTTATGTTAATGTTGTCAATGATGTAATTCAACCTTTAATCTGCCTTCCTTGTGTCTTAATTTTATTTCGTCACTTAAAAGCATTCATTGGTTGCACTAATTTTTGTGATGGTGCCGTATATGGTAATAACTCTATAGTAAGTAGTATAGTAGATAATGCAACCTGTTTATGCATTATTTACTCAATATTGACATTTAAATGCCAAATTAAATATGTATCTAAACAAATATATTGAATGTTTCTGTAAATAACATTAAATAAAGATTTAAAGTTGTTCAATCAGCTGGTTGGAAAGATACAGCCCATTATTATTCTGTTCAATTCAAAGACATATTTGTTATGTCATTGAGACTTACTCGTCCTCGTTGAGCCTTGTTTTGGCATAGTAGTGTTGTATTAAAAAAAACTATTGTTTGTACACAGGTGTTATAATGGCAACGGCGTTTCTGCCGTCGCCCGCGTGAATAAGTAAGACTCTAGTGCAGTGAACCACCCGGGCCCGCCGCCTCAAGCGTCACCCGACCACAATGAAAATGGTGTTGTCACAACGGCAACGAGAGGAGCTGTGAGTAATGCACTTATTATTGTAACATACTCATTATGTGTCAGTTCACTTGAGGTCACTCGAAATTTTCTCAGTTACGAGTTAGTCTTGAAAAATCCCCTCAGTCTTTTTCTGACTTTTTTTAAGACTGCAGTTTTATACTCGTACTTGCGACGAATATAGAGATCAGATTGGACTTCTAAGAACTTTAAATATTTGGATCAGTTTTGTGCCATATCTCAGACCAAAGATCTGAAAGACTTTCAAATGTGAACACACAAGCATGATCTATGAACCTATATCAACTATATTAAGTAGTACCCTATTTGGACAAAATCATAAAATACTGTATTAGATATATGTATAGATAATATGTAAATACATGGAAACATTGTGGTAACATCCTGTTACTTGTTACTACCGTCATCCTTTTCGTAACTAATTACATAAATATAAAATGCAATATGGTTAACTCTCCGATGCCAATTTTGGGTTTTGCCCGTGAAAAAACGTACATTATGATAATGCAAAAGGACATCATAGCTTGACTCTAGTCAAGCAAGTATTAATCAAACGTATACACGGATCTTATTGGAACAAATAAAATGTTAGCCAATATCATATTACAAATAACCAAATATGAAAACAATAAAGTTTATTTTTATAACTTGCCGATTTCCTGCGGTTTCACTTGCGACCCGTGTGAACTACTGCCCGTACCGGGATAAGATACAGCCTAGTTACTCGGGAAGAGTGTAGCTTCTAACAGAGAGAGAATTTTTCAAAATAAGTTCAGTAGTTTTGGAGCCTTTAGGGGTACAAACAAACAAATGATTCCTATGTATTATATTAGTATAGATATCTTTAAATTAATAAATCTGTTTCTACGTGATATAATGATAAGCATTACATTATCATACGTTTATCTGTACTAGCCATTTATCAGAGGCGAACTCGAGAGTACGGTTTTAGGGCACGTCAAAAACTTACCCGCGTCCGTCTTATTTAGTCGACGTATTTCGAGATCTCGCATTCGCTTTCATTACATTTGCATCGAGTTAAAAATATATCACCAAAAGCATAACGGCAAGGGCTGATCTTTAAACCACCAAAAACTTAAATAGTTTTGTTAAATATTTTCTAGACATTTATGAAATAGCTCGATCAAAGGATAAAGATAACATATGCCTAAGACATTATTGTGTTGCCTCGCTCCTAATTCATGAGATCAGATAGAAAAAAAACATTAATTCTACGGTTCATGGAGAGGTCATACAGGTATCAATTTGTTCGCGGAATAGATCTAAGAATTCTCTAGAAATCGGCAATAGAAAGCTGTTGCATTAAGAAACGTATTTCTTTTAATTGCATTGTGTCTAGTGCAATTGCAGGTTTTAAACTTTGATAAGTATTTGTTTAAAGTATTTCGATATCTATGATTTGAACTACTTGGCAGGTAATTACGAAATCAATGCATTATTCCGCTCTCTGTTTTCAATAGTACTCGGCGCATTGTCTTCAAAATATACGATTGCGTTTTGGAGCAGCAGAATTGAGTTTCAATGAATTCGGTCAAGCAAATAGTTGCGGCGGCAACAAGGTCGCTGCTAACGCAATGTTACCAATACTCTACTAGAAACTTTCTGAATTTGGTATTAATTACAATATCCTATCAAAACATCATACATACAATAAACATTACAGTAATCTAGATAACATCCATCGGTAACAGGCCGCGCTATTCTTTCTAATCAATGCTGTCTGTTACAGAACATTATGATAGCAACAAAACAAAATGTTTTAAAACAATCTTTCAGATCAATAACGGGTAGATATTTTGTTGTGATAATATATTCATGTGAAGAAATAATATTCGAACCTCACACGAAAAATGTTCCGTGGATAAGTTACCTCAGTTAATATTCAGTGATAATCTTACAGATCTTAATCTGACCACACCGAAACTGACATGTTCTGCTGATTATTTTAATAAAATATATGTAGCGATATTTAAACTATGAAGAACTAGCCACAAGTGCTTACACGCAAATTACTTAATCGTTTAAATTGCTCGATTTTGGTATCCAATTGAAGTTTGTGTAACCATATTTTTTAACTAAGTATAGACTTCCTTCCGCGTGAAGCTAACTGTCTGGCGTTGCCTATTATTGAGTCCCTTGTCTTCAATCAGAACCGGATAACGTTTATCGGTTTAACGCATAAAGTTTTTGCAAATATACAGTTACGTTCTTTTTTAGATCGTATCGAGAATAATTATAATTAACTTTTAAATTATAGCGGTGTCAATACCGGTACATAGATTATAATAATTCTAAGTAAAATAAAAATACACTTAGTGTTAGCACAGTTGTCACGAAATATGTAACCGTAATAAATAGTTGTATCCCATACAAGGAGTACCATCGGTACTGAGTCGACCTGCGTGCTTGCCGACCTTTGAAAGTGACAGTTGCTCTTATAACGCAAAGTCGTTGACCCCGCGTCGCCGTTGGCGCCTTCCTCGACTTAATGCTGGTGTGCAGCTTTCATCGTGAACCTAGAAATCTCATCATTATTATACGATTATTGATGTTGCAATTGCGAATAACGGCTCAACTACTTTAACGCTGATTGCAGTTTTCAAAGAAACTTTATCAACATCGGTATTCAATTTAAGATTCATAAGATTATGAGGTAATGCTTTATCATTCTATCAAGTGTACGGTATTATGATGACTTCCGTTTTGAAGCCTATCAATTAACAACAGTTTATTTTTCAGTTTGCTTCCCAGAACTCATTTTTTAGAGTACTTTAATATACCTGCCCAACGGCCGTGAACTAATGACCTAAAATACCCTATCGTTCCTTATACCCTTTAACTCGCTTCGCACGAAGTGAAAGGCGAACTGAGATCTAATTCGCGATACTTCTTCACAAAGATGTGGTCATGCTGTTCACACGCTATTGTTATTCAATACAAGTGCAAACTACACGTCCAAATTCAAAGTGTCCATGTTATGTAAGTTCATTATACAAACAGGATTAGCCTAAGTTTATAAAGCTGCAAAAGATATTCCCAACTGAACGCATGTTAGCCGATGGCTTGAATGTTAGCGCAGTTCGAAATAACCGACTTACAAGGTGATACTTCTTCGTCATTGGTAAAGTAATGGTCTATTCCGCGTTCGGTTCGGATCTACTGTGTCGAATCGGGGTCATTGAACGCGTCTGTTGATTAAAAATAACGATCACAAATTAAACCACCAGCAGGCATATTTCGCTAAATGGACATGCTCTTACAGTTGAAGATTGCAGCACTTGCTGTAACTACGATGTTGCTGTTATTCGACTCGATTGTTGCTTGACTGCACATTTTACTTCTTATGATAAAGAGGTTTATTGATCATTACGTAGCTGATACTTTGTGTTATGTCTACTATAATTTATAGTCACCATTATTGTGTGACTATAAAATGATATGGTATGAAATTACAAGTCTTTAATGTCTAATTTATAGATTTTAGAACAAGCAACCTGTAAGAGGTAGAACAGAGAAAGTGTTTAAAGAGAACATTAAAGCATATTATTACTGTTATAATATTATTCAAATTATAATGATAAGAATCTTAAACACCCGCCATTCAAGACCTCCTATTGGCTCGAAACAAACGAGGTCGTATCGAGAGTTGTCTTACATTTTGTACACCCAAATAGAAAAAACCACTTACGTCATAGGTATCTCGTTATTACCATAATCGATCAAGATCATAATCTCTGTTACATAAATGTCTAGATGAGTTAGAAAGTTGTTATTTAGGATGTATTATCTGAAAATTGATTTAGTTAAGTTCTTTGATGGTTGACAGGCACACTTTGGGATACATAAACAAAAAACATTCCAACCACGTGACTGTTGTTCCTAAAATACTCTGCTTTTCTCAAATTAGTTATGTCGGCCTTGAGTGTGGATTTCGTCGTTGTTAGGCATGTCCGTCCATACGTTATGTGTATACGTCATGCCAGTCACTACTGAGCGCATCCAGCCAGGTTATGAACGTTCGTGACTCATCGCATAATATTGTGATCAAGATGCGCCTGCATCAATGTCAACCTGCTCTTATTCGATATTTGAGCCAATCCAAGGTTCGCGTCGCTCCTATTAAAAATCTGATCTAAATCTAGTGTTTTGTTTTAAATGTTAAATCACTGTATGCTGATGAAATAAACCGTATGGTAGATTAGTAGTTTGAAATAAACTCCAACTGATTAATCAGGAATTGATTGGATGAATCAGGTGTTATCTTATCAACCAACAATCTTTAGCTATTCAAAAGACAATGATTAAAGTCGCACTCGTGACCTAATGTTGGCAAATATCATTCAATAAAACGAGCTGATAATGGGAATGTAAGTCATTGTTAGCTTGAGAACCCGTTGTCCATCCGCATACTGCTCTTGCCTGAGCTACGGATTGCAAGGAATGCAGTCCTCGCCCGGTCGCTATGTTGCCTCGTTTTAAAGCTGCGCTGACACTGTATTTTTCGATAGCTATGCGTCATTATAGATTCTTCTATTGCAGATCCTAAAAGCAACTTCTAGTTTATTATAATTCTGAACCGTTCCCATGATTGTTTCCAGAAACTGTTTACTATTCCAAATTGCCAAACGCAGAGATAACATCAATGGGAAAGCCAAAATGGAGAATACACGTTCTTAATTACACAGACAGGTACTTTACTGTCATTCAGTCATTAACTGTACTTACCATTGTTGGTAAAACAGAATGTGCATACAAATATATATCTTTGCATCCACAAATAAATAAATAATTAATTCTGATCGAGCAATAATGGGGCGATCTTTGGACAAATCGACTTTACGATCCATGGAGAAATTTGAAATCTAATTAAGCAGAGCATTCACCTGCTTACTCTAAAGGATTTGAGCGTCCGGTCACGAATGTAATTGAATTACTATGTAGAAACTTCCTCGGGAACTTTACTATGTCAACGTTTTTGTTTTACATTGGTTTCCTTTATGGTTTCTTGGCAATTTACTGTGCCTGTTGTTTTCCATCGCCTCTAACCTGTTCCCCTTTGTAAATATCACGTTGATGGCATTTTCACCCCCGTTACGCTCAGGTTTTCCCGATATTTAATTTGCCCTTCAACCCCTGTTTACTGCGGCTAATGAAACTGGTACTAAAATGCACGTTCCTTGGATATTTACTTGGCTGGTTTAATATTGTGAAATAATACCAAACCAGCTTTAGTATATTCCTTGTTTTAGTTAAATATAATGAGTATCGCAGCAATTTCTGTGAAGGCACTTAATTTCGTGCAGCAAATGTCTGAATTTCTATATAAAGCCTTGAACTCTGTCGGCGACGATGAATAAGTGTAAAAGTGATAGCTAAATGATAAAAGCAGTGATAATCAATGTTTAAGTTTTTTAAGGTTTTATGATAGTTAGTATGTCTGTTGTTAAATTAAAAGCTATTTTTTGTTGTTGTTTTTAATTCCTTTAAAGTTTAAGACTAAAATTGTAACATAGTTAAGCGTATCTAAGTACTAATTTTAAGTGTAACTTGCATGCCCTAGTTTAAGGATTAACGTTTTTCAATAAAAAACAGATATTGCTATTGTTTTAATTAAAGATAGAATACTAAGGTTGCATAATTAAAATAGTCAGTACATAAGGTTGTTAGTACTAAGTTTTGTATTTGTAAATAAATATAAGTGGGATGCCTATCTTATGCAACCTAGAAAAAACCCTAGAAATAGATTCAAATAGTAAATCTAGGGTATTGGTACTTTTCCATTGTTGAGTTCTAGTTTTCTTTTTGGCCACGAGCGGCGCTAGTAGGATGATCGACAAATTAAACCGAATGTTATCGAAACCTTACCTTAACGAGAGCCGTTTGAGTTTTTTAAAGTTTTCTAATTAAAAAGGGATGTTTTTAAGGGTGAATTTTTTGTATAATATAAAGGAAAACAGGTTGCATAGGATAGGCATAGCTGGAACGTTATAAGTATGCCAAATCACCTGAAAACTGCCCCAAAAAGATTCCCATACATAGGGCACGGGAACGCCCCTCGCTCCCATTGGCTGTCGCATCGGCCATATTGTGAACTACTTACCCGCGCTCTAGCGTATATAATGAGGGCATGTTTTGGTGATCGGGCAGTCCGAATCCAGCAGCGCTCCAGTTAACAAGAAGAATAAAGGAAGAAGTAACCCTGAATAGTGTTATTGTCTGCACCCTGCCTTGTTGAAAAGCGTCCCCGCCAGCAGCCCTATTCGGCACCACACCAATTATACAGTCCACAACCTTCAGCTGGTCCTTCGAGCCGGATAGGGTGAAGATCAAGATGCCTTCGACAAGATCAAGTTCTACGCAGTCCAAGACCACCGGGGAAAGTTCTACGTCAACAGACTGGAGCATGAATACGCCAAGTGAAACCGCAAGTTCGTCGATAGCAAGTAGATCGACGCTTACAAAGAGGACGCCGTCGCCGCACAAACGAACGCCGTTACCTCAAGCAAAGGGTGTTGTTGGAAAGGATTCATCAGCAGGGGAAGGGAGCCGCCCCCCTCCGCCATCAAGGATAATCGAAGAATCGGATCCCGTACATGAAGTAGGAAGCCACCCCACGTCCCAGAACCCGGAGAGAAGCGTCGCAGTGAAGGCTCGTCCACAAGATTCAAGCTTTCCGCCGTCTAGTGTCAGCGCGTCAGTTGAAGGAAACCCGCAAGCTAAGAAGTCGACCCGCGATGTAGACACGACGTCCAGCCGCTCGTCTCAAAGAAAGAAGGCAGAAGCACAAGCAAGGATGGCGGTGGCACTACGGGAATTAGAAGTAGCTGAGGCCCGCGCAAGGGTAGCTCGAGCCGAGCTGGACGTCGCCGTCGCCGAGTCCGACGAGGAAGATGGAGCTGGTGAAGAGTTGTACGAGCAAACCCATGAAGTGGAGAATTGGTTCATCGAGACCAGCGCCGGGCCCAGCAAGAAGAAGAGACCGACCGATTCTAAAGAAGAAAGAAGCGATATCCACCAACTGGCTGAAGCAATACGCAAGCTGTCTGAAAACTCACGTGACGTCACCGCGCCGAAGTACATCGAACTCCCTCACTTCAACGGATCCTGTGAAGAGTGGTTGGCATTCAGAAGATCATTCGAAGATACAGCCGCCTCATTCAGCAACGCACAGAACTTAGCGCGCCTAAGAAGAGCTATACAAGGAAAAGCGAAAGAAGCTGTTCAGAGCCTGCTATTCACCGCTGAAAATCCACGCGAAGTAATTAAGGGATTGGAGTCAAGATTTGGAAGACCCGGAGCGCTAGCATTATCAGAGCTGGAGAAGCTGAAGAATATGTCAAGAGTGAGCGAAAACCCAAGTGATATCTGCGTGTTTGCAAGTCGCGTGAAGAACGCTATAGAAACAATCAAGGCGTTGAAGAAACCACAGTACCTCAGCTCGCCTGAAACATTGAAAGCCATAGTGGAGAAGATGCCGCCTTCTATGAAGTTTCGCTGGTTTGCCTATCACAGAAGCAGAAGAGATGAAGAACTTCAAGAACTATTACTTGTTGAAGCGTTCCTGGAAATTGAAGCAGACATGTGTGGGGACTTCGCTCCGCCTGAAGCGTTATCAGAATACAAGAAGGGTTTCAGAAGGCCGGTGAATGTGACACAAGACACGTCGCAAGACAAATATAAGAAGTCGTGCCCAGCTTGTGAGGGTGAACACTATGCAACCGAATGCAAGAAGTTCAAAGAAGCGGATATAAATGAGAAATGGGACATCGTCAAGAAAGCAAGAATCTGTTTTAAGTGTTTACGATTCAAGCACTCAAGAATCAACTGCAAGGCGCCTGTGTGTAAGCAGTGTGGAAGATGGCATCATACTCTCCTGCACTCTGACGAGCCGCCTGTACCAGTACAGAAATCAAGTGACGAAAACAAAGGGAAACAAACATATGAAGAGAAGGTTTCTTCAGTAAACAGTACCAAGTCAGAAGAGAGAGCGTATTTGAAGATTGTTCCGGTGCATCTCTACGGGCCTAAAGGACAAGTACGTGTACTGGCGTTGCTGGATGAAGGATCAACTGTCACGCTCCTGGACGAGGCAATAGCAGAGACGATTGGAGCTGAAGGAAGTCGCGAAGCTCTGTCTATTGAAACAGTGGGCGGAAGAGTTATAAGGAAAGATGGTTCTCAGAAGATTCAACTGAAGATAAGAGGAGCCCACAGAAGAGATAAGAAGTCCATCACAGTTAGAACAATTGACGACTTGAGGCTGTGTGAACAAGGAATCAGTAAGAGCACCGTAGAGAGCTGCCCGCATCTGAAGGCAATCGAAGAGCAGTTACTCTACACGGCAGAGCGGCCAAGGTTGTTGATTGGGCAAGATAATTGGGCACTTATCGTCACAAGAAGATTGAAGAAGGGCAAGCCAGCTGAACCCGTGGCCTCTCTCACTGACTTAGGGTGGGTGCTGCACGGCTGTGAAACTGGCACGAACACTGTAGTCAACTTCGTACATTATGGAAGAGCGACGACAGAATCAGAAGACATAGAAGAAGTAGTAAGGCAACATTTCCAGCTAGAATCGCTGGGTATCCAGAACCGACTGCCATCAAACGACAGCGACAGAAGAGCCTTAGAAACTTTAGAAAAAACAACGAAACGTTTAGCAAGCGGGCAATTCGAAACAGGCCTCTTGTGGAAGAAAGAAGACGAGCGCCTGCCTAACAACTACAAGCAAGCCTTTCGTCGTCTAATCAGCATTGAAAGGAAGCTGGACAAAGATAAGGAAGTCAAAGAGTATTACGAGAAGCAAATCCAGAGCATGGTTGAAAATGGATACGCAGAGAAAGCGCCAGAGACGTCAACTGAAGGAAGAACTTTCTACTTGCCCCACTTCGCAGTTGTGCACCCTGTCAAGCGGAAGCCAAGAATAGTGTTTGACGCGGCAGCCAAGTACGAAGGGAAAAGCCTCAACGACGCCTTGCTATCAGGCCCGGATCTACTTCAATCACTGTTCGGAGTGCTGCTACGCTTCAGAGAAGGCCCAGTGGCTGTCATGGCCGACATCCAAGACATGTTTCTTCGAGTCAAAGTGAGGGAAGGCGACCGAGACAGTCTAAGGTTCCTGTGGCGAGGAAGCCGAAGAACAAGCAAACCCGACGAGTACAGAATGTCGTCAATTATATTCGGGGCAGCGTCATCGCCCGCAACTGCGATATATGTGATGAACAAAAACGCGGAAGACTTCAAGGCAACTCACCCAGAAGCTGTGAAAGCTATAAGCAGGAATCACTATATGGATGATTACCTACAGAGCTTCGCGTCGATTGAAGAAGCTAAGAAGATATCAAGAGAAGTTAAAGAGATACATTCTCGAGCGAGTTTTCACTTAAAAGGCTGGGCGAGCAACGACATAAGGGTATTATCAGAAATTGAAGACACGAACAAGGGAGAATCACTGCTGCTTACAAAGGAAGAAAAAACTCTGGGACTGAGGTGGCTTGTGAAAGAAGATAAGTTGGCGTTCAACGTTGTTCTGCGCAACACACCGAAGGAATTATTAGAAAATACAAGAGCGCCTACGAAGCGTGAAGTCACAAGTGCCGTGATGTCAACATTCGATCCGCTAGGCTTCGCGGCGCCTGTGCTAATACAAGGAAAGAAATTAATTCAAGACATATGGAGAACGAAGGTTGACTGGGACGAGAAGATTAACGAAAAACAAAGAAAAATATGGTCAAGGTACTTAGAAGAGGTGCTGGCATTAACAGGAGTTCAGATACCGAGATGTATCTCGCCACGCTGCGGTGAAGGGCAGCTACACACGTTCACGGACGCTAGCGAAGAGGCTTACGCGGCGGTTGCTTACTGGAGGACAGTTGAACCCTGCGGGAAAGTGCACGTCTCCATGGTCGCAGGCAAAGCAAGAGTATCGCCGACAAAACCAGTGTCGATTCCACGATTAGAGTTGCAAGCCGCCCTGCTTGGCAGTAGATTAGCAGCTAGTATCGAGGAAGAAATGAGCCTGCAAGTATCAAGAAAATTCTACTGGACTGACTCTAGCACCGTGTTACTGTGGATCAAGGCGGAGCCAAGGAAATTTAAAACCTTCGTGGCTAACCGGCTCGCAGAAATCGAAGAAAACACTAAGCCGGAGGACTGGAGATGGGTGCCCACTAAAGAGAACCCGGCGGACGACGCTACAAGGGGAACGCCGGCCGAGTTCAGTCACAAATCAAGATGGTTCCAAGGCCCCGCGTTTCTTCGACAAACAGAACAAGAGTGGCCTCTACACGATTTCAAGTCTGCGGGCAAATTACCGGAGGAAAAAGGCAAGGAGCAAGTGGTGGCTGCCGCAACAGAAGGGAAGGCCTTAATTGATTTACAAAGGTTCTCAAGCTGGGAGCGACTACTGCGCGTCACGGCCAGAGTGGTCACCTTCGCATACATCTTATTAAAGAAGACCCGTAAAGCAGCCACTACCGCCGCGCGCAAAGAAGACGAGCCTTGGCGACCGCAGAGAAGAGCACAGAAGGACAAGAAGCGAACCCCCAATCAACCAGCCATCACCAAGTCTAAGAAACCCCTACACGCACCTATAGAGCAACAACACATAAGGAAGGCCGAAGAGATTCTGATAAGGATAAGTCAAGTCGATAGTTTTGCAACAGAAATAAGAAGTTTGAAAAAAGAAAAACCCCTCGAAAATGCAAGTAAACTTAAGAAAATCGACGTGTACATCGATGATGACGATATCATTAAGTTAAGAAGCAGGACGATGAAGTTTCGCGGCGAAGAGCGAAGGAAAATGAACCCTATTATATTAGACGGAAAACACAGAATCGCGCAGCTCATCATTCAACATTATCATAAGAAGTTTCTTCACGGCAACACTGCTACAGTCATGAACGAAGTGCGACAAAAGTATTGGATCTTCGGTTTAAGGGCCGCAGTAAAGGCAGTGTCACATGGCTGCCAGTGGTGCAGAACAAGGAAGAGTGTCCCCGCGATACCTCCGACGGGCGACCTACCGAGCGAGCGACTACAACACCATCAGTTCCCGTTCACTTGCACTGCAGTCGATTACTTCGGCCCCATGCAAGTCACCGTTGGCAGAAGGGTTGAGAAGCGGTGGGGGGCATTGTTTACATGCCTTACCACGCGAGCCGTTCACCTGGAGCTGGCCCCCTCTCTAAGTGCCAGCTCTATGATAATGGCGTTGCGACGGATGACCGCGAGAAGAGGAACGCCGAGTACGATTTTTAGTGACAACGGTACTAACTTCGTTGGCGCGAACAAAGAGCTAGAGGCGGCCGCACAAGAAAAAGGAATCAAGTGGAAATTTATTCCCCCCGGCAGCCCAAACATGGGGGGCGCCTGGGAG
The DNA here is from genome assembly GCF_022581195.2 of Helicoverpa zea. NCBI lineage: Eukaryota > Metazoa > Arthropoda > Insecta > Lepidoptera > Noctuidae > Helicoverpa > Helicoverpa zea. The sequence goes on along the minus strand of NC_061467.1, from coordinate 3,858,278 downwards.
AGACTCGTGCGGTCAGTGAAGACGGCCCTGGCTGCAGTACTCAATGAAAGAAGCCCGCCTGAAGAAGTGCTTCACACATTAATAACAGAAGTCGAACACATCGTCAACTCAAGACCCCTCACCCCCGTCAGTATGGATCCCGACGACGAAGAGAGTCTGACCCCCAACCATTTCCTGCTTGGAAGATCGTGCGGAGCGATGGCGCCGGGAGAATTCGACGACACAGACTTAATCGGGAAGGCAAACTGGAAAACAGCGCAGAGGCTCGCCGACCATTTCTGGCAGCGGTGGGTGAAAGAGTACCTGCCCCTCATCATGCCACGACGGATAGAGGGTCGCGCCACTAACGACCCTCGAGAAGGCGACATCGTGCTCATAGTCGACTCCACGTTACCTCGCAATACGTGGCCCCGCGGTGAAGTCATTAAAACCTACCCCGGGCCAGACGGCAGAACCCGAGTGATGGACGTAAGGACTACGGGAGGAGTGCTGCGCCGGCCAACGCGTAGAATCATCGTCCTGGTTCCCGCCGCATCGTCGCGCTCCGAGGATGGCGTGCTACGCACCGTGGGGGAGAATGTCGGCGACGATGAATAAGTGTAAAAGTGATAGCTAAATGATAAAAGCAGTGATAATCAATGTTTAAGTTTTTTAAGGTTTTATGATAGTTAGTATGTCTGTTGTTAAATTAAAAGCTATTTTTTGTTGTTGTTTTTAATTCCTTTAAAGTTTAAGACTAAAATTGTAACATAGTTAAGCGTATCTAAGTACTAATTTTAAGTGTAACTTGCATGCCCTAGTTTAAGGATTAACGTTTTTCAATAAAAAACAGATATTGCTATTGTTTTAATTAAAGATAGAATACTAAGGTTGCATAATTAAAATAGTCAGTACATAAGGTTGTTAGTACTAAGTTTTGTATTTGTAAATAAATATAAGTGGGATGCCTATCTTATGCAACCTAGAAAAAACCCTAGAAATAGATTCAAATAGTAAATCTAGGGTATTGGTACTTTTCCATTGTTGAGTTCTAGTTTTCTTTTTGGCCACGAGCGGCGCTAGTAGGATGATCGACAAATTAAACCGAATGTTATCGAAACCTTACCTTAACGAGAGCCGTTTGAGTTTTTTAAAGTTTTCTAATTAAAAAGGGATGTTTTTAAGGGTGAATTTTTTGTATAATATAAAGGAAAACAGGTTGCATAGGATAGGCATAGCTGGAACGTTATAAGTATGCCAAATCACCTGAAAACTGCCCCAAAAAGATTCCCATACATAGGGCACGGGAACGCCCCTCGCTCCCATTGGCTGTCGCATCGGCCATATTGTGAACTACTTACCCGCGCTCTAGCGTATATAATGAGGGCATGTTTTGGTGATCGGGCAGTCCGAATCCAGCAGCGCTCCAGTTAACAAGAAGAATAAAGGAAGAAGTAACCCTGAATAGTGTTAATGTCTGCACCCTGCCTTGTTGAAAAGCGTCCCCGCCAGCAGCCCTATTCGGCACCACACCAATTATACAGTCCACAACCTTCAAACTCTATTAGCATTTTCTTGGCATTTTCCTATGTAAGGTACATATTTGTTTTGACCGAAGAAAAATTGGTTACGACAGTCTCTGGGGAAGTTCATTTTGTGTAGGAAAAAGGGATTCGCAATGACGCAGTGTCGCTCTGACGTGTCTGGCGCCTAGTGGGGGCGATCGATAAGGCAAGTCGCGTGGGCGGCCTCCCCTTCATCCCCGCTACGAGAAAAACTATTATCAACTTTAATCCTATACTGATAAACATACAAAATTCCCTGGCAGAAACGAAATTTAATATCACAGAAAATAGCAATGAGTAGGTGCTTCGCCCACCCCTTGTCAATTAAGGTTCGTCGTATTTTTAATGCGAAGCAAATGATGTGCCTATTTTTTCATTATTCATGAACCGATGGTATTTATGATTCACGAAGATTCTATTGGCAATAAATAAATAAATATGTATCAAAAACTAAGTTGACAAAGTTGTCTGCGATGCTTATAAGATCCTTACATTTCAAGTCACGACTGTGTATGCAAATCGGCGCTTGTTATGTGTTCTTCATACGGATATGGTGAACTCAGTGCGGTTTCTTCAACACTTTTAACATGGTTCCGCTTCGTTACATCCATCCCGTTGTTTCCATGATTCGTGATCCCGTTACGCCGAATGCTCCATTTCACAATATTTTGGGGTCAAACTACTGATTGTTGATCTTTAATCGACTGTAACAAGAATTATAGCCATTAAAATCTAAGTAAGTGTACCAAACCAAGTCATACAAGAATCTTAACTGTGTAGTTGAACAAACGCGAGCGTATGTTTTTTCAGTCTTTGTTTTCTATGGGTAGGAGCTAAATAAGTGTGCGTTCTCCCCTAATGGTAAAGAATGCTAATTATACTAGCATGAGCTCCATGAAATTAATACTAATGTTTCAATGTCAAAGTGCAGGTTCTAACTGTAAATTACACACTATCAGAAGCATGTTACAGTTATTGAAATGTCGCTAAAATTAAGACATAAGAAACCTTTATAGATATGTCGTACAATTTAACTTATTTCTTGGTCTATTATTACGCCGTATCGCAAATGTGTACAAAAAAAATTGGGGAAAGAGCGGAGCAGTTTCCTCAATAGGTTTCCCTTCTTACTTAGGTAAGAAATGTTTAAGATTTTTACTAACTACTGTAGTCTCGTATTTATCTTGAAAATAGTATATGTAGAATTTGAAAGGTGAACTTGAAACTGTGTTAACAGGAAAATACTAAATGTTTTAGCCATAATGTACGCTTGTTAGCTTTGAAAAACCTTGGCGCATAGAAATTTTCACAAAACTTGAAACGTTACTAAGAACTAAGGAGATCTACAATTTCCAAGACCTATATAGCTCTTGTTATTTAATGCCTGATTCGTACATGGTGATCGTAAGGGTCAATTCCCACTGAAAGAGCAGCGGCCGGCAGCGGCCGTAATTGCAAGGGATTGAGCGCGAGCGCGGCGGGCCGCGCGGCGCCGCGCTGCGCCGCACCGCGCCGCGCTCTTACATTTTCCGTGCTCTTACGGCCGCTGCCGGCCGCTGCTCTTTCAGTGGGAATTGACCCTAAGGTGACCAGTAATCTCGACGTCCCTTCACTGATTTTCTGAGTTTAAACAGTCTTCTGATATAACTTCTATTTTAAGTAGGTTTATATGTTAGGAATTTTATTGTGTCAGTGAATCATGATAGGTGTGTTCACTTTGTCATGAATACATATTTGCATTAACATTATCACGGGCTATTAATATTCCTCGTTATCGATTAACGCTACGCATTTGTTACGTTGTTTCTCGTTGTCAAACAAACTCTGTAACCTTTCCGTGTAAATATTTCTTCTTCTATGAAATCATGCTAATCTATTCACACATAAACTGTATTATAGACAACATGCGTATATTATGTAGAACATGCCTATCATTTCGATTCGCTTAACAATCGACGATACCTGTTTAGATTACTAATAGAATGTCACGTAATATTGAAGCAGTCAGACCACCATGCAAATTAAGCTTGCTTGTTTTTATAATAATGACGTCTATTCATAAGCTTAATATTTTGTGATACAGTGAAGTTGTTGACAAATATATTTATTTACCTATACATGTGGAAGAAATATCCCTGTATCCAGTTACTGTACCACTTGTCCCTGCAATCAGAGTAATAACGTCGGAAATGTATCGTGAAAGTTATTTTCTCAGGCGGTCCCAGATCGGTCCGCGCCTCTAGCTCTACGCACGAAACCACTTTCGCTGTGCCCCAACATTGCTACTGAACTCTTAAACATCCAAGGCAGGAGTCATCGGCGAATTGTTCAGTTTAGCCGCGGGCGGTGATTATGTTTGGTAAACCGATTATTTTATTTATAGACCATGCTCATCAATCAATCGAACGACTAAACGGCTAATAGGTACCTGTTAAATTAATTGCAAACTGGTACGCCTTATTTACTGAGTTTGAAACGTTGTTTAAACCTCACGTTAATTCTGCTTGCGTCCCAATCTGTGTCGCTTTGTCTTTTCACTTAGACGGAATAAGCGATACGTGTAACTTGATTGCTCCCACGCGAACAATAGGGACACCCGCGAGACTGATTGTCTTTGGAATCGATTCGGTTTCACCGCTCCGGTATCAAAGCCTGACATAGTAATCAAGCAAGAAATAAAATCTATTCAGAAGTGACGTGAAGATGAAACGCTTCGCTCGCTATCGCCTTTTAACGTTTTCGCCAAATTCCAAACTCAATGACAAGAAAGTATTGCCAATTGATGTTTTGATGGTCAGGATAATCTGTTGCATAAGCGCAATAATCGAATTGTGCACACCACTGCAGATAGTCAATTATTGAGTCAGCAATACCAATGTATGCTGTTTATAGAGCACGTTAAACGACGTACTTAATTCTCGAAAACAACTTCAGCCTGTTTTCTAAATAAAGTAATCCAGTTTGTCCACCACGCAGCGAGGTATCCCTCATGCATGCACACTCACTAAACAAAAATGCTCTCAGACAATCACGAAATGAATTGGCATACTCGGTAAAGCAGCCTTACCATAAGTTAATTTAACTTTCACATAATAATTTAATATTTAAAATGCATTAATTGAAATTGCTGGGCTGTAAGGTAGAACTATCCAACAGTTCTTCCATTACAGTTTCCGTCATACGACAATTTGTACCTATTCTCTAGAATACATTTCACAAAATTTACATTTATAGGATAAATGCAAATAGCATGGAACAAAGTACCTGCTTAATAGGCGTATTGAACTTGTGTACTAAACTTTCTTAGAAAGTTTGTGTAGGCAGTTCGTTTAATCGTCAGCAGGAGGCACCACCTGATTTGTCGTCGAGTGTAATTAATTATAGTTCGGCCATTCAGAGAATGCGTTCCTGACACGTCGCGATTGAACTGACGACGTAACTTTGCAATGGCGTTGCAGTTACGATAAAAATATTTTTGCTGGTTGTTTACCGTTTTAACCATTGAGGAGCATTAAAACAACATTATTATATCAATAATCAATGAATGTTATAATTTTGTGCCAAACTGAGTGTCAAATAACTTGGTAAACAATATTTTTCTAAATCTATACTGCGCTATTACAAGGTTATGTCAGCGGTTTATATTTTGTAGTGCTGTGCTAAAAATAACAGGCAAGTATCGTAATCTGTTCTTATACAGTTATAATATAAAATAATACGTTTTGATTTTCTTTTTAAGAATTGGAAAATAATGGACTATAAGACTTAATTATAACTTTTATGAAATATAAAAATAAAACTATGACCAAACCGCATTTTTATACTTAGATTAAAAATGGTAACCCCAAATGGCGTTATGGGCCGCCATTTTGTGACGCTAAAACAGTCGTCCGTTGTCGTTTCGTGCGCATAGACCACGTTTTTCAAGTGTTTTCGATCTGTTTTTATTTGATTACCCGGCTTTTGTTAGACCGAGATATCAGGATTGATTCTGTTATTGATAATAATATAATTATACATGTAGGCGAAGATGATGATGAAGACACCACCTCCTCAAGCAAATCGGAGTCTGATTAATATTCTGTTCGCACATTCAATTCAATGTACTTGTAACAAAGAATAAATAAAACAATTTTATTATATGAATATTACCTTTTTTTGGTTTCCACTTAAATAACTAAAATATAAAACAAATGATTCCGCCAATTTAAAACGAAAATAATCTTAAAATAATGCGGCGGTTCATTTTGAAGGAACGGTAACGAACTCAGTGTTATGTTGTGCCCATCACTAGTCGTGACTAACTGATAGGTGTCAGGAACGCATTCTCTGAACGGCCGAAGTTATTTACAACCTAGAATAACTACAATCCATATGTAACTGATTGCCAATTATTTAAATACCGATTCTTTACTGATGAACAGTTTTTCCCTTGATTTGTTGACTAAATGAAGTGGCATGGCAGTAGAAATCCTACCGGGTCTTCAGATAAAACCTGAATTAAATGTCATAGTGATCGCGTCCCTATAGTTTTTTGTTTTCTAAACTGACAGTATAGTTAAAAAGAATTAATAAATTTATTTCTCAATTTATTGTTTTTTTTTTGCGTTTATTTTGTCAAATAAGATAAATGGCGTTAGATATATAACTTTTTTTAGTAGAAGATATTTTTGATATTACGTAACCTTACCCAAGACGCCTGTTTTTCTATTGGATGACCTCATCTTCTATTGAACACATATTGTATGTCATGTCATTTGAATCGATGTCAAATACAATTGGGATTGTATCAATAAGCTGAAGTGAAGATATTTTTAGAAGTGTCTAATAATCGTCCTTATTTCAAGAGGCCTCCGTTCGTCGTGGGTGTATGTACGCAATCGAAGAAATAAGTTGTACTGTATAAGTTATGTCACCCCAGACCGTTATTCTGCTTTGTCCTGGATGTGGAAGTGCTGTCAATTGTTTACACCGTAGCCTAGCAGGCAGGTGAGGCAGATCACACAAACTCAATGGTTTCGTTACACACAATGTCATAACAAGGGAGCCAGTACTGCGATCAACAACCTGCTGGCCTTGCCTTAATAACACTTGTGACTAAGAGCATTACCTCCTTTTTGGGATTGCCAGCTGTTTCCTTCCACGATATTATGATAATTTTAATAGCTACAGCATATAAACACATATGGGGCAAATTGAATTTGATTATGTAAAGTACAATTCTAGTCTTAATGTACGATAATAATCAGAAAATGTACTACACCCACGTCACGGCCAAAGTGACAAGGGCGGCTTATCGAATTAGAGCAACTTCGGTGTGTTTGTTATCTTTTGTCTACAAGCAAGTGAGTTTCGTGATCGGAATTGACAATATCGATTAAGGAGTTCTGTTGGTACCATTAAAGTAACGATTGAAGAACATTTATACTATGAACTGCAATAATGTAATATTGAAACGCACCTTCATAACAAAAGAAATTATTTTTAACAGTTGCTCATTTAATACGTCCAAACCTACATATAGTCTATAAGTTCAAAATATCTATATAATTAGTTTAATTAAGAACGTCAAACATCTTTGCTTCCCTAGAGCTATTTATTGGACTCTAGTCTAATTGAAAGATAACATAAGCAAATCGTTTGGGTTCCTCTTGAAATTAGATACACGTTCAAAGCATAAAGTAACCCGGAAACTACGGTACATGAGCTGAAGTAGACGAGGATCAAGTGACTCTAGCAATATGCACTTTACAAAAACACATCTACCCAGTAACGATTTGTATAACCTTGTAATAGCAAAATGCATGACAGGAGAAATTAATTGATTACAATTGACAGCCAAAGAAACAGTGTGACAAACGAAGGAATAAATATTACCCTTGTACTCGTTTTTTGCTGTGTTAAATTAACAAAACACTTGTACCAGCTGAAGTTGAAAACAAACTCAACAGCAGACCATGTGATTTACGCCCCCGTGTGGGAGAGTTCGTGTGGTTGCGTCAGTCTATTAATCAGCCTCTAGTGATGTTCTACGTAATCGCACTGCAGAAAATGAACACATTCCATTGATCGTCTACGTCGTAAGTTCAAAGTGCTGTTTCCTACATTGCTATGTCCATGTAAAATTGTGACGGGCGACATTGTTCGAATCCTTAATGAATCTACCATGACAAGGCAATATATCTTCCCGTTCCCCGTTAGACGTGAGTTGTTTGAGAATAAGGCCACTACAGTAGTAACTATTTCCCATTTTAAAACTATCCTAATATGGATGTAGAGTTGTTTTGGTTCTTTCATCTACAATCGGAACACTTAAAACTATCGAGTATCAGTATCCGGAGTTACTGAAGATGCTTGACGTCGCAACTAAAGCAGATTTACTTAAAAAATCCGAAATTTGTAAAAAGTGATTTACGGAAATCCTGTTCTTGAGATCTCTGCAGCTGTTATTTTTTGTAAAAACGTTTTTGCCCTCGAACAATACTCGTATCTGCGTCATGGTTGTAGCAACATCCGTTGTCTTAGTTTACGGTTCTCACGTGTTATTTTTTTAATTAATGAGTAGGTTAGTTGCTACTACGTTCTGGGAATTAATAAACAGCGTAGCCAACAGTATAGATCTATCAGTTATTGTTACACTGTGTAACTCGAATGTAATGGTATCATTAGACTTTCCTATGTATTGTACGTTGTGACAGGTTACAAAGAACTTTACACTTGATGGTCCTTATTGCAAACTGTTTTTAGATATTCTGAACCAAAATTCTTGTCTCCCAAATATCGATCGCTGATGTTAGCACAAGGTTTTTTGCGCAACAGCTAATCAAAACATGGTTAACATGTGTGCAAAAAATGAAACAAAACATGCATTGTTACAGGAACAAAGCGATCGCCGATTATTTAGGTAGCAATGGCTACACGGACGCGCTGGAAGCGTTCAAGAAGGAGGCCGACATGTCCGGCGAAATGGATCGCAAGTTTGGCGGCCTCCTCGAGAAGAAGTGGACATCGGTCATCAGGTTGCAGAAAAAAGTAAGGAAAACGTCTAAGTACATATCTTAATTTACTCAAGTAATAACCCCAAGTGTAAACTGAGGAAATAACACGTCTCGGAAGATTTATGTTCTATGATGTAACTATTTGTGAATCTTTTGAGCCCATGATGATGGTCCACCAACTTTCTTCATAGCAACAGTGGAACTTAAATTAACGTGCAGTGAAGTATTGTGCTTGTGTAACACTTTCAATAATTGATTACACGTAATCGAACTGTGAGCACAAAGATGATGACGCCTATTAGTGTCCCCTGTATACGCAATATGTTGCGTTATACAACTGGGAAGCCATTTGTTTTTCTGGCGTTTCAATGGTTCAGAAATTGCTTAATTCTAATTGCTAGTAGTTGAGCGCATTGATGGCTTAAACGTGTCGAGCAAAAGTATATAACTACATCTGAGCACGATCCGGTCCGAGCAGTGTACTCCATCGATCTGTGCGGTGGACGTTTCTAGGTCACTCTGAACGATTTTCTTGGGCGGGCGGTCGATGGCGACCGCGACGCTTTGCTTTTATTTAATGACTTGACACGTTTTATTCATTGACTATCACTCCAGAAATAATGCCAACTATCCAAACAAATAAAATACAAGGTGATGGTAATCAGGTCGCTGCTCTGTATTCATTAGGAACCTTGAACCACTAAAATAGCAGGGAATGTTTACAAGATGTGAGCTAGTTTACTCGACTACTTACCAAACAAATTACCGCTAAATATTTCAGTTTCCTTGATTCCATAACACGACATGAGTATTTAAGCGATTGATAGGCGCGATACTTAGAGTAGCAATCTTTATTAGTTTATTTGCAATGCGTAACGAAGATTTCTTATCTTCATCAATTCAGTTTCTAATTTTAGGCCGATAAAATAATTATGATTAGAAAGCTAGCTTAGAGCTCACTTAATCTTTCCTGTTTAAAATGATCCAGATAAAGGTTTTACAGAGACTCAGAAGTTTATTTATTTATTTATGTTCAGGTGATGGAATTAGAATCGAAGCTGTCAGAAGCTCAGAAGGAATTCATCGAGGGTGCGCCGACGCGCGCCAAGCGCACTCCCGCCGAGTGGATCCCTCGGCCACCGGAGAAGTTCTGTCTCACCGGACACCGGGCCACCATTACTAAGGTTTATACAATTTATTTTTATACTAGCTTTTGCCCGCAACTTCGTTCGCGTGGAATAGTGACTACCAGCAGATTTTTGATTTGACCAATAGATAATTTTATTTTTATTTTTTTTTGTAATAAAAACTATCCTATGTCCTTTCTCAAGTTTCAAACTATGTCTGTACCAAATTTCACACAAATCGGTTCAGTAGTTTAGGCGTGAAGAAAAGACAGACAGACAGACAGAAAGACAGACAGACAGACAGACAGAGTTACTTTCGCATTTATAATATTAGTTTGGATAAAGGAAACTACATAATACGAAGTTTCTTTTACTTTTGTCTCCAGGATAAGAAACACCTCATTCTGCATTACAATGTTGTACTAATAAATGACCGCTACATACATCCAGATTTCGCTGAAATTGTATCATTAACACAGTTTGGATTCTTAGTAATTTCATAACAAGAATTAAATACAGATGCACCACGTGCTTTGAATTGTTCTGTGTTCGCCTCTCATTAATTAAATAGTTGAAAATGCTACGAATCTTATTTGCTCAATTATTTGGTAACTGAGCGTTTGTCAGTTATACAAAGCGGTGTTAGCAATGTTACACGAATTTGAACAATAATAACTTTCGAATCAAATGAAAGCTGTCTAAAATGTATTGTTTTGGTTTTTGTGCATAATTTCTCGTGATCATAACCATGCACAATTGTATAAAACGAACGGTGTGACTACTATCTATAGCTTTCCGCGACTTTTTGTACAACTTTAAGAATTCGTATTGACTACATACTTAGATTCTTGTTCATTGTGAGAATTTATTCAATGTGAGCATATATCTCGTTTTTATTTCTTGTAGTAAGTGTAAAACAGTTACCGTTGTTGTATTGAGAATGTTTGATTAATCTGTTTGAAACATGATAATGTCTTCGGTCATGAGAAACTTCAATCGACTCCAATTGATGTCGTATCAATGAATCGTATCCAAATTATGATAATGAATCTTAATTTAAAATCTTGTTTGTAATTTCCAGGTAATATTTCATCCGGTGTTCAGTTTGATGGTGTCCTCGAGTGAGGACGCGACCATCAAAGTGTGGGACTTTGAGAGCGGCGAGTACGAACGAACCCTGAAGGGACACACCGATTCCGTTCAGGATATCGCCTTCGACCATCATGGAAAACTACTCGGTAAGTTGCTGTCAAGTCTACTTTTTAACCGACACACTGCGTTGGGATCTTTTTTTATAACCACACCTCTACAATTATGTATGTGTGTGTGTGTGTGTGTGTTTGTTTTATAACAAAGAGGTAAATCCCTGATCTATGAAGTTTTTACAAATTGTCATAATTATCCTAAAGTAGATACTAGTGCGTAGTCAATGATGTAATTAAGTCTAATATCAAACTACCGTATGAACTATAATGACGTATCTCAGGGCGCCGCGTCCAATGACATTACAGACAAATTGTAGGAAGTCTAATGCTTATTTGCATTCATGAGCTTCCTACATCGCGCTAGTCATCAGAGGTTTATGTTCACGCGTGTTTCTCTACCGCAAACATGTCATTCATACTGAAATTATTATCCTGTCCTGTAATTTCAGAATATGGTGACTATTTCCTTTTCATGACATCAGTGTTTCATTATTAATGTCGTATATTAAATTAAATTTCAATATTTATGTGTGTAATCCGATGACGTAGGTATATAGATTTTGATATAAAAAAATACCTTTTCTGGATAATTAGGGAAAAATTTAAATGGAAATGTTGATATCAATTTTGAAATGTATTCTGGGCCAAACAAATATTTATTATTGCTACTTGGGTGTTTAACTACAAATCGATATTTTACATGACACATCAGCTAGTTCAAGTTCCTTCAGAGCCTAACTGCGGGATAATACCGTAATCCGATGTTTGTGCTGTACATAATGAGATTGCTACGCGATCGTTCTACTGTCTACCCGCATGACATAACTAAGTCGCCATTTATGACGCCACTGAGGAATACGATCAATTTATTATATCAGCCTACTCCATATTACGACATACGGTATTATGGTGCGACATATGAAAGCCAGCATTAAGCCATACAAGTCTAATTTCAGCGTGGTATGATGGCCAAATTTTATGGTAACTAGCATTTAACTTCCTGGCACAAGTACGCGCATGTAGTCATAATCCTTCGTGCGCCTCCCCAGAGCCACTGACTAATATACAAACGTATTAGCTTAGCGACTCGCGCTCTGTTTGGACCCACCATTAAGTTTTGTACGAACTATACCAGCATACTGATACTGACTGACTGAGGATCTCTTATGACGGGGCTTCAACGCATCTTAAAGAAACAACTTCACATGAAGAGAAAAAGAAAAACTAAGCACCCTTTCTCACCGTCTTGACGAAAAATCAGACATTGAGTATGTTTTATAACCACGATTATATCTTTTCCAGTGTCCTGCAGCGCCGACATGTCAATAAAGCTGTGGGACTTCAATCAAACGTTCGAATGCGTGAAGACGATGCACGGCCACGATCACAACGTGTCGTCGGTGGCGTTCTCTCCTAGCGGCGACATCGTGTACTCCGCGAGCCGGGACAAGACCATCAAGGCTTGGGAAGTGGCTACTGGGTAAGAACAACTTGAAGAAAATACCACAAATATATGAAAATGTAGCCATAAATACATTGTATGCTTAGTATTGTCAAGATGGTCCTATCTAAAACCAAGATTTTAAACGCCCTAAATCTTCAAGTCCTAACTTATAAAGCTCTCAATCTTAGTCAAAATATGCGGCTCGGCCGAACACAGTGCGTTCATAGTAGAAATAATAATTACGGAGCCCATTTTTACCTACGTTTTTGGACATTGGGGAGAGGAATGCGGATGTAAGAAAAAAACGCGACTGGGGTCAGCATGTGGCATAGTCATGAGCAAAAATAATGTAGTTTCTGGAATTCTATTAATCGTGCTTTGAAAATAATTTGTATGTTATTGAATTAAATTATAAGGAGTTTATAAAATGGACACAGGAAAATAACATACAAATTAAATGAATTAAATGAAAAATCACTGTAAATACAACAAATAAATGTCACAAAGTACTGACATAATTTCTTCGTTAATGTTATTTATTGAGCTAGCAGGAAGAAAACTTGTTGATAATAAAACACAATAAATAAGAGAAATTACTGTTGAAGATATGCAATCATAAAAACTCTGACACACATCCTTGAAAATAATGTCTTTGTTGTTCGATTGCAGAGCAAAATTGCTTTCATATGACCTAATTATTTATGTGTCGTTACTTGACACAAATTAGTTTAACCAATGAAATAATTTCCCTCGTTTTTTTCCATAAAATAACTCTCAAAGTCAATGTTTTTATTTTAAATAAAACACTAACATAATATATGTTGTTACCAGGTATTGCATCAAAACGTATAAAGGTCACCGCGAGTGGGTGCGCATGGTACGTGTGTCGGCGGACGGCTCGCTGCTCGCCTCCTGCTCCAACGACCAGACCGTGCGCATCTGGAACGCCGACACCAATGAATGCAAGGTACGTGTGATATCAATGTTTTAATCAGGCTTTTAAACTGTGTATAGTAAGTTCAACTCAGTCGTGCGCGCGGCCCTATGTGTGGGTAACCCTTGTACATATACAGTGACTTTGTGTGCGTGACAAGAGGTACAGTCGGGTACTAATACAGTTATTTAGGGGTTGGATACGGCTGTTTAAAGTACAGTTATTACGTAATTTAGTTTATTTATTTATAATGATTCTGTATCGCTACTTGAAAAATCAAATGATGAATTTTCGGATTCGCTACTTTCACCAATGTTAATTATAAATTCTGACTCCATGTCAAAATGTCTATAGTATTCTTCTTTTTTCTTTTGTACATGTCGACAAGTATTACCCAACATCCCTTCATCAATTTGACTTAAACGTTCATTTATGAGTTTCATTATTTCCGTCTTATTTTGGTCGACATTATGCGAAGCAATATAATTTTTTAAAATTCCCCACACATTTTGTTTCCATTATTATACTAAATTATAGGTCTTTTACATTCTTAGTCCACACATTTATTTATTGTCCGCGTACCCCGAGCTAGAAAATATGTAAGGAGTATTTAATTCATCTTAGATATTTCACTTCATTTATTTCTTAGATACTGTCAATGTCAATTTGAAAAGCCGTATGAGAAAATAATGATAAACTGTAAAATGTAATAATAAAAAGCTTTGAATGTTGTTTCATTTTTTTGAAACGCTACCTGACTCCTTAAAACATTTTCTCCGTGAAGAACTAGACATTTTCGTAAACGACTGTACCCATAACAAAAAGCGATGAGAACACGTCATGCTCGGACGACGTCACTGTCACACGAATGAAAGTTGTATATTTACAAGCCGACGCACACATAGGGCCGCGCGCAAATCTGAGTTGAACTCTCTATACGGGAAGGATACCCTAGCATTAGGACTTATTTCCGTATGTAGGTTTGTACACGTTACGAACACAAATATGTGGCAGAACCCGGGAGCCCCAATAGTTATTAGTTCCTCGCTCGCTAAAATAGCGATTTCATGTATACGTGAGCTGTGAAATAGTGGAAGAGCGAGCGTTTTGATAGTTCTTTCTGCGTTTTGACTTCTCGTCGACCTCAAACTGTATGCTATTTACTGACCCATATTTTATCTTAACATACACAAACGAAATAAAGTCACAAACTCTGACATTGCTATATATGGTATTGAAAATATTTTACGACAGGCCCCGATCCCACGTTTGAATCTATTACGTAAAACTTAAAGTCGGCACTTATGTGCAGATGGAGCTCCGCGAGCACGAGCACGTGGTGGAGTGCGTGTCGTGGGCGCCCGAGGCCGCCGCCGCCGCCGTCAACGAGGCCGCCGGCACAGACAACCGCCGCGCCAACCACGCCGGGCCTTTCCTCGCCAGCGGCTCGCGCGACAAGTCCGTCAAGGTACCACATCCTCAGCATATATTTCCGTCAGCCTATAGATGACATGAATAGGAAGGGAGTGAGTGTCAGTATGACGAGTGACAAGGAAAAATGGAAGCAAAAGACATATTGCGCCGACCCCAAATTAAATTGGGAACAGGGCAGTAGGAAGAAGAAGCCTATAGCTGCACAATGCTGACCAACAACCATCACGGTCTTATAGGATCCCCCTAAATCGGTCGCGAGTGAAACTGGGTAATGGCAAGCGTACTGAAAGATGTTAGGACACGAGAAAATCCTATTAATCGTTTTCAAGAAGCGTGTGTCTCATTTATTTTAGACCGCAATGTGTGGGAATAGACCTGTGTAGCTTTTCTTTCGATTTTTTCGAGTAACACAGTACATTTAGCTATACACGCTATCAAAGTTTGGTTGACCGGCACACCTGAACAAATGACCCCTCTGGTAGGCCGTGTTAGACTTACCTGATGTAACATAATATTTGTTGTGCACAGATCTGGGACGTGAGCACGGGGCAGTGCCTGGCGACGCTGGTGGGGCACGACAACTGGGTGCGCGGCGCGGCGTGGCACCCGGGCGGCCGCTACCTGCTCACGGCGTCCGACGACAAGACGCTGCGCGTGTGGGACGTGGCGCACACGCGCTGCCTCAAGACTCTCTACGCGCACCAGCACTTCGCCACCAGTCTCGGTTCGATATACTGCTTTATTATCTACTATAAACATTTTCGCATCATAAAATCAAGGAGGATACTTTAGGCTATTTCTTAAGTCATACTATAATGTTTTGTTTTCTTTTCAGATTTCCACAGGAGCTTGCCATACGTGATATCAGGCAGCGTCGATCAGACCGTCAAAGTTTGGGAGTGTCGCTAAGAGCGTTGCCATTTTAGTAACTTAAACTCACCGATGATATCCTTATCATTATTATTTCGCGTTGTAGCTACAATGAGAGCGATGTAAGCTGCTGTCATTATGGTCAATCATTTGTAAAGGAAAGACACTTTCGTCTTTGCCTTCTGCTCATTGTAGTATTTTTTTCGTACACCTGACGATGCTATGTCTCCTATATCAAAATTGGCTTCAACTTTTAGCCCCGATTCTTGGTTCGTGTTCAACTACTTGGGTTAGATTCACACATTCCATTAAAGTGTAATGGCGCATAGTTTCTGTATATTTTTTTAGTTAAATTGATTTCTCCGAATTTTGTAAAAATTTGGACCTACTTGTAGTTAGCAGTGACGTAGCATTCGTCATGTACCGCTCGCAACGATGGAGTGTCGAGGAGCTGTGTGTGTTACTATAAACTTTCAATGTCCTGTTTTATTTGATAGTTATGGTTTATACATAAAACGTTTAGATATAAATTTTATTTGTTATAAATAAGTAATTTGATTTATTACCCAGCCAATCAGATTTTTGTACCTTGATTTCTTTATTGATAATGTTAGTTTTATGAAATTTGATATTGATAGTTATTCATGACAACATTCAATAAATTAATGAACACACTTGAAGTCATCATAAATGCTCCATCAACAACAGTAGTGTACATAAAGCTTTTGATGTTTGTCTCAGCTCGATACGATGTTCATTATGTTTGTTAGCACCGCCGCCAACAACATTAATGAATATCTATGGAGACAACGAAACCGAAACGGCATAGTATAGCGACCTTTGTAGAATTTTATATCAATCGGTTTCCAAGAGACTTATTTTAAGTTTTGGCAATTCAAAACTTTAACTATAAGTTAGAAAAAGTTATATTTCAAAATTTTATTTATTTATATTGTCAGTTTTATATTTTTTTGTCTCAAACAACAATTTTGTTAAGTGTAGAGCATTGAATTGCTAAATGGGTAATTGTAATACAATTCATGTCTTACATTATTAATTAATATCTGATTTTAAAGTTAAGCCTATTTCATTTATGTCATCATAATTATGTCTTAAGTAAATTAATGTGTGATATAAACTTTAATTATTACTTTGAATTACAGGCCTGTTTAAGGTAGCTAGATTGAAAGAAAACTTAATTGAAGCCTTTTTACCCGACTGCGGCAAAGCCAAAAGGAAGGGTTTATGATGTTCGCAGTCAGTATGTATGGCAGTTTCCTCTTTGTGTACGAATGAGGTTACTTTGGTACACATTATCTAAGCGCATGTCATAGGTAACCGTGGTCGGGTGTTAGTTTTTTAATTAAAAGTATCTATTAATACTATCAATAGTTATTTATTTTAATACGGAATAATTTTGTTGCCTGGTGTTGTAGAGGTTAGTGCGTAGAGTAGTTTGCGTAGATACGCTCATACTGTTAGAAACAGCTGTGTTTAGTGCATGACATTGTGCAACATGTACATTGCTTACAGATGACGGCCGGTAACACCGCGCTAATATATGATATTTACGGAGTTATCGCTTATACAATATGTCATAATTGCTTTTGTATTTCTTATCGAGATGTATGTATCGTGCGCCGCAGCTGTCAGGATAGATGCTAAATTAAGTATCTAAATCCTATACAAGGATTATATTCGCTTTGTCAGTGTGAATTCGTAAAATAATATGCTGAGGACATGGAGATTGTAAAATTAGTGTTGTGGCGTATCTGTAGAGAGTGCCCAACTAAACATCTAGGATTCCGCATAATGTCTAACTTGTTAGCTCAATTTGACACTTAACTATTTGCAGTAAAACTCTTGTAAAATCAGTTTGCTATTTGATATATAATTTACACTTTTTATTGCCAATACATCACAATACACAATTTCTAGTCATTTTTATTTGCAATCATTTCCCTTATTTAGATTTATTTCTTAATAATAGATAGTGCATATTTTTATTAATTGAAAATATTTCAATAAAAATGAATACAGCAAAATAGAAAAGCATTTGTTTGACGGTTTTAACATAAGCTCGGTATAACATAATAGGTACTTTGGTTTTGACTAGTACTATAACTTTGACTTTTTTTATTACTGTACTTAAATCCCATTCTGTTTATTTGGAGTATAGTTTTGTTTTATATGGAACTATCTAAAGTCGACCTTTGGATTCGTTTACATTCGTAAAGGAGAATTACCTTCTCAAGGGCGCTCTCTACGATTACGCGTGCTATATTATCTTGGCATAGAAACATAATCTCTTTGAAATATGGCAATCGCCTACTATAAAATAATCTGCTGAACATAATTGTTCTTCATAAAATTGTTTGTATTAATAAGTATCTTGCACTTTAAAAATGTAATTACCCATAAGAATAATATCATCATCGTAAGTTATCTACTTGCAGAATTCTCTGGATACATAACTGCAGAAATAATGTTAGATTACCTACTGAATACAGGATAGCACTAAGAATACGTGACTGAAGCGTTGGTATGAGAATTTTGCAGTTACTCAACTGCTGTAACTTGTCGAAATTAATTACCGAAATCCAAATAGATTTGGTTCGTGTTTCATGTAAATAAACAAGTATTTAATTTATTTTACAGTTTGTTTTCATTTTACCACCTTATCTCTACACGTTCCCAATGTAAAGTCAAAACTATTCCTCACAAAGTTCAAAAATAAAGCTATCCGTGAGACACCCTCGGATGATATACAGCATCCTTTTTCTTCTTATAGTATGAAGATATAGAAGTGCCTATAAGAAGCTATTGTCATCAAAGTCCGTTAAGTGTGATTGAGGAAAATGCAAACTCATATTTACAAACTAAAGAGGTGAAATAAATAAAATACTCTACCAATGCATGTAGCATTTAAACACCGTACAACAGGCATTTATTTATTACGCGACAAATATGTAATGTTTCAAAAATAAAAAAGAATGTATTTTTTATTTAATAATCGACTAATGTTAAATTAATATCAGTAACCTCTCTATTCTGATATAATCTGTGCTAACACAGCGACAGCTGGCTGGCCGAAGGCAGATGACAGAGACAGACGAAAGGTCACAGAAAACGGGAATGGAATTCACAGATTCGGTTGAATTCTTGTGATTATTTTGTGAAGAAAATATTATTTGAAAGTTCAAATACTACAAACATGGATATAGAGGAGTGTCTCAAAGAATGGGAGGACTTAGTGGTGGATTACAAACGTTTAGAGGTAAATATGAATAACTATGAGCCATTGAAGACTTAACATAATTTTATCGCCTGTTTTCATCGAATTTAAGTGCGTTATTAACGTTATGATTGTTTATTAGCCCGCTGCTTTATGAAAATACATGAAACAAAATAAATACTTTGATTTATCAGTATTTTGGTGGTGCTAAATTACTTGTTTAACAACACGCCACTACGAGAAATTTTTACGAAGCGTATAAAATTGACCATCCAATGTATCATCTTATGTAGGCACTATTAATGTAAGATAAGTTCATTGTTTTCTTGTCCAAATCTTTAGGTCACCAACAAAGACTATGTCGCGAAATTGGAGGAGGTTGGTGAGTTGCAAGCAGCCTGCATGAAGGAGATCAACCATCAGAAATACCGCATGTCTATCATAGCGGCTGCGTTGAAAAGGTCAGATCAAAAGTCATTAACATGATTTATCTAAATAACCCTAGATAATATGCTTCCCTGTTTGTTATTTACAAGTTGTTTAGTAGCTAAACATGTGCAGTTATGTTTATCTAATTTACTGACTATTTAAGATAGCTATTGTTAGTTCCAATGTTTAGAATGCCGCCCCTAAGACGAACCACTGACCACATTCTGTTATGAAAAGATTTTAAAAATCTTCTGGTAATTTGATAAAATTTGGCTTTTCCGTGAACCTAAAAATGATAGGTATTGTGTACTTAGGTCACTCAAACTCAAACTCAGAGTCAATCTCACTCAAACTACCAATATTGATAATTTAGGTACAAGTATTAATCTGCTACATTACTTGATATTTTTGCTGCATTTAGATAACACAAAGCTGCATTACTGAATTTAGATATGATTTGCCAGTTTTATAAATTAATTATCAATGCAATTATCACAATTGGCTAATTGTATCTAAATGAGGGGAGATGATAATATCATAAAAATATATTATTCCTTAATTTGCTAATGCGGGGAATAGATCATCTTCCCTTGCCCGTATCCCAATTTTATTTGGGGTTGGCGCAGCACCTTTTCTTCTTCTATACTCTTCTATTGTTATCACACAAATACCATTCTTTCTTTTTATAATATTAAGACAGTAGGAACCTTTACAATTTTATACAGCTTCGTTTATTTGCAAGGAATATTAATAGTGATACTAAAGGTTGATATTGTAATGAAATGCTGACGATAATCTATAATTCTGTAATAAAATGTCCATCATAATAATAGAATATGAAAGGCACTTTAAACCTTATTGTTATCAGCTTAATCTTTATCGCTAAGCACAGATTAGTACATATCAATTCCATGTTATTTACAGTCATTATGTAACCAATTATGCTGCATGAAATGATAACTAATTATATGAATACTTTTTAAGTTTTAATAATGGACTGTATGATGCAATAATCTGCCTAATGATTCTCCAATACCAGATATACATTAATATGGGTTCTAAAAGTAAATAAGTTATAGATCTATTAAGGTGGTAATAAAACTAGACATTAAAATGGGACAATAATTTACTCAGTTAAGGAAACTTCTTCTTCCCAGCAAAAACACATAGGAAGTGGTGAAGGGTGGGCGTTTTGGGGGCTGTCTTTTGTAAAAATTGTTTTTTTGACGTTCGAAAAGTGCTGTTTTGCAGCCAAGTTTGAATAAATGACTTTTGATTTTGATTTTTGATTTTGAAAAACGTAGATAAACTAGCAATATTTAGTATATACTTATATGACATGGCATGATATAAGCCAATAATTTTATAACATACTAACTATAACGAGCGGCTAACATGCAACATTTTCAACAGGTTAGAAAAGAAAACCGTCACAAAGGATGATCGCGTTGCTAACTTGGAGAAGGAAATCATGAAAAGGAAAGCCATGCTGCGTGAGATTAACGCGACGCTGCCGAAACAGAACAGCCTGTATCTACGCATCATACTCGGAAACGTCAACGTGTCTATACTCAACAAAAATGACAAGTAAGACTACATTTCTTACTTATTTTTCAGGTTTCACTCGCGTTATAGGGAAGTTAATGAAAGCGTAGAGTTAGGAAGAGTTAAAAGCGTAAAGAATTGGTAATAATGAGATAGATTACGATTTTTATCTAGAAATTGTAGAAGATGCGAGATGAGAAACGAATTTGTATGTCATAAGAAACTATGAAAAATCTCGAACCAATGCATTCAGATTTGTATTTTCATATTTAGACTCTAATGCTCTCAAAATAAATGTACAGATGTCTCGCAGTAAATCTGAACGTTTTGATAAACATCGCCGCTGTTTCTGCCAAAGGTCGTATTGTTGGGCAACGCAACATCCTTAGGGGAAGGGTCAAATATACCTAACGTGTAACGGAACAACAGATCAAAACCAATAATATATACCTCTAGGACATGCTATTACAACTGTTGTAGTTATGTAATATTACTTCTATAAAAACGTAAATGAAATCGATTGCTTCATAAATAGCTAGCTGCGTACATTAGATTATTACATTTATTACATACAGCACGTGTAAGGGCTGATACTAACATAGCTGAACACGGAAATTAGTAAACGTAAAAGTCTATAAAATGGAAATTATAATTATGTAAACGAATTTGAACTAATTACCTAACTATATTTTGTGAATATCGACTTTCCGACTGACTTTTTCGACACCTAACACAAAGTTAAGATATTCGATCATATCGGTAGTACACAAAAACATTTGTCACTACTCCATCATTTGTAGACAGCCGTCAATATGAAAAAGGATCATGACTTCCTAAATATAAGGCTGGCTTTACCATACACGATGAGAGCGGTCCATTAAAAGTGACCTAGGGGTGAGCCGTGAAGCTAATTGTCGAGAATCTGTCGTACACTCGTATTTAATGACGACAATACTTACTAATGAGCAGGACTGTAGAAAACGTGCCAAATATTAACAATATGTCCCAGTTACTAATTCTGAGTCATTAGGTACCTTAGTGCAGTTTGTACTTTGTATCTAAATATATATATAAATATAGTAGGTACCAAAGTACAAATTCTTTGTTATTCCAGTTTTGTGTTTGAAGAATGTCCGTGACATCTGCTTTGTTATAAAATATCATTAAAAGTTATAATTAAATATGAGTACGTCTTGACTAAGTCCTCTTTCATGACCAACCATTTTTAGTATCCCAGTTCAAGAGACAGGCAGGCCTCTTCCAATACGAGAAAAAATGATCGCTAATCTACTTAGCTACTATTTCCACTAATTATTATTTTGTCAACAGGTTCAAATACAAGGACGAATATGAAAAGTTTAAACTGATTCTCAGTGCTATTGCCTTCGTGTTAGCTGTTGCTAATCTTTACATAGATTTCAGGTAACTAATTGCACTCGCTTAAATATTTCATTTAGTTTCAAAGTTTTCAAAAATATAATAATACAATAGCAAAGTAAATAGAGACCTTTATAAGTTACCTTAAAAACGATTTTTTTATTTATTTTGTTTATACCTAAACAGAAAACATAGAGAGTATGGTAATGATTGCCTCACGGTAGGTCAAGGTTTGCTTACATCAGAAATATAACGCATACGCAATGTTCTAGGCCCCTTCAATTAATACTGTTGTTCCTGCTGGTGTGGTACTACTGCACTCTGACGATTCGCGAGAGCATCCTCAAGGTGAACGGATCCAGGATCAAGGGCTGGTGGAGACTACACCACTTCATATCGACTGTGGTCGCCGGTATACTGCTCATCTGGCCGCAGAATGAACCGTGGAATATGTTTAGACACACGTTTATGTGGTTCATCGCTTATATCAGTAAGTACTGCAAATTCAGACAATGCGAATATAATTTCAAGGTACGTTCAGTAGAAAAAATGGTATGTTGTGGAAGCCACTGGCCCCGCGCGCAAGTGCGAGGAAAGAAACCGGGGTGGTTATATCCATGTAAGATGCTATATGTAAAAGTACTGTCCCTTTTTATCTCCCCAGGCAGAGGAAGTCCACCATTATTCCCCCTCATAAAAAAGTATAAGTCATATAATATCGGATGACGGAACCACATTTCATCAAAGCAGACAGATATAGAAACTGCCTAGCAACTATTTATCTATCTATATATGTTCACATACACATACGAATGTCAGGCAATTGAAAAGACACGACAGCTTGTAAATAAATACGTGATTGTCTTGACATTACAATGTATAATGCAAGTAGGTAATCTAAACAAAATTGACCTCTTGCTGACCTTGCGGAGGGGGGATGTCATAATCGCTGGACGGATAGACATCATAAATATAAGGTTGATGAGAGATTTAGGGAAACCTACTTGAAGTTTTATGCCGTTAAAGTTATTTCTACAATTTCAAAAGTTTAATTCGGAATTTTAATTTATAAGACGCCGTATCTAACTCTGTTAAGATAGATGTGGTTGCGTTTTCTGAACTAAGTGTCACAGAAGTGTACCAAGTTGTGTACTTCATGTAAGAAAGGCCTTCAGTACCTATGTTTTCATCATCCTGTCCTTATCCCAAGTTTATTTGGGGTTGGTGCACCATGTTATACAATACAAATTTAATTCCACAGGTGTAGTCCAATACATGCAGTTCAGATACCAAAGCGGAGTTCTATACAGGCTAAAGGCTTTAGGCGCTCGCCATAACATGGACATTACCATTGAAGGATTTCACTCGTGGATGTGGCGGGGACTGTCGTACCTGCTGCCTTTCTTGTTCGGCGGTTATGTATTCCAATTATACATAGCGTACACGTTATACAGCCTTAGTTACCACCCCGACGCCACTTGGCAGGTATGTACTTGATATACATTTTGTTATCTCTACTTTTATACAAGGTTGTGACAGTTAAGCATGCACTTGACAACCGACGTGGACGTTAGTCATGAAACTCTTTGAAGGAGCAGGCTTATCTATATGTTTGTTTCCTAGACATTTTGGAACTCTTACTTAATTTGCACATGGAAAACTGCAAGTAGTAAGTTCGAATACTTAAATCGGTAAAAATGTGAATTCGTATTATGAATACATTTCTAATATGCATGTATAATTACGACGCCGAGTTCTTTATGCCGTAAAAAATATGTTACTGTCTCGAGAATGGCTCAAGTTAACAACTAGTATTTATTGTATGAATTCTACGATTAATCAGTTCGAAACTAATGTAATAGAACGATATATAAAACGCATGTCCTGTAACAAACTACAACAGATCCCAGCATTAAGTTTATCATTCCTGACGATCGGCATCGGCAACTGCGCGACGACGCTCATCGTGATTCCTCAGAAACTCAACGAGCAGGTACAGTGGAACTGAGACGAATGGACCACGCCTCGCGTCTGACGCGCCGCACGCTGTGTGACGTAGTGACCTAGAAATTAGGCCTTATAGCATGTACGCTGAAGACAGGCGCGCGCAACAACTTAGGCTCATTTTAACTGACAACATAAAGGTCCGTTTTCCTCAAAACAACTGTTTACTTTGAAAGTTTAACGCGAAAATTCCTAGCAAACAATTGTTTTAAGAAAACTGACGTTTATTTTGTCGGTGAACTTCGATCTTATAATGACATCTTTGAAAAATTATACATACATTTACGTAAACAAGTCTTTAAAAAATCAATTAGTATTTGTCTTGCCCGGTTAATGAACACCTCACCACGCGACGCCATCTTCTGTTTAAATGCTTTAAGTAGATAATTAAATATCGGAAAGCATTTGGTTATTGAATTGTATGGCTATTTGATTTTATACGCGATGTAATCAAATGCTAATCTGGCTAGTGTGCTTTCAGACAATTTTTTTTGTCAACGAGAAATTAATCTCAATCTTTTAAAATATTCAAATATCTTGATATACCTACTAAAATTATTTACAAAACTCAAGAAATAAATGTTGGCTGAAAGCAAACAGAAATGTAGCTCTGATAATTTCCTACTTATTCCATTTTTTTTATTGTCTCAGTTAAAATACTTTTATATACTTTTTCTATATATTTTTCCGCGTGCGTTTATCAGAGCTGCAGTATCAGAATGAACTCGAATGCATTAGTAGTGTTGATGTTTTGACCCGGGGACCAACTTGTTCCATCATAGATAGTAGAACCTTAGATTTAATTATTTAGTTTTTTTGGTATTTCAATAAATTCTTCGTAAATACATAAGCAGTTAACGTTAATCTCTTATTATATTCCATATTATTATATTAGCAGCGGACTATCGCAAAAGTTCGCCTAAATTACATACTGTTTTTGTACAAATTTCTTTCCAATGATTGCATTTTATTTTGAAATATTTTGTACGTCTACGTACAATTTACATAACAATGTGATAATAATATTAGCTTATCATTAACTATTATATTTTATACAAACCAAGCACTCGAATATTTATAACTAATCAAGTTACTAAACCTTGCTTTGCCGTGCGCGATGACAGAAAACCATTCATATTTTATACCAAAAATTACTAACAATTTGTTTTTTTAACCCTAAGTATGCCACTATCTAACACTGCACTAATAAAATTATTAAAATCTGTATATTATTTGAAATTACTTTATATTATTTATTATGTGTATTTTCTATTTTCAGTAAATATCTGGACTTCATATTCCTATTCATTTTATAAGGAGTCTGTAATTTATGGATTTCTCGTATATTATATCTGCGCATTGAGTGCAAGTTATATACTTAGATGTAAAGTGCTTTAACTGTACATTATTTAAGTATTTATATTTCAAATTATTATAGTTTGCGTTTAGTACATTCATTTAAGTATGTTTATTTAAATATGAACAAATTTTGTGCCAAAAATGTATTTTCTGTTTTGCTTTTAAGATTTTGCATAAAAACGTTGTTTAAAGGTTATGCATTTGAATGAGTAGATATTAGCTTTTGCAAAATAGCTTCACCGATACATTTAGAGTGGCCGGGCAATTTTTTTCCAATACTTGCATAAATTCTCTATTTTGACCTCATAATTATACAAAATGTGTAATAACGATTCTCAAATAAATGTGTTAATGAAGTGAAATCTATAATGATCTATATACATCGACCAATAGCTTATAATTTCCTTGTATTCTCTTACGTTCAAGTACCTATAAAGTAAAAAGAGTACGGGCAAGTAAACACTACTAAGAAAACATTTGATTTATATAGGAAAATAAAATGGTTTATCTTTTATCTAGTTAACATTATCGATTCAAACAACGATTATGAAAAATAATACATATTTCGAAAGTGATTTGCACGAGTTATTTGTACTATTGTGCATGTTTTGATATTCTTGTCTGCATCAGATTTGTCACTTGGAGGGTTGACGCAAAAATGTACGAGTCTCTTTATCTCAACTTGCTTTTAATGTATGCTATTTAATGTTTACGTTTCTCAAACACCAAGTGACATATCGAACCGCATTTTATATGACATTTTTTCAGAACTTTTACTGGAGAAAACAATAGGTAGTAAAATCTGCTTTTTATATGATTTCATGTGGATCTGATGATAGTGTATGTGAATATGTTATTGTATGCAATAAAAGGCACAAATAGTTCATTTTTAATAAAGTATTCGAGGGTTTATTTATTCAATAATTGCGCCATATTTGCATAAATATCTATTTGTTAACTGCATCACAATTTTGGTCTTAATTTTTTATATCTTAAAATGGAATGTCATGTTAATTTGGAACTTGTAAATTATGACCATAAATATAAGATGGAGAAGTCAAACTAGCTTTAGCTTGTAGTTAGATGAGCCGTCCTACAAATAATACATAATGGCTATGATAATATTAATGTGTTATCAAACTTTTATAGGGCTAGTCATATTCTGGCAAGGCTGTTTAGCTGTTACTTTATGATGGAATTAATGCAGGTATCCTGAATATACTGATAATACTTTAATGATAATGATGTTATCGTTTTGTTGTTAGACGTCGATATCACGGCAATAGCAATAATTTTACGCAACTGGTGACTTGTCCGGGCCACATCTGCCATCTTTGCTATTTATTACTACGTAGATAAAATTACAACGGTGATTTTGTTAGGCTTTATCTTTGTTATTTATTGGCATTGTTAGCGATACGCTTGGCTATTGCTCTGGTGGTGGTATTTCTAGAATATTAAAGGAGTGATTAGAGCTATATTGGTGCTACATCTATTAATGAAAAAAAAACACGAGATAATGTTGCTAACATTGATTCTATCGAATTTGCATGTTGTGGTCCGGGCAATGTACAGATAGATACAGTAGTGATATTTATAATAATTTATGATGCAGGATAATAAAGGGTAATAGACAGGCTTGTACACAAGAGAGTGAATATTTCGTGCCTTGATCAAACAATAAACTATTCGTAATTTAGTGATAATGTTGTACTTATGCTTTGTATATTCGATTAATTTATAATGGTTGTTTTAGCTCTTATTTTGTAATGGATGTTATTTATTTGAATGCATTGATGAATAAATTTGTTTTTTCAGCGATATTTGCATTTTTATATTTATTTTATGTATATTTTGTTTGCACCATCGACAGATATCTTACCTGGCGGCTTTGTTTCTTACATTGCACTCTCTCAACATGTACACAATACTGCAGACCTTGCACAGGAAATATCAAGGTGGTTTGAAGCTACGGTACAAGTTACGTGCGATTGCCTACCGTCTATCCAATGAGCTCACAGTATTGGTACGTGCATGATGTATCACTTATTAGCGTACTTTGAACTTCCTGCTCTGAACTAATCTCCTGTTTACTTAAAAAGTCTCTTACGCTGTAAAATTTGATCCGACATCTAATTTTGTGTATTTCGAACACAATTCATGCGAATTTTTATAATTTTCTGATTATCTCAGAATGGGAAGTACTTATGTTTGGATTAGGAGGTTGCAGGTCACGTCTGATATTTGTTTTTCAGTTATGTATGTCCAAGTTTTATATATTTATTTATCTTATATTATATGACACTCAATTATACCAGAAATAGGTATTTAATTAAAACATTTAACTGCCCACTATGCCAATACAATACAGAAGTATCCATGTATTACAAAATATTAATAATTAATTTTGGCAAGGAAATACTGTCAGGATTTGAATTGTTCAAGAACTTCAAAAGTCTATTTATGGTGTGAGCAATAATTGTGGTGTTGGTAAGTAACGTTTAAGCGAAGATTTTTAAGACATTAATAAATTGTTTAATATATATTATATATAGCAAATAATTTAAACAGAAAACAAATTCGATATATTTACTTTATTAATGTCTTGATAAATATTCCTGTATGTTTGGGTATTCATTGTTTTTGTTGTGTTTCTGTTTAGAGGTATGCTCTGTTTTAGAATAGTTTTTTTTGCGGAACGCATTTTAGATTCTCCTTGCCATTTACCATTCAACTTGTGCGTCCAAAGTGCGTTCCGCTTTAGCTAGAGAAAATAAAAGATTTACTTCAAATAGTAGATATCTATTCTGTTAAAAATATATAATTTACCTTATTTTCTCTGAGCTTGCTTGCATGTTTATTGGGTTGTAGCAGTATATAACACTATGTGATCTAACGAATTATATTGAAATTCAAAATTCATATTTTGTCAATTACAGGAACAAAAATGGCGACAGAATAAAGTGGAAACGAAATCAGAATAACTTTATCTGGCCTATATTTTATTGTGATTTACTAACGAATGTAACTTATAGATTGATGGACAGTTTATATTTTCATAATTCATGATGTTTAAAACTGTATAATGGCGTTATTTCTCTACTGTAAATAATATCTAATATAGTTATTTAATAACTCTTTTGGCTTTTATTAACCTTTTCATTAATGGTATGGTGGGGTTTTTTATACAAAATTGATTGTGTTTGCCTAGATCGTAGTTTGGTTGTCAAAAGTTTTCCTGATATAAAAAGGGTGTTTCAAAAAAGGAATCAGTAATACAGTAATGTTTATTTCTCTGCAATTGGCCTAACCTGTTACACATTAGACCAATTAACAAAATCATTGAATTCACATATCTCTCTGATTTTGTTCATAGAAATAAGTGTTGAGAGTGGACCGAAGTTGTGAAATTCATTTGTCCAGATTAAGTTATGCGAAAACAAAAGCCAATCAAGAGAGAGGAATGGTAGATATCAAATGCATTCATAGCAATGTAGCATAGCACAACTCTGATGAAAAATCACCATTATTTTGTTGTATTTCTTTCTAGCCAGATGGCTAGATTAATTAATATATCATTGTAGGTGTGGAGAAATAAAAACAGTGGATAACTCTTATTCATATTAGTTGTGTATTTGCCGTACGCAATATTTACATCACATTTTATGCTTAGTTCAATTAACAAAATAAATACATTAAACATGCTGTATAAACAGCGGTAAACAAATCTGGAAAATTTACAAAATCATTATTTCTAGGACTTGGCTTGCACAAGAATATAAGTCTAATTGGATCAGTCAACTTTTAGCTAAATAATATTATTTACAGATGTTATTCTATAACTATGCGTCCTGTTCCTCTGTTGCACAGTTTCCTACATTATCATCACTATCGTGATCGGAACCTTCGTTATCCTCATTCACATCTGTTCGCGGCTTTTTCACCAAAAGACCCTGTTTCTGTAACCTCTGTATAGCTTCTAAGGTAGTCCGCTTCATAGGACTTGATGCGCTCTTTTCATGCACTTGAGATTGTTTTTGTTGACTAGTCATTATTTTCATTCCAGTTGCATTATTCAGTCTACTGATCTGCTGTGAAGACGCATTTACTTCTGATTTCACTTGTTTTGCACTAACCACCGAATTGCCCTTTACAACTTTTGTAGTACTTGTAAAGTTAGAACTACTGGTATGTGACGCGGAAGTAAAGGCAGTCACGTCACTGTTACCAAATGTAGGTATATCAGATACAGGTATCAAAGACTCTTTCGGTTTCTTAAAACAACTGAAAGGCCCACTCACATCTTCAGTATTGAGCCTTTTTGCGGTTCCTGAAGCCATTGCTCCAGGTGAAACTTTTAGGGGTTTCCCTATCACTGGTGGCTTGTTTGGCGTAGGTGCTGGTATAACTTTCGTACCTATTGCCATTGTTGGATTACTGGGCCTTGCAGGATTGTTGGGCCTCGCTAGATTCATTCGTGGCCTTGCAGGCACAATTTGCTTCGAAGGTCTCACGACAGTGTTGGCCGGTCTAATATGTGTTGCTCTAACTCCTACACTAGGTGGCGCATGTCTTATTACAACTCCTTGAAAATTTGTTGACTGGCTCGGCTTCATGCCTTGGATTCGTTGTGCCGCTATAGGTTTATTAGATTGAAATGACGTGTTTCGTACTTCTTGTTTCATGGTCTGGTTCACTGTTTTTATTGTTTTAGTAACTGTCGTCGTTATTTCTTGTATCATAGTTTTGGTTTGTATTGTTTTTACTGTTACCTCTTTGTTTACTGAGCTTACTTCATTCATAGCAGACATCCTCTTATTCAGAGGTTGAGTTGATATTTTTGAAATCCTATTGACTGAAATATTATCATTCGCGGATTCTTGTCCTACTTTGTTAGATATTTTTGTAGGAATTGTTTTATTCTGAATACGCGAGGTTTCTTGACCGTCATTAGCTTGTTTAGATATGTCATCACTTGCAGGATTTTTACTTATTGATTTTATTGTTATATTTTTATTAATATTTTTTAAGTTATTAAAGCACACAGAATTAATGGTAGAATTCATAGTTTTGTTACTCTTTTGTACAGTGCTGACTTTTATGTCAGTTTCGAAGTCATGTATGTCTTCATCAAAATGTTCGTTGTCACTGCCCGAATCGTGTGGCGATTCAATAATGGGATTATTCATATTTTCGTTTGTCTTTTCAGGCATTTCCGAGTTATCTTCACTATCATTAAAGTCTTCTTCAAGTTCCGTGATTTTTACATTATCTGATATATCGGAGCCGTCATCATCATCTTCAAATACTTTAGATTCATGTGTTATATTTTCTTCAGATTGCACAAATTGCCTTGATGACGTATTTCGAGATTTTATTGTTATATTTTTACATAATCCTTGTAAGACATTTTGAACTCCCGTACTACGATTCTGCATATTAATTCGATCATTAATGTTATTCTGTACTTGACTTTTAAATGTATTCTGGCTGTTACTGTCTTCTTTCTCCAACTTAATGTTATTTTCAGTTTTTATATTTTGTTTTACTGATTGCTGATTTAAAGATTTCACTGTAATGTTCTTACTAAGATTTTTTAATGCATCCATGGATTTCATTGAGTTTTCAGAATGTTGCGGTATACTACAGACATCATCTTCATCTTCAGAGTCATCAATGTCAAATATTTCTATTATTTCTTCTTGTTGCTTTTCAGTTTCAACAACTTTCTTGGCTACATTGCTTTGTTTGATAGGTGGCGAGGGACTGTTGGCCTTGTTCACTATCGGTTTTGTTGTTATATTTGTAAGCCGTTTTAAAATATTTGCATTTGACGTTGATATACTGTTATCACTCTTTTCATTTGTGACAGCACCCGGTACGTTATTCAGAATTTTTTGACCTACTACTTGTTTTCCAGGAATACATTTTCTATCTTGATTGGGTAGATTTCTAGTTTTATTTGGCGTAGGTTCATTTGTTTCCACTTTCATTTTTTTTATTGTTATATTTTTATTACCACCTAAATCTGCAGATTTCAGATTATTTGTTGTTGGTTCACATTCATCAATTTCGTCATCTTCATGGTCACTTACATCAATATTCCTTTTAGATGATAAGGATTTGATTGTAATATTTTTACCTAAAGCTTTCAACGCGTCCATTGTAGGGTCTTTTTCAACAATATTTTTTTGCTTGGTTACGTTTAGTTTATCAGTACCTAGAGGTGACTCGGAAGTTTCCTTTTTACTGTCACTGTTGGAAGATTGACTATTTTTAACTATAATTTTCCCGTCAGTTGTAGGTTCTGTTAATATGTCATTTTTAGTTTGATTGGCGCCAATAGATTTCACAGTTAGATGACCTAAGTGTTTTAATGTAGATAAAGAACTAGCTGATGAACTAAGAACGTTATTCTGGCTTCTGTTGTCGTTAATAGGCACTCTGCTACTGTCAACAATGTTATCATCGTTAACGTTATTTTGAGCTTCTGATTCATTTTCTGTGTTTTCTAACTCTGTATCTGAATCAAATTTTTCGCTTCCATTATTATCTTGTTCGGTGTCTTCACCATTAGCGATTTCTTGACACGTTTCATTTTCTACTGGTTTTGGTGAGTGATGAGGTGAATTATTTTGAATTTCGGATATTTCCTTAATTTTCTGACTATTATCGGTATTCTCAGTATCTTCGACCACATTAGAATCAACGTTGCTTTGTGACAACCTATCATCGGCAGGATCAGTTACTGATATTAATTTTAAATTTGGTGAAGGTAAATCCTTTTCGTCGTCATCTAATTTAGGAATAGGAGAGTCATGTTCTTCTATTTTCTGATTAGCATCAGTCTTGTTCTCCTCCACATTGCTTTCGATTTCTTCAGTTTTTTCAGGGGAAACATCATCAATAGTTTTACTAGGATCACTTACTGAGGTATTAGGAATAACTTTTTTCACTATTTTAATTTGATTATTGCTCTGATTCATTAATTTAGTCAATACTGCACTAGAAGTTTCTATCTCTCTAACTTTATTTATTTTGTTAACAGGTTTATGCAAAGCACTTTTGATTGGCATAGAAGAAGCTATTTTAATACTTTTGTTGAGTGGAACTCTCTCAACTTTTCTTTTTACGACAATACCAGCCTTTTTTAATTTATCCAGCTCAGCAGAAGTAACTACAGAATTGATAGATTTCTTATTATTTTTAAGCTGTTTTTTAACAACTCGCGTGGGTACCTCTTCGATACCTTGAAAGTCTAGGCCCTCACCAAACACGTCTTGGTTCATGCTGAGAAATTCGTCGAGAGTTATAGCAGATTTTTTGTTTTTTTTATGTTTCTTGTGTTTTTTTACTTTAACAGGACTGGTATCATCCGATTGATCCATGGCTAACTCCAAGAACTTTTCCTGGAATTACAAAATACCCACATGACAATGAAAAATTGCATGGACAGAATTAAGAAGAAGTAGATAATCTTTGTATAGAAAAAATGAAATCACAACAAATATTCTCTGTATCCCATTTTTTATATCAGAATGTTGATTTGTTTTGAGCCACTTATAGTTTAAAAAAATGCAAATATTTATTATTGAAAATTTCTTTTGGGATGGGTCTTAAACCTATTTTTTATATCAGAATGTTGATTTGTTTTGAGCCACTTATAGTTTAAAAAAATGCAAATATTTATTATTGAAAATTTCTTTTGGGATGGGTCTTAAACCATCATCATCATCATCATCATCAGCCTATCGCAGTCCACTGCTGGACATAGGCCTCTCCAAGTGCACGCCACTGAGATCGATTTTCGGCTTCTCGCATCCAACTCCTGCCAGCCGTCTTGCGCAAGTCATCACTCCACCGTGCCTGAGGACGTCCTACACTACGTTTGCCGAGGCGTGGTCTCCACTCTAGAACTCGTTTACCCCAACGGTTATCGGTTCTTCGGCTAATATGGCCAGCCCACTGCCACTTCAGCTTGCTGATTCGGTGGGCTATGTCGATGACCTTGGTTCTCTGACGGATTACCTCATTTCTGATGCGATCCCTCAGAGAAATGCCGAGCATAGCCCTTTCCATAGCCCGCTGAGCGACTTTAAACTTGTGAACCAGCCGTACCGACAGTGTCCACGTTTCGGCTCCGTAAGTCATGACAGGTAGGACGCACTGATTGAAGACTTTTGTCTTTAGGCACTGTGGGATCGACGATGTTAGGACTCGACGTAGCTTCCCAAATGCAGCCCAACCCAACTGAATTCTCCTATTCACCTTGTCCTCAAAGTTGTTTCTACCTAACTGCAATGTCTGCCCGAGGTATACATATTTCCGAACAACTTCGAGAACGGCGCCGTGTATCGCAATCGGTTCCGGTAGAACATGTTCATTGAACATGACCTTGGTTTTGTCCAAGTTCATCCGTAGGCCGATGCGTAGAGAAGATTCTGCCAGGTCGTTCAGCATCTGTTGTAGGTCCTGCAGCGTTTCCGCCATGATGACGATATCGTCAGCAAATCGCAAGTGAGAGATGTGTTCGCCATTGATGTTGATGCCGCGTCCTTTCCAGTTCAGCGTCTTGAACATATCCTCCATTGCATTAGTGAACAGTTTCGGGGAAATAACATCCCCTTGTCTCACTCCTCGATGCAACGGTATGGGCCTTGTTTGCTGATTCTGTACTTAGACGGACATTGTAGCGGCTTCGTAGAGACATCTCATCACTTGGATGTATCGCCAATCTACTTGACAACGCTGCAGGGACTCCAGAACAGACCAGATTTCAACCGAGTCAAAGGCCTTCTCATAGTCCACAAATGCTAGACACAGGGGCTGATTATACTCTTCGGTCTTCTGTATAATCTGCCGCACTGTGTGGATGTGGTCTGTGGTCTTAAACCATCACCCAGTACTTTTTCCAATTATGTATGTTAGGGTCACTTCTCAGTATATCTGAATGCAGCTGAGTATGAGTGTCTAACATGGGGTGACTGTCTATCTGACCTCCTCAATGCAGTTACCCTGATACTGTCCTAAATATTATTTTGATAACTATACTCACTATTCCTACAGCATTCATAGTTGACTCTGCATCTGTATCTTCTGGTTCCAAGTTTGTCACTTTTTCTATTATTGGTGGTAGCGTTTCCAAAGAATAATCCAGTAAATCGTCAAATCTGTTAGAAAAATAATTAACTAATTACAGTCTATTATCGTGCATTTATCTGAGCACAAACTACTTAAACGGTTCAGTAGTTTCGAGCGTTTCGGGTACAAACAACCGAAGAAACAAAATAATTTTTCCTCATTATTATATTAATATAGATTATCCTTATGCAACTTACTGAGAATTATTAATGCTGTACATATCTTCAGAAGAATGGAAAGTGAGATGAATTTCATAAGCATCCAAATGGTAAAAGACTGCCTCACACATTGGACACTTCAGTACTTCTTCAGGAGTTTGGTTCTCATCACCATGGTCGTCTGATATGTGCTTCTACAATAAATAAAAACATTTAAATATATTTATCTATATAAAGCAAAAAAGAGGCTAAGTATACTGATGATGTAAATGTTACAGCTAAAGAAGCTGTAGACCTGACATCTGGATGTAGGAAATACATCAATGAATGTTTCACTTAAACATCAAGGTCTTTTATTTTCTGATATCAAGCTCAGAGAGAAAAAGTTTGCAGGGACAAGATAAGAATCTCTAAAGAAAGCCAAAATGCTTCACTGAATCGAAAACCTAGCCATTACCAAAAATTTGTTGTATAGACAGAAGATATACTTACTATTAGATTAACTTTATTTTCATACTCTTCCCCACAAAATGCACAATAGTAGATTGGGACAATCTCCTGAAATTGTATAATATAACATGTCAATATAACACATGATCTTTTTCACTACCAATAAATAATATTAAAAAATCAGAAAAAAAGTAGTTTCCTACCTGTTGATAATATTTAATCTTTTTTGACTGCCCTACATCTGGTAGGTCCGTATCCTGTCTATGGAAGAATTTATTATGGTTGATCATTGCAGAGGGAATGAAAAAGTCTACACTGCAACTGTCACATCGGAAACACTTTTCTTCAATTTTCTCTTGAGTGGCATGGCTTGCCTGAACATGTACATTGTACAAGTGCTGAAACATTAAAAAGAATTAATCAACTTTCTTTTACATTGACTATGTATCTAAACCTATAAATAACTGTGTTGAATACATGGTCATCCTTTATGCCTCTCAGTGATATGATTTTTGATGATGATGACCAATTTTGGGATTGGACCTCAGGTGATGATGATAATAGATACAATAAACAACTGTCAAAAAGATAAAAGATAAGCAATAGTACGCGTGGTGGGGAGGGGGCACAGGTCGCGTTACAAATACATCACACGCGAGTATTCGAGTGACGCCGGCTACATGCAGCACCGCTTACCTTCATTGTGAACAGTTTGCCGCACCACGGACAGAAATACTTCGCATCGTGGTCGGGGTGCACCTTGTGTTTGTGAGTTATAGCCTTTGAAATTGTTGGAAATACTTGCGAACAAACGTCACAGCTAACCAACTCGGCTTTCTCCCGAGACTTCTCATCTGACGCTTGAGGATCTACTTCGAAGCGATTTTTATACTTGGGGTCTCCGTGTTTCCTAAACAGAATAAGAAATTTCATTCAACATTTCTCACTGTAGCTGGATTTGACATTGCGAAAACTTAGGCAGATTGCAAAAAGTTACCTAAAATGTTCTTGTAAATCCTCTTTATTCTCAAAAACATCCTTGCAAAATACACAGTTGAATTCCTGTTTTGAAGTCATGATTTTCACTGAAAAATATAATCCTTCAGGCCAGGGCTACAGTCACTTCAAAGCATAAGCCATGGTATAAAATTATTCTATCATCAATTACTCCGGTCAAGTAAATTTTTGTTTGATTAAACCTTAATTAGATGTATGATGTGTGAAAATCGACACCCTCTAGAAATTAAAAATTAATTGCCGAACCCAAATTCCCAAACCTAAACAATACGTAGGCCATTTTGTATTTTTATTTATTTCACAAAACCTTCCCTTCTTCATTCACATTTTACTCACTCATTCGTTCGCTCGTTAGAGTGGTACTAAATTAAATTAGATTCAGTTCGACGTTAGTCGATTTTAGTTGGCATTTGGTATCGACTATCACATTTAACCCAAAACTTAGAGTATTTTACTATCCGGAGACGCATTGCATTACCTTTCTCTGTGTCGAAGGTAGATACCGCTGACCGATGAATACGTCAACTTTATACTTGTGTTCAAAGAGTAAAATATAACTTGGGAAACTTGTGTCTCATATTGTTTTCGAGCGCGACGTGACGTTATACGTTGGATTACCTCACACTGAACAGACTTTCGTATGGAGATTATTGCTCATAGTGACTCCGGTTGGTTAAGTATGCTTAGAGTCAAGTGTGTCGGGCCACGCGCAAATAGGGTTCTGTAACATATAAAAAAAAACAAGCAAAATCTGTTTTCTTTCAGGTACCACAAACTTCTTTACTTCTGGTTGTTCCGTTGATACAGAATGGTTAAATTACTCACATCTGTTTATTTTGCCAAACGGCTATATTCCGGAACAACTGGCAAAGTGCAGGCACAAAAATATGTGCTAACTAAATATTTTCAAGGAGAACCGAAGAAAACAGACTTCACGATCGTCGAAGAGACACTCCCCGATTTAAAAGATGGCGGTAATTATAAAATTACTTTTAATATGTTAAATTGGGATGCTCCTTAGTTGTACAAATAGCTTGCGATATTTCCTAAGCTAATATTAAATTTTGGGGTTTTCCATTTTATCTCTGCAACTGCTATAAACATTTCGAACATTTTTAGGTACCTTGTCGGAGTAAAAAGTAAAGTTTTGTAAGTACGGAACTTACAAAACTTTACTGTTTCTCTGTGTCTGTTACAGTCTTCAAGCTCCCACCCTCGGACTAATATACATAGAGGCATTTATGTCCGTACTGTTATTTTATCCAGTTTATAATATTGCAGAGGTATTAGCAGAAGCTGAATATCTAAGTGTCGATCCCTACATGAGAGCTTATATGATAGGATATAAACTACCCACGGATATGATCGGAGGGCAAGTAGCAAAGTAAGTACTTTAAATATTTCCTAAAAATGGAAGGTCTTTTTTATCTGACTTCAAAAGAATCCTAGTTTTTCTTCTCAATTTGACCTGTACCTGTATTTTTTGATTGTGCGCGATTTTCTCAAGTTTGGCTGAACATATTTTTATGCAGTCTTCAGCATAGTATTTGCACCTTAGGAGAAGGCTTTTTGTTATGTTATTTTAATTTTCAGGATTATTGCCAGTCGCAATAGCAAATATGAGGTTGGAAAGTACTTAACTGGATCTTTTGGATGGCGTACACATACTGTGTTAAACCCTGACGTGGCCAATGAAAAGGCTGGCTTGTTACCTGTTACACTTCTGCCTGATTTCGGTTCGCATCCAGTCTCTCTGGCTTTGGGAATTCTCGGAATGCCTGGGTATGGTTCTGTTTAGTGTTAGATTAAATAGTTACTCCAATAATGTACCTTCCAGTGGATTATGAACATCTTCGTTTTCAGTAACACAGCTTATTTTGGCTTGAAAGAGATATGCAAACCAAACCCAGGAGAAACTATTGTAATTACTGGAGCAGCTGGCGCAGTTGGCTCACATGTTGGGCAAATTGGAAAACTTTTAGGTAAGGAAAAGGTTGACGCTATCGCCGAGAAATCTGATGCTAATCTTTAAAACAAATCTAAACATTTCCTACTTGTTAGGTTGTCGTGTTGTTGGATTTGCGGGGACAGATGACAAATGTGAATATTTGGAAAAAGAGCTTGGTTTTGATCGCGCTTACAACTATAAAACCGTTGATATTAGAGCTGCTTTGAAAGATGGATGTCCTAAACGCGTTGATTGTTATTTCGACAACGTAAGTAATAATAGCGTATTCAATCTAATTTGGAGTAGAAATGTATGTGTTTGATTATGTGGTCTTTCTGTTCATAGGTGGGTGGAGAAATAAGTTCAACTATAATTAATTATATGAACAAGTACGGTAGGGTCGCTGTATGTGGCTCTATATCATCGTATAATGAGACCAAGTTGCCAAAAGGTAGGTAATTAAAACTATTAACTAATTATGTTTAACAAAGGTATGACTTACCTATATATACCCAGTAGCTAGAAGTTTGCTGATCTGCATAGTAGGTCGATAGGAGTCCCAAAACTGCCCTGATTAATTAGCTTTCAGTCTTGCCAAGATACTCCCGATTTAGTAGCAGTATCTCATGACAAGTTAGTATATTATTAAATATTTTATATTCCAGTGTCTATTCTTCAACCTGCGATAGTATTGAAGGAATTGAAAATAGAAGGTTTCCTAGTTAATCGCTGGACAGATCGTTGGAATGAAGGTATTGAAGCAAATTTGAAATGGCTTGAAGAGGGTAAACTAAAGTATCAAGAAAAAATATATCACGGCTTCGATAATATGGTGGATGCTCTCGTGGGGATTCTTAGAGGTGAAAATACGGGAAAAGCTGTTGTTAAAGTCAAGTAATATCTATATTTAGAACGTTGTATTTTGTTTTGTTGTATTTACATAAAATTAATTATATAACATTGAATATTTCCTAAAATATATGCATTTTTTTTCATAAAATACAATTAAACCTAATTGCAGGTTCTTTTCAACTGGTTTCATACCTATGTCCTGTTATCAAAAATAAGTAATTGCGAGTTCTAATGGGTCTCGATCTCGAAGTACTTACTTTTTATTTGTAGTAATCTATGTAGTTACTACTCTAGTATGAAAGTCGGCACTAAAGTCGGTCTTGTCCATTGACATATAACTATAGGGACAGGAAATGTCACGAAAAAAACGTGCACACCTACTGTCAGTCTTTTTTTTTTTTTTTTTTATCGACGTAAAATCATCAAATGACCCCTCCCGCTGTGGGTTAGCAGCGGTGAGGGAGTGTCAGACTCTTACTGACTAAAATCGTCGTGTTCCGTCATAGGCCTTTTATGTACCAGGGCCGCGGTATCTCTTTCGAACAACCCGCAGCCCCGGCAGGCCTTGGCCCTGCTGGGCCCCGCTGGGGTTGCTGACATCTCTTTGAGGAGCGCGTGGAACAACGCGCGCCGTCGACACGG
Source organism: Helicoverpa zea (assembly GCF_022581195.2). Lineage (NCBI taxonomy): Eukaryota > Metazoa > Arthropoda > Insecta > Lepidoptera > Noctuidae > Helicoverpa > Helicoverpa zea. The sequence goes on along the minus strand of NC_061467.1, from coordinate 3,818,565 downwards.
GTCTGTCGTCTAGAAAGACAGAGGGACGATGAGCCACCCGAACTCACCGCCCACAGACCCACGCCTACGGTGGCCGGGAGTCATCTCGCGACACCCGGCGCCCATGGTGTCTACCTGGTCCAGCGCGGCGGCCGGGATGAGAGGTGCGAACTCTCTGGCGTTCCGCCTCCTCCTTCTCGAGCATGACCGCTTCGCAGAAGGAGGCGACGGCATCCCATTCCCTCTCGCCCCGGACCATGGCCTGAACCAGGGCCGGACGCGAGAGGTCGCCGCCGCCCAAAGCCTCGACGAGGACCCGGCGGTGCCCTTCCCATGCGGGGCACACCTGGACTGTGTGGTCCACCGTGTCCTCGGGGCTGTCCGCACAATGGTGACACCCGGGCGCCTCCTCACGACCGATGCGGTGCAGGTACCTCCCGAAACAACCGTGTCCGGTGAGGACCTGCGTCATGCGGTACGTAAGGGCGCCGTGACTCCTCCCGAGCCACTCCTCAAAGAGGGGACTTACCGCCACGATGGTGGCGTGCCCTACCTACTGTCAGTCTGCAGTATAGTAACTAAAAAGGCTGCCATTACTAGGGTTGTACCGCTACCGGATTCAACAAATATCGATATTGTATTCTAGTTAGAAGTATGTACGAGTCTTACTGGGTGCATAAAAATAACCGAGTATAAATAATCTCTTCGTCATAGAACTAACTATCACATTAACTTCACTGATACTAATAACCTCAACAACATCAACCAAATGGGAGGAGTCCTTTGAAAAAAAAAAAAACAGGCAAAGTAATTATTTATTATTTCAAATAGCCCTATGAAAGTTCTTTCACGACAGACTAGTTGCAGGGTGCCAAAGATTCGGTCCTATGAAGAAGAATCCGCAAGAAACGCCATAAGGAGATACTCTCTTAAAAAAAATACAATAATTTAAAATCGTTTTCAAGCTATTCATGAGAAAGTTATATAATGCAAATGGAGCTAATTATGTATTAATCGATTGTTCAAAACAATTTTAGTGCTAAGAAAAAAATATTTATACTATTCGAAACCTATATTCGGTAACTAAGTTCTGAAGCAAATATTGCAACTTGCATTCCGATTTGCTCGTCTGTGCGGAAGCACTGCCGTGCCCGTGGTAGCCGTAGAAGCATCATGTGAAAATAAAAAGGCAAAACATATTATTTTCAATAAAATATGTCTTTAAAATCCTGAATTTTATAATACGCCTTTTTAATCAAAATGTTTTTAACTGATGTTTTGTAGAAAATAATACGCAACTCTGAGGGCTCAGTGTCTTAGGGACAGTAAGTTCTGATGTTAAAATTTGTAAAAGCAGACTTATTAAGTGGATATTATATCGATACTATTATGACAACTGCACAGCACTATGCCAATATAACATGTTATTGTAAACAACATTTATTTCTAAATATAGGTTTTTATACAGAAATAAACCAAAATATAAGTACTTTCACCATCAATTCATGTTCCCGTAACATATTTTTTATAAAATGTGAATTATTTTATGTAGTTTCTAGCAAAAATAGGTTCCTAACCTGTGTAAAGAGAATCCAGCTTGATTTTGGTGCTTCCTAGCACCACACTTCACAATACAACACATAGGCATATTCGTTGATTATTTCACTATTGAAATAGTAAAGTCTTAAAAGTAAACACGAGTGATATTCTATAAAATAGCAAAAATAAGTCACGAAGAGCACCTATTTGACAGCACAACTACCATGACATATATGGCCAGATATGGCACGCACCTACAAACAGGAGGATTTCAAAAGTAAATGTCACCATTTTACGCAATCACAAAAATATTGTTGTCACTGTTTTCAAATACACTTATCTGCTTAGAAAGAGTGAGACAGAACTATGTTGCATAGTTTGTTTCATATCTATATAACTATAGATACGTCAATATCAAAACGGCGTCTCCTTATAATTCTAAGCTCGATGGTCTTGTCCCGTGTCCCTTGTCAGATGTCAATGTCAAAAGCGTCACAATAATAGCGGGACTTCAGAATCATTGAACTTGCTTGTTTGTATTTGTTTATATATTTTTTTAAGCACAATACAGTAAGAGATGTCTCTTTCGAAAATAATAGCAGTTTTCAAAAAACTCTGTCTCTACCGTTTATGTTAACAACTTTGAAAGTCCCGTCGGCCAAGTTACAGCTGCAGCTGACGATGATTTTTTATACATCGTTACTTTTGAGGATTCAAAAAACTTTGAAAAGCATTTTGATACTCTAGCAAAAGAATTATCATGTAAATATATCGAAAGTAAAAACAAAGTGTTAGAGAAATTTGAAAAAGAATTTACAGATTATATTGATGGTAAACTGAAGAATTTTACGGTGCCCATTAAAACACATGGTTCAGACTTTCAAAAGGTGAGTTCCTTATGCAAGTGCAATACTTTAAGATTATATAAATAATAGTTGTTCTTTAAAAGAGTAAATATTTTATTACATTACTCTGGTTTGCAGGACGTATGGAATAAACTTCTGGAACTGCCGTATGGATCTACACAAACATATGGTGATTTAGCGAAAGCTTTGGGTCGGCCGCCGAGCCATTCTCGAGCTGTCGGGGCAGCTTGTGGCGCTAACGCCTTGTTGGTAGTAGTGCCTTGTCACAGGCTCATTGCATCAGGATCTAAAGGCGGAGGCTATGATGCTGGTGTTGACAGGAAAGACAAACTTATTCAACTTGAAAAATCAAATTCGTAATCGGGTTCTTGGTGTTCAAAATTTACAAGACTCCCCATTTTATAAAAATCATGGGATTTCTGTGATAGGTCTAGAATAAGCTTCATCAAGAGTAATGCACTTGCATAAGTAATACACATAAAAAAGTTTCATATGCAGTCTCTCCCAGCTTACCACTGAAGTGGTTGGTTCATATAAAGGCAACTAAAAAGGTCAAAAACTGTGTAATGTAAAGGTAGTTTGTAAATGTAAGTAACAATAAAAAAGAGTTCAAATAACAAATATGATATATTTCAATTCACACTTTGTAACAATATTATGGTGTATGTTACCACCACGGAAGCTATAGAAACTAAAAGCGAGAAGTTCAATGTGAAGAAACCTGCCATGTTGAAGCATATGGGGCGATCTTGTAATAATGACTGTAAGTCCTGTATTGCTGACCGCAGGGTTACATCTGTTTACAAAAAAATAACTTATTATCATTTCGAGTTCAGTACCTTAGTAATTGGTAGGTAAAGGTCACTGCATATATTGATAATGCTAAAGCCATAACAGGCTGTTTGCTGACCCTACATTCCTACTGAATTTCAGGAAAATAGTCAATTTCTTGCAGAGTGCTGCTTAAAAGATCTTTGCAGCCAAGCAAGTCAAAATAGGTTGTCTTTACTGTTTGTACTGTAAAGAGAAACAATATGTAGATTATGTTTATACTATAGGTATTTAACTACGATTTTTTTATCGACTTTATCGACTATCGGGAGCTTTTTAGTTATGCCGCGATAAAAACAAAAAAACCAGAGAAAGGATTATAATCGTCGCACACGCATTCATACACGCTCTTACTCGACAACTCACCACCGCTAAGGCTCTAGCCAGCGAATTTCCGTGTATAGTTATCGGCACGGATAATGAGCTCGAGTACACTTAAGGCAATAAATCACTTCTGCGCAGGTGATGGTCAGGGCTCAATATCCTTGCCGATAATTATAACCCCGTGTACGCGCTAGATTTTATTGCAGCACCGTAAACGCTCATAGATACGATCGGAAAACTAGTTTAAACTCGCACTTATTTAAAACAAAAGTAATGGACGATCTACTTACCAGGATTCTTATTAATCAGTAAATGATCAATGACGTTGAGGATCCGCTCTCTCTGCCGATAGGCTTGCTCGCAACGGTTTACCAAAGTTATTAAAATGGCAGCGCAAGTTAAAAAGCGAACAAATCCGGACACTCCCGGCAAAAAGTTGTAGCCCGCGCTGTTGTATAGGGTTCGCTAAAATTAAAGCCAGTTTTTAATTAGGATGTGTTAAAACATGGGTGAATGTAAAAGCTATCTCAATCCACCAGACAGATATTACCTGTGACCCGACGATAATTCTTATAGCTAAATTCAATATCTTCACCATATCGAATAGCAGACTCGTTGTGTTCAGTAGAATCTGAAAGATTAAACGGTTTCTTAGGTTTTATGCTCAATATCAGGGAGAGAAAGAAATGTTTTGTTCCTGCAGTTACTTTGTTTTATGTATGTAGCTAGTTGTGCAAGAGCCATAAGCCCTGATAATTATCGTAGCTATGTAGGTACTTACCCGAAATCCGTACATTTTGTTAATAAACATAACTTGTTCCGTTAGCAAGAGGTAACATTTAGAGAGCCGTTTTATTTCATGACTGTCTATTGAACGTGCCTTGAAACTTTGATCTGGCGATCCATCTTCGCCATGCAACCAATTCTTGTTACGTATACAGTCTGCTAACATCCCAACAGGACAGGCGCTTGCACATTTGTAGCAATTTTTTATAAAATTGTTGATAATTCTTAGCCGAACTTCAACTTGTATTATATTTGCAATCAAGTCTAATGTAGCCAGAATTTTAATAAGGAGATACAGGTATGAAAGTGAATGTACGACTGGGATCATCCAACCGTAGGTAATGACCCATGCTCCTAGATCAGTAAAAGAACTTATGAACCAAATGACTAAGAAAAAAGTCATAGTTTTTAACAGTCTCCGTTTCATTTCAGCGTAGCAACTAGTTTCTAGACAAACATCAATTATTTCGAACTGTCTGAAGTATTCTATGTACAAGTTCCTCCCAAATTTATAGACAAAGAATAGATCGACAGTATACTGGAAGAAGTCGCAAATCATCTGTGCCATGTCTGTTACTCTGATAGAAATATCCAACCTGTTGTAAACATATTTTGTTTTGTAGTACAAGCAGTAGGAGCTCAAACATCCGAATATGGAACAGGCACAAATGCTTTTGATGAGCATGGATGTCTTGTTGGGCGCCACATTGCCGTTAATAGCAAAAACTTTTAAAATCCTTATGATTGGTATCATTGAGTTGTATGATTTATTATTGAAATCTCCAGGTTTTATAATATCACTGACTTGCATGACTGTGGTTCCGTAAACACTGTTAACGAATTCACTAGTTGCAACTAGTATAGCAATGGTTTAAAAATATAAACGTTGAAGGGCCTACCCTTGTACAACTACGATCAGCACATTCGTATGATAAACATCAATCAATGGAACGACGTTTACATTAAATTAATGAACCATTTGAAGTGGCAGGCTCTAATAATGTTAATAGCATGCTAGTGGACATAGGTAATTTGTTTGCGTATATACAATAGTGGGTATTTCTGTCGGTATGTAACTTGCATACTTACAGTATACCTACCTATTGTAGGTAACGTGCGTTTATGTAGGTAATGTTTTAGCATAATAAGGATTCGTAATGAGTATAAAAAAATAAACCATTTTAAGATATATACCTAATTGTTTATATTACTCTCCTCCCAATGTTAATGTGTTTTTGGTGAATGGTCTGAAAAAAATAAAATTGCTTTTGATGATTTTGAAAATAAATCAAACTCACACGAAGGTTAAGTTAAAGCCTTTTCATATCAAATTGGTTGCGTAGTTTGGTAGGTAGGTAGGTTGGTTGTTATGGCGAAACCGCAGGAAACAGTTTATAATTTGACGAATAAAGGCAAAGTACCTCTACGCTGCTAGCAAATACAGATAATCGGCGTGTTAAAATGCACACGCGATTCCCCTGGTTTTATGTTTGTAATTAACTGAAGTGACGCAAATCAATTTTATTGTAGCTATAGGTACCTATATTTGGCTAAGTGCATGGTTATAAATCGAGTGCCTATACATATAAACTGATAAATAAAGAAGTATGCCATACTTATTTCTTTATCAAAATAATGAAAACCATACTGTTTTCATTAGTTTGCGAGGCACTCCCACGGAGTACCTAGCTATGTACAAAATCGTATATTTAGGTTCCGCGAGCATCGTCTTGGTACTAGTGACTAGTCGATAAAATTATAAGGCATATAATATGTATAAGCAAAGAGCACTTATTTTCATAATTATATTCAATTACATGGGGAGGATGACAAGTAGGCCGATGTATTTACGTTCGTTCTGTGGCGGTCACGCCCGCCCTAACATACGTACACCCATTAACCACCCTCATTAACAACATGCACACTGCACAGCTTTGTTGGAGTCGTAGTTGTTGGTGGTTTAAACAACGATGCGGTATTGCGGTGGTTTATGCAGTTACAACTGACGGGAAGTTGCTATTCCTAAAAAAATGAACTACGCTATAATGGTGTCGATCGTCAAGAAAAATCGTCAAGTAAAAAGACTAAAGAGTCGATCGTCAAGGTATGTAGTGAGTGATAGATTGGACACGACCAGGGGCCCGCAACAATTACAGAAGCCGCAAAAAAAATATCTATAATATGGTTCAAATGACCATTGTCGACAACATCTGGCCTGGGTAACGGACACGGAAACTGCTATTGCGATCATACCTATTGCGATTCGATTTCTATTCAATTTTGACATTATTGACTTAGGAGAATCGGGCCCCAGACCGGGCTATAGACCAAATAAATGTCCGACCAATCACAGACCAATGGCCAATAATCAAATATCATTAGAATTCGATTTGTCTCATTATATAGTAACAGTAAGTTTGCCTGATAAGGTAGGTATAAACTGCTGTTGCGATTGGATTGCTATCAAATTGTCACATTATTACATAAGCAGAATCGGGCCCCTGGTATGGCCGTCTTGGAGCTTCTTTTAGTCTACCTTGCCTCTCTTGGATATACCGTTTTAAAAGTTAACGGTTCCCCGACCGTGTATTTTTCGCATTCTTTTGTAGGGTGACATAGTTGGCCCATTGACTTTATTTACTTGCAATACCGATTACAATAAAAATATTGGGCAACCTCATATTACTTCAACTTTAATTTATGAACTTCAACTTTCCACAATATCGTATATCTCAGCAATTAGTGCGTCTAGGGAGCGCCTAATGGAGAGTAGAGGTGAGACAAATCATCTTCGCTAACTTTAAGTTTACAGCATCTGTGGTCTCTTTTTGACAGATTGAACGAATGATAGCAGATAGACGAAATGTCAGTCAGCCATATAGCATAGCTATATAGCTAGCTAGCTACTCTATGAAACCTGGATTTGAGTGAATATTTATTACGTTTATTTTATGTATATCGCTATTATTTTATAAACGTATCGAGTGTTTTTTTAAATTAGTGTTTTTGTGCCCTAATGTATCAAGTTATTAAGTTTAAGGATAACTTGTTTCGTTGCATGAGATAAAGATTGTGTTAAATCAAACATTTTTTTTTTGGTATGGCTAAGTATAACTTCTACTTTACCAACGTACAGTAAGATTACCTTATTTACTTCGTATACGCTGTGTTTAAAGCGCGTAGAAATTATGAACGAGAACACTTAGCATAATTAAAATAATTTGTGACCCTAGTTTATTAACAACATTATAAGTAGCTGTGCTTTAAAACAATGGAAAATAAATAGGTATTGCTCCACATTTTCCGTACGTTCTTTGTATTAGTACCAAATCAGTGTTTCACGCATTATATATTATTTACAGAAAGAATCATGGGAGGGTGCCGGTGCTCTTACCGGAATTGCTCTTTGAGAACGGATGGCAAGACTCATATGTTCCACTACCCTGTGTTTGACAAAGTGCGCTGTCATCAGTGGCTAACTAATGCACACAAATTAGAATTCCTCAACTTGAAAGTTTCACAGCTCAAGAACAGAGTTGTGTGTCAGCATCATTTCAAAGATGAAAACTTTATGAACTTTAAGGTAAGTTTGTCTTTTAAATTTCATAACCTACTATTCTACTTCATATTCTATAGATGCCTCCAAAATATGTTAAGGGTAATGATGGCAACACAGAAGAAACTGCTATGTTAAAAGAAGTACATCCATAAATTCCAAGTTTCCCGTATTTAAGAAGGCTTGATAAACTGTAGGTCCCGTCTGTGATTTGAACATCTGTGGCAGTCGTTATGAGTGGTTAGTAGCCAGTTAGTATGAGAACCAGTTTTATCTGGGGGTATTGTCTGGGGGTCAGATAGGCAGTCACTCCTTGTAAAACACTGGTACTCACTCTCAGCTGCATCTGTTTAGACTCAAAGGAAACACCAACATTATTGATCAAAAGCAGATTATGCATAAATTCTGTTGTCTCTAGTTATTAAATATTTCTTTGCATCATCTATGTATGTATAATGCAGTACATCCAAGTTTTTGTTGTAAATGTAATGGAAAATCTGTCTCCTTATTAAGCTGACACCTATATTTTTTTCTTATATGTACTAAATTCCTAGATTCAATAAATATTGTATGTTATTATTATTTCAGAAAGACAAACTAACATTTGATGCAGTGCCTACTGAAGATGGACCTTACTGTGATTCTAGTCACTTAAATAAATCAAAAGCTGAACAAGATGACACAAAAGTGTTCAGCATATCACTTGATGATATTGAAAATGAATATTTGACTATTGTTGACAAAAAAGCAAATTTTTCCGTAAAATATGGAGATTTTCTAACAAATTGTGATTTAATGGAGTTAGATGCTTTAAATTCATTAGCAGAGATAAATGATAACAACAAAATTAATGTTAAGGGTCTGTGTGAATTGGATACCCATCCAAGTGTACCAAAAGAAGTTAGAAAAGTAAGACGGACTAGAAGGAAAGATGTAGGAAATTCAAGCAAGAGCATTTTGAATGATAACAACAACAGAAAAAATGCAAAAATTCAGGATATCTCAGTAACAGACAATATTAATCCAAGTAAAGGAAGTGAAACACGACAAACAGATGATGACCAAAATTCTGTTTCTGTTAATGTATCAGTTGTGCCAGTTGAATTTCAAAGAAAACAATTAAGTGAACAAAATCAGCAAAATGTTTGTCAGCCAATTGAATTAAATATTTTTGATGAACCAAAACATGTTCACCAGAATGAGGTAAATATTTTCCAACCAATTGTAGAACCAGCTTATGATAAAACAAATGATCAGAATCAGGCAAATATATATCAGCCAATTGAAGAACAAATATTTGATCAAACAAATAACCATAATCCACTTCATACACAGCCAATTGGAGCTCAAGTTCTTGATGAAATGACATCGAATAACCAGGGCGAAAATATGCATCAACCAACTGAAATAAAATTTGTTCATCAAACAACTCCAAATAGGAGTAATAACAGTGAAAATAAGAAAATTAAGATTTTATCTGTGAAAAAAATAGCACCAGGTGGTGTAAAGCTAGAACCAATATCTCCTACTAAAGTTTTACCCCTCCCTGTTAAGAAGAAGTCTTTGATTACAAAACCAAACAAAGAAATTGTGCCAGCACAAAAAATACCAGACATTGAAATAGACAAGGCAGACACTGCAAATAGCAATGTGGCTGTAGAAGCACCAAAGAGTTATTCTCTTTTGAAATCTAAAAGTGGAGTAGTAGATAATAGTTCCAATGTGAATACACAAAGCACTCCAATCATTAAAAATATTATCCCACCAGAAAGAGTGGCAGCAATTGCAGAAAAAAGGAAATTTAATATGAAGCTCAGAGATATAATAGAAGATTGTTTAGATAAATTGGATGATAATGATAAGTCAGGTTATGACGTAAGTAAAGAAGCTCACAATAAGAGAAAAATAGACAGTAAAAAGGGGCAAGTTTGTAATTATCTTGCTAGAGATCCACAACTTCCTACTTTTCAAGAATATACTATAGCTTACTTAGAAGCCAGAATGAAGAAGATGGAAAATAATTTACTCAATAAAATAGAAGAAAATTCACAAAAAATTGGTGAATTAAAACAAACGCATGGGCCATCAGTTAGTAAAAAATCTGTTCATACTCAAACATCAGTCAATGAAGAGGTTCACAAAAAACAGCTTTATCAAGAACTATCCAAGTATTTGAGCAAAGAAGCAAATAGTTTAATATATGAAGAACTTTTTATAAATAAATATATTAAGGATGTGCCTAAATCAACTGCAAAACGGCGTAAGTGCAGATGATGAATGGTCTGCAAATAAAATTATGCAGTTGATAATTATATGCTTTTTATTAATTTATAAATATAATTTTAATTACAGAATGTTTTACAAATAATAAATACTTTGAATTTTAAGAAAGTATATCTTTTTCTTTATTTCACTTGAACCAAACTTTTACCGATGTTGTCTCCTCTAAATAATCCTATAAACGCATCAACTGCTGTTTCGAATCCATCAGTTACATGTTCTTTGTATTTTAGTTTCCCTTCTTTTACCCATTTTAAGTTCTGATGTATACCTTCTAAAGTGCGATCTGCATATCTGTTTACCAAAAACCCTTCAATTTTCAGCTGCTTACTGACAATTAATGGTTGAAGTATTGTTGCTGAAAAAAATAGAACGATTGAGTATGTTTAAATATTTGCAAACCTTATTCTTATCAAACCCACCTTTTCGCTTTTCAGGATCTGTTTCATTGTAAGTTGAAATGGCTCCACATACGGCGACCCTGCCGTATTGATTCATCTGAGACATGACCATAGTGCTAAGTTCCCCACCAACGTTGTCAAAGTAGCAGTCTACGCCATTCGGCGCGCTATCTTTAAGAAATTTTGATATATCTGTGGTTTTATAGTTTCCCGCGTAGTCAAAACCTAGTTCTTTGATTAACCATTCACATTTTTCGTCAGTGCCAGCGAATCCGATCACCCTACAACCTGAGAAACGATATTAACGAATATAATAAAACATAGCCAACTGATAAAGGTTAAAAGAATATATTACAAGTAAGAATTATAGTCAAATTGGTAAGCATTACCTAGGATTTTAGCGATTTGTCCAACATGCGAGCCTACTGCACCTGCCGCGCCTGACACCACCACTGTTTCGCCTGCCTTTGGTTGGCAGATTTCAGTGAAGCCTAAGTAAGCAGTATTCCTGTCATAAGAACATAATAGGTAAGACAGTGGTTTAAAAATAAAAGGATTCATAAAAAAAAAGATTCAAGTAAGTACGTACCCTACACGGCCACATACGCCAAGAGCCAATGAAACGGGTAAGTCTCCAAAATCTGGCAACTTGTGCAGATACGGTTTTTGCATACAAAACTTTTCATTTTCAGGTTTAGTAATTGTGTGGGTCCTCCAACCGAAATGCCCCATCACCCATGTTCCTACTGGATAGTCGGGATTTTTGCTTTCTATTACTCTGAAAACGTAGATGTAGAAATGCGTAGATAGATATGACTCCGTTAGAAATAAAAAAACCGAAAAATTATCGCTATACTTAATAAGTGCCTAAAATACTAACTTCGCAACTTGGCCTCCAATCATATCACAAGGAAAACTTGCACCAAGTTTCATGCGCTGATATGGATCGACGCTGATGAATGCTGCTTCAGCTAAAAATTCTGTAAGTACAATGTTATAAAATCCTTTATTACGTGTTTGTATTACCGCCTTTGGTTAATAAACCTACTGATTTGGCTTTTTGCCAGATACTTTTAAAGTGAACCAGTAAAAGTCATATTCACAACTTACCATTTTCTTGTAATTCTGCAAGTTCCTCTTCAACAATTTTGAAATCACTTTTCTTAGGCTCTCCTACAAAAGGATTTAGAACAACGTATTTCTTTGCTATGACCATTGTGTACCTATATGATACCTAGGTATTAAGGTGGCTTGATTAGAACACAAATCAATAAAACACTGCCTCAAACAAAATATGTACTCAGTGTTTTGTCTGGCTGAGAGCAAGCATTACAATGATAAAATCGTGACGCCACCAAAGTACAGTTTTACCGGTTTTACTACAATAATTTTAATACATAAGAAAATGTACTTTAGGTTCTTTCTGTTAAGGTCTACTTTCGATCTCTGTCTCCCGGAATTGGACACTTCATACAGGTTATCTTATTGATAAATATTATTTACCCAAATAGGTAGGTTTTGATACAGATACAGACAATACAAGCACAGTTTGCTTGTGTAGTAAGTTATTTATTGCGTTTTTCCGCAAGTACATACATAGTAATTACGTAATAAAGCGTAAGTAAGTGCATAAATAATTGCCAAAAAGGATATCTACCTACAATTTTTTAATTTAAAATATGTAGCCCGAAGTAACCACAATATATTATTCTTGTTGTAGGTCTGTATCCATTTTTGGAACGAATCCTGTATTATCTGTGTTCTTAATAATAGCGGGAAATTCTAAATGATCTGAAACTAATGATCTTTTTTTGTGTGCTTTGCGTATTATAATTAAAAAATAAATAAATTACTCCGTGCAAAATCTTGGCAAAGGCAGTTAGTCTCCTAATATCTGAAATAAAGTAAAAAACTGCACACCCGCGTACGTAGGTACGTTAGACAATTATTAAAGTAGCGTTTTGGCACAATTCCTAATATTGCGCAATACAATTGATTCAAAGCTGTCCTTAGTTAATATCCAACCTGTAAGCTTATATCTTCTTGTTTATATCTTCGAATCATAGATACTTGAATATTACCTAGTTTACTGTCATTCAATTTTATTGACATCATAATAAAATTACGAAAGGTATAGATTTCGAGTAAATCGGTTCAATAATACAAATATGAATGGGTGGCATATGATTACAAATATATTTGGAAAGTAAAACAAAACTTGTAATTATTCATTGTAAGCGTGTTTAAAATGGGCCGTGGGTGCAGTAAGAAAAGAAAGAGCCAGGACGGCAGGAAGTAAGTTTCTACTTACCTATACATTTAATTCTAGAAGTAGGTAGGTACTTGGGTTGTAAATGATGCACAAATAGAGAAAAGTAATCGTTAATAAATTAGGTTTTGGGTTTTTGGGATAAACGACGCATGTAATAGGGTAATAGGTAGGTGTACAAAGCTAACCAAGGGGTATCGGGTTACCCGGGTAACTGGGTTGAGGAGGTCAGATAGGCAGTCGCTTCTTGTAAAGCACTGGTACTCAGCTGAATCCGGTTAGACTGGAAGCCGACCCCAACATAGTTTGGGAAAAAGGCTCGGAGGAGGATGATGAGGTAGGTGTACAAACTAGCCATCCGTCGTCTCGTCGTTTGTGGTCATCTCACAGTTCTTTTTCATGTTTTCAGAGAAAAGAACAGTAAGCAGCAGGAGACTGCGCCTTCAATTTCATATTTTACATTGGTATAGTTCTAGTTTTCTCTCCCGTAAGACACTATTTTTATACTTACGTTAATTTTATCTTAGAAGTCATTTTTATGTATTGACTAAGGGTGCCTCGAAATAAGCGCTGTTAGCAATTAAGTTTGCGGCTTATTTGTAGGCACCCTAAAATGAGTCGCAACACAGGCAACTTTTTGTTGCGCTCATGGTGATAATTTATTTTCAGTACAGATTTTCATCAAAGCTTGATAAATTCATGATAGCCACATCAATAATCGCGTCGTTTGTGGCCGGAATTACGCTGCCATACGCCATAACTCTAGTGGCAAACGTGTTTCAAAACATGATTACGTACGACAAGGCGGTGCAAGCTGGGACTCAGGATGCCGAAGCTTTTCTACTGAGCATGCATTACTTTGGCGTCAAGTACTCATTGATTGGCGTCCTGTTATTCTTTTGTGCATATCTAGGATCTGCATTTATGAACATTACTGCTATAAATCAGGTAACATCACAGAACCCCAAAAAACACCGTTTATGTCTCTAAAAGCAATGGTAACGAACGTAAGGAAAATATTTTTCAGGTGTACAAAATCAGAGAAGAATATTTAAAAGCAGCTTTAAATCAGGATTTTGCGTATTTTGACTGTCATCAAACTGGAGACTTCGCATCTAAAATGGCAGAGTAAGTTCTCTTATTACTAGGACAGGCAAAACGATTTTTATCAATTGGCGCACCGAGATCTTGTTTGACGTTAAACTGTAGGTCCCGGCTGTCAGTGAACATCCTTGGCAGTCGTTACGGGTAGTCAGAAGCCAGAAAGTCTGACACCAGTCTAACCAAGGGGTATCGGGTTGCCCGGGTTACTGGGTTGAGGAGGTCAGATAGGCAGTCGCTTCTTGTAAAGCACTGGTACTCATCTGAATCCGGTTAGACTGGAAGCCGACCCCAACGTGATTGGGAAAAGGCTCGGAGGATGAAGATGATGAGATCTTGTTTGAGGTACTCCTAATTTGAAATCGATTTAAATGTTTCCCGTAACTTTCCCTTAGCGCTTGTTGTTGTTCTAGGGATGTAATAAAGTTAGAGGAAGGTATCGGCGACAAGCTGTCGGCATTCGTGTACAGCGTGACAACGGCCATAGGTTGCATCCTCATGGCGATGCTCAAGGGGTGGAAGTTGGCTCTCCTGTGTCTCACCACTACGCCGATCACGTTTACGCTGGTCGGCTTGACTGGACGAGTATGTACTTCACATATTTTCAATGTCGTAGAAATTATATACTTTGTTATATAAATTCATAAAGCAACTAAGTAAAGATTTAAAGGTTTGTTGAAACATGTTAACCTATATCCAATTCCTTTCCTCTCTATTCCTATAAATATCTATTAATAAAAATACTATATAACTCAGATAGCAGATCGTCTCTACAAGCAAGAGGCGCTTGAGACAGGTCGAGCTAGTGCAATTGCACAGGAAGTACTGAGCTCCATTCGAACAGTATACTCTTTCAATGGTCAGCAGAAAGAATTGGAGCGGTATAAAATACCACTGGCGGCTGCTAAGAAGATTCATATCAAGAAAGGTACCGTTGGAAGAATATACAGAAATCCTATATATTGTGGAATTAGGTGTTAACGACATTTTGGTGTTACAGAATTTTTCACAGGCCTCTCGATGGGTTTTCTGTTCTTCTGCATATTTTGCTCGTATGCTTTGTCATTTTACTTCGGAATTTATCTCATGATAAACGATCCGGAAAACTACAATGCTGATGTTATGTTTTCAGTAAGTGAGACAATTGCCTTACACAAACTTTCAATTGTTATTACAATAATATTTCTTTTTTTTCCAGGTGTTTTTCGGTGTAATGACAGCCCTTGGAAATCTTGGCATGGTGGGCTCTCTAGTACGTTCGTTTGGCCTGGCCCGAGGGGCTGGAGCTCAGATATTTCATCTTTTGCAAAATGAGCCAACAATTAATCCACTGTTGGACCGTGGCTTGAAGCCCTTTGCGCCTGTAGGAACTATCGAATTAAAGAACGTAGTGTTCCACTATCCGTCTAGACCTGATGTGCCTGTTAGTAGTTAAATTAGTTTTACTCAAATCTTCTGTATTATGAGAGGATAATGTTTTTTTTTTATAAATCTGTTAGTTATTTGTCATCGTTATAGATATTGAAAGGTGTAAGTCTGACCGTGCAACGCGGACAATCCGTTGCTCTCGTTGGACACTCTGGTTGCGGGAAATCTACAATCATACAACTCATTTCCCGGTATTACGATGTCATTAGTGGCAGTGTAAGTATTTGCATAGTTTACTTACGATAATTTATCTACAGTGGTCGATTGCCAATTAACCGTTGCGAGTGATTTCATAGCAGCATTTAACTGTAGCTACCTAGTGAGTACTACTTTCATTGATGGTAAATAAATTCTTATTTCAAATTAGAAGCGTTCCTACAAACTAGGTGTGTGTGGACAATATGGACGTGCGTGACCTGTCGGTACAATGGCTGCGGGCGCAGATCGGGCTGGTGCGCCAGGAGCCGGTGCTGTTCAACAACACGGTGCGGGAGAACATACGGTTCGGCCGCGAGGATGCCACCGACGCAGACATACGAGAGGCTGCTAAGGAGGCTAATGCTCATGTCTTCATCACCAAACTGCCGAAGGTATTAAAGATCTTTAATCGAAAATCCTATTTAACTTATTGTAAGCTTTACATCATTTGGACATTACGTATTTTTTTATATCTCTGAAAGTAAGAGATGGAGTGGCTTATAAATGTGAAGTTCGACATCCGAATCTTGATCTAAATTAGATAGGAAATATTCTCAGGGCTATGATACACTGGTAGGCGAACGTGGTGCATCGTTGTCCGGCGGTCAGAAGCAACGGATAGCGATAGCCCGCGCTTTAGTACGAAATCCTCGAGTTCTTCTGTTGGACGAGGCAACTAGCGCCCTGGATACTGCTTCCGAAGCTAAAGTGCAATTGGCACTTGATAAGGTTTGTTTACGTTTATTACCATATCTCTAGGTCAATGGGGATCCTGTGAGTTTGATCCCCTTGAGAGTATTTCCAGCGTTTGTTGCTAAATAACTATTCAATACGAATGTGCTTAACTAGGCTGCGGAAGGACGTACGACGGTCATAGTGGCTCATCGACTGTCCACCATTCGACATGTTGGCCTTATATACGTGATGGACGATGGCCAAGTCGTGGAGTCAGGCACGCATGAAGACCTGATGGCCAACAAGGGGCACTACTATGAAATGGTGAATCTACAGGAGCCTGAACATGTCGTCGCTACAGAAGGTCAGGATTCTGAAAGCATTGTCTTCTTCTAGCTAGACTATTTTTGCTGAGACGTTTAATACTATCAGGACCTAAATAAATTAAAGATTTTTCTTACCTCGTTTGTGTCTTGCAATTAAAAAATATAATATGTTGCAGATCATACGCTGGTTAGATCGGAATCTAGCGCGTCAGATAATGAAGGTGCTGAAGCTTTGACAGTAAGTTCGTCTCAAGCATAGAACAGACTAGCGGGTCAACGTAAATTACTTTTTGACTTCTTTCCAATGTGTTTAAGCTAGTGGAAGAAGACGAAGAAGTGAAAAGGTCTCGTATGTCGTTCTGGCGGTTGATAGCCATGAAGTCGCAGGAATGGAGGTGGCTGGCGGTGGGGACGGTCTGCTCTATCGTCATCGGGTTCTCTATGCCGCTTTTCATCGTTGTTTTCGGCGATTTGTTCGGTGTGCGTGACATTATTAATTTAATCAAGCTGCATCCCATTTAGGAGTTCTATTAATCATAAGACATTGCCAACGACATTTCGTGAGCATGTGTTATGAGAATCAGGTGCCTCCGAAGCATAACTCGGTTAGCAAAATTCTAATTTTGATGCATTTCTTTCAGTCTATGTCGGACCCCGACCCTAATAAGTTAATGGAAAAAGTAAAGAAAGTATCCCTTATGTGCATATGTATTGGACTTGTGATGGGCACGTCTAATTTGATTGAAGTAAGTTTTGGTAGAAGTGGTCTCCTTGTTCATCTAAAAACATAAACCGCCCTTAAGACGACCCACTGATCAAAATACTTATTAGATTTAAGCAAACTATTTTTGTGTACAAAATGCATACTTACCTATGGCCTTTTATTTTTATCCCTTATTAAATCAGTTAAAACGATAAGTGTTATTTACACATGTAATTTTGTGCAAGTTTAACCTCGGTCGAGAATTACTTTCACACATGCAAATGTTTAGTTAATTACTCTATTATTAGGTGCTACTGAAGGTACCTACCTACATATGTTATGGTGGTTAGCAAAAAAAGCCACCATACGTATAATCACAATTCTAAACTACTGCATGATTATTTCTTTAGGCTGTATCATTTGGGGTGGCAGGCGCGCACATGACTGAGAGGCTTCGTTCTCGAATGTTCGAGCACCTTCTGCGACAGCACGTGGCGTTCTACGATGAGAGAAGAAACTCCACCGGCGCGTTGTGCGCCAAACTGTCGGCTGAGGCTGCATATGTGCAAGGTGTAAGTATGCGCTAGTCCTATCAACTGATTAACAACCATACAAATTGTTCATCATTAAGAGTTGATACGGCAAATCAAATCCTTGAACAAGGTTGTGGTTTAATCTACCTATTATAATAAAGGCAAGGATTGTACTAGCTTTGTTTGTGAAGAGATGGGGGTTAAAGAACCTTTGAAGCCCCATCTTCAAAGGAGTAAATAATGACTCGATCTGATTATTTTGACGGTATTACAGTAAAGTACGTATACGTATCGTTTTCAGGCGTCTGGCCAGCGGATAGGCATATGTCTGCAAGGCTTCGGGGCCATAGGCCTGGCGCTGGTATTGGCCATGCTCTTCGAGTACCGTGTAGGATTGGTCGCGCTGTGCTTTCTGCCGCTCATCGCTTTCGTAGTGTACCAGCAGGTCAAGGCCGTAAGCCAGGAGTCTTTTGGAAACGCCAAGTCTTTGGAGAATAGCACTAAGGTAACTAATGTTTTACTAAATCAGATCAGTTTTCGGCTGATGGTCGAGTTTGTTTAGGAGCGGGTCTTCCTCCGAGCCTTTTTCCCAAACTATGTTGGGGTCAGCTTCCAGTTTAACCGGATGTAGCTGAGTACCTACCAGTGCTTTACAAGGAGCGACTGCCCTATCTGACCCCCTCAACCCAGTTGCTCGGGCAACCCAATACCCCTTGGTTAGACTGGTGTCAAACTTACTGGCTTCTGCCTACCCCTGAAGACAGAAACTATAGTTACAAATTCAGGTCATGTTCAGCATCGTCACACGAACTGCTTTGTCGACTGTTCATGCCAACATCTTAAACAAATACCGATGTTCTATAGGTGGCCATAGAGGCGGTGAGTAACATTCGCACGGTGGTTTGCCTTGGCCAGGAACGTCTATTCGTTCGAGAGTACGTGCGTCAACTGGCCCCAGCACTTAAAGACGCCAAGAAGGCCGCGCACTGTCGAGGACTCGTCAACGGCCTCTCGCGTTCCATTTTCAACTTCATCAATGCCACAGCACTGACATACGGTGGAAGTCTCATTGTGGCTGAGGGTGTTCCCTACGAAAATATTCTAGTGTGAGTGATATAAGATTGTAGATTTAGAAATGAGGTGGGTACTTAGTAGTCTTTTGAGTACGATGTATCTGTAGAACTTGAAAGTTAACCAAGAAAATTGACTCTTTGTAAGTAGAAGTGTAACGTTATAATTCGCAATGTAAATACCTTATATTGTTCAGCTCAAGGTATACTTATATCAAGGACCAGTTTATAGAAATTCTTTGAGTAGACCCACACAAAATACTCACGATGTCACCAGGACTACACAGTCTTTGCAAATGGCGTCAGGTCAAGCGCAGAACGCGTTCACGTTCGCTCCCGAGTTCCAGAAGGGCGTGAGTGCAGCTTCCCGAATCGTTGCACTGCTTGAAACGAAGCCACAGATATGTGATCCGGCTACACCTGTCATCACTCCATTTGTAAGTATTCTTCGTATTTTACAGCTGGTCTTGCATATTTTTATATTTGACTAACTTCCGCCAGCGGTTTCACCCGCATCCCGTGGGAACTACTTCCCGTACCAGGATAAAAAGTAGCCTATAGCCTTCCTCGATAAATGGGCTATCTAACACTGAAAGAAATTTTCAAATCGGACCAGTAGTTCCTGAGATTAGCGCGTTCAAACAAACAAACAAACAAACTCTTCAGCTTTATAATATTAGTATTGATTTTATATCGCATAATATTCTTAGAGGCCGAAGGGTGAGGCGAGCTTACATGATGTGCAGTTTCGATACCCCAGCAGGCCGGGAGTGCAAGTATTACGAGGGTTGGACTTGAAGGTATGAATACGGACTTATCGAGGAATCAGGGTACCTATATAAATATTAATTAAAAATTAGACAAACACTCTCAAACATTCTCATACGAGATCTGTTAGGCATTGAGGGGTACAGCCGATCCGAGAAAATAATATTTAAATAACTTTTATTTTTGTTCGGCGATTCAGAAAAGTAAATCTTGCAAAAATCCTTTTCAGGCAATAAGTCATATATCGTATTTGATTTTCAATCATCAATAGATCTGATCCATAGGTTGAGAGAGGCAAAACGATAGCGCTGGTCGGGCACAGCGGCTGCGGCAAGAGCACGGTCATACAACTTCTGCAGAGATACTACGATCCTGACGTCGGAGAAGTGGTTAGTGATTGATGCTGTGTTCGCCTAGTTATCTAAATTTAAGAACAGTTGCTGCTAGATGACAGACTGGGTATGGTAGAGCAATTCGATAGTTTAGCAGAGCATTTAATTTTATAAAGAACCGAACCTTCAAACCATACTGACAGAATTGTGTTGCTAGAGTGTTTGCTCCACCATCCTCTTCCAGCAAAAATACATAGAAAAAGGGGAAGAGCTGTCTTTTATAAAATTGAACTTTAAACGTGCTGATTTTCAGCCTACTTTGAATAAATAGCCTACCTTTTTATAGCTTGCTAATATTTTTGATATTTTTTTCTTTTTTCTGCATCCGGAGCAGTGTTTAGACGGGTTACCTCTGCCGGGGCTGTTGCTCTCGGAGGCTCGTTCGGGCTTCGGCCTGGTGTCACAGGAGCCTGTACTCTTCGACTACAGTATTGCGGAGAACATCGCGTATGGGGACTATGAACGTGGGCCTACGCACGAAGAGATCGTGCAGGCAGCCAAGCAAGCTAACATACATAACTTCATTGTGTCATTACCGCAGGTAATACTTACTTACGTCCATATATTTTTACGTGTTTCATGTTTAAACAAAATACGTGCCTGTCCGGACAATATTACATACGTACCTATGTATCTATCTATATCCTATGGGGGCATAGAGATAACAAATCTTACTGAAACTGAACAAACTAATTGTAATTGCCTGTCATTAATGAAAACAATATGCTTAGGTATAAATCTTATTTTGAGAGCTGTTTTAAGGGTATAAATTGCAAAAATGCTAATTAAGCTGTCATTAGCGACTTGGAAAGACCTTTAAATCAAAACCTGCTTCAAACCTTCTAAAACATTATCATTATTTACACCAGGGGTATGAGACGAACATAGGCGCAAAAGGCATGCAGTTGTCTGGTGGACAGAAGCAGAGAGTGGCAATAGCGCGGGCTCTGATACGACATCCCAAGATTCTGCTCCTAGACGAGGCCACTAGTGCTTTGGATACTGAAAGCGAGAAGGTTATTATCGTACAATTGTAAATCTGACTAGGTTCAAAATAAATAGATACTTTATTCATTTGGAAAAGCATCTTAGTTATCATATATATGTTATAGCATCTAAGATAGCATCTTAGAGATCTTAGATAATGTCACTTTCATTTATTGTTCTGATGGAAAAAAATATATCGTTGTTTTATGGAAAATAAGCACAGCACACAGCTTGATGTGAAAAATCTGTGACGTCATTTTTCACAATTTCATACAAACTATATAGAAAGTAACCGGTTTTGACAATAAAAGTAATGAATTTGACTCGTCAAATACTGAATTGTCACCTCGTGTAGGCTTATGAGGTCAATTATGTAGTAACTTTTCATCTTTCTTTGTGTAATTGATAGGTAGTGCAAGAGGCTCTAGACGCCGCCAAAGCGGGTCGCACATGCGTGACCATCGCGCACCGGCTGAGCACGGTCCGCGACGCCGACCTCATCTGTGTGATCGCCAAGGGACGGGTCGCTGAGGCCGGCACACACCACCAACTGCTCGAAGCTAAGGGCTTGTACTATGATCTACACGCTCACGCCATATAAATCGTTATGTCCAAATGCTGTGTTTTGTTATACCTTATCGAATCACGGGATATTTACGGGTTTGGAACCTATATTAATATCAATAAGTATCTATAGTTTTTAATAGGAGACTTAGCTCAAGATAAACATCTTGATATGAATTTTATTTTAAAACTAATGATTTAATTAATTGAATTACTATTTTAATCAGTAATTTACTGGTTCCATATTCATTTGTGCAAAAGTGCTATCAAGATTGTTTACTTTTAGTTAAAGGCAAGGCAATCAACGAGTGTATTTGTGTCATAAGTTTTCAAAAAAAGTCGTTTGACAGTGCAGTTTATGTTCAAGTAGAAATATTAATTAAATTAAAAGCGTGGATGATGACTACGCAAAATCACATAGACAATGTTAATGTTCCATATCTTATCATAATAAATGGGGGAGAGTTTGGGGTGGATTGAGTTTGTTCGGCTCCCAGTCTAACCGGATGCAACTAGTACTAGTGTTTAACACCGATTGACTGCCCAACCTCCACAACCCAGTTAGTTAGGCCAACCGATACCCCTTCGTAAGACTGGTTGTCAGACTTTTTGACTTCTGATTACCTACTGACTGACTGTCAAAAATATTCAAGCAAAAAATATATCTCAGTCGGGAGCCCCATAATGTGCTTACTTCTGAAGTCTCATATTGTTCAAAATTCTACCTAGGACATCTAGGACTACCTAACCTACTAAGTATCTGCAACGTTGAGTCGATAAAGTATTTAATACCCCTTACGTTCAATTAGTTAAATAAAACTAATATGTTGTTCCAAATATTTTATTACTGCACTACAATCACATTGTTATAAATGCAATGTCGATGATGCGAAATTATCTGTAACAAAGGAAACGATCATTGTAGGGCTTTATATTTAACACGAAACTAGAGCTGTAAATCTAAAATATGTTGTGCTTGTCAGGTTTTTATCGTTTCAACTACCGTTTTTACTTTCCGAGAGTTGATCAACTACCTAGAAAATTGATCAACTTGGGTAGGTACGAGTCTTGTTATTTTCCGGTGACATATACCTACATAAAAACAAAATCAATAGAAGGCAGTCGAGGCTACATACAAGTCCAAGCATTACAAGTAGAGTCCGTGGGAGCCGTTCTTCTATATTCTTCTATTATGTGTAGGTATGTGATAAAGTAGTGCTTTAGTAGGATGTATAAGTAAGACAAAATTGATATGATTTTTTTCACCATTTGATTAATATTCTCACTATTATAAATAAAATAATATGTCATCTACTATCAGAATACAGACACGAAAAATCTGAAGATGGTACTCACGGTGTAGGTGCCACCATAGCAGCGGCAGTCAGCTGCGATATGATGGAGCCTGCAGCAAGATTGCCGTAGTAGGCCTGAGCGGCAGCGGCAGTGGACCCCGCCGCGATGCCAGCACTGCCGAAGCCCAGCATTGGCGCCACTACGGGAGCCAGAAGACCTCCGGTACCGTAAATGACGGCACCTCCCACAACATTGACAGCAATTGCAGCCAAAAGACCCATTTTTACTGAAACATTTGTGCACAAAAAGTTAGTTAGAACCCTAGGCATTAACTGCTTGTATGCCGCTAATTAGTGAACAATAGAAACTCAATTGGGTCTCGCGTGAATCCGCGCACTGGAATTCAAGGGGTTAAGTGATACCTAGGCTACTTGCTCAAGGTATGTAAAGTTCAGAGGACTACCTACTACTTAAATAAAACCCTATTTATTTTGGCACTCGAAGTGTTATTTTGTTGACAAAGATATTATCACTATAATACTTATTTTCACAGAATTATTCTGGTTGGCACTTTGTCCTCTCAATGTATTGAGTTTGACGATGGGTGCGGTCACTTGAAGGCAAACAAAACGAAACTTAAAATAGTATCGACCACCTATCTACACAATTAATGCCATTCCAAATAATGGTGGTAGCTGTTGTATAACCTATCTTCAGTCTGATTCAGACAGCGATATCACAGCCGGCAAGTTAAGAATGAATAAGAATTTTCATTGTTGGCGAATGGCGATGTTGGTCGGCCATTTTGAGAACATTGAGCTTTTCACAAACATTCCCTACATTTTATACTAATACAGGGAATCTAGCAAAAAGGAATCGTGAAAATAAGATTACCGATTTAGACTTTAGCAGAAAGTCAAAATCCAAATTGCAGATACCTACATAAGGCACACGATTGGTGTGAACATCATTGTTGGCGATGTTGGGCAGCCATTTTGAGAGCATTTAGATTTTGCACGCAATTCAGTAATCGATGAAAAACGCAACAAGACATCAACCGAACATTTTAAATTAAAACAAGCAAATCTCTATGTTTTTAAATAAAATCAATCGTGAGAAGAGAACAATGGAAAAAAACTTACCAATGGAATGGATGAACTTTTACTTAATCGCACTGAGCAGAATTTGCGCAAAGCACTGAAGTTTCATCCGATCTCGCCTACCTTTATAAACTAGCAAACTGGATACTAAGTTATCAAAACTCACTTCACTTCGTACTCGCCTCTGTAAACTCCGAACAAACTATGCAATGCCCATAGACTATAGGGCGAAATCTTTGTGAGAATATCTCACTCAAATGGCCAACTGCGGTTATTTCCCAAAGTATGAACGAGGTTTCAGAATTAAATATAATCGCAAAGATGGAAACAGGGTTCCGTTCTTTTGAAATATTATTGGGTTCATAATGAAGGATTAATTATAGAAGTAGTATGAAGTATCGGTATTCGGTAAATAATAAACATGGGGTTGCCACGGGTCCTGACATAAGTAGGTAAGTATCCGTGATACCCCCAGGGTATCACTGTGTTAACGGTAAGTATTCTAGAATTGATAGATTTAAAGTGGATGAAATTTTAGTCGCACTTTTTAAAATAATAAATCAAATCATTAATCTGAAACTCTCATTCTGAAAATCAATCCATTCGTTTATTACCACTTTATGATTTCATTGATTCGTTTTGGTCACCAGGGGCCCGATTCTCCTAAGTTAATAATGTCAAAATCGAATAGAAATCGAATCGCAATATGATCGCAATAGCAGTTTTAACCATATCGGGCATTCTGCTACTAATATAAGACCAATCGTATTCCAGCGACATTCGATTGGTTTGCGATTGGTCTGCTATTTTGGTCATTTTGGCCTATACGGTAGTTTGCTCTACAATCATATTGCAATAGTTAATCATTTGCAGACAAAATGATTCATTATTGAATAACAGAAAAGGATAAAAACGTTTATTTCAAAGAAAAAATAGCGGAATGCCACATACGTTTCAATCGTAATCGAGTCGGGATTGGATCGCAGTCGAACGTGAATCGTATGTTGCTTAAGTAAAATTAGGAGAATCGGGCCCCAGAACTGGCTGGATTGTAACTACACTCCTCTCAAGCTACCCAATCTGAACCATCTGGTTATTTATGTGAATTTTGTCATTTAATTTCATATGTAAGTATTTCTTCGTTCATTATTTAGTTTTTGTACTTAATAATCCTTGAAGGCACTTACGGCTTAGCTTAAAGCATTCGTGTTAAACTTTTGTTTTTAAACAAAGTTGCATCGCGTGTTGATAAATGCAGTCGTTATATAAGTTCCCGCCCGATGTAACATGACGATTCTATATTTTTCAAAGTTCTAATTGCCCATTAAAAATGCTGACAACATTTGTATTTTTTTAATACATTTGCACGAATGTTTACCATGAAAATTCTCTGCTTTAATCTCTACTATGACACCTACCACTATACAACATTATACATAAGGTTGTCAAATAACAAGTTAACTAAAACAAACTCGTGAAGCTACGGAACCACCACAACATACGTAATTGAGTATCTAGCTATAGACACACTTCTCGGGGAAGTCCCCTCCATAATGAATGCTGTGGCTGCAGAGTGCAGTGGATCAATACCGTTGGCGCTAGGCGGTGCGTTTAGAGATAGTTGGATAATAATAAGTGATGATGCATAAAATACTATGACGCGCGAAATGTTTATCGAAGTAGGAGCGGATACGCGTCATTCAGTATTCACTGTGGATATTTATTTATTTACGCAAATATAACGACCGCGGGCCAATTACCCTTTATAGCTATATTAAGTATGGATCCTATCATCACACTGACTTCTCTAAGTACTTCAGACACGCGGACAATATTTTCTTCTATTCATAAGTAAAAATCACAGCGCAGTGAGATATCTAGGACCTACAGATGAATTGGCACGCGCCACTGTGCGACAAGCGTAAACGCCAAAATGTTTTAAGAATCACAAATTGTGTATACGAGTATTCCAGTCAGTTTTTCAAGCAATACAAGTGCACGGTTTCACCGTGAAGAATTTTGCACATATTTATTTTCGTAAATCCTTTGCAGACATAATAATTCATTATTGAATGACAGAAACGGATAAAAACGTTTATTTTAAAGAAAAAATAGCGGAATGCCACATACGCTTCAATCGTAATTGAGTCGGGATTGGATCTCAGTCGAATGTGAATCGTATGTCGCTTGAGTAAAATAGCAGAATCGTGCCCCAGACCGCTAAAGAATTGAGCTGCCTATATCAGAGTAAAAGATAGTTATTATTAAAAAAAAACTAGACAATGTTCGCATAACTTACATACATACTGACAATCTAGACCTTGAAGTGGCTTAATCATGGCTTAATTTCCTTTACTGACACAGAATAGGTATTATCATAAACCAACTTCCTATCGCAGTTTTAGGTACTACTTAATTTTATTAGATTCTGCCAGCGGTTTCATCCACATCCCGTGGGAACCTCTGCACGAACCCGGATAAAAAAGATATATCCTTCCTCGATAAATGGCCTATCTATCTAACTCAAAATTATTTTTCAAATCTAACCAAGTAGTTCCTGAGAATAGCGCGTTCAAACAAACAAACAAACTCTTCTGCTTTATAATATTTTTATAGATATCGTAATAAGTAAATTACCAATCCCTCCCTCCCCACCCATTTCAGACCTATTTCAATCCTTCCTTTCCTTTCCAAAGTGCTAGAGGCCTGTGTCTATAAGCAACTTTCGAGTTTTATCCATCGTCACAACCTCATTAGCCCGTTGCAATCTGGGTTCAGGCCAGGACACAGCACTGCTACGGCACTCCTCAAGGTGACTGGGGACATTAGGGAGGGGATTCAGGACACCAAAGTTACAGCTTTGGTCCTTATTGACTTCTCTAATGCCTTTAATGCCGTCAGTCATGAAATCCTAGAATCCATCCTTTCCCATCTTATGATTTCACCCAAGGCTCTGGAATGGTTCTCGTCTTATCTTCGTGGTCGCCAGCAAGCTGTTCGTGTCGATGAGACATTGTCTAATTGGCGTGATCTAGTGGCTGGTGTTCCACAAGGCGGTATTCTTTCTCCTTTATTATTTTCTATCTTTATCAACTTTATAACTCATAATCTTCAGTGTGCGTATCATCTGTATGCTGATGATCTTCAGCTTTTCACTCAGGCTCGGCCTGAGGATTTGCATATAGCCATTGATAAACTCAATGGGGATTTATCGATCATAAATCAATGGTCTAACCAATTTGGAGTCTCCGTTAATCCTACAAAGTGTCAGGCTATAGTTGTGGGAGGTTCTCGCATGCTGAGCAAGGTGGATTTTGCTAACTCTCCACCGATTGTTCTGGACGGTACTGTTATTCCAATTAGCCCCAATGTCAAGAACCTCGGCCTATATTTTGACATTACACTTGGTTGGCAAACTCAGGTAGCTAGCGTCAGTAAGCGTGTAACTGGAACCTTACGTCATCTAAATCGGTTAAGGAACTTTTTGCCACCGAAGACCAAAGCAATGCTTGTGCAGTCCCTAATATTTCCTATAATTGACTATGGTGACGTGTGTTACTACGATCTCAATGCGGACTTGCTCAACAAACTTGATCGACTTATCAACAATTGCATAAGATTTGTCTTTAACCTGCGGAAGTACGATCATGTTTCTGAGTATAGGACGCAATTGAAATGGATGCCCATTCGCCAGAGAAGATCGCTGCGCGCCTTGACGACCCTTTACTCGTTACTCAACTCTCCAACTCCTTCTACGTATCTAACTCCTCATTTTCAATACCGTTGCTCCGGTCATTCCAAAAATCTCCGTTCTTCTCACAACCTTCTTCTTCACTGTCCTTCTCATACTTCTGATACTATCCATTCTTCTTTTCATATTAAGTCTATCCTTTTGTGGAATGCGCTGCCCTTAGAGATCAGGAAGTCCACCAGTAAGCAATCATTTAAAAGTGCCGTGCGGAAGTTTCTGCTTAATAAATTGCTAGAAGAATCACCATTATGATAATCATTGGAATATTATATGCTAGTATATGTATTATATAGATATATGTTTATATATATGTATATATATTATTATATATATATTTTTTTAATCTTTTGTATGTTATATATTTGTAATAATATTTATGTACCTACTTACGTCTATTTTAGTATTCTATTAAAATGTTAATCTCTAGTTGTCTTATACATGTCTTTCTAAGTAAGTAATGCACCTACCATGTTATCTCTGCATCACCTTAAGGTTGACTGGAGAGAATGCCCATGGCATTAAGTCCGCCTTTGTAATTGTATGATTGCATAAAGTTAAATAAATAAATAAATAAGTAAAAAACAAACCTACAAGACTCATGAAGCGTGCCTATCTTAATTTTGTCTAATTAATCGATTCTGTGTATTGTATTCTGATTTTGTGTATTGTTTATAAATAAAGTATACCTACACTGTCGGCGAACCAAATAAATAAATACGGAACCGCAAATCTTCTATTCAATGTTCATGCAGGTATTGTTCACAGACTTTCTATTTTAGGGGAAAACCCGCCAAAGATATGTAACATGATGACTTTTCAATCTTATTTTGGAGAGTTACTACGGTTCTTTTGCAAGATCCTCTTTAAGACAATCTAACAATTTAAGCACGAAACCCCTTCTTATGTTCGAGTTGTTTTTTTTAATCGCTGTTTCTATTTTTTTTAGTAGTTATCCGTAAAATAAATAACGCTTAAAAAAGGAATAATAATAAAAAATTGCTTAAATAGCAGTCGTAATGTAAAACCCTTTATTGTTTTAAATGAAAAATCATTGAATTGGTAAAACTACATGAAAAAAATCTTAGAACACAAAATCATAAAGCATAAAACTGACCATAGATTTATTTTATAACTTTTTACAAGTTAGGAATATAATAACAGAGCCATCTATTGCAGTTATATCACAATAAAACAAAATGGTGCACAATATATTACTGAAGGCAATAAAAGTTATATATAATAATACTATTTACATATAGTATTATAGTTAGATCGTTTGTGGTATTAAAAATATGTAAACTTTATTACATATTTTTAACGTTTACCAAACGTTTAGATCTGTCACGCTAATTTTACCATGAATGGATAGATGTCGCTTTTATACCTAAATTTTCCACAAAACCTCCCACTTGCAATCGTGTAGTTTTATATTATCAAACTAGATGTCGCTGCCTAACTTTAAACCGACGACAGAAAATAGGTTATTGATTTTACTTATTGCTCGTATCTTATGGACCAATACATTAATGCATGTAATACATAATTGGATAAATAGATGGTTGGAACTCCGATACACATTTTCAGCTGGATACTGATATAGGTCTCGGATAAAAAGTTAAATAAAAGTTGCCTATGAGTTATTAGCTAGTGTAGTAAGGTCAACTACCTATATTACTATGTTTACGCAAAACATTCATTACAATAAAGCCATTTTTATATTTTTGCTTATTGTACATAATTATCCCTCCCCAATATTTTTTTGCTACGATTGGCTACGTCCGAATACATGCACTTCGATCTAGCTACGCTTTTGCTACGACTGTACTACGTCACATAGGTATTTAGTGAAAGTCCATTCAAGCGTTTTTTATTATGACGATTAACTGATTCTGTTCTGATACAGGAATTATAAAACATTTTATTTGAACTTGAGAAAAGTAAACTAAATACTAAAAGGGTAGGTACTTACTCTATATACTTTCGGTGTTTACCCCAGTTAAAATCGACTGCAGCTATTTTAAAGAAATTTGTACTATTGAAGGTAGGCTTTCCCGAAGTTTTGCAGAATGATTTGTTGTAAAGGGTTCATTTAGGACCATTCGTATTGTTTTGATACTGAATAAGGCTACATCATGGATGTCGTCAATCTCATTGACCGCACACACGACGTAATGTGTCACCATGTAGGTAAACAAAAGAGCGTCGTACAGTGATAATGTGGTGACGGTACTGTCAGGCGTAGGTACCTCGGAGGAGATGCGCGTCAGGGCTCACAGCTCCACGGGCTCCAGACTGCGGCGCCCGAGGGCCAGTCGGGACGCACACGGCGCGACTGCAGCACGCCTCCCCTCCACCGCGCGACGCGCGAACACCGCTTATCTCTTATCATAATAAAAATGATACATCAAATTACCTCACTAGTACTCAGATAATGAACACTCCAGCAGTGATAATAACGCCTTCAGTACCGATTTGATTCGATTTTACGATACTAATTTTCGGGAGATTTTCTTATTTTGTTACTTTCCTGAAACGAGTATGAGCGCGTGCATAGAACTTTAGATGCAAAGTGACAAAGTTTCTGTGACTGTATTCGTGTGATGCTAAAAATGAAACCGATATTGTTAGCGGTGACCTGCACGCTGGTGTTCATGAGTATCGAGTGTACTCCCTGCTCCAGGGTGCAGAGCGTGGACATAACTGATGGAGTGAAGTACGAGAATTCTTCTATTGTATACGATGGGACAGAGTATAAGTCTGGTACGTGGTATGAGCTGGAGGAGAACGGCACGGCCCTCGTGTTAGGGTGTCCCTGTATTGGAAGGAAGTGTTTGCATCGATGTTGTAGTCCCGGGAGTGCGTTTGTGCAGGGACAGTGTGCGGAGACTGACGCGAGTGCTATAAACCCTTTCAACCCGCCCGTGTACAACGGGAAGGTGGTGTCGAGCGTGCAGGCGCATCAGCACTTCTTCTACCTGTACCAGCGACCCTGCATCGACAGCTACTTGGTGGACTCGGCCGCAGCTGGCGAAGAGCTTTATATTCAACAGGTAATATTCATTGCTATAGCCGTTTCTTATTAGTCACTAACGTACTTTGCAATAAGTAGGTACCTATTATTTGGAGGCTCTATGAAAAGGCCGATAAGCCTTAACGTTTCTAAGAGACATTGCGTATAAACTTCAAAAGAAAAGTGAGTATTTAAGGTAGCGTGATTGTAGGTCATCTAAAATCTATTTCCATATTACGGTTACTCCAAGTAAGAATCAGTTTAGTGAAAATGTATTAAACAACATAAATAAAGTTATGTAGTGTAAAGTAGTCATTGAATATAGGTAAATTGAACATAAGCATGTCTGATATTAATTCCCCAATCGTTAAAATATATTTACCCAGCTTAGCGCGTTTTCTACAAACTCTACCGAATTTATTTATAAATTGACGTTACAAAAAAAGAGTGTCCTGTGTTAGCAGCTAAAATACCGGTGTAAACTAGCACAGTCCGACATAAACAAAAATTACCTAATTATTTATTTTCTACGCTCGCAACGAAAATGCCTCTAATTTTAGTCGCAAAATTCCATGGAAAACATGAGTGGACGTTAATCCATTGAGCAAATGAGACACCTTATCGTACCATGATTCATTGGGTCCATTGTGAAGTTAAGGAGGAAATATATTAAACTTTGCGAAATACGTAATTGATAAACACGTCATTCAATTGTTGTTTATTTCCGATTGTGAAGGCGTTTCAACAGCTTAATGCTAATTTAGTGCAATGTAGGATTCTGTACAAAGAAGAATAAAAAAGACACAACATGAAATCAATAAAACAAGAAAGAAAATGCTTGTCATACCATCCTTGAATTTAGTCTTCTCGAGTTGAAAATTCAAGAAAATAATTCACAAAAAAACTTCTCTCCCTTCTCGGAAAAGTAAATAAGTAACCAGTGTTGCTTCTTTAGACAGTTAAGATAATAAATATGTAGGTATATTCGGGAGTCATGTATAGGACATATTTTGATAATTGAACTCATCGCAGATCTTATTGAGTAAGTAGAACACATCAGACTTTAAATACGATTATCAGTATAATGAATGTATTCTTTACAAGTTTATAAAAAAATAAGTATTTGCAGCATCATAAGACAGTAAAATACATACGAAGATAATGTTATCTACGATCCTGACAGTGAAGAGTTCTCGTTGCATTACATCTGTAAACTAAGAATGTATACCTAATATTTAATTTTTCTTTCCTTTTTGATACTTCTTTCCTTAAGGCTTTTCCTTTCTTTGGGGCGCACGAAAGATACCGTTTAGCATGTTTAAAGTCAGATTATGTGCGCCATCTCCGTATATTTTCAGCATCGTTTATATTATATCTCATCTGCTTAGTTTTGTTCTGATCAAAAGGAAAGAAAATTTGCAGACGAACATGTAAAAATAGTGTCAAATTCTTATTGACATCACATCTTTTCTATTTCCTCCGATATTTTTTTCGACCATTCCTAAACAAAATTCTTACAAGCAGATAAACAAGGGAAGTTTTGATTAGTTTGAGAGTTTCTATCCACTCGTCATACCACAAAAGACAATTATCTACTCGTACATGTGAAGTACGGCAAGAAGTTATCCTCAGATGAATATTAATCACCATTTATCTACGTAGGTAATTTGGTAAAGCATTTTTGACACTCCTTGTACGATAGAAGATCTATTTGCTAGTCTAGTGTGTTAGCGTAGTGGCATAAAACAATAGGGTTTCACACAATTAAGTACCTATTTGATCAATAGACGAACGTTAGTATGGTCATCAGAATTATGATGTTGTCTAATATTGTCGCTAATGTCTGCGGTAGTAGTGTGTGGCATTTTGTTCCCTCGTTCCCTTTCGTTGATATGAGTAATAGAGTACTTACTTAGTATTTTTTTTTTCGGAAAATGATGAACTATAAGTACAAGTGGTCAATAAGAAACTATACATATATGTAGTATGTTAGATGTCATCGGGATGTTTTATTAATTAAAAATTCGTTACATACTTACATAACTTTACTTTGGTATGCGGTAAGCTATAATTTTAGGTAGGAATTTAACGGTTTGTTTAAAAAGAGATTAGTTAATTTGATTAATGATAAGTTAAGAGAGAGATAAGTTAAGTTAATTTGATTATGAGTGACCGTTCCGTGTGTAAACAATGGTCTTAATTGTGTTTATATTAAAATGTTTTCAATTTACTCAGTTAATTGGGCATTATGATATCTAAAAAGTCCAGACAATGGTTATCAAATATCAATAGCTTAAATTAATAACGACAACGACAGTGCTTACGAGATTAATAACGCATCATATTCAAATGAATCGTAGACTAATTTATACATATTTGAATTACACTTATTATCAAAATACTAACTGACCGGCTTCGAATCCAACCAGATGCAATGCAACTGAGTCCAAAAAGTAGCGATCTACATGACCAAAACCCTATAACCGGCACAAATCAGCACACTGCGAACGCTAAAACCAAATAGAGTTAGGTATAACCAATTACAACATACACAATACAACCCTACTTCATCTGCTGTTTTTGCTGGTAAGAAGAAGGGGCGCAACCCCCGGAGTCTCCTTGATAATACTGGTTGTCAGACTTTCTGGCTTCTAACTGAAAACAGGCAAATATAGCCAGAACCAACAATTTAACATAGGTGCCTTCGAAACACTTAAGCTTGCCAGTGGTCGTGGTGAATTAAAATCATTTTCAGGAAATTACCGCTCCTGAAAATCGTTTAAGGCCGTTTTAATTCAGCGTTATCAGACAATTTGGACCCAAAAGGTTTGTTAATTGTTTCCGAGATAATTGAATTGTTTATTGTTAAGAATGTCAAATATTTCACTCTACCCTGTAATTGATAAGCATATGAACTGGAATGCTTTTGTATGCTTACGTACAAAGTAATTAAACGTTAACATAATATTTCGGATATCTTTTGGAGGGCATACCAACCAACTGCGTGTCTTTGTGGTCACTACATGTATATTACTACACTATATTTTTTTTACATAGGTATTAGGTACGTGGCATACGAATGTCTGATGAGTTAGCAAACTGCCACAGATTACTAAATAGTTATGGCAAAACTTTGATTTTGATTCTCACTCTTTGTATAAATAGGTACGCACATAAATAATGAATCAAGCTAAACCCAAAATCTCTCGCACGGCCTATGACTAATGATCCGGCTTTTAGTCGAAATTGGCTTTTTAAAGCTTTTAAAATTTAATTCAGCCGACCTACGTAACCCCCTAAATGGTTGTGCTCTTTTTGGGTGTTGATTTTAGACATAAATTCAGTCCTAAAAAAAGTTTCAGGACCCAGCCACAGATTACCTTAGGTATTTGTACAAAATACCTACTGTGTATGATTTTCTCAGAACTGCAAACCTATAAACAGGTGACAGTGACTATCCCAATTTCTAAACATAAATAACTAAAAAAAGAAATTGTAAACAAAGTATTGTATTGTCTCGTACCACTATCTTATCTAAATGGGTGCGCCCAGCAAATGCTTGGAAACAGTCATATGGATCAGACATAAATATACCAAGATAACATTAAAAACTTAGGTTAAAAATAACAATAGACGTTTTAAGGAGATATTTTTTAAAACGGTTGCTTCATTGGAATAGATAAGTAGGTACCACTGGTTTTTCTCGTAGGTAAGAAGAATGACGAATTGTTACAAATCGTACGAGGTATTCTATTCGTCATATGTGGTTTTTTCATCATCTTGAAGAAGTCCCGCTGTTTTTCACAGGGTTTAGATACCTATATCATACTTCTGCCGGTATCCAATCTTATTTGAGTCACATTTCTTTATCTTCTAGTAAGTGCCTATAGTATATCTTTAATTCCCTGGGGCTTTTTCAAGTCTGACGGCCTTACCTATATTATGAATATCTATGCCTGCGCATATGTATGTAAATTGACATCAAGACAGTTATTTTCCATTCGGTTCCCGAGGAAATTGAATGGAACTTGTGCTTTTTTTAGTCGTGGGACTTGGGCAAAGAATGTTATGTTCTGACTTTACATAACTAAACGTGTAAGTTTGTTGCCGACAAGTCGCTAAGTGGTTTATTAAAACAATACAATGCGCATTGTTTAACCCTATAGTGTAATATTGAAGTTAGTGGTAATGATCGGTGCAAACCACAAGCTCACTTCGCTAGCAAAGAGTGACTTGGAAAAGTTTTGGAAAAAAATTGTCTTTAGTTTTAAAATAATTCAAACCACGGTAGGGGTTTGTGGAACCAATTAATCACATTAGATATTTTTGTTACATTGCTGATATTTGCTGTTAATTTATTTGGGCACCTCACATTTTATATTTGACCGTAAATATTTATTTGGCCCACGACCATGACGAAATTCCCAATATAAAACCGTTTTGTCAGCGGCCATGAAATACCAGGAATTCAGTAGGCAGTGCGTATTTAAAAATTATCATATCCGCGGACACAAACAATTGCCTATCGTTACCTACGCTTCGGAGTATTATGCACATTATTATATAGATGGTGTTTTTTAAATATTATACACCCCATGCCTGAAAAGCATTTGCACTTTGGAAGCTATACTAAAACCTTATAGAAAATTTAATTATAAAAAGCAATAATTGACAGACATTATATGTACTTATTTTTTGTGTCGAACTTGTTAGCGGACTATCAGGAGCAGTCTACAGCTGCGGTAAAAGTCTAGTCTGTTATAAAATCACTTAATCTGCTACAATTTTTCAAGCTAAAGCTAGTAGATATAAAATTAAAAACAAATCTTTTTAAGGTTTTATATCAACGCTCTAAAAAGAAGAAAAATTTTTGGCTGATAGCCAAAAATTTTTCTTATAACTTACAACCTCATTTTATACACTTTATATGATAGTGAAAGCCTGTACTTACATAAAAAGGATAATAAATCATTGTTCACGAGCTGATCTCAGTGGGATCATTCTACAGACGGAGTGTCCCAACAGCAAATATGACAAATATATTTCAGAATAAAGCACTCTTCTCCATTTTACAAAGCTTGCAACAACTATGTACCTAAGTATGTATATGCAAACTTCATGTTTAGCCGTTTCTAAGTAAACATTCAAAGATACTAGAATGTATTAAAAGATTAAGTATTCCCAAATTAGTTGTATGAACCTACTTACTTACCTACATAATTCAAAATAAGAATTCCTTTGGAGGACGCAACTAACTTAATAGCGGACATAATTTATGTCATAGATAGATGCTTAGTATTACTACATTATTTTATTTCGTGTAGATTAAGACCTTGACCTAACAAAGTATTATTACAGCGGATAGATAACAGTTAACATGAAAACTAGTTCCAACAAAATTCATTCACCAAACATCCTCTAAGGAATACGCTTAATATGCTTCAGCGAAACTGTTCATTTTCTACTTTTTTTGTTCGTTAATATCTGCATGCTGAATATAAAGAATATGGTCTCCGTATGTATTACGAAAAATTGGTAAGATCATTTAATTCCTCTGGATCGGTATGTACTTAACACAATTGCCATTTCATATACAAGCTGTTGATTTGCATGCGTGCCATAGTCAAGGACATGATTATACTAATGATTCTCAACCCAAATCAACAAAAAAATTGGTGCGAAAATTTTTGATTTTAATTTTTTTTCGGAAATTCGTCAATGTCACTTACCCGTTTTCAAACTCGGCGCGTATGTTACTGGCCTCAAAACCGTGCTGCTCCCTCACACAAACGCGAACACAAAGCATACGCAACGATTATTCATTAATTTCATTCATAAAATTGGATTACTTCTGAAATACTACGACATTACAATGACAAAAAAAACAGTGCATATTAGCTATTTCCCGTCTACTGTATTTCCAATCGATTATTTACGTATTTTATGTCCTCCTCCTGAAGTATGGCACAAATGCAAATCAACACCTTGTATAGGTACTTAAGCACTTAATATGAACTTATATTTAAAATATAGCCTTTTATTCGTCAGAATTTAGTTAACAATGGTGGAAATGGGCTGTGAATCAGACTAGCATACAATGTTTCCTTTGAAATTTAAAATGTACTTTGCTGAAATCGTGCATGCAACACAAATTAAATACGTTTGTGTAAAGCCGAAAACCACAATAAATTATGAAAATATTGGACCGTAAATGTGGTATTTTCCAAACAATTCTTGTTAACGAATTATTTCTGTTATATTTTGCAGTCTCTTTGTTCCCGACAAAATATTTACTTGAAATGAGCCAAATTTTCACAAAGCGTGTTCTTACGTAACTAGAGTATGTAACGTAAACGTTTTAAGGGCGATGTTTTTATAAAATATGTAGTGTAATAGTGTTTGTTGTTACAAGTGGCTTGTGTAGCCTTTATACCGTGAGAATGTTCCGTTTCCGAAGGTCTTCTACACAGCAGGCAGTGATTGACACTATTAGTAATCTAGGTTACACAAATTAAAAGATCACTACATCATTTTTTTATAAAGAAGACAAACTTAGGCTTCTTAGGTTTCATAGTTTCTTTATTCTTATTATAATTTTTTGCATTAAAAAAAACTTACCTAATAAACAATTCTCGAAAAGATTATTTTAGAAAACTGCACTATGCTTAGGATTCTTAGGTTTCATAGTTTCTTTATTCTTATTATAATTTTTTGCATTAAAAAAAACTTACCTAATAAACAAGTCTCGAAAAGATTATTTTAGAAAACTGCACTATGAACATAAAATAATTAATTAAATGTAGAAGTACATTTATGCAAACGCTCTGTCTGTACGCAATATCGTCTGAAATAAGTTGAGCTGTAAGTAATTCGAATATCACTTGAAACGAGTGGCCAGTCGCCAATTGAACAAAGGCCTATTCATTTACGTATTCTTATCTTTTTCTCCTTTTAACGGCTGTCACACACCACATCCACCCAACAAAGTATAAGAAACATTTTACCTTTTTTGCCTCACGTGTGGCTCATAATATGCTACATCATCATCCTCATCCTCCGAGCCTTTTTCCCAATCATGTTGGGGTCGGCTTCCAGTCTAACCGGATTCAGCTGAGTACCAGTGCTTTACAAGAAGCGACTGCCTATCTGACCTCCTCAACCCAGTTACCTGGGCAACCCGATACCCCTTGGTTAGACTGGTGTCAGACTTACTGGCTTCTGACTACCCGTAACGACTGCCAAGGATGTTCAATAACAGCCGGGACCTACAGTTTAACGTGCCATCCGAAACACAGCCAATGGTGTCTAAGATATACTTAGAAAGTACATACAAACTTAGAAAAGTTGCATTGGTACTTGCCTGACCTGGGATCGAACCCGCGCCCTCATACTTGAGAGGTTGGTCCTTTTACCCACTAGGCCACCACGACTTTTTTCATAATATGCTACATATGTACAAGTAATTTATCATTTATGAAAAAGCATGACATGTTCATACCTCTAGGTATCGTAACACGAAAAAAAATGTGATAACACATTTTTCCTTTAAAAATTGTCTATGCTTAGGCTATAACGGCGTGTAGGGCGTATATTAAATTATTACGCAGTAAATATTTAAAGAAATTAATGTGAAAGCTTTTCGCGTTGTTTCTAATATATTAAGTAAAAATGTTGGGTAAAAAGAACCTAATAAGGTAAGTAAATTATGGGTGCGAGAATAATTTAAATTCGGGCCGAAAAGTGCTGGAGTGGAGACCACGGACTAGCAAGCGCAGCGTAGGTCCTAGGTCGTCCACCAACGAGGTGGACAGACGACTTTATAAAGGTCGCCGGAAGACGCTGGATGCAGGTCGCTTCCAACAGGTATCTGTGGAGATCAAAGGGGGAGGCCTATGTTCAGCAGTGGACGTCCTATGGCTGAGATGATGATGATGATAATTTAAATTCAACGATGTGTAAAAGAGTCCTGGGTTTTGCGGAAACTTATGCTATAAATACTGAACATAAGTACCTGTTGCAACAAATACGTTATGGATTCTCACGATGTTTATTATTTTTCACTCTAGAACGTAATAAACGTATCAGTACGATCTCTATTGTTTATGGCTATTTTTAGCAGTGATGTTAACAATATCGATGGGGCAGCATCGATTAAAATCTTGAAGCCCTTGAATCATGAAAATAAAACCATTTGGAGCTTTTTGAGAGTGGTTTGATTATTTTGGCAGATATCGAGGTTTTCTATTTTATTTTGTTGATTGAATCAAAAGAAAATGTATGGTATGATGTGACTCAGAAATGATGGGAGATATCTTATACTTTTCCAATGAAATCTTCAGAAACCTACCCAATCGCCTTCGTTTTATTAATATTCGTCTCCACAGACATTTTTAATAACATTCCTAAGTACCTATTTCATAAATCATAGTCTACATCTGAGATAAGTGGGTGACTTGTGTGTGGGCCCTTAAATATTATAATAGGTATCCTAGAAATAATATTAGGATGGCTATTTTTGTACTAAGGGAAAAATGATCTTTGTGTTTTTCATGCCACCTATAAAGACGTAATATTTACCCACATTGCATATTTCTAGTGGGTATTTATTGTTCTAAAAGACAGCAATGTCGATATAATTCTGTCTACATACTTAACTGCTTGGGTATACATATACACTATATCCTTTCACTGAAAAAGCAAATGGAAATAACAATCAAGTTTCTATATGTATAAACTACTTACTGAAGTACCTATAATTCATCGTAACCCTAAATCCAACCTTTAAAATAAACGTCATCATCATCATCATCATCATCAGCCTATCGCAGTCCACTGCTGGACATAGGCCTCTCCAAGTGCACGCCACTGAGATCGATTTTCGGCTTCTCGCATCCAGCTCCTGCCAGCTGATTTAGCTTTAAATAGCTAACACAATGCAAGCTTTCATTAATTTATGCTTTATTTAATACATGCCTATGTGCCGCCTGGCGTGAAGAGAATTAATTTCCTGCTAACATAAAATATTTTTTACAATTGTTTGTAACAATATGTTCCTTTTTTTAATAGCACGAGGACCGAAAAACCATAAATTTTATCGTCTCTACAAAGTTAAAACGTTATCACTTATTTTCCAAAAGCTTTTCGTGATTTTTCCATTCTTTATTGACATTATTTCATACGCATTGAAATTGAAATGAGTTGTCAAAAAAAAACGAGATTGTAAGTCAAAAAAACTTGTTAAAAAAAGATGACAATTTATTTAGGCAATTATTTTTTCAGAACCGTTTCAACTGCTGAATGGAAAATATCGTTTATGCACTAAGATTTTTGATGACTAGGTACAAATTTTAAGTATGAACATAAAACCATGTTAATATTTCGTAATTGCGCGTTAAACACGAATTAAAACATGACTGCAGTCGCAAAATAATCAAGGTTTAGTCATGTAATGGCAGAATTCCATGTGAATTTCAGGCATGCCATCAACAAAAGGTTAGCTTGGTTGTTACCTGCGTATAATAAAATCTACTGCAGTATTTAAACTTTCACGTTTCTTATTGTACGGGTCCTTCGGGGCTCTATAATAAACTTCCATACTGCAGTTTAATTTTATGACACAGCGTTATTGCTTTTATCTCTGTAGTTTATAATAAAAAAATGCTATTCGTAAATATTTAATTTTAAGAAAGTTTTAAAGTAGAATAAGACAAGATTAAACACGACTTAAAAAAAAAACAGGTACATGATCTTAATTGGGGTAGGTAAAAGATGCATTCAGTACCTACGTTTTGTTAGTAAGTAATAACTGTACCAATGACGTGCATTGCTTTCTAAACGAGGTATTTCTGCAGCATCTGCTAACATTATTCCTTGAAATCATAAGATCTAGATCTAAGTCTCGGAATTCTTCTGTTGAAGATAATGTCAGTCGAATAAATGAATACAGGTTTATTCACTTCAATACGTTACTCGATCAAACATGGGAAATGGATATAAGCAAGTATATGACTGATCGCTCGATCGATGAATACAAATTCATTTGAACCCCCTGAAATACACCGGCGCTTTCATTTTGTGTTAGACTGCTTTGAATTTATGACTAATATTTTATTTCTGAAAAAAGACATTTTGACAAAGACGGTTTTTAAATTGAAATATATGTAATCTGTGAAAATCTGTCAGAAAATTATTACCTAAGTACTCTATTATCATCGTCACTACTATAGTAATAACGTAATAAATTGTACATTGAAGTTTGCACGAGGCCGAAGTCCGATACACGATGCTATCATTAATCGTGAAATGCCTCGTAAACCATAGATATTGACAAGCGAGTCAATTAATCGGGAAGTCCCAAGATAATCTGTGCTCATATATCCGTGTTCCGATATAATCCAACCACAGACGTTGATTTAATATAAGCTCTAAAACATTTTCACTTTGCATGTCCACATCTATTTCTTAGATGTCTGTGGTATGCATGTGATAGAAACAAAACGCTGCTCGTAAATCTGAGCATAAGCTTCAACGATAAGCGTTTTGTTCGTTCTACGACGATACTAAGAATTCGTTGGAATCGGTAGCGTAATGTGCTCCAGGTTTTAAATGATTTTCTTCTTTTTATTGTCTTTTTTTACCAAGTATCTTCTGTGTAATTAGTTACTGTTAGCCTCAGGGTATTCGTATTCCTACTAGGTTTAAAGCTAAGCTAAAATCCCGATTACAGCTCAGACACGGTTCAAAATACAAAAATAAATGTTACACATATTTTGTGCATTATTAAAATATTTCATTAGGCCCATCTACCACGGAATATTATCATACAGACTTTTATAATAATGAAACC
Source organism: Helicoverpa zea (assembly GCF_022581195.2). Taxonomy (NCBI): domain Eukaryota; kingdom Metazoa; phylum Arthropoda; class Insecta; order Lepidoptera; family Noctuidae; genus Helicoverpa; species Helicoverpa zea. Next base: position 3,776,986 of record NC_061467.1, on the reverse strand, counting down.
AAACTGACAGTGGTATAGCAACAAAAACAGTTTTGCGTAATTTTAATCATAGCTGACCGTCCCCTAACGACACGCCATTAATTTCAATTACACACAAAATATACCTACACGATATATCATATCACGACATCAAATGGCATAATGTAATTAATGGTTTCAGCTTTCAGTGTTATTATAGTAATAAAAAGCGCCTCGAATAACTAAACAACAATTAAACAATAATCCGTTAAATGAAATGTAATTAAAAGGCCTCATAAAATGTTAAACTCTGGGCTTCAGGGTTCAGGGGTTGAGAATAAAACGATCCGTTTATTCCCCACTCAGTATAGTCACAACTATCACTTTAACAACGCCACTATTCACTTTCACTGCTACGGGATACTTTCGAAGACCGTTACTGTTTCTTCTTCTGGAAAAATTGTACAGCTCCATCTATGATCCAAATGTAGAACTAAATGGTGTTTATTTTTAAAAATTCAAATATTTTGACATTAAAATACGTCATAGACGGAACGGCCTAACGGCCTGTATCGTGGTATATAACCTCGTTGAACTTAATATATCAAACCTCGTTAAACATAAATGTTCTGCGATAAGGGCATTTCCACACGATCAATACAGATCCAATAATTTTGAATTGTGTCCGAGCAGGAAACATATTGGGAGCGCCCATAAATCAGAACAGTTTGTATGAGCCTGAATAATAAATACAGTAAAACCGCCTTTACCACCAAGGTATGTAAGGTGTATGAATTGTTGTAGCAAAAATTTTAACTTAATCTGCAACCCAAACTTGAGAAAGTAATAAAAGTTTCAGGCTGCTTGCTGCCTACATGTTGGTAGCGCAACAAATCTTGCAGATGCAAACCAGTGCAGGGAATCTATTCAGTTTCTCATTCAAAATCCATAAAGCGCAGCGCTATACTTATCGCTAAGAATTGCTACTTTTTTTCTTAACCCTATCAACATTTTGAGAACCTTAGGCTACTTTTATGGATTTTATCGCGGTATTTAATTCCGACATTTCTGATCCTTTACACTTTGTAAAGTGTAAAGGATGTAGCATCCATGGTCACGGGCACACTTATAGTTCCACCTGCTTGGAACCCCATCATAGAAACTATTAAATTCAAATCCAAGCCAAAAACTGCTAGACTTAGTCAACAAAATGTAGGCTGATCGAGACGACCAACACCTTAGATGACCCCTTTGAAAAATGTAGAATGTTAGTAATTAATTTTTCTTTTTGTTTAGAATGGCACACTGTTCGAGGTATCTACAGGAGGACCAATATGGCATGACCCCGGCTCCTATTGCGTGGAAATGTATTTCAACGAGAACAGTTCCGAAGCTGGCCGGCTGGTAGCCGGCGTCTGTTTTGAAGATGTGGTCACGGATGACAGTCCTGTTCTCTACACTGCGTATGCTGTTGGTAAGACTCCTTTCAAACTTCTTGTATGTTGTTTAGGATAATATTCCTTACAAAGTTTTTTGCCGTATAAGTTGTGTTGCCACGGCGGAATTCCGTTTTCTCAGAGAAACCAATGAGAGTTTTGATTAGAATATTTCATAATTTTAGTTTCACCTACCAAGTTCTATATCCTTTCTATGTATCTACTTAAATGTGCTCACTTTCTATGTATCTACTTAACTGGTAGGAGAGGCGAACAACTCAAACAAGTAGGTACAGGTGTTACGCTATAATCATGGGCGATGACAGCACATTAATCTTACACTGACAACCTCATTAGAAGACGAGCCCAAACTACCAATATTTCCTTCACGATGTCTTGGAACAAAACGTCGTAAATACCGGTTAATTACTTCCAATTTCCAAGTTTATAGGTCGTTTCATTTTTAAACGAGCGTTAGTTTCCTCGTCAAAACAACACGTTGTTGATACTACAGGGCAATAGGATATCTTTTACGAGCGATGGGATAGGCTAACTGTGCCCTTAATTAAGCGTGTAAGTACATACTTGGGCACACTTAACGGCCACTAAAGTTTCGTCCATGAATATTGATCGATCACTTTTAAAAGTGTGTACCGCTAAACGTGACATAATGGACGGTCGTTAGGTAATACCACTTAAAGGTGAAAGACAGGTTTTAACGTTTGTGCTTACTTTTACTTATGCTTAACAACATAATTTGTAAAATAGCTTATTATACTGCACTACACTTAACTGTTGCAGTAACACATGATAGCAAGTGCAAAAATGACACGGAAAACTGAAGTTTATTTTCAGCAAATAAAAGTTAAAACTTTCGTGGAACAAAGGAATCTCCGAACGAATTGGTTTTTCATGGCATCGAAGATAGATCGTTGTCTATTTCTCACACAGTAGAGTAGATGTGCAAACCTACTGAATAGATGGAATGGCACATTTTGCTCAGTTCACTCTTAATCTTAACCTTTTACTGCATTTTATTCCTTCGAAATGAAATGTCGCAAAATATCCCTAGTAACAAGCTCGATATACGTTGACGTGATAGGTGTCAGGTGCATTGCATTGCGTAAGCGCAGTCGGTAATAACCCCCGTCACCACTCTAATGCGGATAAACATTAAATTGTTTAATTGAACTAAGACTAACTACGTGTACCTACATAGGTACTTAATTCATCATCGAAAAATTATCACAAACTCGTAATTTTCCACAGAACGGACCATAGGACTAATTTTTGTTGGACGAGCCATTTCATTAATAAGAATAATTACTAGTAACATTAAATCTAATACCCAGATTATTTCTTGTGGGACTGCTTTTGAATTAATAGGCGATAAAACAGCGTCTCTCATGCGTTGCGTACGTTTGCCAACGATTTTGTATGGCTGTAAAAGTTATTATAGGCTAGTCGTATTCCACGCGTTCATAGCGTACAAAACGACAAGTTCATTACTGCAAATAACTAAAATAGTTTTCGATTCTGAAAGATACAGTCGTCGCAGATGCACTGACGTGTGTCGTGCGCCTGCACATGTTACGTAGTAACTATTATAGTAATCTGTGCATAAACTATACACACATACATTAGGAATTTGATTTTTCAGGATTCATATTATATTTATTGGATTAGAGACGTAATTTGAAAAGAGCCATATATGTAGGTATTAACTGTTACTGATTACTTAGTTCTGAATTCAATTCTATCAACCAAAAGCATAAAGTAGAAAGTTTCCCAGAATAAGTACTTGATTAGAAAAATTTAACAATCATTTTTGTTCCAGGTTTAATCCTGTCAGTGCCGTTTCTGCTGGCTACATTCCTGATCTATGCATTTATTCCTGAGCTGCGGAACCTGCACGGCATGTGTCTGATGGCGTACTGCGGCGGTCTCATCGTGGCCTACCCGTTCCTGGCTTATCTCAAGCTCCATGTTGGCAGAGTAGGCGTCGCCATGACAGGCTGCTTAGTTGTTGGTAAGTTTGCGGTAAACTTCGGTTCTTGTTTCTTCTTTAAATACTTCGGGGAAAATATTGCTGTTTAATAGCTCGAGGCATCGTCTTGATACCTGTGGATAATGATGGCTGACGCCAGAAACATAACTAAGAAAGTTTTATTCTTCTGCTTCTAAGCCTTTAAAAATACTCAAAGCTAGGTTTTAAGTCACCTGATATTGTGGCGTGTTACAAAGTATGACTCAAAAAACAAACACGCGCGTCTGGTGCATGCTCAATTACACATCGTCCATATCATAAAGGAATAACAACTTTAAATCGATACTTATGTACCCCTCACGGCATGTTTCATACCAATTCAGTCCCTACACTTTCGTCTTTAAATTGACTCCGTCTATTTTATACTCCCTAGCGAATTGGAGAACTCTATAAACAGCCCTAACTAGCTATACACACTTATTTCCTGGCCACAAATTCTACATTAACTTTTCGACTCAATATTCCAATAATATCGAATGTTCCATTAATCGAAATCGAGAACTGAAGCTATTATCCAGAACTCATTTCGATTTGATAGAATCGTGTAGGCTTATGGTCAGTTTTATCGATGCTTTAATAATGGCGCCAATTCCATTGTGAATTGTTGGCTGCATCGATTTTTATGTTAGTTTTCATCGTCATGTGGTTTCTACTCCAGATATGTTTTGTGGCTAGCGTGTGCAAAAGCATGGCCTCTGTTTAATAGGTACAGTTTGGTTTTTGGCTTATCTTTCCGTCGTCCGTGGTTTTAGTCAAATCCCTGTAGGCTAAAGTCTTAAATGTAAATCGATATAATATCGGTCTTATGATTATTCAAGGAATTACACGATATTGGGTTAAATACTACAACGGCCATTCTCATTCCTGATTTTATCGCCTGCTCATAAAATATTTGATTAAATCTGCGTAACTTTGAGTGTATAGTTAAGCCTGCCCTTATTTCATTTGGCAGATTAGAAGTGTCCGCTGGGCGCTATCTTAAAGTGGCAAACTGGCAATAAGTAATGGTAACTTCAAAACTAGTTAGTGATTAATGCAAAATAATTGAATTATATTAAAATAGATTTAGGTTAGGTACATGCCTTGAAAAATTGCTCGATTTTATTTAAAATTAAGTATTAATTAAAAAGTCAAAATAGAAAAACTAAGTGCTATTCCATAACCTTAATTTCTAAACATTAGAATGACCCAAATATTTAAACAAAACAACAACTGACCTAATTTAGGGCACTATCCGTTGTCCTTCTTGTCACTAATGGCCCTCATTAGTAGTACAGCAAGCAACTAATCAGTGATAAGTAGCTACTTATCTAGCGTAGAGTCAGTAAACAATCCGTCTTACTTTCACAGCGTACTACATATCACGGCTAATTTCCTGAATAATTACGGACCACCACACCCTGCATTGTTAGCAATAGACGTAATTAACCGAAGTGTATTAGCACTGATATTGTACCTGTTAATGTAATTAAAAAACATGTTTACCCGCCACCATAACTTGACTCATAATAGTGGCTGTTGTTGAAAAGAATAATGTCAGATGTCAACGTTGTCACAAGCAGAATTCGGCCATTTCCATATCGTCCCACATTTCGTCGCGAGTCTAGCTATGCTGGGTATGTGAATACATTAGTTCGTGCACACGGAAATAGCACGTTCAGCCATTATTAATAATATCATTTATTTTATGACTAAGTAAAAGTTTGTTAATTTGAATAATTTTATTCAAAAGCTAAATTAAGTTTGAGCCTAATTAAATTTTCGTGCACTCCTGAACACAAATAACTGCTGTGAATATTAGGCCAATCCCAGGAGAGGGACGGAACAAACTTATGAAAATTCATGCCATTTTCATTAATTTCTTTGGGTGTGTTCCAGCTCTGAATCCTAAACGGTTCGTGAAGTAAGGTTTTGAAGAAAGGTTTATAGGAACGTAAATATTCTGATTTCCTTCACAATTTGCCAATTTGCGAAGATAGTCTTATTGCGTCACACTACTTACATTATTCTTCCCTAAACAAATGTGATCGCTTTGGCTTTGTAGAAATTCAAAGTTTCAATCCTGCTATATCCGTGAAAAAAATATGTATAAGAAAACCTGGCAATCCAACTAAAAGAGCCTCCAATTTAAATAAACCTTAAACAAAAAAAAAATACCTCTTTAGATAGAAATACGTGGTGAGAGATAAGATAAGCTTCTGAACTGAAAAGCGATATTACATAAATTTTCTCAAAGTTCTGACTACCGATTGTGCTACTCCTGACATAATAATTTGTTTAAATGTAATTTATCTTGTCTCCGACGAGACACGCCGCCTACGGCACTGGTGTTCACGATTCGCACTCTACAGGAGGTTAACAAACCAACGTGACCCAGTCAATTGATCGCAACCACTTCAGAATGTGATCTTATTTCATCTTAATGATGTAACACACCTAGTTTTTAGGAGACAAGGAACAGTGTAGGTGTAGTCGTAGATTACTTGTCTTATGGGCATGGGAACGAAACCCGGTTCTCTGTGAGAATGAGTCGTGTGTTTAGTTTGTTAAATTCTCTTTCTGCCAGAAACAAACAATTTTTAAAGCTATTTTTGAGTTTTTCAACAAACTTTGTTAAAATTTTTACATGTTTTGTTATAGTAACTGGTTATGGCGTTTTATGTAACTTTCCAGAGTTTGAATCTGAATAGGTTCGCATTTGTCAATTGGTAGACATTTGGCAAACGACTTCATTTGATAATTTATTACGTTTTGGCTGGGAAGTCGAAAATTAATCAAATTAGCTCTCGAACAAACAGTGCAATATTTATTTTGACAAGGAACACGGGCATACAAAAATAATTAATCTTCCCTCTGAAATAGTTCATTTATTATATATTTCTAACGATTGAACGAGCATTTATTTCTGGAGATAATTATTTATCCATATCTACTAATTAATTGTGTTTTGGATATCGAATAGAATAGACGCAGTCTATGCCCAAAAAAACTCGCTGTCGCTTTTTTTTTTTAAAAAAAAAACTCGCAATTTCCAAATCTAATGATGACTGTACCACATGCTTTGTAAAACCAAACAAGACTGCTGAACTTATGAGTCAGATTCAATCCTATCTTCCTGCCAGCCCAAATGACTGGCCGGAAATTTTAATTAAAATATATTATTTTCATTGAATATTTCGCAATACCTACGCATTTTTAATGATAAAGCTATTAATAAACTTCTGAGAAGTAGCTTCGTCATTTGTGGTTGTTTTATTCGATTGGTTTCAGGCAAATTATTTCTCGATAGACTAGAGTTAGTTGTATGACGTAGGTTTCAAAGGTCACTGATTTCAGACAAACAATAACTAAGAATAGGTTTTATATCAATCCTTTATTTAATAAACCAGTTTTAGCTCAAAATAATGTGAGGCATTGTTCAAAAATCTAGGAATAAGCCAGTAAAACTCATACCCAATACTTATCGTATATTTACGAGCCATATCGCCCGCGGAATCGACACGAACATTTCAACCGCCTACCATTTCCTCGTAACTGCTACAAATCCACACAATATCTCTTATTTGATTTTCGAACGAAAGAAAAAAAACATTGATGTCAGCCAGCCAGATGGTTCACTTCCAATGCAATTTGTGAAAGCTATTAGTTTTGTTGCCTGGTGCATGTGTTACTAGCGTAGACGATCCACAAAATTCTAGTCTATGTTTTTGTGAAAGTGCTGGCTACAAAATTGCGAAATACGGTTTTCTGAATCGGGATTACTCTTTGTAGTCGCTCAAATGTTTTGAACCAGCTCGTGGAATCTAAATACGTCTGAACAAAAGAACATCAGCATAATTAACTATTGCACCTGATTAACGACTCAAGGGCTTGATCAAAAGGGAATTGTTCTCTGGCGCACATTAGGAATTCTTGTGTGTTGGGTGAGTGGGTGTCTTTCACTAAACATAGAAGGCGTATCCACCTACACAAATTGGCTCCAGAGGTAAATGGGTACATGCAATTCAATGAAAATACGTGAGCCTCTATAGGCAGTGAAATAAGTAAGAGCAGTTAAATAAGTAAGAGATCTATGTAGGTACTTTTCATAAAGTCACCTTGCCTTTGCTCCAGTTAGATCAAAAAGATTTGATGTTGCAATATTTAAACTAAGTATTTGTTTTTCTCCTCAAACTCACGAATGTCGCGTCAATATATTCCGAGAAGCTCGATAGCTGACCCACATTTCAATTAAAGGGATTCTCACACCTTTTGTTTATTATCTTTTAATACCTGTAGCATGGTTATCGTTTGTTGTGTTTCCTTTCATCTTTAGTGTATTGACGCCGAATTATTTCCTCTCAGCAATGTGGTTCCTTAATTTGTTTTTTTTTACGTTTATTTATATTTTTCAGCGTTCATCGTTTACTACGCATTCCAAACGAGTTTCTTCTGGCTCAACGTCATGTGTTTCGATATATGGAGGACTTTCAGGTAAATAGCTATGAAATCATTTAAAATTCCATAACTCTACAGCGATGATATAAAATCGTTTACATAAAGAGGAGATATATTCTTCTTATAACAATACTTTTGTGAAACGTTTTGTCTTCAATATTTCATCGACAAGATTTTGCGTAGAAGTTGTATGGAACATCTGATAAAACAAAGCAGGAGTTTCATCATTTATCGGATACACATGTTATACAAATATAACCGATAGCTGGAGAATATGTGTGTATGTATGTACAACATGATAATAACCGCTGGCGGAAATCTGCCACGCTGAGACCGCGCGAGCGGATAGCGAGGTTTCATATCGCGTGGGAAACCAATACTTTGTAAAAAGATAGCCAATTTCGCGGCTGGACCTTTGACGGTTTCGCCCACGCGAAATGGTATCGTTATTTTAAGCGTTTTTTATAGACTATCGTTGCTTTTAGGATAGATTTATTTTTATAATGTGAGTTTATTTTAGGTCGGCATCTAAGTTAAATATTTAGGAACAGAATGTCCATTTCAATCATGATGGCACTAAAATAGCATTTGTACTTCGAATGACAGACGAAAAGCGTTTGCAAATCAAAATAGACAGTTTATTTTTAGATTTTTAACAGTAAAAATAGAATGTTTTTGCCGCATTGTTCTAGACACTTTACCTTCGTAGTTGTTGTTTTTATTGATCCAAATGAACGACCGGTATATAAAAAAACCGTGCATGCTACACGCGGGCACTAGTATTTATAATTAGCGCTCCTTATGAATAACAATAAGGACTTTCCTGCGGTACGAAATAGTGTTTATTTTCCTCTTTATTCTTGAGGCAGGAAAATTGTTAAAGTTCAGTAATATTATGAAGTTTTGTCCTATTCATTCAAGAGTTATTCAATTATCTGAACAACTTACTTGTAATTGGACATTTCATTAATCATTGTTATGCGATACGCGTGACATATGATATATTGATCAATTACCAAGTGTTCCGGAAATGAATACAACGTGAATTGAATGAGCGTAGGGGTCGATTCAGGATGGCAATATTTTCATTTAACATGCTCGCTTGTATAACATCTTAGGTGGAGCCTTTTATATAAACCGTAGGTTCCCTATATTTTCTGCCTATAAAAATATAAAATAGAATGGGTTAAAAGAGTGTCATCGTTTTAAGTACGGTTACCAAAAATCGTTTAACACTTCAATCGTGAAACCATAACGATCAAATAAACTTGGCGATTTTATGTGAATATACACCGTAACCTGATTACTATAAGTATGTGTACATTTGTGATAACAACTGCTAATCTTTACGGTCCTATTCCCCTTCTAGTGGAGTGGGTCTTCATTATCATCGTATTAAGGTTACTAGATGATATGCCCGCTATAACAGATTTAAGGACTGTGTACACCAAATGCGAATACTTCTGATAGATACTTCAATTTTTAATGTCGCAAAATAATTGGCAATGCCAGCGGAAAAATAATTCTCCACAACGGTTTTTGAATAGAATTTATTTAAGCTCTGACAATCGTGAAATCTCTGAAGTCAAATAATTTTCATATCTAAAAGTGATATCGACAGTATTGGCATATTTACCCAACACAATGCACCATCTCGCGACTCAGCGGTTTTTGTTTCGTTATTCCGTTTTTTTCAGTTATTCGATATTCAAAATTAATTCGACACTCTAATTACCTACTTACTGACGTATGCCTTGGATTGCAGATCAGCCACGCCGTGTCAGATGGGTTGCAGCAGCCACCTGTAGGTCCCTAAGCCTAGCTTACAGGTCGATGTCTGTAATGGCATGATGGTCGTGTGCTGCATCTGCTCGTGAATGCTAGATCATGCTCGTTTATGTTCAACCACAGATTAAAAGGTCACAGATTTATTGTTTATGGTTTTGCTGTGATGGAAGTTCGCGCTGAATGTTTTTTGAACTTTTTAAAATGCTGCCATTTTTTTACATTTGTTCATTTTAATTATTGAATATTTAATAAAGGGGTCTTATTTCTCGAAATTATGAAGAACTCAAGGAGATCCTTCAACAATTCTTCAATTTCAGTGCTATGTTAAGCCCTTGTTTCTTTCGCCTTTTCCCAACCAAAATGCGCCAAGTTACTTCTGAGATGAACTCTGGAGACGAAAACTCTTTGTTTATCATAAGAAATGGCGCCGACATTCTCTATTATTGTTTTTCTTGCGTCACGCTCATCAAGTATATGACGATACATTCTAGTGAAATATGACAGGGAAAGATTCGAAGAAGATATTCCCTGTAGTTGAAGTGAGCTTCTTATAGCATATCGCATGAAGTGGTCTGTGTACTTTTTAATTTCGTGGTTATTAACGTTCGGTGTTAACACTTGCCAGTTCAATGTTGTTATTAAGCGAACACGACATGTCAATAACACGCATTTTAACATTATTATTTGTTAGATAGGTGCGGTTATAGAGATATGGAGGGTATTATGCATTCGACGAGTATCGCCTCATTTGCAGCTGACATAATATTAGATTACCGTGCATTATCAACGGACAGGATAATTAGGAATTAACGTTGTTGAAACTAATTGCTATTTGTGACAACGTGTTAATTGGAGATAGGAGAATATACGGTTCGTTCTGGAATAATAAACATTTATGGAAAAGATTAGCCTGCCAAATTGTTGAAATTCGAACCTTTTAAATAATGTATGATATCTACTCAAAAACCAATCAATTATCACAATGTTAAATTTAATATGTATTGGTCTTTGCGTACCTTTTTCAGAACTCTGTTTTCGTATTTCAGGCGTGGTGGATTCATACGAATACTTTCATTCAATTACTCAGTAGAGGTCAGTCAACTTAGTTATAAAGGAAGTGTAAAGACAGCTGAGTGAGTAAACATATAGTAGAACTTGTGTAGATTGCATCGATATTTATTACGCTAGTAAGTTCATTCATTCTAATTAGATTTTTTATATTTTACGTAGATTGTTGCATTCAGTATGTTTAGAAAAAAGTATTTTAAAAAACGTAAACGGCACGGGTAAAGAGAATTGATTGCGCTTTTCAATGCAAAACAAAATAATCATTCGCTCCAGGTTTTCGTTCAACTGTCGAGAGTAAAAGAATGTGTTGAGAGTTATCTCACTTTGAAGCGATCTCAAGGTAACTTGCGTATAATTTTGGTCTAGTTCAAGATTTAGATTTTGTTGCATATTATTTTAAAATTGAAGGTTTTCTTCCGCGAAACTGTGGCTGAATTCCTAGCCAGGTGAAATCTAGAATAGAGAGATGTTCTACGAAAAGTTTGACCTTTGATTAAATAAATACGGAATGTTTTAAATCGAAGTGGGTGACCGATGAAATAGCGGGTGAATCTTTTTTTTGTGTTGTGTCGCCTAGATTTTGTTGCAGCGGTTTTCCTATATTGCAACCGACGTGTTTTATTGGGGTCGGTCGATAAAAACACTGTTTGTAGTTTTACTGCGAGAATTATGATTTTATATTTTTATTTCATTTATTTGCTTTGTTTTGGAAGCAAAGTTGACATTTTCTTTATTCACGTTACTTCTTATATGTAGTAGCGTATTTATTAAGTAGTTAAAGCATCATTTATTCATATAGCGTTAATTGAATGAGTATTACACGTAGTGACGTAGTCTCTTAAAATACGTAGAAATATGCAGTAGGTACGTAGTTAGATATAGAACTTGTTCACGGTTATTTTTAACGCTGTTGTTAATATGTTTGCTTACTTCTAAGGTGTTTATGTAGTTAGTTTGAGATCTTCCGTAATATTTGTTACATGGTTAACGTTTATTACAACCACGTGTAATAGTTTGAGTCACTTCTCATTCATACATATTTTAAATGGTTAAAATGTTTTAATTTACAGTATTGTTTGTACGCATAAGTGAGCCCCCGAGTTTGTAGTAGTATCTAATCTAATATAAAATAAAAATGTAGATACCGTTTACAAATTATTTAAAAATGCACTTCTAAAAGTAAAAAGTAATAAAAGAGGCTAGAGGCATTATTACCTTCAAATGATTATTTTATTAAAAAACAAAACTCTAAAGAGTACTTAGTGTTAAAAGTTCGTATCGGCACGATTACTTTCAAAGTGTTATATAACATTAACATTGCATTAGGGATTATCTCAATTATCTTCGAAGGTCGTTTCACCATAAAACAAAATGTAGCGATAAAATCTGATGTGACTTCAACATAAATTAATTAAAATGAAATGATAATATTGGACTCATTTGTATATAATACTGATATATAGGTATTCATGTTTTAATTATGTTTCTAATGCTTCCTATTGAAGAGTTGGGACTTTAGCTCAACAGTCGCAAAGGTAAGGTGAAACTTGTAAATACATAGTTGCCTGTTAGTTATAAAGTGCTAATTGTATTTCCCTGTATATTTTTGTAATGAATCACGGTGCAAATACGTCAATGTGCTGAAAAATAATAAGGAAACCATAAACTGGTTTTAACCAGTATTATAATATATCGTAGAATATGCATTAAGAATAGTTGTGTCGTGCTTTTGTTCTATCGCGACATTTAATGATAAACTCTTTGCTACGATACAGCTACGCGCTACGAGAAAGTTATTGCTACCTTTAACTTAAGAGCTACGAGTCGTAGCCGCGGTTACGAGCGTCGTGCTCGTAGCAAACATTAAATACATTATACTTACTTTCTTACTTTAGTGTAGGAAAGCTGTTGTGTTATTAAATTATGTTTCGAAAAGATGTTTTAAATAAACTTTCTTATTAGTATTTAACTTCATACCTAGATATTATTTCGTCAATTTATGGTTAGACCCTTAAAAGGAAAGTAACATTTTTAACGCATAAAGGTAGTCTACGTAAAATGAAACTTTATACAATATCCAATACGGAATTTAATCCATCCCATAGGCCTATTCAATTTAAGACGGAGCCTCAGTTATATTCGGGTCATGTTATTTATAGCTTTAATAGTTTCAAGGCAAATGTAGTGGAAATAATAGGTATTGAAATAATAATTTCCATTAATCTTAGAGCTGAATGTGGGCAGGCATGACTGTAAATGTTAGGCTATAATTAGTGTTATTATGTAAGAAACCTTGACCCACAAAAATTCACAGAATAAACTACATTTACAATTAAAAAATCCGACAGTAATTACGCCAAAACACGCCTGTACAAAATTACCATAAACTGTCCCAATTTTTTTTGTACTTACCACCATGTCAACGATAATCTGCTGGGGTAAATACCTCGGCCTCCTTTCAATTGCAGATCTTATAAAAACTTTGTTAAAAATAACAGTGGCTATCGGGGAGGCAGCACGAACAAGCGGCGGGAGAGAAGGCGGTTCCTTCTGTACGGGCTGTACGCGTGGGGAGTGCCTCTTGTCCTCACTGGACTCACGGCGGCCATGCAGTTCAGTGACCTGCCCAACCACATCATCAAACCTGGCTTTGGGACTAAACGATGCTGGTTTGTTGGTAAGACTTCATTTTTCCTCCAGACAAGTACTTTTTAAAACGTCATCATCTCCTGAGCCTTTTCTCAACTATGTTGGGGTCGTCTTTCAGTCTAATCGGATTCAGCTGAGTACCAGTGTTTTACAAGGAGCGACTGCCTATCTGACCTCCTCAACCCAGTTACCTGGATAACCCGATACCTACGATACGTTTTAAAACGTAGGTAGTTTAAAACCTACCTAAGAATATAGAAGAACTTTCATTAACATAGCGTGACTCGCCCATTTCCGAGACTCAACGCTAATTTATGTTTTCTCAGAACAATGTCTTCTTTTAAATGGTACGTAAAACAATGTAACCGCAAAAGAAATAAGTAACTACTTATTATAAATGGAACACTTTGTATATGACATTCACATCGGGAACAGTAAAGTCGTTCTTTTAGTGCTATAAATAATATTTATATTTGTGTAAAAATTATTCATGTTCCACATTAAAAATATGATGGTTTATAGCCAACAAAGCGTTCGTCAGTGTGAATGGAGCTATAGACCCGTGAAACGGTTTTATTCGAAATACAACGAACCACAATATGGCCTCTTTCGACTTTAACACAATATTTATGTTTTATTTATGAGCACAGTTTAAAGTGCGGACTCGCTGTAGATGTGGGGACCAACTTTTCTTGCATCAAGAATGCTAAGTTTATGGTTGACAGCCCGTTTTTTACCACGAAGTATAGGCACATACTAATCTCGGTGATCTATAAAATTCCTTTGTCTGTTAGTTATACCTTCTCTTTTGTCAGTCTCTTGATTTGGATTAATTCTGCGAATCCAACAAAAGCTGACGGTAATTACCAAAGTATTCCATTATCTAGTCCACTGAGTTCTCTTCTTTCAAAACTTTGAAAGTTGAAAGTTCCTTTGTGACTTTTTCTTTGAATGATTTCATCTGAACACCAATCAATCATGGCGTTCCGAATCTTTTTGTTAGTTCCTGAACTCGTTATTGAACGTCGGTTAAGTTTTCATCAATAATGTGAACATTACTGAAGTTGATTAGCTTTGTTTTCTACTTCTCGCAAGGCAAACTGGCAATTTTTAATCTCTTATTTTAACCAAGTTTTGGATATGGAATGAAGACGGCTCTATTACATTGTATTATGCCAGCTTACCCTACTCTACATATTTTCTTCATTCATCATCCTCCGAGCCTTTTCCCAAACTATGTTGGGGTCGGCTTCCAGTCTAACCGGATTCAGCTGAGTACCAGTGCTTTACAAGAAGCGACTGCCTATCTGACCTCCTCAACCCAGTTACCCGGGCAACCCGATACCCCTTGATTAGACTGGTGTCAGACTTACTGGCTTCTGACTACCCGTAACGACTGCCAAGGATGTTCAATGACAACCGGGACCTACAGTTTAACGTGCCATCCGAAACACAGTCATTGGTGTCTAAGGTACATTTAGAAAGTACATACAAACTTAGAAAAGTTGCATTGGTACTTGCCTGACCTGGAATCGAACCCGCGCCCTCTTACTCGAGAGGTTGGTTCTTTGCCCACTAGGCCACCACGACTTCTTCACATATTTTCTTCATTATAGGTCCTATATTACATTGTATACCGAGATTACCCTTAAGACCTCTTTACATGACAAAAACTGAACACTTAACCTTTTTTTTCAGACTGGGTGAGCGATCTGGTGTACTTCTTCACTCCGGTCCTAGTGCTAGTCGTGTGCAACGTGACATTTTTCGCCGTGACTGCCCACCGCATTCGCTCCATCAGACAAGAGACAGCCATCTTGAAAGGCGCCGAGTCCTCGCGCAGTGACAAGCTTAAGAAAGATAAACAGAGGTAATTAATTAACGCTGTACTTTATTACTTTGGTAACTCTTGTCTTTGCTACTTCTGGGTAAAGTTAACTTGTTTATTTTAGTGTTAAACTTAAGGCTTAATGGTCACTATGGCTATGACCTTTACAGATTAAAATGTCGGGTTGTCGGTGAAATGGGATTAATTTGTAGTTTCAAAGGTAATGTTAGTTATATTAGCTGAGAAATATACCTACTTTTCAGCTACAAATTGGCTTTCGATGTGTCATAAGTAATTTGATTTAGATGCACGAAGACGAAAAAAAAACAGGTAAAAACTTACTACTAGACACTACACGTAGTTAGAAGCTATCAGGTTATCTCTGCGTGGAACGAAATGGACAAAGGCAAGTTTGATTGCATAGGAGCTGTGGGGAGAACAGTTTCACAACTACAATGTGAAGCAAATCTAATCCTAACTTCTAAATTGAATGCAAATGGGGCACTACGCTTTTATGATATTAGAGCTACGGTGTATGTATACGTATTATATTTTATTACCAATGTATGTTATGTACAATCGATACACATAGGTACTAGTTTACGATATTAAAGGGTAACTAATTCTAGGTATTCGCTTTCCGAATAGAGATAAATACGAGCAAAAATTCTCATAAACTTACAAGAAAAATTCGAGAGCTTGGCCGTACTCGACAATATTTCAGATGGGATTGCTTTCTAACTTTTATCATACTTACAAAACTTTAGCCGGTAAGTAGTGCCTACCGTTGCTCATAAATTGCCTATTTATGTGGTAAATAATGGGCTTGATATCAAAAGCACTATAGTTTGCAGGTAAAACGGATATAACTAAGGATAAAAACTTTTTAAAATTTCAGGAAAATATACCAGTTTTTTATAACATTTTCTTTAGTTTACAGGCAACTGAAACTACATTGTAAAAATAGAAAGCATGAAATTTTCTTTGTTGTGGCTTTCAGCACAAGTGCGCGCATTAGTAGGCTATAGAAATAATAAATGATGTTCATTAGGCAGCTATCGATCTAGCTGGTACTGCTAGAAAGGGGATAGTCACAATGTCGCCTATAAATTGCAGTGCATTCGTTGAAATCTCAAGGAAATATTTTTACTTAGATAAGTTTAGAAGATTAGATACCCTTTTGACTATGATGATGAACGGTCGACATGCCGTTTGAAGTTTAAAAAACACTATTTCCTCATTTTGAAATCTATGAAACAAAGCTTTGCGTCCTCTTGCAAGGAGGATTGCTATCTATTTTTAAATGGCCGTATCAAAGTCATAGGCAATCAACATTCAACTTTAATTTTAATACAAACAATTACAAGCTGCAAAACACTAAAAAAGATACTACCAGCCATCTACCAGCTGTTTTGAACAGTGATAAATTTTCATTCACGAACCGACATTTTATTGCTTGTTTTGTTTCTATTCGTCCGTTCTTTTTGGAAATGAGTTTTTAATAGTTATTTATTATACTCGTTTGATACTGCATACCTACTTAAAAGTGAGTTTCCATAGCTATACGTATTGTATGCTTAAGAAGGAATTGTATGTTTACTTTGTAATGAAGCAGCTGGTTATCGTCTCGGAAACTGTCTGTATTTCATAAAGGAAACTGATTGTTCTGTTGCAATAAATCTATAAATAAACCTCGCGTAAATCTTGATACAATTGTAAATTGTGGCTGTGGCAAATTATCGTCAGAAATTAGTCTTACTATTTTGGTAAGTTCCCTTGACGTGTTGAAAAGAAAAGACTTTTCTTTGCTATTTAGAAGTAGCCTGCAACTGGCTGGCTGAAGAAATATAGACTACTTACTCGACACTTTTAGAAGTTTGCGATCTCCCTCTGCGAGTTATAGGCAATATTACAAGTTAAACCCTTACTTAAATACAAACTTTATGTCGGTCCTTATCATAAAGATATAGGTATTTTATACGATATCCTCAAATATTTCAATACCTCATCTTTTCAGGTACGGCCTCTATCTAAAGCTGTTCATGGTGATGGGAGTGAACTGGTCAGTGGAGCTGATCAGCTTCGCAGTAGGCGGCTCCAACTGGTACTGGATCGTCACTGATATATCCAACATAGGGCTTGGTGTATTTGTTTTCTTCATTTTCGTGTGGAAGAAGAAAGTGCGCAACTTGGTGCAAAAGAGGTAAGTTCTCTTGGAAAGCTTTAGAAACATATTTGGGTATATGATGGGATGTTTTGTCACTAGATTTGATTCTTTTTTATGAATATCAATGAGTTTTCCTGTAAATAGTTAAATATGCGGCTACGGCAGACTCTAGGGATTCCACAATTGAGTTAGCGAACAAAAAGTTTGGAGTCCAAATTCGAAAAATGGAACTTTTTAGACTGCATAATTTCTGTGTGATATTATGACATGTATTATTTATAGGCAAAACAATAGTATGGAAATCAATACGTTTTACGCATTGCACGATGGTTCACATGGATCGATCAAAACTCGGTCGGGTGAGGCGTAGCAGTTACCATAAGCAACGACGCGTAAGATTTCAATAAAAAAATTATTAACCTTTTTGCTAAACAGTGTTAAATTCTTACATAAGTTACAGTGTTAACTATTAATGTGGCATATTATTTGAAAATTAATGACTTATTAAAAAAATGTGCTAATATTAAATGTAATTACGTCGTCGTTTTGGTAAGGTCGGTACCTATTGTATTTTTTTTAGTTCCTACATTGCAAGTTTGGCTGCAACACAATATAACAGTAGATAATATTATCGTCAAAACTTACACGTAGTTTGAATTCCTGTGTACTTAACATACCTAAATAGAGCTAGCTCGCGTAAGTAAACTGATTCTAGGAGAATGAATACCCATATTCAGTCAATGTCGACAAATGTTGACAGGAACTAATACCGCAAGTGTATTCAGGTTGTGTGCTGAGTACACAGTACACAGAAGAGCGACTATGAGCATGCTAAAGCTGTTCTGTGAAAAGCAATTTATCAATGTTTGACAGAGATAATATCGCCTTTTGTTACCAAGAAATGTAACCTTTTTAGAAATTTAAAAATGGAATACACCATCCCTCTAACTTTTAAAAAAAATTCTATAATAGACAATATGCGAAGGTTTTTATAGACAAAGTAAGACGCCTTGTCAGTTGCAAAGAGGCTTTTTGTTTTGTGTTTTGGTTTGAGCAGGCACAAATACCACGGAACGGGTAGCGAATCCGAGCGTGTTAAACCTAAATTAGCTTTTTGTGTTCACACAGACAGTATGTTGTATGATGAACGTGATTTAGGTGTCTGGATCTGCTTTTATGATTTAATATCACGCTTTGTTGACATGAACGTGGATACCCTTTTTCCAATGGTCCTAAAAAGTATAATAACTGCATTAATTGAAAGAGTTGTATGTTAAGATTAACGCATATCTGTTTAATTACCTAACTGTGTTTTACATTAATTACTACCTACACCTTTTGATATAATTACTCAACTATAAAATTTGATGAGGTAATATAACAGATTAACTACCTGGGTACCTAAAAAAAGGCTTAGTTTTTTCTCCAACTGTAGCATGTTAACAGGTACCTACATCATTGGAGGCTTAACTCGATTTATATTTATTTATTTAAGCATCTTTTAATGCATTTGACGAAACAAAACAACACTGCACTCGTTTAAATACACCTCCTTGAATTATCTTTAAGATATTAAACAAAAGGTGTGTAATTTTCAGATTCCGCAACATATTCGGTCTGGAGTCGACGGAGAGCGACACACGAGCGGGCAAGTGGAACACAACCAGCACAGCGCCGACAGAAGACACGCGCATATCGTCAGACGACTCAGCACTGCGTCTCAAAGATATGCACTAAGTTATTGTGAGTAACCCTCGTGCCTACTAACCTATAGTTAAAACGATTGAAGTTTCAGAGGTAAAAAAACGTGACTCACGTCTCATATCTAGCCAATCTTTAAGAACAGGTGCATGGAATTAGTTAATTAGGTACTTCACAAAGCCACAATAAAACGTGTAGGTACCTAACTGAAAAAAAAATGTTTTCAAGGAATTTGTTGATTTAATTATATACCTACGAAATTCTGGAGGTACCTTTACCATAATATGTTGAATCTTTTAACAAAATGCAATGCTTTTTTTTGGTTTCCAGATTCCAGAACATGACATCATGCTAGCACCAAAGAATTCTCATGAACACACGGATGCATCACAATACAAAATCGCTAGTCAATTCATTGAAAATTATATTCACAATGTAGTACAACGCTCTAGATGTGTAATTAATAAGATTTAATTAAGTTTAATAGTATTAAGTACTTTAATTTAATATTTCTTTGTAATAAAAAGTCATGATTGCTACGTGCATTTATTTTTGGTACCAAAACCAAACTATATAATTATTATTAAAATGATTATGAATATAATTGTAGAATTCATCCATTGTTAAGTTACCTCCGCGACTCCACCTACTTATTTTGATAAATATTAAATTATATACCTACCTATTAATGTATTTTGAATAAAATGTTATTTACCTGTAGATAATGTTAGGAATTTATAGTCTATGACATTTAAAAAATGTAGGGTTGTTAGTCTATGAAAAAGAATGACTGTGGTGTGAATTGTCATGATGTAAAAACTAGTGAGAACAATGTTATAATTCCTAACAAAATGTGATTGTATTTCTTTAACTATTAATAAAGGCTTTCAAGAATACCAGAAGTTTGAATACCTACAATAGGTTATGGGCCCAGAACGCCCGAGAAGAAAAAATTAAAAACCGGGATTGGGTAATGAAAAACCCAACATAAAAAACAAGTGAAAAAAAAAAACTAAAAAACAGTAATAACAAGGAAGAAAATAAAAAACGGTGAAAAACTAAAAAATGGAAAAACCTGAGATAATACAGATAGAAAAATTAAAAGATGCGGAAACATTTTTATTGTGGAAATTTGAATTCAATATACACTTAAAAGCGGCAAATCTTGCAAAAACAATTGCACAAACAAAAGAAGATGACAAGAAAAGTGACTTCAGTATCAAAGATGCTCAGGTGCAAAGAATTATCATAAGCAGTATTGATAAGAAACTAAAAGGTCACATAATTAATTGTAACAGTGCACGTGAAATGTACGTAAAATTATGTGAAATATTCGAAGGTTCTGAGCAAAGAAACAAAGATGCATTATTACAAGAGTTTTTCACATATAAGAAACAAGAGAGTCAATCGCTTTCCCAATTAATAAGTGAAATAGAAAATTTACAATTTCGTATAAGTCAGCTAGGAACAAAAATAGATGATGAAATGGTCATATCCAAAATACTAAGCTGTTTACCAAATAATTTAAACTATTTTATAACTTCTTGGGAATGCATGGCAGACGATAAGAAAACCCTTCAAAATTTAACAAACAGACTTCTGGCTGAAGAAAATCGAATGTTGAAAGCAAAAGAAAGTGACAAGCAGCTAGCATTTCAAGCTACATCTTCATCTACATCAAAGAAAAAGTTTAATGCAATAAAATGTTTCAAATGTAACAAAACAGGGCACATGAAGAAAGACTGTAGAGCCTGTAGTATCTGCAAAAGGGACAACCATGAAGATAAAGACTGTAAGTTTAAAAATAAACAGTGCTCAATCTGTAAAAAAATTAATCACAGAGAAGAAAATTGTTTTTTCAAAAATAAGAATAAGAATGAGAATGAAGAAAAAAGTAACAAAAGAATAGAAAAGGCATTTTTTACAAACGGTGAAATTCAAGAACCAAAACTGAAAGAATTTGTTGTAGACTCTGGGTGTACTGCACACATGACCAAAAATGTAGACATACTAAAATTTTTTGAATGCAAACCATCATCTGTTTTGACTGCAAATGAAGAAACAATAGAGGTGAAAGGGACTGGTAAAGTCATTGGAAAAAAATGTACTCTTAATAATACCCTGCTTGTTCCTGACTTATCACAAAATTTATTATCGGTTAATGCAGTTACAAACAATCAAGGAGTGGTTATATTTACCAAAGATAATGTAAAAATATATAAGGAGTCAGAATTAATATTAACAGGAAAAAAAGAAAACGGTTTATATAAAATTAATTTGGATGATAATAATATGCAAGAAAAAACACTGTTAATGAAAGAAAATGGCACTGCCTTAGAATGGCATCAAAGACTTGGACATCCAGGAAAGAAAATACTAGATATATTACCAGATGTGGCAGATGGAATAAAAATAAATGGATTAAGGCAAATAGACGAATGTGAAATCTGTACACAAGCTAAACAAACAAGACTTCCATTTAACACAGTAAGAAACAGAGCCAGTAGACCACTTCAATTATTACATACTGATGTATGTGGACCGTTCGAAAACAAAACGTATGATGGCTATAGTTATGTTTTAACCGTCATGGATGATTATACTCATTTTACAAAAATATACTTGCTTAAATATAAAAATGAAGTTAAAGAAAATTTAAAACATTATATAGAAGAAACAGAAAGAGAGAGAACAGAAAAGGTATCTACCATAAGATGCGATAATGGAGGTGAATACACAAGCAATGATTTTAAAAAATGGTGTACTGAAAAGGGAATAAAACTAGATTATACAGTACCATACTCACCACAACTAAATGGTAAAGCAGAAAGACTAAATCGAACATTATTAGATAAAACCAGAGCATTACTATTTGATTCAGGGTTAGATAAAGAAATGTGGGGTGAAGCTGTATACTGTTCTACTTATATTATAAATAGATTACCAAGTGAATCTTTGAAGAATAAGACACCTTATGAGATGTGGCATGGTAAAAGGCCTAATATATCTAATATATGCAAGTTTGGTTCAATAGTATATGCTAAACAATTACATTCGAATATTAAGAAACTAGATCCAAGAAGCAAAAAGTTAATCATGATTGGATATACTAATAATGGATATAGATTGTGGAATAAAGAAGAAAGAAGAATTGAAATAGCAAGGGATATTGTTATAATTAATAATAATAAGAAAATTGGAGAAAAATATGAAGAAACAGGAAGTTCGGTGATAACAGAAATAATACCAGGTAATAATGAAGAAGAAATAAATCAAGAAGAAGAAAGTGATGACAGTTATTATGAAATAGAAGAGTTAGAACAACAAAGTAATGTAATAGAAGATAACATCCCAGATATTATTGATGAAGTAGAAAATGATGAAAATAAAGAAAGTAATACTGCAGAGATAGAAACTATAGAAACTATAAATACAAAACGACAACGGAAAAAACCAGCTTACCTGCAAGATTATGTATTACTTACGTATGATGAAGTCATGAAGTCTGCTGAAAAGAATAATTGGGAGAAGGCCATAAATTCGGAGAAGGAATCATTGGAAAGTAACAATACATGGGAAATAGTTGATGTAGGAAGAGCAAAAGGACACAAGATATTGTCAAGTAAATGGGTATTTTGTATAAAAGAAAATGGTACTTACAAAGCAAGACTTGTAGCAAGAGGCTTCGAACAGCAAAGCATTGACTATCAAGAAATATATAGTCCAGTAGTAAGTCAATCAGCAATAAAATCATTAATAGCAATTGCTGCTTCAAAGGAATATGAAATGATAACTTTTGATGTGAAAACAGCATTTTTGTATGGCGAGTTAAAGGAAGACATATTTATGTATATTCCTGAAGGATATGAAAGACAGCCTAATAAAATTTGTCATTTAAAGAAAGGACTATATGGGCTAAAACAGGCACCAATGACATGGAATAAAAGATTTACAGAAACTTTAAGGAAACTTGGACTGAGAGCTTCAAAGTCGGATCAGTGTGTGTTTTTTAATGAAGACAAAACTATAATATTGGCTATATATGTTGATGACGGTTTGGCCATATCAAAAGACAAGGAAAAGTTATTACAGATCTTGCATCAATTGGAAAAAGAATTTATCTTAAAAACATATGAACAACCTCAAAACTATATAGGTTTTGAAATAAAAAGATCAGAACAAGGCATTTTGTTGCATCAGCAGAATTATACAGAAAAATTACTTAGAAAATATAATATGTATGATTCCAAAGCTGCAGATACTCCATGCATTGTGGGAAAGGAAAATGAATCTAAGGTGGCTACGTCAAATTTCCCATACAGAGAACTAGTTGGTGGATTATTGTATTTGTCAACCAGGTCAAGACCAGATATCAGTCAAGCTGTGAATGAAGCAAGTAAAAAGGTAGAAAATCCATCAAGGCAAGACATATTAGCAGTAAAGAAGGTGTTGAAGTACTTGAATGGAACGAGAGATAAAGGGATTTTGTATAATGCTGGGAAAGATATTACAAGATTGCATGCATATTGTGACTCAGATTATGCAGGTTGTACAGAGACCAGACGAAGTACAACAGGGTTCATAATAATGTTGGCAGGTGGACCTATAGCTTGGTGCTCCAAAAGACAGCCGATAGTAAGTCTATCGTCAACTGAAGCGGAATATATAGCAGCAGCAGATTGCGTTAAAGAGTGTTTATACTTAAAGACTTTTATAAGTGAATTAATTGGTAGCAGTATTAAGATTAGTTTGAATATTGATAACCAGAGTGCTATCCAATTGATTAAAACAGGTTCATTCAGCAAGAGATCTAAACATATAGATGTGAGATTTTATTTTATACACGAAAATTATAAGAAAGGATATTTAGATGTTATATATTGTCCTACAAATTATCAGATAGCGGATATGTTGACGAAACCACTATATAAAGAAAAATTTAAATTTCATTGCGATAAAGTTGTTGTGTAAATTGAGAGTTATAATTAGAAGTGTTTAAGTTAATGTTTTGAAAACTTGTTTAAGTTAATGTTTTGAAAACTGATGTGTTTCTGAAGTAATTATAAGGTATTTTTAATTTATGTTCATATATTAAAAATAGGAGAAGGTGTTAGGAATTTATAGTCTATGACATTTAAAAAATGTAGGGTTGTTAGTCTATGAAAAAGAATGACTGTGGTGTGAATTGTCATGATGTAAAAACTAGTGAGAACAATGTTATAATTCCTAACAAAATGTGATTGTATTTCTTTAACTATTAATAAAGGCTTTCAAGAATACCAGAAGTTTGAATACCTACAATAGATAAGGTATACGTTTGAATAAGCTTTTTTTGAATAATAAATAAGTACCTAGTTATTAATTTTTAAAGATTTTCAAAGTAAAGCCTTTTTAAATGCCAAGCATCGTACTCTCTTCGGAATTCGCTAAGTAAATAGATATGGTCTACAAATTCATGTTTTTAATGTAGGAGCAAAGTTCGCCAGAATTATGAAGCAAATAGAATTAAGTACCTACCAAACTGCTTTGTAATCTAATACTTTGCTAGGTTTAAGGATTCGTGCCTGCTTCTGATAGCTATGGAGTTCAGTACAAAAAAGATACCTATACTTTGCGGTTTTCACATGTGTTTGTTTGTACCTTAAACGTTCCGAAACTACTGAACTAATTTGAAAAAATCTTTCACAGTTGGAAAGCACACACTGTTCCCTATCACTATTCGGGTAGTTGTTTCTACGGGACTCGGGTAAAACCACGGGAAACAGTTAGTACCTACCTACTAACTACGAGTAGGTACCTACGTAATATAAATACAGTGTTAGTAACTTTTGGACTAAATGTTATTTAATTAAATAATGAAAATGATATAGGTAAATGTGTTACTTTGCAAAATATATGTATGGTATAAGAACTGATTCATGTGTTTTATTTAAATTAGTACCTAATCATTGCCTTCCTACATTGATACCGACTCGTCTCGTCTCAGTAATTGACTCATTTGACGTAATGGCTCATGCCCATTAATTCGATAATTTCTATAGAAACAACGTTCTAATAAAATCCTATCTTGGATATATGTGTATTGCAAGAGCTGAATAGCACACCAAGACGTGCATCTGTTTTTATAAAGTTAACTTCTAGAATGTTCGAGTGGGTGGTTCTTATGGTATACTAGCTTCCGCCAGCGGCTTCGCCCGCGTGGTGTGTTGATAAAAAGTAGCCTATGTGTTAATCCAGGGTATCACCTATCTACATACCAAAATTCAATCGAATCGGTCCAGCCGTTTTTGCGTGATTGAATAACAAACATACATCCATACATTCTCACAAACTTTCACATTTATAATATACATAAGTAAGATTCATCAAGATTTTTGCCATATTAGTAAAGCTGGTGCTTTGTTTTGGAAGCGTATCCAATTTTTACCACAGAGACGAATATGGTTCCGAATGTTGTCAATGTCATCTGATTCTGACATTGACAATATAACCTATCCATCTTTGTTTTCATTTTGTGCGAAAGCTAAATCCAAAAGAAAACGTTTTATTTTATGTTTTAGTTTTAAGCCAAACCCACTTTATTTTTATTAGGTAATATAATAAGTATATACAATTACTATCATGTTTCATATTAACCATCCAAAATAGTTTTTAAATCATAATGTTATTGTTGGGAACTCTCAAAGTAATAGTAACAAGTTAAAAGTTTTAAAAGTAAGAATAATTTGCCTTGCTAATTTGCAATTATTTACACCATAGTGTAGTGTAATAAATAGTTAGATGTTTGTGAATTAATTAATACTTATCAGTAGGTACGATGTAAACTCAAGAAATATATTATATCAACCTTTGGACTTTAGTTTGTCGGCATAAAATAATGTTTAATATAGGTTACGGTGCGCCTCTTGTGTTTCTCTTGCTGTCAGTCATTGTGTCGTATTATTTTATGATGAGTCCATCAGGTGGGTCATATTGAAACAAAAAGTTCTGATTCTTTTTAACCAACTTTTCTATTATCGCCTTATTTATTTGTTCAGACATTTCATTTAGTATAAGTATCACTAATACTAAAACGCTACATTTCGTACCTATATTATTGCTTATCTTTTTACACTGTACAACTAATCTTGTTGGTGGATGTAGATATAGTCACAAAGTTTTATTAACAACATTTTGTTATTTTACAGCAGATGAAATGGCAAACAATGGTCTATTATTCATTTCAAAGGCTACCAAAGCTCATTTGGTTTGTGAAAGGGCTTCAAAATTTGTGAAAAGAGTTTTGTATGTGAAAATTAAAGACAACTCAGAGAATACACTGCCAGTGCTCAGCAAACAGATTGAAAATGTTTATTCTAAGGCAAGTAACTTACCTTTTTTAATAAACATCAATATTTTATGTTCAAAAAGAGGCTGTTTAGCAGCCACTATTGAATAAATACTTTTGAGATTGTTAGTTAAACTTACTTCATTTGAATAAGACTGATCCAAGGTAAAAACTAAATTTTTTTATCTTAATTTTTTAAATTAGTTAAATTATTTTAAAATTGGAACTTCTTTTATACTACAGGCATCTGCACAATATGGGCATTTGGACATAAGACTGATGTTGAAGCCAAGTGGTACAATAAAGGATATAAAGACAAATTACCCAATAGACATGATATTGTATGACAGTGAGTTAGACAGGGATATTGATCAGCTCAAGAGTTATATAGCTACTCTGAACACTGGCTGCAAATTACAAAGTGTTGGTAAGAATTTTTATATTGGTGTTTCTATGTATGCTGAAAATACTAAGTAGATAGGGTAGTCGAAACAGATGTGTAAAAACCAGCCATTTTTTATTTCAATCATGTTCTTAACTGCTTGTAAGTTGCTAATTACGAAACAATAGAAAATCAATTGTGTCTTGCATATCTGCACTCTGGCATACAAATTGCTATCCATGAGATTAATAAAGTGGTCTGATCCTTCTGTATGATCAGATTATACCAACCAATAGTGACTCTAAAAAAACATTAAAAAACATATTTTTGCTGCATCATGAGAAGATAAGATTATTAAAATGCAAATCATGTTATTCTAGTATACTTCATGCTCCAATTATTGCAAAATGGTTTTCTTTCTGAGCACAGATAAGATTGTGTTTTATGTTAAGTCTACAAAAGAGTTTGGTATGCACATAGGATTAACATTTTTATAACACAATTATCATTTTTTACACTGTTGTGACAAATCTGCAGCAATTGTAGCTATTTTAGAATGTATTCTTTGTTAACTTGGTTATACAGGAAATTACATCTAACTCTGTTTCCATAGCCAGCCACAAAGTCTGACAACTAGTCTTACCAAGGTGTATCGGGGTGCCCAGGTTTTCCAATAAGAATACTGCAGACACGTAACAAACTTTAAAAAATTAATTCTTTCAGACTGCCAAGAACTAAGCCCTGACAATATGCTAGAGAAGATACAGACATATGAGAATGTAGCTCTTGGTGGTACATTTGACCGCTTGCACAATGGACACAAGATCTTGCTGTCCCAAGCAGCGTTGCGGGCCACCAAGCTTGTCACGGTGGGAGTCACTGATGTTAATATGATTCAGTGTAAGAACTACATTTTAGTTTAGCCTCACTTCTGTTTTAACTAGGTAGGACTGTCAATAGCTTGTACACAGATCATAGTTTTGTATATAAATAACATAAATCAACCGAGTTCGGTAGACATCACTGTTTTATCTAAATATCTAGAAGACGAACAAAAAAACACAAAAACTATTAATGTTCATGTATGTAATGCTCCTGCAAAGCAGGCAGCATTTTGTAGAAGAAATTTTATGGAGTTTAGTAGAATGATGTTGGCTTGATGAGTTTACAATATGCTTCCACATTAATTGTATGTACTTCGCTGACATCATATGCAACAAAATGTAGGTAGTTAGTTGCGGTTTTTCATATATTTTTTTATTTCCAGCCAAAACTTTACATGAGTTAATACAGCCAGTGGAAGTAAGAATACAAGAGGTCCTAAACTTCCTGAATGATATCAATCCAGATTTGGAGTACAATGTATTTCCCTTGAAAGATCTATATGGACCAACTAAGGATGATCCTAAGTATCAGGTATTAATATTTACATTTATTACATATTTCTTGTATGTAAATAAATGAAGTGCATATAGTACTTGGAGCATGGAAGGCGCAATTAAACAGGTTAATTCCCGGATGTGATGCGAATTTCTCGGCAATTCATTAAGAATTTTGGCGGGCGAGAAGGTTTTCATATACATGACCTTGAACGTAAATTCAGTTTCAAATTTTTGTTGAAATATCAATGCTCTTATTTATTTTTGGCGGGAAATATATTCAGCAAAATACTTCACCAGAGACAATAAATAATGTTTTTTTATTATTCTAGTTGATAGTTGTGAGTGAAGAAACACTAAGAGGAGCGACGAAGATCAACGAGAAGCGAGTAGAGAATGGTCTGCAGCCTATGGACGTGCACGTCATAGGTCTGGCACAAGATGTTCACGCCCAGTCTTCGCAGGAGGAAGAGAATAAGATCAGCTCTAGTAACCAGAGGATAAGGCTACTTGGCACTTTTTTGCGGCAACCTGAAGTAAGATGTAGTACTTAACTTTGCTGTATAATGGCAACTAGCTATTTCTTGCGGTTCCGCCCGCGTCCCGAATTTAGGAATTCCCTCCCAAACCCGGATGAAATATAGCGTATGTCACCAGGAATTAATTTTTCAATTCGGTTCAAGCATAAAAATTACTTTCATATTTATAATATTACAACTAGACACCAAACGTAATTTATTACCAATATAAAGATTTATTTTATGACCCATTTATGTGTTTCGTTTTCCAGCATAACCCTAACATCCCAGACTGGCCATATGTTATCGGATTGGCAGGAGGTATTGGCAGCGGAAAGAGCAATGTTGCAGAAAAGTTAAAGTGAGTATTTTGTTACAAATTATAATCGTCTGTACATTTTATGTACATATTTATGTTTCTTAAACTCATTGCGTAAATTCGGAGGGTCGGGAATGACGGTCGCATTAAAAAAAATGAACTTCAAACAAAACAAACCAATAAAATCGAGGGACATAGCTCCTGAAAACCACCTAACCACCCGCTACCCGTGGATGATACTAGTGCCACAAACGCATTTGCGAAACATAACATTTTTCTTTGCTACTTTGTCCGACAGGGCGAAAGGTGCGGCGTTTATAAACTGCGACGTCATCGCTCACGAGCTATACAAGCCAGGACTGCCGCTCAACCGCACCATATCCGAGAACTTTGGACGAGAAGTTATTACTGACGCCGGTGAAGTCGACAGGAAGAAGTTAGGACAAATCGTCTTTAGTGACAAAGTATGTAATCTTTGGAACCCTTGGTAAAATATTGGCTGTCGTTGTAACTAGTGTTGCCAGATACACCACTTTAATGCAAGCTTTCCAAATCTTGATGTCTAAAATCTCCGTTGCGAAGTTTAAAATATTTTTATTTTATCACTTGTAGAAAATGACAACACTGAAGGAGTTAATGTTGCTTCTACTCCAAATATCCTCTCTTAGCTCATGCAACAAACAAATAGTGTTTTCAATATTTTTTCTTTTAAACCGACTTCCCAAAAGGAGATCCCGAGTTCTTAATTCGGATGCTTTTTAAAATGTTTTTTCACGCAAATTCGTCGTTTACAAACTGAAATGGATTTTTTTTAAAACATTGTATAGGAGCAACTAAACAAGCTGAACCAGTTAGTATGGCCGGCGGTGATAGAGGAGGCTCAGCGTCGTGTCCGCGCGCTAGGCGAGCTCGGCCACCGCGTCGTGGTGATGGAGGCCGCGGTCATGGTCAGAGCCGAGTGGTACAAGTACTGCCATCAGCTGTGGGCGGTTATAGTGCCGAGGGATGAGGTGAGAACTGCTTTGAGGAAATATATAAAACAGCAAGGGAAGCCTTTCTTTGGTTGGACTAAGTTGAAACGAAAAATAGACTATTTGGGAGAAAAATTAAGATCTGGATTAGTTTTAGCCATGGTCCTCTTAGAGGAGGATAATCCAGGACTCCTCTAGACTCTAGAATAGCCATAATTTGCCTCGCCTGCTCCCAATTATGTAGGGTTTGGTCTTAACTTAACTTTTACCTTACCAGTGTTTCAAGGACCGTCTCCAGTTTTTAACCCGGCTTTAAAGTGTAAAAATAAATAACCTCGATAATAATTAAAGGATGAAAACGCAAAACTATAATTTTACCCTTTTCAGGCAATAAAAAGGATTCAAGCTCGCGACAACTTATCAGCCGAAGACGCCGCCAAGAGGGTAGACTCGCAAGTAACAAACGAAGATCAAGTAGCTCACGCGAACGTCGTGTTCAGTCCACAATGGAGTTACCAGCACACGCAAGGACAAGTCGACCGCGCCTGGAAACTTCTAGAAGGACTCCTAGCCAGTAGGAAGTAGAACATTCGAGACTGAGGCTTGTACTCGTATGTATATTATGAACTAAACGTAACGATGCTTATAATGTGAATTGTTGAGTTAGGTATGAATACACCAAAGTGTTATATTGTTAGTTGTGTCCGAAAAGTGAGATCCAACATTAAACGTTTATTAAACTACATAATGATATAAATACAACAATAACAAAATAATAGTTCAAATGGTTTGCATTTTTTTAATAGAAAATT
The DNA here is from genome assembly GCF_022581195.2 of Helicoverpa zea. NCBI lineage: Eukaryota > Metazoa > Arthropoda > Insecta > Lepidoptera > Noctuidae > Helicoverpa > Helicoverpa zea. Next base: position 3,746,199 of record NC_061467.1, on the reverse strand, counting down.
CTGAAACAACTTCTTAGTGATGTGTTAAAGTTTTAAAATGAATAGCTAAAACACTATGTCTATAACTGTTATTGGTGCACAAAAACAGGCCAGTAATTACCAGTATTGCCTATTCAGATATTACTTCACGAGCGTTGTGAAACATGAAATATACCGAATGATATTTTAACAGATATTTGCATAAACAAAACCGTGCCATAGCTTGGCTTTTGCGAAATATTAAATTATCTTTGACATAAGAAATTAAGAAAAGTTATGTAGTTTTAACCGACTTCCCAAAAAGAAGGTTTCAATCAATTTGTATATTTGTATTTTTCTTCCGAGTATTTCACAAAATTGGTGCTGTGGTGGCAATATTTAAAAATAGTTACCTATTTCTATCTACGCAATTTATCTTTAGACCTAATAATTGTGTCTAAATCTTAAATTGTTCTTGCAAGCTTTGTTTAAACTCAAATCTCGTAAATATTCCGTTATGAAAATATGTTATACAAAATAACTTTTGTATAGGCTGCAATATGGAAGAAAAAATAGTAATAACTGATACATTATACCTAGTAAATTTTATAAACTGGCTAACGTCAAGAAATTATGAATATTCTTTGTCTGTTATTTAAATTGTACAAACGTTGATATTGTAAAATAAAATCGTTTAAAAGTTAAGAATATTTAATATATAATGTGTATGTATTTATGCCTCTATCTTGCTATTTGAATAAGTTGATGCCGAGCCAACAAGCTGCTCTATGAAGTTATTGTACCTAGAAAGCTAATACGGTTATATAAAATAGGCATGATGACAGTAATCAAAAATCATTAAAATAATATATTTATTAAATTAAACTTGAAGCTTGGAATATAAAACGCGCATTGTTTTCTTTTTTTGTAATATGTATTTTTATAAAATAAAATTACGAAATAAGGCAATCCGCCATGATATCTTGAACACCAATCAGAGCTCGTGACGTCACCTCTCAAAACAACTCGCGCGAAAGCGCGCGAACGTCACATTTCGTTATTGTGAACTTCCACTGCGATCTTTGTTTTTAATTAATTAATTGTTTATAACACGAGTTATGGAGCCCGGATTTATCAAGGCAAACAGCGCTAATTTGCCTAGAATTGCTATCATAATGCTGGGAAAGTTTTTGGCGTCAAATAAAGATTTTTGTTCAGCTGAATTTAGAAATGTTAAAACTTCCATGTAAGTATACTAGTTTAATTAAAAAACAATGAAAGATGAAACCTAACCTCGAAATAGTTATTTACATTATAAACTATGCTAGGATCTAGAGAACTATGTAATAACTTACATCAAAGTGATCTTCACAAAAATAAAGTTGTACCCTGGGCAATATTGCTTTTGAATCTCGCCTTGCAAGTTTAAGCCACTTGTTTCGTATTTTTTTATAGTGAGGAACGTACACAAATAACTTATCAGGAGTTGTTTTGGATGTGTTCTTACACTGGGGGACCCCACAGCACCTTTGCCCTTTCGAATTCATATTTAATAACACAAAAAACTTAATTATTGCACGAGCGTTGTTTACTTGCGTCTTGTAATTTCAGTCAGACAAGCGTTTTCGCGCCGGATTCAAAGTGGACAGAGAAAAATGCAATTATTTGATAAAAAAACTTCGCATTTTCTTAAAATTAATAATTTTTCATATAAAATAGACGTATACCTACATCATACAAAGGAATTTAAAAATTTGTCATCATGCCTATTATATACCGCCATAAAAAAATTCATGCGCCTAAGCAATAATCGCATCTCACTCACAGCCGCTATAATATATTATAACTTATTCATTATTTTACTTCTGGCAGATTGTCGTATAAATGAAACTCAATGCTCTATTGCACAAGTTCGACTCTATGACGTCACTTAAATTCTTAATTGTTTTTTACTTGTCCCCAAAACGCCAGTACTTTCTTCTCAATCCTCTCAGAATCAACATCGGCATCGTTAAAGTTTGCCATAAAGAAGAACAGAACTTTACAACGTATTCTACGTATTTACTCATCCTCATTGTAAAATCGTGTTTTTAACGTTGGAATAGGATGTGTTTTTAATTGTACCTCCAATCTGTCAAAAGCAAAATATATGCTACAGATAAATGTTGGCTCGTCATATATCTTCTTTTATTACATTTATAAAAGCTGTTCATATAATATTAGGATAGTTATAGTTTTGACAAAATAAAAAACAATATTTTTGTTAAATATGTATTTTTTTATTTATTCTGACCTTACGGTACTTTTGATCCATCCAATCACTTTAATTATGTATGTGATATCATCGTTTTCGTAATCATACAGGCAGTAATCATAAGTATGTACTTAATAATGATAATGGCGTCCACGGCCGATTTCGGCCACGGCGGCTGTTCTCATTTAAGGAGATCAGCCAGCTGCGCAGGACATATTATAGTGCACGAGCATTTGCGCTGACACAGGTGCACTCCCTATTCCTGCACTCTCATAACCCGATGGGACGGCAATCCGACACGACCGGAAAGAGATCAGGCACAGGACCGACATTTACGTGCTCTCCGATGCACGGGTGAATCAATCACCAACTTCCAGACTACGGGTTGCTTTGTGAAAGTTTAAGAAAACCCACAAAGCGATTTCGGCCCGACCCGGGAATCGAACCCGAGACCTCGTGCTCAGCAGCCGCGCTTGCGACCACTAGACCAACTAGTGCTGTATCCAAATGTTTTACTCCTTTAAATAATTTAGTAGCAGTCCCTACTTGTTATTATATCATCTTCGAAATGATTTTGTAAGTATTATGGTGATCACTTTCACGTAAATTGGAACATCAATATCAAATGTTAGTGCCATTACAATAATGCCAATGATTTTGAATGTATTGAGTACTTTTGATACACAAATTGAAGATCAAAATTATTATGACATTGTTACTTTGGAAGATTGGATGAGTGGTAAGCATACAACCCAGTATGGTCGAAAACCACTTCTGAAAAAGTCGCTTGAAAAACAAACCTGAAATTAATTTGCTTTATTTATATCCGCAGGCTCTCTTTTACTGACACGTTTCCAGGATAAACCTTACAATAAGGTTAAACATGAATTATCATTCCATATTTATTTTGAGCATTTTTGCTAGTGCCGTGTACGGGAACTTTACGAATGGAGTAAGCCTTTATAAAACTGAGCCTGACTTGGAAGATCAAAGGATCACCATGATTGTAAGTCATACAACTTCTTTCCTACAATGATTTTTATTAAAAGTAAATAGGCCCGAGAATCTTACCCTTAGGAACTCCATATATCCTACTCATACCGAACAACTTTGCTCTTAATAATACATGCCTTAACTTTTTAAGTTAATGTAAATATACACGCCGCGTTCACGTTTTAAATAAATAAATTATTTTAACCCATAACTTATGACGAATCGATACGTTAAGCTAAATGTTAGACGATTGTTTATTTTTTCTCGTACAATGGTAACTGAATATATTTTCTATTGATTTCAGGTTGATATAATATCTTTGAATTTAAAACAAAATGGATGGGACACTCTAATGTGTGTCGGAAAGTTACCAGACTCATTTTATGTCAAAATACAAAAGATACCCTATTCTTTCGTGGTTATGAATCTTGACGACCCTGATGATTATTTCATAGAAGATACAGTACCATATCATGCTAATTTCATTATAATAAGCTGTCAAGATTACGAAGAGCTGGAAGAACTAAGGCAGAAGTTAGTAGCTTCACCCTATTTCCATCCTTTAGCAAATATTCTTACATACTATCACAGGAAAGAAGACAAGGAAACCATGGCGAAACTGTTCTTCAGTGCCTGGTACTACAAAGCCATAAATTCAATCCTAGTTCAGTATTCCGATGAAGAAGAAACTTTGCTAGTGTCTGATTTCACTCCGTATGTTAACGAGGATTATAAGATTCAACCGGAAAATAAGTTTGGCTGCTGGACTGCCAGAAATCTCGGAATGCCAGTTGTCGGATTTGACACAGGATACGTTTGTGTAGAGAAATGCCATAACGTATCGATACACACACGGCTGAGGGCTAATAATCTCGGCACTTGCATTGGTTTTAACACAAATGTGGTATCTTACAACGATTTCAAACATCTGAGAAACTTAAATCTTTTTGAAGATAGAACCAAAGATTTGCACGGTTTCGTGTTCAGGGCCTACGCTGTTCAAGTTAAGCCATTTTTTCTCATTAAGAATCACGGAAACGGAACGTATACGCTATATGCCAGAGATGGGATGATATGGAACACAATGGCTGAACTCTTTAACTTTGGTATAGATCTTAGTCCTAGTGTGGATGTTATGATGAAGCCTTTCAACTTCGAAATTAGCATCGACCAAATCTTTGCTTTTGCACGCCGCAAAGGAGACTTGTGCTTGTTCCCAATCTATCAGTTCGACGTTATCGTAGTGGGCCTGGATTTCACTTATCCTTTTAAAGACAGTGGTATTTGTATTTTGTCAGCTCGTGCTGGGTTTGAAACTAGCCTGTTCCGGATAAAGACTTTGAGGGCTAATATATCGACCATTATTCTATTCTTGGCTTGTTTCGCTTGTACATGGGCTACATTCACGGTTTACAAAGCAGCAGAGAAAAGGCATTTGAGTTTCGATCAAATCGGTAAAGATTTCATGAACACTTGCAGACAGATTTTAATGATAAACCTGTACAAGCCACCTACACATCACTTTTTCCGAATTTTCTTGGCGATAGCTCTGTGGTGCTTTTTTGTGATAAATTTTACTTCCCAGGCCACAATAATTTCATTCTTTACAGCAGTCAAAAGAGGCAAAGAAGTTGATACATTTGATGACGTGGTTGCGAAAGGATATCCTCTTGAAGCCATGGCTTCGCCCGATTTGATCCTTCCAGATACTGAGGAAAAATTTCGTATAATCAACTCCAGACTAGTTAATGAAGTAGATATCTATGGATGTGTCGATCGCTTGAAAACCGATCCTCGTCGATTTTGTCTCATGGATTGTTCAGTCGGTCGTTATATTAAAAGAAACAGACTTAATCATAGAGGCGAACAATATTTACATATTGCTGAGCAGGATAGAATACATAGCCATTATTTGGCGATGGTATTCTCAGAACATTCACCGATGACCGAACGGTTCAGCAGATACATGATGATTCTTTGTGAAGCGGGATTGATAAGGAAATGGGAACAATACAGGTACACTGACATAAAGGACGATGTCACTACGAAACCTCTCGCATTTGATGATTTGAGCGGCATATTCCAAGTCTTCTGCTTCATGGTGGGGAATACATTAATTATATTCTTCTTAGAATTAGTAGCATCACGTATTAAAACTTGTTGTCAGAATATAAAAATACCAAATGGATTACCAAAACGAAATACAGAATAATATATTAAATTGAAAGCATTCAAGGTGCAAGTTAAAGTAGGTACATACTTTAATCTAATTATAAACTCTATGTACCTATATCTAGGTACTGTAACTGTCGTGATCGTAGGAATACTTGTGCAGACTTGTGCTGAAACTAGATTTTCGTTAAGATTTATAGGTACTTATCTTGCTTGCCACACAAAATAGCCTATTTACTAAGCTTCTCATTTAATTAAATTCATAATACTCACAAAGGATTTTCCCTTTTTTATTTCTACGTCGTATCTATTTATCTACTTACTATTTATTCACTTATACCTAACTTGTATGTGGGTATCTTAATGACGAATTTGTAGTATAATATAATTGATGTTACAATTGAGCTCACAGACTAGTTTGGTCCACATACATCTCGTAAGTATTTTATACTGACTGACCTACTCATAAAGGGTGAAGAGAAGGAGAACAAACCATGGAAGGTAGATTGTTTAAAAATACCTTCTGCCCGCGCTTTAGCCGTGTCCCAACGAAACTGACGACTATATGTTATTCTGATAAATCTAACGTATGTATAAACTGCCAAGTTTCATCCACTTCCAATTTTCAAAGAAAATACAAGCTCGCTTTTATAATATAGCAACCTGCAGGGTCTGGATAAAGGGTGGCAGGTTCCTGTTTTTACCGTACTGCGAGCCGCAAAGGAGGTTGATATATTTTTTACTAGAATGAGTGAGTTTTTTTAACTGGTATTACAAAAAATTTAAGATGGCGGTCGCCATTTTTTTTTTTTTAACGACGTCAAAAATCATCAAATGACCCGTCCCGCTGTGGGTTAGCAGCGGAGAGGGAGAGTGACAGACTTACTGACTAAAAACCGTCGTGTTCCGTCATAGGCCTTTTGTGTACCAGGGCCGCGGTATCTCTTTCGAACAACCCGCAGAGATGGCGGTCGCCATTAGTTCCATTTCTTGCCGTTTTTTTCTGGTCAAACGAATATATTTTTGGTAGTATTATTTAAATTTGATTAAAACTAAATATTGAATTTTAGTTCTCTATATAACACCATTTATTTAAATTATTTTACTTGTTACAAAATACTTCATTCACTGACTGCCAAAAATGTTACCCTTAAAAAAAAAGTAAAGTATAAAATAACGGATTGTATTTATGAACTGGATTATTTTTTTATTTTTTTCGAACCCCTTTTCATGAAATAATATCAATTAAAATATTTGATAAAATTACAATAATAATTTTGTAACGTTTACCATAAACTTTCCAATAAGACTTAATATTTAGTTAGACCTATGGTAACACTGAAGTAATTGTTTATGGGCGATTCATGGTGGAAAAATTATATAGTCAACAGTTTTTAAAATAACATGAAAATAATATTAGTAACGGCATGAATAGGGCCATTTAGTCTAGTTTAATGGGAAACACGCATAATAAAAACGCTGAGAACAAGAATCAAAAGCAATCTACGCATTCAGACCGCGACGGCCAGGCGTTCACCAGTCAGGTAAGTGATGAAACGAAAACTTGATAGTGTCATTCTCAGCTGAACTCACGTATCTGATATTTTGGTAGATAGAGACAGGAATCTCCTGTAGCTCTAAGTTATTGCGTAGTGATTTGAGAATCTTCTTTGTGTAGAAAAGTTCGTGATCTTACGGATTCGTGAAAATGTTCATTGTTTGTGTCAGTTCTTTGTTACCTTTAGGAGCATAATTTATTTTTGTATATAGTTCAGTCTCTCCCATTTCGTGGGCAATCTCAGCGGGCGTTCCTTCGTCAGTGTAACGAGCAACCAGTCGGTGTACAGCGCATCACGGCCTTGGTCTCGCGTCTCGAGACGAAGGTTAGTACACAATATACAATTCGTCAAAACAAACAGTTTTCATTCCTTTGATTACAAGTAAGTAGATCGCGCCAGTTTCAAACTGACACGATTTACAAAAGTTTACATATTCATTTCTTATTGTCTGATGACATATTTTCTGCTTTAGGTTTATAAATAAATAATTTTGAAGTTAATTTATTGTGTATAATTAAAAGTTAAACTTTAAATATTGGGTCAGTAATAATAGGCTCCCAAGGATACCCCCTTGGGAGCCTATTATATTATGGTTGTTGTATGAAGAAACATATATTTTTATAACAAAACTATACTAAAAAAAAACTAGCAAATAAACATTACATAATATATATACTTCCAGACATTCTAAGACTTCAATATTCAATACTTTTGCTAAGTTCTCATACAATATACATGTTTGTAAAATCAGGTATACATATTGACCTTGAAGAAAAAATTTGATGTTTAATCATACATCAAATTTATAAAAAAAAAAATATTACCTATTGTGATTCATCATGATTGCACTAATTATTGCAGTAATGCTAATGGTAATTGAGTAGTATGATGTCAAAATAAAACTATTTTAACAAAGCACATTATCAAACAAAGCATTAAAATGTTATGCAAGATATAACATTTTACACTTATGAGTAAATAATGTTAAGAAGCATGCAAAATTAACTGCAGTTTTCTGGTTCTTGCATACAGAACATTTTGATCTAAATTATGCAAAAAAGGCAACTACTTAAAACAAATCAATTATGTCCATATAGGTAATAATCTAAAGATTTTTTTTCTCAATGACTGCATAATATTTTATTAATATCATATGCTATCAATATGTTATGTCTGTATCCGTTACTTATCTAAATAATTTGATTGGTTTCCCCATGATTGCACAAACTTGAGTAAGTTGTCTTAATTAATTCATATGTGAACTCTTTGCAAACAAGACTTTATTTGATTGCATACTCTCATAATCAATCATATTACTATCAAAAAGCTGAAATGTTGGTTAGTAAACAGTTCAGTATCCTACTGTCAGGATCAATGCCCTCATTGGCTGATTATATTTATATCTTGATAATTTTTAAACAACATATTTAGCCCTGAACAACACTAAAAACTATTTAGCAAGACTGGCCATATAAAACTGTTACTTAGATGAAAAATAATATGCGACATCCTGGTTTCATGCCATCATCTATTTATCAATGATGAGCATGATGTTTACAAACAGTAATTAAATAATTAACTGGCTTTGTTGTTGAGATAAGTTTTGCAACAGAAACAACAAGCTTAAATGTGTTCTCCCTATGCAAATAATAGATTAAATATAAAATAGTTATTGTTTATTTAACCTAAGTCTGATAATATTTGTAGGACATGCAAGTTAAGATCAGTACAGATCAAAATGACTGAAATTCAAGTGCATCTCATGTGAAATTTAAGATTATCATGTTGTAATATTTTCTTATATACATTTTGATAACGAAAAATACTTATAGCACATCTATTAAACTCACCAGATAAACCCTAGGCAAAACAAATTCTAAACAATCAATTTATGAATGAAAACTGTTTATTTCTAATATAGCTATTGTCACACTTCTGTACCTTACACATGCATAAACTATTACAGATGGAATGACTCTACATTAAAAAACCCTCTAGAAGCAAGCAAAACTGCCTGGCCGGTGGCTCACAAAGAATCAATCTTCCAGCCTGAATTTCCCATCACCACCGACTTACTTCAGAAAGACTTTCAGATAGAGGAGACAATAGCCAAGGGTGCATTTGGTGAAGTTTATAAAGTAAAGAAGATTAGTGAAGACAAAGAATACGCACTTAAAGTGCTTAGTAAGTCACAGGTAAGAATTATTTGAAGTTATATTTCATGAATTCCTTTTGAAATGAGGTATTCCTTGATTTTTTTTCCCTAAAATGTCATTGAAATATTATTACTAAATATTTAACTTCAATCTAACTTTGGTTTGGTTTTCGTTAAGATATTGTGGGTTATTTGGGCAATGCAAATACTGTTATCATAAGCAGACTGTAATCATAACATTCCTTGACATACAACATAAGATTAGATAAGTCATAGACTAGACATTACTTAGATTATTATCTAATAGTGCATGTTACATAGAGAAGGCTGCCCAGAAAGAACAACCATAAAAATGCACTTAGAAATAGAAAATAAACCTAAGATCATTTACAGAAGTGAAACGGACAAATTCAATGGCATAAAATTTAAAACTCATTAAGTATGCTTTAATTTAATTCTTTTCATGATATTACTGTGCTAATATGAGTCGAAATTGAAACATCTGTATCATAATGAGCAACAGTCTGTCAACATAAGGAATTACACCTTTACAAACAGTGAAATAAAAAGCTGATTTAAATATTAATTTAAGATAACCATAATCTTGGATGGATGGTCTTTGATTAAAGTAATATTATTACTGTATTATTTGTGTATAAAAGTCACGTAACTGACCTGTAACTGGTTTATACACCATAGACATTATAAAAAGTCTCTTAAACATCTCTACTACATGGGAGAAAAAAGTTCCATGATGTAATGTTCAATTATGTGTTCTTTGCTATTTGTTTTTATACATGAAGTTTTTTTTTGCTAATATGACTTGGCAACACTTATGCTTAGAAATGGCTTGAGTATTATGAGTTCATGGTAAAAAGAGTTTGTATGGGTAATTGAAAGCCTAATTTAAGGCCCATTTAGCAAGGTACCAGTGGACAATGGCTAAATATTAGTTCCGCATGTACTGCCTACCTATTGTATAACTTTTTTATTGAGTATGTTTCTGATAAAAGTAAAACAAGACTAATGCAGCATATGCGCTTTATCGTCAATCATCTTATCACATTGACCTATATGTAAACTTATTGCCACTAAATGAGTTTCATGCAGCGATAAGCTTTCAGTCGAATACTTAGTGCGTCTTATCACTGATATTTCGTCGTACTTGTAGTTATACAGATGGGCCACGTGGCTACTTAAATAGATACACGCATAGTTCTATTTCCACGTTTTAAGTTGTCAGAAGTCGTGACGCTAAGTGATCCGGGAAGCGAGTTGATATCGTTTGAGTATTTCTGACAGTCGCCAAGCGAAACCAACAAGTATTGACTATAGATTAGAACATCGTGGTCTCCCGCTGAGGCGAGAACACGGTTGTAAGATGCGGTTCTAGATATTAACTCTGTAAAATACCGATGCGAATGTACCCACGAATATGTAACTAGTTTGATAGGTCAAAGTACGTTAGCGTTGCGTACATTTACCTCTGTTTGAACGTCAACACACTAAGGCTGACTTGTGATGATTTTGCAATAAAGTAACATTAAAACAATGTTTTTGTTATTGATGATACGATGCTATGATTAAAATATCAGTGAGTAATTAGCCGGTGGAACCACGTTGCGGCGGCGGTCGTGCGGAACGGGCCGCGGTCTTCCCTATCGTGTCTCTGAGTATGACACACGGTTAGAGCATCACTGTAACGCGTGCTAGTCCTCACATTGTATGTCTGACACTAATGATAACACGAGTAACCGATCATTTGATTATAGCAAACGCGTTTTGGAAGTCAGTTCTAGAACGCTATGTGATTGACCTTCGCTTCCTGGTACATTATACTCTTTTTATTAACGTGGTATGTTGTAACCATGGATGGAAATACCCAGACTTTCAATATGCAACAATTCGCTCATTCATGTAATGATATATTTATAATTTATAATTATATATTTATATTTTTCACTCACTTTTCCTGTTTAGCGATAAATTGAGCTAACTGATTCACGTGAGATTTAAATGAGGCGTAAATATTTTCAGATAGTGAACGAGAGTGCAGTTCGTCAAGTGAAGGAGGAGGCGCGCATACAGGCGGCGTGCGGCCATCATTCCTTTATAGCGGGCGCCGTGGCCCGCTGGCAGACCAAGAAAAGACTTTATATTGGTAAGTGTAGCTTCAAAATGGAACACAAATTGTTTGTTTATTTTTTTAATATGACGCAATGTCTCTTTATTTTTTCAATGCCAGTGCTGCGTAATGGGAAATTCAGGTTACAAAGTAGGTTATTACCAAACTTCACTTGCCCTACGTTGAACTGCGATAATAAATCACAACAATCGTCATGACATAGTTACTGATATTATCTGGGTTTTTATTAACAGACTTCGTTTATCAAGAAGTCGGTAGCTGATTAGAAAACTTAAAGGTGAATGAATCGTTTTCAAAATACAATTCAGGGCGGAAATCGTGTCTGCATGATAAGCACGTTGCAGTCTGTATTAATTGAATTAATAAGCACAACGAAATTCACAGAAATGGGACACAATGCAACGCAAAACGATCATAATATCAAGTATAAGATGTTACAAAGCTTTTTCCTGCTGCAGACGTGACACACGCGAGACCTGTGATAGTCACTTATTTGTTGAATGATTACATTATCTTACACTCTAAATATAGTGTACGCAGGGATGTCACGGACACTCGCCACTACGGCTCCATTGTTCCCTCCTCAAATACAATTTACTTCGAATTCAACAGGACGACCCAATTAGCCGACGAAGTTTTTATTAGCGCTGTTACTAGCGAACTAGGAGAGCAAATGAACCAGTATTTAGCAATTGCGACAAAAAAAGTAAAAAAAACTTTTCGTATCGTTAACCCTTTGACATTATCAATCACTTTAAATGGTAATTAGCTGAAGTCATCATCAGTTTTAGCCCGTAAAAACTATAAAACGCTCGAGTGCCTTCGGTGTTAGTTGGCGGTCAATGAGTCAACCTGTTAAGTGCTGCCTGCGGTCATAAGGTTAATTCGTTAGCAGGAAGTAATCTCGGATTAGCACGGCGGCTGATAACACTCGACCCAATAATAAAGGTGATTGTTCTTGATAAGTTTATATGACAACAATATAACTATCATTTTTATCGGTTATGTTTATCTTGGAGTGTTTGTTTCACGTCAGTTTACACCAATGAGGCCGTAACGTTAACTACTGCATATTGTATTTTGTCTTTGGTTTGTTTATTTTGTTTATTTAGGTCGCTTATCGGTAGGTAATTTGAACAGGGTTTGCGGGATCAACCTAATCATGCGTTAATTAGAATAACTTTCATTAAATGATGTTTCAATCTGTTTCAAAATCAATTGCAGCTTAGTCTGTTTGGTGTAAGAAACTCTTAATTAGTATTTATTAGTATGTAATAATCGTGATTGGATAACAGTTTCAGAATACATTCCGGGAGGTGAGCTGTTGGCTCTACTAGAAAAGTACGGCAAGTTACCTGAAGAGCTTGTCAGGATATTTGTTGCTGAAATTGCTATTGCTATTGGTAAGGATCTTTTAAATTATTGTATAAACTTCGCAACTCGAAATTGTACACAGATAATTCAGCAGTCAATATACTCTTGTTTGTGTGGTATTTCAGATTTCCTTCATAACGCTGGCGTTATATACCGAGACTTGAAGCCGGAGAACATTCTTCTCGATTCTGACTGTCACATTCGACTTATCGACTTCGGACTTTCTAAGTGGCTCTCCATCGGCTCGCGGACCACCACACTCTGCGGCACGCTCAAGTATATGGGTAAGTTTCAACTCCATTATTTTTATTGAAATCCACAGGTGTTTAGGAATATTGTGCTTACGTGATAGGACCACAAATAGCTGCTTACCTAGTTATAAATAACACGCAAAACTAAAACGGTCATTCTCCATTTCAGTGCGGGAGTTGACTCGTTTCATATTTTAAAAATGGCACAGTGCATCGCTCGCTCGGTATCCGTAGCGTGTGTGAGACCGTGCAGCCGTCAGTAACCGCCGCAGTCTGAGTGATTATGTCGATAGTAGCGGCTCGCACTGTTGCGTCGGCACACTGACGCCGGCAACATGAACGCACGCACTATCGCGTTCGAACTGTCGATGGAGGGCAGGCAGGTGGACGAGGTGGTCGCTTGCATCTTCCACACGGTACTGTTCCACCGCTCCAGCGGCAAGTTCACCTACAACAACGAGGAGAGCTACTCCATCCGCACCGTCAGCTACGTCGACGTGGACTGCGACTTCATCGACTTCACGTACGTGTGCTGCGAGTCCGAGGCGCTCGGGCGCAGCGTGCGGCGCGAGATCTCCGACTTCTCGTCGCTGCTGCGCGGGGCCGACGCGGGCTCGGCTCGCGGCTCCATCAGCCTGGAGTTCTTCCAGCGCCGCCGCGCTCGCTGGCCCTTCCAGCCCGAGTGCGTGCCGTGGGAGGTGTGGACCGTCTACTGCGAGCTGGCCGAGGCCCGCGCCGACCACGACATGCACGCCAAGCACGAGAACGTCGTCGAGATGCTGCAGGACAAGATCGTCTTTATCACCGAAATCATCAATCGGCACGAGTACGTGCCGAAGATGCCGAGCCGGTCGGACGCCGACCTCATCTTCGACACGTCGTACTCGGACATCCAGCCGTACCTGTTCAAGATCCACTACAACCTGTCGGGTGCTCCGCCCACGTCGGTGGGCAACACCGTGCGCAAGCTCATCCGCGACACGCTGTCCTTGTGATGCTCGCTGTGCCGCCACCCCGCCGCCCGACTGCTGCGACATACCGACGCCTGGATGTCACATACATAACACCAATTTTTATAATCTTTTGAAATAAACTAAATTATATTCAAGTAGATGGCGGCGCCATCGCGCAACGCGGTACATATTATTTTACTAAAGATATAAAATTGAAAATGAGTGATTTATTTTTACTACGGACATGTGTATATAATAATCATAATGATGAATGAATTGTTTAAAATTGAAACTATTGAAACTGTATTTTACATTTTGACAATACATAACATCTGAATTTAACATAACTGTGTCATTTGTTGTACTTATGCTTTGTTTGTTGCACAAACGTGTGTCGTAGTTATCGTTGCAATCAATGTTTTGTGTAACTTTAATTACTATATATCGGCTTTATTACTGACTGTTAGCTTATACTAAACTCTTTTGTGTTACATAATCGTTTAGGGCTCTATGTCTATTAGAAATTCCAGCTTGACTAAATTATAATGGTTGAGGTCGGTTAATATTAGTTACAGTATAACTGAATATCGAGTGCCTGGCTCATATACTCCGGAGCCGGGATAAGTCGAGAACTTGCTAGACGTCGTATTTACTAAATAATCTTTTCATGTAATGGAACATTTTGTCTGTTGTAATGTTAGTTTTAACTTTAGTTATAATGTCAGAGCTATGACTCGGAAGGCTGGTTGATGTGTCCATTCATTTCGTCGTTTATTTAAGCTTTGGATTCGTCTGTTTATTACTAAGGCTTTTTAGAACGGTTTCTCAAGCACTCGGAGGAGTTTGATGTAGAAATAATAGTTACCTAGAAATTTTATTGTGTAGTTATAGATAGTTTTTTTTATGTATTGTCATAAAACACATGAGTTTATGTTAATGAGGTGGCACTAAATCGTTTTATTCTTGACTACTAAAGTACTAATGCTTCTAAGTTAAGTCAAACACTTCGAGTCACACTGTACTCTTTTAGTATAGTCATTTGACTATTCACTTATATTTAAATGATCGCTTTGTGATATTGCCGAGAATAATTCAGAAATATTTAAAAATGTAAAAAAATATATTAATTTTTGATTACGCGTGTGAATCTAGAGAAGATTGAAATATAATTATTATATAATAGATATTACTTAAGTAGTTATATATTGTCAGTCATTTTTATGGATGTGTATTATAAATATTGTAAATAGCATTGATAGTGGTCACTTGAGTTATTCGAATAGTTGAACCGGTTCGTTGAGAGAGCTTTATCGGTATAGAATGTACTAGATGATCAGTGATTGTTCTGTGTATTATGTAAAAATATTAGGGTAGGCGCGGTGCGTGGAATATCTCACTCATGTAGTGTTAAGTGACGGTGAGGTGAATTATCAAATTTTATTGTAATGTCATTTTATTATCACCTTGTTCAAATATTTGCGATCTTTTTACTTTCACGACGCTATGGTTACGAAGTCTTTATTTATTGTAGCGCGACTCGCGGATCGTCGTGAAAGTAAAGCTTAATGAATCCATGACTTTCAACAGAACATATTTTAGGATAACTTTATTCTCTACAGCAGTTGAGCGTCATTATATTATGTATGTTTTACGCCAGAGTCATTTTGCTTTTAGTTTTTGTTTTCTAGAGGACTATGAACTGAGTCCATCCATACAATTCTGATTTACTGTCCTACCTCATTTTGTGACTCTAGCTTTAGTGTATCAAGTCTCTAGCCCTATCTTATCACACTTGTACCTATTACAAAATATTTATCAGAATTGTTTTGTCACCAAAGATGAGGCTGTACATGCTTTACGATCTTAGAATTCAAATTCTTTTAAATATTTTCCTAAATATGCTAAAAGATAACCTGTTTATGTGCAATGTTGATATTGTAAATAATGAATTTAAAAAAAATATCAGCAATGCATGTATTGCAATATCTTTTACTCAAAGGTTTTTATGATATCCATTTGTAATTTCATATCAGTAAGTACCTTAAAGTTTTAATGATTTCAAAATGTTTACATACAAAAACCCTGGTGATAACGACAATATATTTTATTCTATTGATACCTTGACGGTGTGCCTCGTAATAGTGTTAGTGTGGTATGTCGAGCACATTGTAAAGTAATATATCATTGCACTCTCGCTATGGCCTTATTTAAAAATGATGTTTTAGAACTATAAAATTCACGAATCGCGTGTAATAACGGCTGTTACATATTAGAGTTTATGATAAATGAAACAGGAAGTATATATGTTGTGATGTATAAGTTCAAAAAAAATAAGCTAAAATCTTAGTCTTGTGATATAATTTATATATAAGTGAATAAATGATGAAGTATTTATGTTGTTTATTTTTATTTGTTTTGTCTTATTCATTATTTATCTGAAACACAGAAAAATAACCCACAATTAAAGTTATTGTGAAACTTTTTAGTAGGTACACAAACCGTAATTTGCTCCTTTTATATAGGAGAATATTTTTGCCTTGCGTGCTTTCAGCAATTACAGATTTCATTCTCACAAAAATTACACGAGTCTTAAAACTTTAGAATAAATATGAAATTAGAATTACTATCGCGTGTGCGTGAATCAAGGACAATATTCCACGAATATATTTTGTACTCTTGCTGTTTTGGAAAGTGAAAGACAAGAGGACTTCGTGTGCTACCACGTCATCAAGGAGTTCCTTCCACTAAAAAGTAATTATTATGATTATAATAGTTGTATTAAATTAATGTTATATTTAAGCGTGGCTGGAGGAATGACTGCTGCGTGGAGCACAAGAAGTGTGAATGATTATGTAAATAGCTTGAGATTATATTGGTGCAGTAATTTATTATATTTTATACACGGTCTGGCTTTATAAAAGTTTCTTCTGACAATGTACTTATTACATATATTTATTTAAAAACCACGATAAATTCATGCACCAATATTAAAAGTTGAGGTTGCATCTTTAAAATGTAAAACTGGTTGTCTGCAGCCCCAGAAGTGCTGTCTCGGGAGCCGTACGGTCACGCAGTGGACTGGTGGTCACTGGGAGTTCTCGCCTGCCGTATGCTGACTGACGAGGTAAGTTACATTTTTAATCATCATCTTCCGAGCATTTTCCCAACTTAGTTGGAGTCAGCTACCAGTCTAACCAGGTTCAGCTAAATACCAGTGCAGTACAAGGTTAGACTGATTGTCAGACTTACTGGCCTTTGACAATCCGTAACGACTGCCAAAGATGTCCCGCCTTCAGTTTAACGTGCCCTCCGAAACACAGTCATTTGCGTCTAAGATACACTTAGAAAGTACATACTAACTTAGAAAAGTTGCATTGGTCCCCTGTCCTGGAATCGAACCCAGACACTCATACTTGAAAAGTTGGTTCTGTACGCACTGGGCCAATAAGACTTATTTTTATATTTTTGGGAATATAAAAGATAGATAGGTAGCTTCATCTCTCTCTCAGTTTAAAATCTACCTCAAAATAATTTATGACGCCATTGACATGGATCTCTTAATTTAAGCTGTAGGCCTGTATGAATTGCTAATAGAATCCGCCGAATGTTTTTCTAATTATATAACTTCATGTTTGCACAATAGAAACTTATTATAATTAATACAAAATGAGGTAGTTTATTGAGAAAGAGTTGATCATCTTGTCTTTTAACATAAAGCCTATCCAGCCGCGGCTATATTACGATAACAGAAGAAAGTAATTTCCTCAACGTTAGTTCATGCATTTGGGGTATGGTATGCGTTAAGAAATCACAAACATTTGACTATAAACATGATAATAAGGTATAAGTGTCATCTGTTTGCCAAGGTCCAAACTTTAGTTGTACTGGGACATCTTGTATCTCTTCCATGCGCTCGAATTTGTCTGGACTGCAGACGTGGACTCTATCTGTTGTCTTCTGTGGACTTACTAATCGGTTCCATCCTGCGTTATCTTCCGCCTCCTAAAAGTTCTGTCTACTACTCCACTCACCCTGATGAAATGTCATCTATGTATAAAACCCAAGGGTTCAAGTTTATGTATTCATCAGTTGAACCGTTTTACTACGACATAGTATTGGACAGTCAGTTCAGATTCTCAGGTTTGTCTCGGCTGTTAAAACCTAAGTAGCCTCTAAATAAAGTCATGAGGTTTACATAATGTCCGATAGATGCAACAAACAGAATTCTTAAGTAATGTTGCTGTTACTTTGCTCAAACGACCTTAGACCTAAGAGCACTTATGTGTATGGGTCATTACTATTGTATCCTAAGTAACTAACATTAAAATACTGTAATGGATAATAGGTATTAGCAATATTTTGTGACACGGCAATGAACTTTAGCGTATCTCATTCACTAGAAGTCCTAGGATCAGTTGCAACATCATCTTAAGTTAATGCGACTGTAATATTTGTTTGAGCCAAGTGTGCTTATCTGTTTACTTACATGTCTGAAGACTTAACTAACCTACCTATGCTTATAGTAGTAGATGTTTAGGTCCCTATTCGTACAACAAATCAATGTAATCTTATATGTATAATAAGCTACTGATTCTATCAATGAATAACTATCGATAACATGCAGCATATTGAATTCCAACAACAATCGTCTGTAAAACATTTATTGAAAACCTTTATTATAGATAAAACCATTTTCTTTAAGGAAGTCGTCATTATCATTGTGATAACGTATTCATACGCGCATGTCTAGCCCACTGCACGTAGCGTCTGTTTATTAGTATTCTGGTCATAGAGACCCTAAGAACTTACGTGCTCGTATAGGGTTCAAGTTCAACCTAAGGATAAGGTTCTAATGTGTAATTGGTTTCTCATCATGTTATTGTTTGATGTTTGTTTTAATGTAAGGTACTGATGACTAAGATTATGATGCTAGCTCGTCAGAGTACATTGCACTGTATCTTGGGAAAAACTATTTTCAAAGCTTAATGTTTTCGAGCTGGATTGTACTCTATGCTACTAATGATTAATTAGGTTTCTCATACAGGTAAATAAAATTGCTCAAAATTATAAAAACATATTTTATTACTTATAATACCGGAAATTCGATAATTTACTTTGACAAATAATAATTACAACATAGGTAATTTTTCGGTTCGGCTATTTAAATAGTCTCTAGATCTAATGAATAGTCGGGATATCCTCGCACTCGGCGCTTGTTGCGTCGGCTCGCACGCAGCACTCACTCACACACTCGCTCGCTCCGCACGCGCGTGCGGCGGGCGGGGGGCGCGTGTCGAGGGACGTCGACACACGCCCGCCGCCGCTGACCACCTCACTACTTATCTAGTTTTTCTCTTCAGAAGAGTTTTCTGCGCTAGCTTTTGACTCTGCACTTTCTCCGCTCTCTTCAGAGCTTGAGCTCGCTGGTTGGTCTCCTGAAGGCTTTTCTTCAGATTTAGGCGGGGCTGGTTCACTCTTCTCAGGTACTGGCACTTTGTTCTCAGACTTTGGCTCTTCGGCCGCGGGTGCGGCTTCTTTAGCGACAGCGTCTACAGCGGGCTCAGGTGCTGCAGCGGGTTCGCTTGATTTTAATTCTTTCTGTTCAGGCTCTGCCTTCTTTTCCTCTTTCGGACTCTCAGCTTCTTTGGAGGCTTCAGGAGCCGATTTGGGTTCTTCGACAGCAGGCACAGCCTTTTCCTCAGCAACATCAGCTTTGTTTTCTTCAGCTGGCGCAGATTTGCTTTCTACAGCAGGAGCAGATTTGCTCTCGGCGGCAGCCTCAGGTTTGTCCTCCGCAACAGTCTCCGGTTTGTTATCTGCAGCAGGCTCAGACTTGCCTTCTGGAGCAGACTCGGGTTTGCTTTCCGAAATAACAGCGGCTTCAGGTTTGTCTTCAGCGGGAATAACCAGTTTACCGTCGACAGTATTGCGTACTACGCGGAGGCTATCTTCAAGGGCAGGAGTGGTTTCCTCAGATTTCGGAGCAGCGGGAGTCGCGTCCGAGGAGGGTTCCGCATTCTTGGCTTCAACTTTGGGTTCTTCTGGTTTGCTCACTTCAGACTTTACGGGCTCTTCTGCTGACTTTTTGATTTCAGGCTCCTCTGCAGCAGCAGGGGTTTCCTTCAAGTCTATTTTCTTTTGTGGGACCGGAATAATAACGTCTGGCATCATGACATCATCAGCAATACTGGCGTCATTTTTAACAGCGTTAACGACATCAATGGGTTCCTCGGGCAACGCTGCAGACTTCGCTGATGCATCCTTGGGTACCTCGTTTACGGTTGCAGGCACTTCTGTGGCTTTTGGTTCCTCAGCTGCTTTAACTTCAGGCTCGGCAGCTTTCTCTTCTACCTTAGACTCAGCGGCGTCGCTAGCTTCAGGTTTCTTTTCAACTTCAGGTTCTGCAGATTTGGGTTCTGGTGCAACTTCTTCGGCTTTTATTTCTTTTTCAGGTTTTTCAGCTTCGACGTCGGGTTTGACTTCGTCTACAGGTGCGGCTTTGGCTTCGGGTTGTTTCTCAACTTCTGCTTTTTCTGGTTCTTCGGCAGCTTTCTTTTCTTCTGCTGGAGCTGGTTGATCTTTAACTTCTTCTGATTTAGCGGCCGCGACTGGTGCAGGTGGGGCGACGACATCAGGTTTCTCTTCGGCAACTGGCATGGCCAGAGTCACAGCCGCGAAGGCTAGGCATAATAGTAAGACCTTCATCCTGGAAAGACGAAAACGTACAATTAGCGGTCTGGCTATGTAATGACAGATTATTATGGATTCAAACGCACGTCTGCAAGTCGTGAGCGCGGTAAGGCCAATGTTACGCGCCGGCCGGCTTCGGCGTTTTGCCGCAATTTTCCTATTAAGGTTGATTCATCTAAGGGCCCGATACGCTGGGGAATAAGTACCTACCTATGTATCTTCGAATGATCTCGAGTTAAATCTATGCGCATAAGTAGGATGTAATTTATTTATAAAATAGGCTGCAGTGTGATAGAGAACTGAGAAAGTTATTTTGAACTTTCTCATGCACTGGGCAGTAAAAAATCAAGTAATTATGCACTGCGTCTTAATTTTATACCTAATTAAAAAAAAACTTATTCTAATCAATTTATATCCTTAGAACTTGTGTATGAACGCTTTTTACAATTGATCGACTGAATGAATCATACTTTTTGCTTGGCCGCCGGAGTCCGGGGGATTCATCTATTTTCCATTAGCTAGGAAGGTCGTGTACCCGGGCGGGTTCTATTTTTAGCGTATACTAGCCAAAGGTAGGGCAATAAGGCGATATCCCAGCTCTTTCTGGAATGCGGTCTGGCGCCGCACCGCAAATAGATAAAAACCTACTGTGGGAATCCTAAAATAGCCTAAGATACTGCCTGAAATTAACTTCAACATGCGGTACTTCGATGTCGGTGTAATTACTTTTATGCCTGGTTTTTTATACGGTTTTGTAAAATTAAAGTAATGGGACTCTCAGATTGTTAAGTAAAAGCTTTCTATTGAACATTTTGTTAGTTATACATATTGCACATGATGGACACTTCCTAGTGCGTGCTCAGAACTACGCAGGATGCGAAACGCGCGTTAGAAATATGGATGATCCGGCCAGACGTAGGCAACGCATTATCTGAATTTTAATTGGCTCATTGAATTGAATTGCCAAGTAGAATGCAATACATCGCATGAATGATTCACACGCATACGCACTTGTCTCCCCACGTTTGAGTCGACCTCGTATTTATTTGTCTCGTGGTATTTATAGTTTTGGAAAAACATTCTGATGGAAAAGTTCTCACAAAAATTAAAATGCGACCAGTCTAGGCGTCATACGTCAGTCACCGTTTGCACTGCCTAGAATTTGAATAAGTTTAAAAAAGTTCTTGACGCCATGTGGGCTAGACCATCTGTCTTGGGACAATCGCCGAATGTGAATGTAAATCGAATGTTTAATCAGAAAATCAATGCAGTTTTTTCCATGTCAGTATGTCTGATTCCAGCCAGCGTAAGTTGCCAGCTCTCGATTTTACTTTATTGCGAAGCCAGTGATGTTCCGATTTCGATTTCTTTTTTATTTGTAGCAGGTCAAGATGACCATTTCAGGTGAATCTTAACGTGTAGTTGCACAAGTCAAGTTCAATACGTAACGAG
Organism: Helicoverpa zea; assembly: GCF_022581195.2. Taxonomy (NCBI): domain Eukaryota; kingdom Metazoa; phylum Arthropoda; class Insecta; order Lepidoptera; family Noctuidae; genus Helicoverpa; species Helicoverpa zea. The sequence goes on along the minus strand of NC_061467.1, from coordinate 3,724,242 downwards.
AACCAGTTCTATAGGTTGTCGGTTACCGGTTATTACGCGGCGGCTTCTTACTTCATTTTATATACGATCACTTGGTGACTTTTTGGTTTATTTCAGAATTGTTCAATGTATTCAGAAGAAGAATAAAAATAATTGCCAAGCCATCCTTTTCAACTTGTTGTAATGAAAATTCTCAGTTGTCGTGTTTTATAGCCATCCTCGAGTTGTTGTCCTTTTGTGATAGTTGAGAACAAATGTACTTGGTTGTTTTATAGATAGGTAGTATTTCTATTTTTAATGGTAATATTTCAATTTAAAGGAAGACAGAGACGTTTGAAAAATTAGGTATCCTATAAAGACTCTCACACGCGTACCTGTCTTAATGTATTTTAGAGCCCCGGCGGCTAAAATAATTAAGATGAACTTACGGAGATACAACAAAAACCCTAGCAGGCAAAAACTGAAAGGCTTCAATGCGGGCTTCAATTTTACGAAACTGGTTCGATCAATAAACCGATGAACCTTGCGCGGGCGTTGCTCTGCAGCCCTGTGCTGTTGGCATCTGATTACATTTAATATAGTGTTATTACTGCAACACTGATCGTATCATTAGTCTTTTATATCACTCTTAAATACGAAGTAGAAATATTAATCTCAATGATATGATTTCCTTAGAAATTTACATAAAATCTCCAAAAAATCAAGGGAACGTAGCGCAGTTCAAAAAGTGCAAAATGACGTAAATTATATTCACAACGCATTTGACGACAACGTGTTTAATGTATGCGCTTGTTCGTCGAGTTATTTTCTGGAAGGATATCCTCGGCGGCTGAGGGCAAGGATTGTCGTCCTCCCACACGACGCGGCAATCTTTCAATTGAAGCCCAGCGCATGCTCGCTCATTGGCGCAATGAAAAAATTTGCCTGCCTGTAGGCACTCAGTACATGGTGCGGCGCGATGCTAACAACAACTCGAAGCTGTACACACATTGTTTTTTCGAACAAATTGATGCAACATGATTGCAGTTATTTATAGCCCATAGAAGTCAGCTTCAGGACTGTCCTGCGTCGTTTTATGTCGTCTTTCAACTCCTTGAGTTATTGACTTTCTCGCGTAGCATTTTGACTTTGATATATCGGTGATATAGCTGTCTACTGTTTTTTCGGTACAACCTAATTTTGTAGGCCTTGTGTACTCCATTTATTATATTGTGGCAGAACTTGTCACAGTTACAACATAATGACAATGTTACGCCTGACCGAGCTTATTTACGAAATGCACATATTTTAACGCCGATCTCCTTATTCGAGCGTAACAGATGAAAATTGATTATTTTGAACTTTGAAACACATTCAGATGTAAAATTTTAACTGCTGTCATTTGTTATTGTCAATTTTGAAATAATTTATGTAGAAATTGGCCCAATAATATTTCTTTTATATTTGCTAAAACGTTATAAGTCATACCTTGAAATAAGGAGTATCAAGTATAAAGTGGAATTGCTAAGCACAGTAATCAACATTATAATATGTTGCATCAGTAGTATTTTCTACGAGTAGTGATGTGATGTTTCATCAAAATGTTACAAGGACTCCGTAATGTACATCGTAATTACTTAGGCACACCATAATAACCCCGTTTTCTTTATCTGCCAAGTGAATCATATGAGTTTTTGCGGATGATAATAATCTAAGTTTATTCTTCTAACGTTATGCTCTAGGTCTCGACCTTTCCGTAGCTTTTGTTGAATGAACGAACGCGGAAATCTCAAGATTGGGTTTAGTTAGTACAGTATAAGAGAAGAATTTTATAATACTTTTATAAAGGGATGAAAACGTTTGCCTATGTATTAAATAGTTTGAATGACTAGTCCATATGATTGTTAAGGTACCTGATAAATTATTGAAGATGCGTTGTCATCAGAAATGTAATTTTCATGTGGCTTTACTGCATAATGTGCTGGAATCGTGACTATTTGTTGTTCCAATTACGTGTTTACTGCGTCTCGGACGAATCGAGATCCCACCAATCAACATGTTTCAATAAAATCATCGCAACACCTAGTATCGGCATTTAGAACACGTATTCTGAGGTAATTTACATTATGTCATACATTAACTATAATATCATCATGAATGGCAACATCATTACCTCACATGTGTAGACAATTAACTCATTGTTATTTCAAATAATCTTTCTACAGCAGTAGAATCGAAACATTGATTGAATTTGAAATTATACATGAGAATAAAGCGTCTGTGCACCCGCTGTTATTTAGGTCCTTCGAAATATTCCACTACGGCGGATTGAGTAATGTTCACGTTTTAGTAAAGGTTAATGTTGCAGTCCCATTCTTCGTGCAGGTATAGCCCATGTCCACTGTCCAGGTGCCTCACAATAAAATACCGACATGATGTCCACGCTTACTAAATTCCCCAAACAGGTTTCACATTCTTCAGATAGCTTTAACTGTGATTATTGGGAAATGTATTGAAATTAATTTCCATTAACGTGTGTGTTGTGAGGCAACAGTATAAATATACCAGTTCGTATTAATTTGTGGACAAACGTTTAAGCATTATTTAAACCCCAGGTGCAGGCACAACATTTACAGGCAAATCATCGTTTTCGGTGTGTTAGCTTGAAACGAGAACTGATCGACCTAGATGATATTTTTTTCGAATCACGTTTCGCGCTTTCTACAAAAAATGACCTGGTCTAGTAGTCTAGTACATAGTTGGTTTATTTAATAGCCCACTTTCTATAGCTGTACCTATGCAATTGTTAGGAATTTTTAATCGTACTAGATTGGGCGGATAAGTGTTATTGTGTGGTTGTCAGCGAAGCTGTGATGCATTATGAAACTCATTCGTACGTGCGGGTTGTGCAACGATCGACCCACGGCCCACGGTTCATTGTCGACGTATTGGGAGTACAGATCGATCCTATCCGGTCTACAATAACATCTCACTCGCATAAATCAAATACGCCGATGTGACAATGGCTCAAGATGGATTATTGGGTTGCGAAGTCAACCAAAGCCTATGTTGCAATGCAGTTTATTGAATTTCTTGATAAGTTAATGTAAATGTTAAATAGGTACCTACAGTATTAACTTTCGCATAATGTTATAAATAACATGAGATTAAATTTTGCTAAAAGTTTGGTTCTGGCGTGTATGTGACTATGTAGACATTGTGGGTAAGAATTTTAAAACAAAGCTAATTTTATGAACCACAACTGCGATATCTTGTAATTTTAATTAAATGTAGTGCAGTTTTAGCTAGCTACAGTGTGGCTACACTCAACACCGAGCTATAATGACGACTTTTCGTTCTGTATCGAATTGTGTGACCGGTAGGAATTTAAATATGCGTTGCGCACAATAAAAGTACATACGACATTCTGCATAATATCATGACGTGAATAAATAGATACCTCAACTAATAGTAGTTGTGTATAGCTTATATTTATGAGTTTCAATAATCATCATATTTATATGATTAAGTTATTTTATTACTAAGTTAAGGTTAAATGATTTGTGTTTAAACATTAAGCGCGGAGGTTTAATTTATACTTACGTTGAGATTATCAAGCAGATATTATAATTTTATTGCTATTTTATAGCCACAGTTATATTTTTAAGATTTAACTATATTATTAGGTAGGCATATTATCGTGTTATTTTGAAATCGATTTGGAAACATCAGAAACATAGGTACTTGTGTTTCTGAAGTAAGGACGCTAATCAAATATTCGAAGTTCAAAATAGTGTTGAAAAATCTAACAGAAAGGTGAAATAGGTACTAGATGAACGGTAAATACACGATGGACAGTGCAGTGTTAGAGCAGCATAGGTCAATGCCAGCGGAAGAACAGAGTTTGAGTAACGGCACAGTCCGGCTCGGGCAAGTGTGAAATGTCAACAAATCTCCTCATTTCGACTTTGACCACTTAAGTGTTGACTATCACCGTCTCTATGTAACATGACATTTTTGATCTTTAGTTGGTTTTCGGGCATAGGCACACGTTATGTAAGACGTGTTTATTATTTAATGTTACATTATATAATTTGTTGCATTTATTTTACCCAGTTGATTTAGTGGAAACACTACTGACACAATAATAGATGCCGCGGCAAATTGAATAGAGCTTTTTTGCTTTTATTTACTTATCAAGTTATTGTTTAAAAATCAGTCTTCAGCTAAAGGTGTCTTCGCAACCGTGAAGATCACAGTTCTTTATTCGAACCATGAAAATATTGTCTTTTTATGTTTATGCATAAGTCTCAAGATTGGCCTTGCTTGTCCGAAATAATTACGTATGCTGCTTCAGACCATTGTGGTGTCTAAATACCCATGATCCGTGGAAATGTTTATCATTATGTTGTATAATTGACGTGACTGGTTACCTTGGCTAGAGTAGAGTACCTTAGTAGCCACTTCGCTTTTTGCATAGATCTATACTATTTCTATAAAAGTAGGGTAACAAAGAGCTTCTGCGGATATTTCCATTAACGTGAGTACCCATAATACAATAGTGTATGTGCGATGTCTTATACGGAAATGTACTGCGCAAATCATATTGGTGGTTGCGTCACACTGGGGCGACAGGAGCGTATGCAAACTGACGCCATGCCAGATTTATGGAGCGCGGATGTGATAGTTTTGCTAACTATTCATGTCATTCGTGTAAAGGCTTTATCACCTATTGTCAACATTAAGTTTTGAATTGTTCTCCATTCATGAAGGTAGATTACCATTTATATCATAGTTTAACAAAACCCTAGTACTAAACGTAGGTTTTTTTTAGGCAAATGTATGCAGAGTTAGTTGGGTAGGAAATTGAGCAGGTTCCATTCCAGCGATCATCAAAAAACGTGTAAAACCGCAATTTTAAATACAATGCCATATACGCACGCCACTTGTATTGTGCGCAGTTTACAATGTTTTTTATTACTTACAAGTTAATGAATACTAACGTGTCATTTTTATTACTTTTTACTGATCTAAAGTTAGTTTGCACTGGCCCGGGGTGAGTCATGAAAACAATTTGATTTTTTCTTGGGCTTCGCGATAGCTCGACAAGCGGTAGGTTTTATTGGCAAGATGTTTTTATCGTAGTTTTGTTTCGCTCCAGTCAGCAAGCGGGGTCATTACTTACTCACGACCATCTGTGGCAAATTACTGATTTCGGCGCTTTAATTCCTCCTTCATCAGTTTTATGATTCGGTTCATTGTTTTTATTGAATTTAATGCACAAATTGATCTGATCTCGCCTTTCGGCGTATTAAAAAACGATTGTTTATAATTTATTATTGGCATGACCCGCGTTAGTCATAGGGTTTTTCAGTAAAATTATAGAGCTTTATTACTATAGCGCACATAATCTGAATATGAATATCAGAACACATACTTATTTATTTCACTTACGTGTCACAAAAATACTTTTCTTCAACGAATATAAAAATCACACCACTAAAACCTTAATGCTTAATAAACACACAATGTTTCTTGTTGGCTACGAAGTAACAAAGGTGCCAATGTGTTAAGCGAAGCCTAATGCTGGCATCACATGGTCCTGAAATCGATTAACTACGCTTTAGTCTCGCCTGAAGTGACGCTTCTTGTTCAAACATTCGCTTAGTTTTTCTCAGGAAATTAATTAGAATTATAAAAAAAAACAATGCCTTTAGGGATACAACAAAACAATAGACTTGTGTTTGGCACGGTGATGACTAAACAATAATAAGGTACGAAGGTACTTCAAATGCATGTTTGTGTCAACAAGCCCTAGTAGATATGGTAAGAGAACTCCATGGTAACATTAACGAAGCCATAATTTTGTAAACAAATACATATTGCGATCGTTAAAGCATAGCCACAAATTGACCATCTCCGGTGACAGGCACGCTACGTCGAGTTGTCTGTCTGATCTGTCCTGCCACTGGGAACAATCCTGGTCATCCTAGCGTGAATTACGCTACTTGTTTTATTTATTGTCTGGGCAGGTTACAACCTGTACTAAGCTACGATATAGTATACGAGTACGACATAGAATGCAACTGATCAATTTGAACTGATTGCGCGAAGTAGAGCGCGAGGTATTACAAACAATTCTTATGTACCTATTGTTAATTGAAATACTTAGTATTTTGGGTTTAAGTTATCAGTCGATTTTCATTTTCAGCAATGATAGCTTAATAATTACAATTTAAAATATACCTAGTTATGTTTTTTTTTTTATATGGGAGTGGTGCTGCGTTCTGTCCTGTGATTACCATTTAGTTTATGCATCCTAGCGTCAACTGCTTTACTTGATCTATTTGTTGCGTAAACAGGTTATTGTTAATGCCAGTATTATACTATTTGAACTAGATCTGTGTAATTTTATGCGTTCGAATTAGAGAGCGCGGCTACAAAGGTTTGTTTATCTTATGGTAGGTTCCACTTGGATTTAGTTTAATGCATTGACCGATCCTTTTTTAAGTTTAAATGTATAAAGATACAAAATATACATGTAAATATTTAAACTGCAAAAACACTAGATTTTTTATATTTTAACACAAATCTCTTAGCACTAGGTATACTCACATGAATTTAGGTCCTGTAAAATTGAAGGGCCGCTATAATCACTGACACAACTTTATATTTTAAAAGCTCCAAGTTATTTATTTTAAATGTGCGGTCGCTGTGACGGTCGGCAATGTATTGGTGGTAGTTTGATAATGGCCGTGTTTATATAGCGCGTTCGGGAGCGCGCGTTGACATAGCCGATGCAAGCACGCTGCGTATGACCATCTCCACCATCGGGAGCTTTGCCTTTTCAATATTATCTACTCCTTTGTTTTTAAAAATTCAATTATATATAGCTATTTTAGTTTATAGCATCATAGATTTTAATACTCGAGTGCAGCAAGAAAATATTATCACAAAATACCTTTTATTATATTACCTTTTATCTAATGATGAAAGTTTGTTCAGTTTAATGCAGGAACGTGCATTTCTAATGATTTTCAATTCGGAAATAAAAAAATCTAAACGTGCATCGATTACTGATTGCAACTAACCGTTAGTTTGCAAACATTGTTGAAAATTGCTAATATTGTTATTTCATGTTTGTAAAATTAAAATAGTAATTGATTAAAAAAATCAGCTATGTTTATGACCTATTCAGCAGTAAGTATCTAAATGATTTTATTTTACACGCTGTCGTAATTTTATTTACCAACAAGTTTATAGACATTGTCCATAACTATGGAATGTCTTGAGAAGCTCCTAGCTAGTTAGCATAATTTTCATATTAGTTAATGTCAGGATATTCTGCTAAGGCATTTTCTTCTGCAATGTATAAAACCGTAAATTATTTATATTTGCCGTTTTTTAAACTTTGAATAGAAAAGATCGATAGACCGACTATTTAAAAAAAAAAATGTCTTCGCCCTCTCGTTTTTAATATTCAAATATTTTTGCAGTTCAATAGCATTACATTTAATTACGAAATAATTCTCTGTCGTATCCTTAGTATCTGAATACAAGTCTTATCTGCCTGTTGCAGTCGGGACTCTATTAGAACTTTTTCTAATTGACCAGTGTTTCCAGAAAAGTATCATTTTAGTGTCCAGAATTACAGGGTATAGATTAAAAAAAAAGCCTTGACGCTCAATATGTTAGGTTCCTATATTTTCGTTCGATAAGGAAGGGCTATTTTCTTCAAAATGGTCTGAAATCTCTTTTAAAGAACAGGACGATTTCCAGTCACCCTGTATAAATACAAATGGCGACAGTTAAGCGTTATTAATTTTGCATTAATTAATTAAAGTCTTAGAAAGACGTGAATTCTCATCCTGTCCAAGATTATAATGTAGCGGTAAAAAATTCTAGTCTAAGTAATAAATATATTCATAGAAAAATATGAATTGATACCTAAACAGTTACCTACAAAATTTTCGATACTGGCTTTCATAGAATATAATATTGATAAATAAAGATAATAAATAGGATGGTATTAATAATTATGGAAATATTATTTGTAAAATTTTTATGACGAACGGGGTCGGTGCAATATTTCATCCTCTTCCATTTTCCCCTGTCACTCGTCATTCTGACACTCACTCCCTTCCTATTCATGTCATCTTCCAGGCAATCTTAGGACTTCCTCTTCCTCTCCATCCATCCATCAAGTACTTGACAGGCAGCTAAAACACCAAAACTGAAGAACATCATTGGGTTAACTCGTCTTCATAATGTTAAATCATTTGTAAAGTTAATTATTTTATAACTTTTGATTCAAGGGTCTTGTTTCAAGGGTCTTTTATGACGAATTTCTATTAATATTTGAAGTTACAAGTTCAAGTTACAGTGAGTAAGCTAAAAGTTATTTTAAAAACGCTTATTATTATTATTGAAAATGCAAAACCGGTCGTTTCATTCAAAGTTAGAGTAATTAATTTTTATTTTTTTTTGTGATAAAATTGGAAAAGTGGGTAGGTATGATAGAAAATAACCTGTCATTTTCTCATGCGAGGATTTTAATGTAATTTGTACCTATGTTATTTCAGCCTGAATCAGTTCAGTCGGAGACGGTGAAACTAGTAATTACGAAATTATTCGCTCTTGGTATAGGTAGATTCTAGAATAGGTATTTGCTATGCTGTTTTTATAATCAGTAAAAAGATAACTTCAAAGAATATTTTAATAAAAATATTATATTGTTTTAATATAAAAAATGTTTACTTTCGATTCTTTCCTAGAATAAATTAAGTTTGTGTTTTTTTCTAGAAATGGCATTGAACACGAAGGAAAAAAATCTTCAAGTATGTACGAATCTGAATCGTTATTAAAGGTTATGTAAAACAAAAAATACATGTTTTAGTTACGTATTATGTTATTTTTAGCTTTGCAGTATTAAAAATATAATGTGAATTATGACGTAAATGACACTCACTAGGGAAGGACTGCGCCCATTACTGACATATTTTTTTAATATAAGTACCTTTGTTTTTGAACGACGTCAAAAATCATCAAATGACCCCTCCCGCACTAGGTTAGCAGCGGTGAGGAAGTGTCAGACTCTTAAGCTTTGGTTTCCTAGGAAAGCGGTGCCGTCATGTAGCGGCCGTAATACAGCGGTGAATGACGTCACTAGAACGTTGTCAATGTAAACGAAATGGGGCGGTTTCCTAGAGAGCGGTAACGTACACCGTAACTTCAAAAAGCGGTGCCGCCATTTGCATGACGGCCGTCTTGACGGTGTCAGATGGTTTGGTGAACGTTTTATTGAAAGCGGTGAAGCTTTTTTAATCCGTATTTATGTTTGTTTTTTCGGAACAACGTAAAAAATGAGTTCCAACTCTTGGAGCAGCGAGGACGACGAAATTTTAATAGATTTCGTTCGTAACCACGAAGCAATAAATAATATAAAAAGTAGAGATTATAGAAAAAGTCAACTAAAACAAAATCGGTGTCGTGAAATTTGAGAAATATTAAATAAATCAGGTTAGTAAGTATAATACAACTAAAAAAAAGTTTATGACGGTGTGTTAAAACGGCCGTGGAACTTTCCACATGTCATCACCGTAAAGACGACCGTCTATTTGCGTCTGTAATATTACGGCCGCTATATGACGGCACCGCTTTCCTAGGAAACCCAAGCTTTACTGACTAAAAACCGTCGTGTTCCGTCATAGGCCTTTTATGTACCAGGGCCGCGGTATCTCTTTCGAACAACCCGCAGCCCCGGCAGGCCTTGGCCCTGCTGGGCCCCGCTGGGGTTGCTGACATCTCTTTGAGGAGCGCGTGGAACAACGCGCGCCGTCGACACGGGTCTGTCGTCTAAGCAGACAGAGGGACGATGACCCACCCGAACTCACCGCCCACAGACCCACGCCTACGGTGGCCGGGAGTCATCACGCGACACCCGGCGCCCATGGTGTCTACCTGGTCCAGCGCGGCGGCCGGGATGAGAGGTGCGTACTCTCTGGCGTTCCGCCTCCTCCTTCTCGAGCATGACCGCTTCGCAGAAGGAGGCTACGGCATGGCCTCTCGCCCCGGACCATGGCCTGAACCAGGGCCGGACGCGAGAGGTCGCCGCCGCCCAAAGCCTCGACGAGGACCCGGCGGTGCCCTTCCCATGCGGGGCACACCTGCACTGTGTGGTCCACCGTATGGCGCCTCCTCACGACCGATTCGGTGCAGGTACCTCCCGAAACAACCGTGTCCGGTGAGGACCTGCGTCATGCGGTACGTGAGGGCGCCATGACTCCTCTCGAGCCACTCCTCAAAGAGGGGACTTACCACCACGATGGTGGCTTGCCCTCCACGATGGTGGCGTGCCCTTAATATAAGTACCTTGTGTTTAGATAATATGGATAAACAGTAAAAATCCGAAATATAAGCATAAATTTTCCTAATGACTCGAAGAACCCTAAAAATACATAATTTATGTATCGCTCAATTATGTTCAATTTGCTCAGACACAAAACTATTAGTGTATTTATTTAACAGTTTATTAATGAAAATATTGATTCATTTCATATTAAACCTTCACCATTAGATAACCTAGTGTTTAAATTACCATGAAGTATTTAACATCCATAAAATTGAGGTCTTATATTCTTACACCCAGATAAATCATTCTTATTTCTTTTACATTTCGAGGAAGAATGCAAACTTTTCCCGACCCCATAGTCCGCTTAAATTACTGTGAAATCCCGAATCAAATTTAAAGTACTTGACAGGCAGCTTCTTCTTCCTCCTGCCCTGTTCCCAACTTTATTTGGGGTCGGTGCAATATTTCATCCTCTTCCATTTTCCCCTGTCACTCGTCATTCTGACACTCATTCCCTTCCTATTCATGTCATCTTCCAGGCAATCTTAGGACTTCCTCTTCCTCTCCATCCATCCATCAAGTACTTGACAGGCAGCTAAAACACCAAAACTGAAGAACATCATTGGGTTAACTCGTCTTCATAATGTTAAATCATTTGTAAAGTTAATTATTTTATAACTTTTGATTCAATATAGTCACAAAAAACAGGTCAATGTAATTTTGGACCTTATTTTAGGACATTAGGCTTCGGTTTTCGAACGAGGTAAATACGAACTCGCAAACGAATTGGCGGAAACATAGGTAATAAATACTAATAAGGAAACATTAAACTTTAACGTACAATGTTTGTTATGTTCATATTCGTCCCCTGCTCTGAACCATTGAAGCCTATAACAGTTAAATATCCTGAAATTCAGTATTGCATATTCAGTCAGTGGCTGTTGACTCCGAAGCTCAGTTAAGAAAGGGTGTACCCAGTATTCTGTATTTATTCATATGTACGTACGTAGTATGAATAGGAAAGGAATAAGTGTAAGTATGACGAGTGACAGGGGAAAATGTAAGAGGATGACATATTGCGCCGACCCCAAATAAAATCGGGAACAGGGCAGGAGGAAGAAGAAGTACGTACGTAGTATTAATTCATAATTGAATTACATGAAAAGTGTATTCCAATAACTTAGTTACACGAGAAGAACCTAGTTAGCTTAGTTAAGAGATCGACACACATAGTCACACTTATTTATTATCACGTAAGGAACCCAGACAGAACCCAGACACACGCAGCTAGACAACGAATGTCAATCCAAGTGGAAGGGTGAAACGTCGCTTCAATTATGTTGCCATTCAATGAAAAGGAATTAATTATAAGCACATAAGTTCATACACATTCTAAACAACAATTTTCAGTACCAAAACAGTAATAATGATTAATTAATTTATAATTAAACAATTGCTATTAAAAGTGCTAAAGGAACCCAGCCTTTCAGAAAATTGTGGAGGTATTTTTTATTGAAAATTTCTAAATTCTTGGGTCGTCTTTTAAGAAGCAAGAGGCTGTAGAAATATAAATAAAATGTAATGTAAAGAAGGCTCATTTCTGTTTTTAAAAGTTTATTGTTGTTTGCCTTGTTAACAAAGGTATGGAAAATTCACAAATATTCCATTTGTATTCACAAAAACAACAGAATTTAAAGGACCTCACCCACTGAACTTTAAACAAAGCCTAATCGGTTCAAACAGCAACGACCGTAGCTATGTACCGACAGCAAAACAAACCTTTTGATGTAGCTGTGTCTCCGACCTTGACATTTCTCTTAAAATGTGAAAGTACTGAACGTTTGGTGAACTACCGTTTATCAGTGTTAAGTAACGTTACATGTTCGTTTTATTACCGGTCCGTGTCGGATCATAAAAACGACGACATCTCCACGCAGGAAGGTCGGGCGTAGGCGATTACAGACGCCACATTTTCTTATTCCAATCGTATTCTCGGTTTAATACGAACTAAGCAGTTAAATTCTGGATACGATTACTAGTACCAATGATCATTTGAACTTTCTATACGACGTGCGTCGTGAACGCCTTCGATAACCAACACAAGGTCATTTATAGATTCTATGTGTATGTTTGTATCTATTATTGTTGTATTGAGTATTATGTACTCGTATATTTTATGGTTACGTACTGTCCATACTTAATTTTCCTGACATGAAAATATTCAAAATAACTAAATTCAGTAACCAAGAAGGAACTAGGAAGTATAGAATAATTTAAGCGTAAAAATGAATGAAAAATGTATGTACATGTAAATCACGTCATCATCATTACAATTTTACACAGGCGGTCCATTGATCGCATTTTAACGAAGGATTTTCCGATTTGTCACACTAATGAGAAACAATAGACATGGGTAATAAAAAACTTAATAGTATCTGACAATCTTTACCGTAACTGTGTTGTACGCTTCTGCACAGACATCGTTTTACAAAACATGACTTGACGTATATCGCGGAGGATTTTAGGCTTTGGTCTTTGGTGCAATGTAGGCTCGATAAGGAAAAATAACTTAAAATCCAAAATTCTGACGAGGTTATTTTGGATGCTAAACAGGCTCCGCTCGTAAAATGGACAAAGGGCATCAATCTCTCTTGATGATTACTCATTTGTGGAACCAGGGATTCGAGGTTTGTTTGGACATCACTTGTACTTGTGTGGCTAATGAAAATAAAATCTTTGGCTATCGATAATTATATTTTCCGTGTTATCGAAACAAGCCACATGGGGGTCATACGTAATCTGGTTTGGTAAGATGCGGTTTCTGTCTGTATTTTACATAATATTAATCTTAATATAATGATGTACTTCTAACTTATCTTAGTTCTGGTAAGTTGTAGACAAAATACTCACGGTAGTTAAGACATTGACTATTTTTTTCTAGACCCAGTATTTTTCCAAATCCTCGAAGGCTTTGTTCTAGGCCAGCTCCAAGCAAAGACCAATTAAAACCACAATTATCAATCAAATAGTAAAACTTCAATGTTATACAATATTGTTATTGTACAGTTCACTTATTTCATTACGATTACCTGAACATTTTAATACGCCACGAGCTTACGTATTATGTTTAAACAAAAATATATTAGTCACACCCACTGAAGTATGATAAGACATTGTTTAATAGAGCGTCATAAAAATATTCAAATTTCCGTAGACTGGTTGAATAAAAAAAACTGCGAACCGCTAAGATGGAAACGGAATTTTCCGTAACTCGCGCTTTTCTGAGGGAAAAGCATAAGAAAGACAAATTATAAACTTAACTCTTTGACTTAACTATAGTTATTAATTTGTATTGTATCTTGGTAAATACATGTTATTATACTGTAAGTACATGTATCTTAATCACATATTTAATATTTTGCGGCTTATTTACTGTAAGGGATGACGGATCGATTAACGAAATGAAACAGAAAAATGTCGTGACAGGCTTTAGGTGATCTTCACACTGCCCCGCATCACGCTGCATCTTGCGTGTCGACGCACCTACGCGCGTTCCTGCGGGAGTGCAGATCTGCATCATCATGCGGGTTTTTCACGCACTCACGCGCGTAGATGCGTTTTGTAAATTCACGCACAGCGAGTTCCATTTTCAAATATACACGTCACGCCCATTCAAAATCACGCGCAGCATTGCGGGATTCAGTGTGCCATACCTTGCGTCTCGCCCCGCACCTACGCGCGGGGGTGCGTGTTTCTCCGCATGTATGTGCGTGATCCGCATGAACGCGCGTGGATGCATTTTCAGTGTGTTGGACTATGCGTGTTTTCCATACAAACGGAGATATTTCCATACAACGGAAAAAAACGCATCCACGCACTACGCTGCATCATGCGGGGCAGTGTGATAATCGCCTTAAAATCGTAAAATTGAATTTCATGCTGCGGACTGCTAAAATGTTCTACCGTCTGCATTGTATCAAAAAGTCGTGTCATGTAGATAGGAAACACAAAAATGCATCAATAAATAGGTAAACCAATTTATCATAGTTTTTTCTGATACAATAAAAGTTCAATAAGCAGTAGGCCCTTAACTTTTAGAAATAAGTACCTATAGCTAGCATTAGCCTAGCAGTAAATAGTTCGAAACATGATACTTAATTATCAGTAAAATTTAAATAAGTATATTTATTTCACAAACTTGGAAACGATTAAAGATGCATTTAGATGCATACCTTGCATGTATTAATGACTGGCTTCTTCTAAGCACTTTAACGGGTCTCGTAAAACTACATTATTACCACATAAAAAAAGCTATTTTAATATTTTCCAATTAACCTGTCTTCCATAAAAGTATTTTTTTTCTATGTTCTTGAATTAAAAATGTGAAACCAAGTTATTTAAAACTCACTGTCAATTGTATCAACAATAATAATATAATATCAACGAATTTTCCACACCCCGAAGGTTAGATTTTTTAGCAGATGACAATGAAAATTGGCACTTATGTTGATTTGACAAATCTCGGTCTAGGTTCTAATATGGGTTTAATCAGAATAATGATATGGCATATACTTATTTTCGTTATCTCTGGACTTACATATTGGACACGTAAGAAGGTGAATCGCCCATTGTCGCATAGAATTCAAACCACATTGAATAAAATTGCCTCAGCACCGAAAAAGGTTTATTATAAAGGACTTTAACTTGAAGGAATGTAATTATCCAGAAAAAATACATGCAACTGTAATGTAACTTACTTTTATTGTAACATGCAATTTATTTTAAACAACGCGCACGTAGGTCCCTTGTGGTTTCGAATTGGATTTGTAGAGAACCCGATGCTTCTGTATAATTAGCACTTTGCCTGTGGTTGTGTTAGCGGCTTGGTGTTGGTCTTTGCTTTTCTTTTAGCATCTCCTTCTTGTGTCCCTAGTTGGAGGGTACTAATTAATGATTCTAAATATTATCTTACATCGGTACGCTGAAATGAAAAGATAGTTTGACGTTGTTTACCCCTAAAAATCACGTGATCCAGAAAAATGGTAGCTTAAAAGAGAAAAATATGTAAGGCTACTTAAACTTCAGCAAAGTCGCTAAAGATGAATGAAAAATATAAAAAAATAGAGCATCTTATAAACACACGTAGGTACATGTATAGATAAGTGACGAGTACCTGCTATGTTTGTCACTTGATTGTGAACGTAAATTACTCCATTATAATAGTCATCCCACCTCCGGGAAATCGTCAACAAGTTTTTTTTTTATCATAAACAACACGTTATTTTGTTTATATGTTATTGAAAAGCTCTTTTCAGTACTCAAGCTATTTGAGTTCATTATTCAGATTACCTATTGTGTTTTGATTACAGGAAAACAGCTACTAATGTGATTCTTATGATTAGACCTACAAGAATTTCTTCAAATTCAGTAGACGTCTTCAGTTTGTTTGAAATGATTTCCTAATACCTAGTGACTGAATACTTTTATAGTCATGTACTAGATTTCAGTCTTCATTATTCAATTGTTTGTAGAGCCTGCGCTGTTTTCGACAACTAGATCTTACTGAGTGTGAATTCCTTAAAAGAACTGGACAAGAACAAGACTGGTAAGAGAGCTAAATATAATGAAAAATCATGATTTCCCACGCAAAAGTTGCGAATTGATTATCCACCCAGTTACTACTAAAGCTAGACAAAGTTGTTATCTATTATTATAATAATCATACACTGTAATTCATTACTATTAAACCCTATCATTATAACCATTCGTGACTTTATGTGAAGTTTAGCTCATCGCACAAGCGAAAAGAACGTGGTGATACATTCATTTACATTTGTATTATAATAAGGCGTTTCAATCGTAGCATTTTTTCCTCTATTTCCTTCAAGCGTGGTCACGTACCGTGCATATATTGTGGCGATGTACGGTCAGTATCAATCTTGTTACCGCCATGTAAAGCGATGATCGTATCGTTTAAAAATACCTAATATAACATTTGTTTGCAATTTGCATGCAACCCGCGCCGCTTATGCGTCTACGCTGACTCATTTATTCATACGTTGACATTACAACTTACGCCAGTGGCAAATCAACGTCACATGAAATAATCGCTAGTAGCCTAGGCATGTGTATATTATGTGAAAGAGTTGAAAATGTACTCGTAATTGTTAAATATTAACTGCTCATGTAATCACCCATAGGCGTGAAATTTTAATTATAAGCTAGTTTCGTTTAAATCACGTCAACACCACTTAATTTAGGTTATATAACTACAGTCACGTCGTTTACATTCAATTAATCGGTTTATCCTAAAAATACATCAAAGACAAATTGTTATTGAATTGTCATTCATAGTTTCGTCGAAGGTTTAAATTGTCGCTAATTTTAGATTTGTGCAGTCATTGGTTCTTGATGTTTTGGCAAAAAACATCATTCACGGTCTGCGGCGACTGGGTGCATCATCAGGTGATTGTTAGCAAGTTTTTGGGGCTTCTATAATAATATCCGCTTCAATGAGTCCACTGATTAAACCTGCACTGCGTAAACGAAGTAGCTGAGTTACCTACTGCCTATGTTGCTAGAAAGGTCTTCTTGAACAATTTCTGTATTCTTCTGAAAACGCTAGGTACCTAAGGTTGTGCGTGGGTTCACAAAGACGTAGTTTCAATGAAGGTTTTAACAGTTACGAGACGCTTGGTAACAGGGTCTGGAAAAACATTACGCTTGAAATAATTAGTTTTTCGCCGTGTGTTTTTCGTTGCTACAATTCAGCATGAAACGGTATTCACAGTACACGGCTGTTATGTAAGTCGTTTAGAATCTTTAGAACAAATGGGATGACAATATCTAAATATCCGAAAAGAAAGTTCGTGCATTTAAACAAACCATTTTATTAGGCGATATTGTAAAGCATTGTTATAGAATACGGATGATGATAAATATAGATTTTATTGTGACCAAGCCTTTAATCAACGTTGAGATTCGTCAAATTCTACTGCGTGCCTCATCGTAGGAAGTAGGTTGGTAGTGAATTGCCTTATGTGGAGAGCAATAGTTTCGGTAACAGATATAATGGTCCTAGGTACCAACTTCCCGGTAGTGACATGTACAGCATACAATTTGTAACTATAAAAATTAACATATTTAATAGATCTTACATGTGTTTATGTCAGCGTCGCATAATTAGTCACATCACATGGTTTTCTAAAAAAATTCGACGCTTTTCGTTTGGAAATTGAAAAGAGGAGTCTTTGTTATTGTAATAACAAAGTTTTCAATCTCAAAACTGCTTTAACAAAATTCATTAACATAGCCAAATAATAACTTTTCTTGATATTGTTGTTCTGCGCGAACGTAAGCATTTGTTTTGCATTTTTTAACGGCCTCAGATTGGTAGAAAATACTTACCGGGGGCAACGTAATTTATTTATTACGTAAGAATAAGTAGAAAAAAAAATATCTAGGTCATCATCAGCCCAATTTCATTTAGGGTCGGTGCAGCATGTTTTCTCCTTCCATACTCTTCATCTCATGGGTATTTTATTTTCTTGTTTACTGGCATTTGTTCTCTTTAGTCTACTGGCCTAAGGGTACGAATCCACTACAGACAGTGGTTTGTTAAATAATGAGTTTATTCGATTGTTGTTGACAGTTCACGGATAGTGCCCTCATGAAATGATCCGAAACGTGATTCGCACTTGTACAAATTACGTCAGCCATCTTGTTTCGTATTTCCGAGTAAACAAAAAAAACATTTACGTTTACTAGGTTATACCATACATGTAGATAGTTTAGATGCTTAGGGAAGATTAAACTACTTGGACATAAGGAAGTAAGACAAATAAAGGAAAATAACTGAATATACGAAGCACGTGCTCAAAGTCTAAAAAACCTGATGGAACACAATACCCAGTTATTTTATTTCGGTGATGGAAATTATCGTAATGATTGCTATTGGTTAAATTAGCATAATATTATCGACTGAACATTCGTACCTTTTTTAAAGTAAATAATTGTTTTAATATTTGGGTAGCGGGAAATATACTCTGTTTGTACACGGTAATGGTACCTAAGCAGCATCGATAAATACCTAAGTATCTTTGGGTTTCTTCACCTGGCACGGACAAAATATATAACTCCGCAAGTGGAATACTACGACGTTACGACAAAACTTCTGACAAAAATATTTTTAAAGTCCTTTCATATTTTTTGCCGAGTTCTGAGCGTTTCCCAAAGTTTCAATAAAGAAAATTGTATTTTTATTTCAATTTTTTATTGATTACACATATTTATGCTCGCAATGCCTAATGGTTTTAAACTTACTATAAAAAAAAATCTACTATACTGCTACTTACATACCTTTCATGAAATCCAACTGTTCTGTCCAATTTTCTGAATGAAAACACAAGTAAATATTCCCAGCTAACTGAATAAACTGAAGCAATCGTGTGCCAAGGAGAAATGGCACGCAAATATTTTGCGTCATCGCCCGAACTTCAAAATAGGCGTGGGCTTCTTCTCGTACATTCACTATAATTGTCTTCAGTATGTTGACTTTAATATGATATTCCTTACCGAGGCAAATGACCTTACAAAAGATATTCAAAATATTTGTAGCTCATTATGAGATCTTTTCATATAACTTTGATAGTATTTTGGCAAACGTAGGATCGTATTAGCATTCAGTAGCCCATTGTAACGTCACTTTGTAGTAAACAACAATTATCCTATTGTTCTTAACAAGCTAATAGGTATTGGCTGTATTTGAAGTTGGTCAGGCATCATTACATTTAGCTACAGCGGTGTATTCTGACTACGGATCACTAATGAAACCAGGTAACCCGCTTCACCAATCCGCTTTCAGGTGTGGTTTGCTCTTTTCTCGTCTTGTCAGTTAATCTGTAAAAAGCCGATGAATGATGATGAATAGTATTTGCACATAACCTGCTGACGGTTAATTACAATTAACATTCTTGTAATCCTCACAGTAACGGATAGACAGTAATAAAGTTGGCATAATGTGTAGTTAATTGCAACCCGCGAAAGGTCACGTAACGAGTAAGGAAACAGATACTGCTATCAATTTTGCCCTCAACGTTTATCTGCACCTGTTTACAAATTAAGGTCCTGTTAAGCCGCGTACGCACGTACGAACAAATTTGTTGCGTTACATGATATGCAACAACTTGGTTCGCACGTGCGTACCACTATCGAACATCGAACACTCTGTTCGTCAAACATGTTCGCGGCGATCCTTGTAGTGTGTTCTGTATGGACGGTGTTCGAAGCGCTTTAATAACTTCACAATCGACCACTTCCAACGGCGCCGTCATGGCTACTAAGATAGAGTTCACGACTGTTGTTCGCGAACTCGACTCGAACTATGTTTGCGTTCGTGTTCGAATATGCCGTCCATACGTACGAACCAAATGTTCGGGTCTGGTGTTTGTGTTCGCTATGTTCGTGTTCGTACGTGCGTACGCGCCTTTACATAGAATTAAAGGAACATTTTCTTCGTCGTTTACACTAAATGTGCTCTATCACGATTCTTTCACCGATTAACACAATTGCAGCTGTCCTTTCACCTTGAGGTGTTATTCATTCTAAAATATCTGTATTATCTATTAATAATATCAAATCCTCTATTTGAAGTTAAACCGATTCCTGATACATCGCCCACGTGAAATAGAGATATTGCATTTTGCTTCACAGTATAAATCTAGTTGACATACATTACATTTCCTTATTTGCTTATGCCAGGTGTTTGTATGCTTAATAAGAAATCATAGAATTTCATCAAGTTTGAGACGTTTTCCGAAACAAAACCAAGCAATCAATGTCATGGATGAAGTATACCCCGTAAGTGATGTCTGACGTTCCAAACACTAAATAAACGCGTATGAATTAAGCCCCGCTGAAATAGCCTCACGACATTCGACTAGAAATGTAATTACCTTGTGTTCCGGTTTACCCGTTAACCGAGCACAAACCGTTAATGTTACTTAATCGGTTTTCGGAGCGACTTGGCTCGCCCTGTTCGGTCAATCGGATGGTGATTAGACGTCAATCATGTATTAAGATTGAACTATCACCGCTAAGCATTCAGGTTTTCGTTTTGCGCCGGCGCACAGTGGATCCAAATTGAAAAATAGTGGACATAGGCAACAAAGTTCCAGTATCGATTCCATATTTTTTTATGTGATTCTTCATGATATTCCAGACAACTTTTACTCTTGTGAAATTTCTTCTAAAGTTGATCGTTTGTCTGAAAAAAAATAAATTAGATTTTTTTGTATGGAGCAAATCACGTTTATTTTTTTTTCTTCAATTGTACGAATATGTTAGGTCTGTGGCGTGAGTATATGATACCTAGGGTCATTCTCTATCCAAGAAAAAATATATCAGCGCCGGCCATCTGCAGCCGCGCGAGTAATCATTCGGTAAAAAAATAATATTTTCTATGACATTTTTTGCCTTTTAAGATCAATTCAAAGTATATTTTCTGTCTCACTTGGCTGTTTTCACCTTATTTTTGGTTAAATATATAGTTTTAATGGCACATAGGTACTCACAACTA
The DNA here is from genome assembly GCF_022581195.2 of Helicoverpa zea. NCBI lineage: Eukaryota > Metazoa > Arthropoda > Insecta > Lepidoptera > Noctuidae > Helicoverpa > Helicoverpa zea. The sequence continues at coordinate 3,703,357 of NC_061467.1, read as the reverse complement.
GTAATTCTAGCAGAGGTTTTGTTATTATTGCATGTTATCGGTGGCACCTGCATTGTGATTGATGACTCATTTTTGTTGTGCGCTCGTCTAAGTGCACAACTAATTAATTAGTCATCGAAAAATGCTCGTCTCTGATTGGCTGTAATTTTTTTTTACTACCTGCTACCTGTAAAATAAATATTATTTGTCAAATATAGGTGAAATAGTTTGATTTTTTATGGGCAAGACGTCGATAATCATTATCTACACAATCAAGCGTATGTAAAGTATAGTATAAGTTATCGTACGTATGATCGAAAGAACATTGTGAAATTATTAAAGCCCTGAAACAGCCCCTGTTTGTCATACCAGCCCTGATGGGCTTTTGTGGGAACAGTCCAGAGCCGGATCACTTTATTTCTTATTCCAGAAGTGGGTCCGGCAAATTTTCGGACTCTGCTATGAGGCATTCTTCTTCCTCCATAATCTCGCTATCACAGGGAGGCTCGGTAGTCTGTAACAACTGATTTGCTTCAGGCAACAACTCACCATGAACCTGTTTCGTTATTTTAGGCCTTATGTAGGATATGTGGGGATCAGAGCTAATTAGAAGTCCATGGGAGGATGTCTTCGTTTGTTGCTGTTCTGTCCGTTTTCCGAGTTTGTCTCTCTCTGACGTTTCTGAAGTCTTAAGTACTTCCATCTCGAGAGCGCAAGTGAGGTATAAAGAGCTAAGCACTTATCTTCAGAGACGGTACTTAGGCTCTGCTTTTTGAATAGTCGTTCGTGTACTTGGGATAGCGTTTCCGGATTACTGGAAAGGTATTCGACTACTTTTGCCAGATTCGTTTTGCCTACAACTAGTCCTACAACTCTTCCTCTGAATTTTCTTCTACTATGGAAGTAGAACGTCTTTTTTTTTTGCTTATTACATAAGTCTTCGAACGGTTTTCTGTAGAGTGTAGATGTTACCGCTTCCGTAGTACATACTGCAAGATTAGGAACATGGGAATTCACATCCACTGGCTCAGATAAGTCTGCGTCCGAAAAGCCCAACTCACTTCTCAGGTCAACACTGTCAAAAACAGGCCAGTTGATTTTTTTTTCCAACCAATTGCGATTATTTATACGATTCATAAAAGTTTTTTGACTTCTACTTGACTCTGTCCACTTTTTATTTAGACTTACACAAAAAAGCCGACAGAACTCCTTGATTAGGTTTTTGTCTTCTTCAGAAACTGTGGTATTTAAAACAGAAATTATACTTTCATATAGAAACATATAATTTTTCAGATCACCACCACTTCTTAATTTCACAAAAAGATCTAGGTTGGTACAAAATCCAGCCATAGTTCTAACGTAAATATTAAAATAAAAGTATTTCACCGTGTTCACAAATAAGCGACAAGAGCGAAACTAGAGGGACATAATAAATGTCTTTGTATTTATAGTCAGTGTTAATTACTCAAGTAGTGAACATATTAACATGACTAGCAGGTAGTACAAAAAAATTACAGCCAATCAGAGATGAGCATTTTTCGATGACTAATTAGTTGTGCGCTTAGACGAGCGCACAAACAAATGAGTCATCAATCACAATGCAGGTGCCACCGATAACATGCAATAATAACAAAACCTCTGCTAGAATTACTAGTTGTGAGTACCTATGTGCCATTAAAACTATATATTTAACCAAAAATAAGGTGAAAACAGCCAAGTGAGACAGAAAATATACTTTGAATTGATCTTAAAAGGCAAAAAATGTCATAGAAAATATTATTTTTTTACCGAATGATTACTCGCGCGGCTGCAGATGGCCGGCGCTGATATATTTTTTCTTGGATAGAGAATGACCCTAGGTATCATATACTCACGCCACAGACCTAACATATTCGTACAATTGAAGAAAAAAAATAAACGTGATTCGCTCCATACAAAAAAAAACTATTTTTTTTTTTCAGACAAACGATCGACTTTAGAAGAAATTTCACAAGAGTAAAAGTTGTCTGGAATATCATGTAGAATCACATAAAAAAATATCGAATCGATATTGGAACTTTGTTGCCTATGTCCACTAATTTTCAATTTGGATCCACTGTGCGGCGCCGCGCAGTTGACATAGATCATTTAGTGTGCTCAATTAATGTTGTGAATGTTGTTTGTGCTAATTGACGTGAATTTTGTATGTTTTTAATTGTATTCAATCTCTATTGAAAACCAGTTGGTATTTCCCCGTCTAAAAAGAGAGATTTAATACTGTTTTAGAAACTGATATGAATATGCAATGACCTGAAAATGTTTCCAAAAGTTTAAGCTTTCATTAGTTGAAATTGTATCGTGGGAGAGTGGAAGAAACTTGCCTTATTCGGAAGTATATCTTATTCCCGAAGTCTCATAGGACTAAAGCCAAGAGTAATTTTCTTAACACTGTTTTAGTAGTGAGCACGACTCGTTTAGCAATGCGCTGCATACTCCGCGATGTTTCCGTCATTTAAGGTTAATTAAGTTGCTTTGTTCCAACATTCTGACTATTCATACTCCTAATTGTGAATTTTTGCATGAACACGTATATTTAACGTTGCATCTCAAGTTCTCAACATACATTATATAGGGATTTAGCAGTTACAATTCTTAATAACGAAGCAGTTTTTGTGAATTTCAAGGCATAATGGAATCTGACATTATCAAAGCATGAATCATATGTTCAACTGCCATTATTAAAACTTTATATAAAATGAGGAAACATGTCGGAAGTAACAATCATTACCGGAGTTGTAAAAAAAAGTTCGTGACTACAAAATACCTGATCTCCTAGTTTAAGATTAGCAAAATTGTTCTGAAAAACCCATGACGGAAGAGTAAGAACGAAAAGATGAAGCTAATATTATCGAACTTTTTCATAAACATATGATGGTGTAGCTCACTATGACTTTGTTGTACAAGCCCACGAAGGAGAAAAGACTAGCGGAGATGCCCTAACGCAGGTAGGTCACGCGCCTTCAGGTAGGTCAAATACGTCACGACTACGTCACGGCAGGCGTGGCTGGACACCGCCCATATACCGTCCTTTACATCAAACTGACATCTTGTCATAGTTGTATTTTTACCACAATTTCAACAGATTTTATTTGTTACTCGATTAAAACGATGAAATGCGCTATCATTAATTGTAGAAATTTCTCAGGATCCAAACTCAAACATACCATAGGATAACATTTCACGTGTAAGTAATATTTTAGCTTTAAAACATATTTTTTGCTAGAGACATCTGTCGTCGAATAGCTGCATTTCTAGAACCTCTAAGTGAATTTGTATTATTTTCGTATCAATCTTGTATCAATGTATATTATTGGTACCAATTTTTGCCTTAAAAAGCAGCTTCATTTTTCCTTGCATCCTACAAGTTTTTTTATAGATTATTTACAAACCAAAACATATGATATATTATCATGAAAATTGAATATTATAAAAACACCATCTTTCGGTAAGTAGTCGACTTACGTAAATTTGAAGTAAAATTGCGTTCATCAAGACAGAGAGACCCGTTACAAAATTAAGTGCTACCAGACATCGAAAATGCAATCACCCATTCTTAAAAAAGGTCTTATTTAAAAAAGCTGCAATTATCTTAAAATTAATCATAACTCTAACTATGTATATTTATTTATATTCATCACTAGCCGTTTTCCCGCGGTTTCACCCGCGTACCGTGGGAGCTACTGCCCGCACCGGGATAAAATATAGCCTATGTTACTTGCAGATAATATAGCTTTCTAATGGTGAAAGAATATTTAAAATCGGTCCAGTAGTTTTTGAGTTTATCCATTACAACCAAACAAACAAACAAAGTTTTCTTCTTTATAATATTAGAATAGATCAGCAATGTTTTACATAGGTATATCTCTCTTGCCGTACATACTTTTTGAATGTACCTTTACTCAGAGCAACATCCGACTCACATAAAGTCTGCTACTTATTTAGTGGATGCGCCGTTATGATACAGTTGTGAAAACTCTAATTTGATAAACACTGTCCCTATAATTTTAATTCCCATTTTTCTTGGTGAATTTCGTAATGTGGCAACATCGAAAATAACAACAGTCATCGCAGCACGGTTCTAGAACAAATAGAACGAATTTTCGTGCTTGTGATGCCATAGTGGCTAGTAGACGAACTAACACAATGCCATAAGTTGATACTTAAATTACACCATGGGGGTATTTTAGACCCGTGGTGAATAAAAATGATTTTTCATCGAGTCTCCGTTTAATAGTTCCTAGAAACCTATTTCATTTCTGGAGGAGTAAATAAATTGTTGTGGGGCAAGTTCTCTGCACAAAATAATAATTATATAACAATTAATTTTCTAACTTTTTTATCTCTCTCTTTTTCTTCGTTCATTTCAAATGAATGCTTCTTTAAACTTTCTAATTGAATTACTATTTTAAAAGAATTATTAATTTTGAGTATTTACTTTACTTTTGAGTATGTCACTAGTGGTCGATGTTAGTTTAGGGTTAGATTTTAATCATCCTATTCCACGCTAGATGGATTTACAAAAAATGGGTGGCTTCCCATAAAAGGCGTATAAGGGTGGAGCACGGGTGGAGACAGTAACGTTCCTCGTCCCCCGCTCACCCGAATTTTGGCGCGCTGCTTTGTTAGGAGATTTTTCGTTAGGGCATCTCCGCTAGTCTTTTCTCCTCCGTGTACAAGCCAAATCCAATTCGATCATTAGGTCAACATAATAATACATATAACGTCATGTGCCCAACAAAGGCCTGTTCCAAAAACTGTGACAATAAGCGAACTTAAATCGACAATGGTGATACTCCACAAGCGATGGCTAAGTATGTAATGTAATTTGTTAGTACCTACCGACATAAAAACTATTCCAATGCCATAGGGACAATAGAACCTGAGGGAAAAGTTGCCTAATTTAATCAAGCCTGTTTTAATTGGGTATCAAACTATACTTTTAGTAGATACTGTTAAACACATTTTACAGGGTCTTTACCCTGGTTCAACTTGGCCTATTTAATTATTGACATTAAATTGTTGTGTTTACATTACGGGAATAGCGACCTAGGAACTCTAAGTAGTGTAGCCACTAAAAATAGAGTTCAGACGAAAGTAACCAAACATTTAGCTCTTTTCCTCAACCCTTTTTTTTTACAACCAGCAGAAACGCTCTAAATTAAAATGGTCAGAAGCTGCAAAAAAAAGTTTAACCGCAAAAAGTTAAAATCGATGCTATATTATGGGGTTTACCCAACTGTCTCTTGGAATTTGTTCAGCTTCGCAATTATGTTTTTTTTTTCGCTCCAACGTTATTATCCTTTATGTTCTGCTGGTCTTGTGATTCATCATTATTATTGAGATTTACAAAAGCACCCTCCGATTTTGCTTACGGTGTTCATTCAATAAGTAGCCTTTAATAACAGAGTAATCATGACGTAGATGTTAAGTTACCTAGGTGTTATTCAGTACACTTTTTTCTGCAAAATGTGTCATCACCGACATTATGAAACTGTTGACATTTCAAATATAACTACTTAAAATTAAATAGCCGTTACTATTTAAATACCACCTGTATTGTCATGCATGAGAAGACAATCTTGTGTAAACATGGCTATGTAAAAATAAAGCAATTTACCTAGCCTTGGCAATCATTCTAATTTCCCTATAACGTTATCATGTTATTACTTGTTATCCGCGTGGTAAATATCCTTCAGGGCTCCATTAGGTGCAATTTATTGGTCAGCTTAGGACCGTTCTAATACATAAAATTGCTATTTGCATCGTCTTTTTGATGGAGACGATCGTCGTTGTGACGATGGCGCCAGCGCAGACGCTACGAGGTAATGGCAATGAATTTACGCGCTAATGACTTCTACTAGCGATAGGTACTACTAACTGATCTCGATTTATAGAGCTTTCTAGAATAAATGTGTTTTTGACAACAACGTACTGATTATTATACAGGTTTATTAATTGGATCAATTTGCATGTGTAGGTAATCTATTTTTATTGATAAAATACCGATCCATGTCACAAAAGCTTTTAATTAACGGTTATTTAATTAATGGACATAATTAATAGTACCGGTTTAAAAAAACGTTTTTGAAATGAGTTTTTAACAAACGGTAGTATTGGTTTAGAATCTAAATATAGCATGGCAATTTGCTGCCCAGGAGCTATTACTGGATGCTAACACTAAGTTTGTGCAAATAAACAGGTCCGGCGAGCAGTTTGCCCCGCGCTTATTATAGGTAATCATCCCTCAAGTTAACGATTGGTAATGACAGGAAGGTTGCTTCCGCGTCGTCGAAGCATTGGTGTCGGACAGACTGAAACACTTCACGTTGATGTTGTCACTCAATGCTGGATGCAGAAGTGGCCTGTGGGAGGACGGAGATGAACGATAATTGCGTATGTCCCGCACTTTATACTGTTCTAGGGAAGAGTTAACTTTACTTGGGTAAATGCTTGATAAGTCAACATTCCTGTTTATTTCAAGAAAAACATCTTTATTGAATTGAACTTGCACTGTAAATATATTTAATCGTTTTTCTCTCAAAAGTACACCTGTATAAGTAAGTGTATCTGTGATATCTGTAACGGGCTACGCCAAGCTTTACTTCTGACTACTTTGAAGATTTAGACAGGAATAGTTTAAGTTGTTATATAAGCAGTTTTCGTGTTGCATGAAACCTTCGAGATTATTCTTGCCCTTCGATGGAGGCATTAAGCTAACTAGTAAATGTTGACCACGGTACTTTGTCTTTGTGGTAAGCAGTCGTGCTTACTTGGAATTTTAATATTTGGTTCGCTGTTTCCGACTAGCGGCTAACTGTTTACTTCTTTTTCATTGAGAACTGCAGAAAATGTTATATTTTTTATCATGATCGTATGTACGTGTTGTATTAAGAGAGCCTAGAGATTAGGTTATTTATAAAAGTGATTATACCCAGAATTAATTATAATCTACACTATACAATATTTATTTAGGCACCTTCCCCTTGCTGTTTGGCGCACGAACTTTTTATCATGAAAAAGTAACAAAAAACCTACATTAGTTCCATTTTATTTAAATCTTTGGTAAGTCTGTTAGTATTCAGCTTTGTAGAGGTCTCACTCAGCTTGATTATGGGAGAATCGCGGTTGGCCATAATATATTTGGTCGAGGAGTCAAAGTAGGACGGTACTTTTGTAGAATCTTCATTGTTTACATACCTAAAGATGTATGCTATGAACTTATACCGTAATCTTTAACATTATATTCCTCGGAAATGTCAAATTAATTTATTTGTGACAGCTGTTTTAAAAAATCTGTTGAAGATCGATTCAGAAGCTTAGGCTGTTAGTGTACGGTTTTAATATACTCATTACAAAACTTACCAGGTCCTTTGCCGACGAAGGCGGTAAAACTCTAATTCTGCATTCCAAAGCCTATGGCCTCGATAAAAATTAAGCCGCTTGGGTAATATAAGATATATTACCTAGTAAAAGAAACTAATAATGGTCCATCGTTATTCTAAGCAATTAGGAACACAATTTAGACTACAGAATACAATTTGGATAAGAAGACTACCCCTTTTGTTTTGTGAACCGAGATCATTAAACGAAGAGCATTATGTGAACTGCGGAAAATAAACCAAAGGTCATCTTTATTACCGGCAGATGAGCTCTCGCCCAGTGACGTTAAAATCGTCTTAAATTTAATGAATGCCGTCGTCTGGGTCGATCCAATGCTGAATAAATAACTACACTTTACTGAAAAAACTTGTACAACACCTGTTTATTTATAACACCTATAAAGTTTCTCCACGTGACTACATTGCATTAAATGACGATAATTATGCGTGTCGTTAAAGAATACAAATAAGATGTAAACACAAAACGGGTACAATGTCAAGGCCGTTGACCGCAAGCCGACGTTAGCGCACTCGAACCACCCTGACACACGTACATATTTTCTGCGCAAACGCAGCGCTCTACATCGCTCATATGAAATGTGGCTTTCGTCTTAATCTGACATCAATATTTATGGAAGACGTCAGTTTCTTAGCTTATTGATTCGGAATTGATGAGAAGAGTACAAGCTTTGAATAATGGTCCCTAAGCTTGAATAAGACCCTTCCCAGGAACTTGAGCAGCAATAATTTTGCCTAAGCACATCATTAATCGCATTTGAAATGCAAATCTCTTTTCATAAGCTTCTGAGCAACAGGAAAAGATGCGTTAAAAATATACCACAACATTAATTTCTACATTTTATAGGGACTTGTTTTATTATTCCTATAACTTATTTGGAATAGGATAAAACGGCGTTCAGGTAATTTTCTGAACACAGACGCACTGGGCTGTTAATAATATTTATGATTGTGTAGTTAACGATCTTGTTAGAATAGTAAACGGTAAGGTCAGAAAAGGTTGTGGTTAAAGATGCGATAAGTGTTTAAGTTTAATAAAAAGTCATAATGTAACTTTCATTCCTAGCACGCACGAATTGCTACAGTCAGAAAGTTCTCGTACCGACGACATACATAAGCACGTAAATCTAAGTGCAATGCACCGCTGAAATTTGCGTTTATTTCATACCCATCACAAAAATGTGCAAATCTGATAGCACAGCGGCGGACACTTTTTAGTCGTAGTTTTTTTTTGGTGAATTTGTAGGACGTTGGCCGCTTTACGAGAACAGTGTTTCAATGCCTAGATTAAAACTGACCGTCTCGGGTTAAGAATATACGCGAAGGAAGCACTGATTTCAAGTAGACTGCAAGCTTGATTTGAGTTTAATTTTGCTTTATGTAACATTGTTGATAGCTCTACCGAGCTCCAATCAAGCAACTAAAAAGCGATAATAATGTGACACAACTTTTATGAACTTAATTAAGAAGGGCTCCTACTGCTTCGTTACTTGCATTAAAATATTTTTATGTAAGACACTTTGTAAGGTAGCTCTAAGCCCAAACTCATTTATGTATTTTATTTAAGAGTAGCTTTATGTAAATCGCAACTTAGTAAAAGCAAAATACTCCAAGGAAAACATTGCAATATAGTCGTGGCATGTTACACGAACTTGAACAAATTGCCCGTGCATCCATGTTATTAAATAAAACACATTGAAGCAGTCTGCCGTCAGAGTCCTGAGTTAACGTATGTCTTGTGGGTATCTATTTTCCCCTCGGGTTGTTACAAGTGGTTATTCATCATACAATATTAATATTTCCGTCTGCAAGTTGCAACGGTACTGCTTGCTGTCGCATGGTGTCTTAATGTCCCAACTCATCACAATAAGATAATAAGATACTTATTTTATAATAGTAGATGTATCTGCATTTGTATTCCTACCCTACTTGGTAACTAACGGAACTTATAAATGCTTTTGGCCTGAATGAACATTTAATTAAATATGGTCTTTGGGCAGTCTGACATTCAGATTAGAAGTAATATTTTGTTAAAAGTTTTATTTTTACTGGATAGAGCTACTATAAAAAAAGCAAAAAACGACAATGTGGCCTAGCATCTGATATGGATCTAACCTCACGAGGTTAATTGCGGATCAAATAGTTGGCGCGTGTTTTATGAAATATTTTACGGAAAGCAGACTACGTCCGCAAGGCTGAACATGTTAGTAGGGGAAGTTTAGAACAAAGTCCAAACTTCAAACTTAACCAACATTTTTGTAATATTCTTGGTACTTAAGGGAATACGTATGAGTTAATCCTAACTAATATTATAAATGTGAAAGTAACTCTGTCTGTCTGTCTGTCTGTCTGTCTTTTCTTCACGCCTAAACTACTAAACCGATTTGTGTGAAATTTGGTACAGACATAGTTTGGAACTTGAGAAAGGACATAGGATAGTTTTTATTTTAAAAAAATATAAAAATAAAAATTATTCCGGACATATAGCGCCATCTATTGGTCAAACCAAAAATATGCCGGAAGTCACTATTCCATGCGAACGAAGTCGCGGGCAAAAGCTAGTATTAAATAAATTGAAACATTTGGGTTTTGAATCGAAACCCTTGTGACAAGATTAGGCTTGATCAAATCTAGTGTTTATATTGTTTTGCGTTTATCATCTTCTTACGACTCCAGACTAAAATCCATTGTCAGGAGGATCAAAATAACTGAAAGCAGATTTAAACCCGTTAAAAGTTTTTGTATCTAATGGAAGTCAATGACTTTTTGGGGTTTCATTCGGAGTATGCAAAGCATCTGCTCTACCTGGCTGAATGCAAAACTACCTTTTGCGGGTGAGCAATAACTCCTAACTTTGGACCAACATAACATAAAGTTTTCTTTTTATTCCTTTCTTGTGATAGTAACGGAATATGTGATTTCCATTAAAAGTTGTGTGCTAATTTTGGTCCAATTTGTTTATAGTCCTAACAGAATTCTTCCATCGCCTCGTGAGTTTATCTTTTTGTTACAGAACGCAAAGTTTATAACTAAAGTTGACGTCAATCTATTCTTATCAATTGAAAACCGATTCAACGCAAACGTTTTGGACGTGACATTGAAATAGCATAAAAGAATATTGTCTGAAGACATTAACAGCGATAATACATATTATTTTTGATAAAATTTCACAATAGCCATTGCGAACATCGATCACGAGTAGAAGTCAAGGTCTTGAGGTCCCAGGACTGTCACACAATCATACCACGCAATCACTCGTAAAATAACTTTTTAATTAACCATCATTGTGCTGGAATTACGACACTTGTAGCAGTGCAGCTGATGTGCTGATACATTATTTCACCGAATGATGTAAAGGTCACACCTTTATTAGCAGTCATTGATAAACTTTCCATGTATCAAGGCCATACGTGACGTTTACATTGAATACCCTAGTGTGATTCAAAAGAAATAACAAGGTCTGGAATGTAGGTAACATTCCGAACCATTGAACGCGAGACTTTTATAGTAAACATCCTCCCTTGTCTGCCGTGTTCATCCGTACCACTGATTGCCATTTCTTCTACCTTCCATTAACGTACCGTGCATTGTTTCTATAAGCAAATCGTATTAATTCCTGAATAATTTTTGATCATCATTGATTACATTGGATAGTGGATCCATCAAAACTTTAGTAGCTTCCTAAATTATGTCCTTAAACCAACTATCATAATATGTCCATAATATGTCCATAATATGTGTAGGTAAAGTGAAAATCAAATTCCAGAAGAAAAATGGTACCTAGTAATTGAAATTATTTGGATGCTTTTATGAAAATTCATTCGTTCTCACTTTAACCATGTGACAGAGCCAGCATGACTTTTTCACATTTTAGATATCTCAGGCGTAACTTTTCATTGGAAGAACCTACATCATCATTCATTTTATCCTGAAGGTTATCTACAAAACGTATATTTACCAGACAATAGCTAATTAACAATCGGCCAATAAAACGTCAATTGACACTTCTCTAAAAGATTTATAACGGAAGGACATACAAAAGAAACTCGCCTGAAAACTGATAGGAATCTGAAGGAAAACCGACTAGAGGGAAATATTTAGATATTTTCGAAAAAGATCTGATGCTTGGTCAGACTAAAGAGCAGGTGATAGTCTGCATTAAAATAAAAACAACGAACCTACATGAATACCAAGAAAGGTCATATAGTTATCTGATTATCTGCAACATAGATAAGTGAAACAGGATAATTTGACTTGATAAAACAAAAGTGTGTATTCCCCAATGAAAATGGACCGAATGAATCATACATACTTTTATTACTTCTTAGAGTTCGGTAATAAGTCTGTGCTGCCTTACAAAGGAAGATAGAGTTGCCTAGGTACGTTATTGGGTAGAGGAGGTCAGACTGGCAGTCGCTGTATGCAAAGTCCTGGTACCTACTCAAATGCTTTTGGTTAGAGTGGAAGCCGATGCCAAGATGATTGGGAAAGGCCCAGGCAGATGATTATGAATTTAATATCTGCGATCTCTAGAACTGATTATAAACATTTGGAGTTGGGAAACTACCTCACATTTGGTAAACAATTTTCCAACGTCAAAATTGTAATACGCCAGTTTTCTTTACCTTGATCAAAGTATTGGATACGCATTATAAATAACACCTATAAATGACAGAAATATGGCTTTTCAATATTTTCATTGATGCACCTAATGTAAACAAAGTCATGTTTTATAATCAAAGTGAGTGTTATCGTTTTAGTTAATATCTAGCTTGAATATATTTAATTTAATAAAGGAGAAAAAGCAAACTTTTCCTGTAGGAAAAGTTACTAAGGAAAAATCTTCCCCGACTTTCCCACTCAACAACCAATGGAAAATTAATCTAGTAAATTATTATCTTACTTGTCATTACGGGAATTATCCTATAAGAATGGTGTAAAAGGTAACTAACACTTGGTGGAATACATTAAATGAATCATTTCTAATAACCATTGAATTTGCATAGGTCCTTATCGGGACGTGTGATACATAGTGCAATCACTCAGTAGTGTGAAATGCACATTCAAGTGACTATATAGATACATTATAACTGGAAATCTATTGATGGGACTAATAAGTACCTATGTATGTAATGTTATTTTTAGGGTTCCGTACCTCAAAAGGAAAAAACGGAACCCTTATAGGATCACTTTGTTTTTTAGTAAATGGTTATCCACCTGCGGCACCTATTTACTCCACATAGGTAACATAGCTAATCTATATGGTATTCGGCTCAACCTTGCCTACTGGCAGAAAACAAGAGCCCAAGAAATAAATAAAGTGAACCTAACATATATCTTATATACCTACACTTGCATTGTTACGCATATTTAAATAATTACTGAACTTACTGTTCTTCATACGTTCTCTTCCCGAGGCTTCATTTTATCGTAGTTTCCATCCTAAATGATAAAACATCTTATATGTACATCAACAAGCCCAAATTCAAAGGATTATATTACAAAAAGCGGCGATTCATATTATACTAGCCGTTTTCCCGCGGTTTCACCCGCGTCCCGTGGGAACTACAGCTCGGACCGTGATAAAATATTGCCTATGTTACTCAGGAAAAGTGTATCTTTCCAATAGTGAAAGAATTTTACAAATGGGTCCATTCGTTTCGGAACCTTTACAAACAATAAAATCCTCTTTATTATATTAGTATATGTAGATTAATAGCACAGATTACTTAATAGTTTATAATATGTAACAGATGTTCAATATGACCTTTAGCGAACTTAGTAACAAATCAATTATAATGAAGATTTTATTGTATTCCATATAATGTATGTTAATAAAATAAGTAAAAAAAAAGAAAAACAAGTAGACAGGCATTTGTTCTTACTAGGTATTCTATTTGCACCTAATTACTGAATAACTAACTAATAACACCTAGACTGAAACTAAATGTGAAAACAGCATCTAAAAATACAAAGGCTAAATATATTTATACTGAATATTGTAAACTGCTATTGTGCAACTGTGCATGACCTAGGATATTGAGGTTTAGGATAACTTTATTCTCAAAAGAATACAATATTCACTTACATAACAACATTGAATATCATGTAAAGTATTATTCAATTAATTTATGTACTTCGTTCAATTATATTCAATTAATTTATGTCTTCGTTAACAACGGCAATGTACATTGCCGTTGTTGCTTCAAAACTCAATTCGTTAAAATGTATGAATTCTTTTGAAGCAATTAAACATCTTAAAATAAACAAGGTAATTAATTATAAAATTAGCGCAGAATTGTTTTATTTGTGGAGATGCAGGTAATGCACATACATCCGTATTTGTAAAAAATTGTTTGAAAAATAAATTAGAGGATATTCGTGTTAAGTCCTTGTTTTATTATTAGCAATTTTGCATATTTTTGTGTAGGTATAACAGAATAACGACAGCAGGGGCTGGCACTACATCTATCTACTCTTTTTATACCAACTGCTGACTAAATATTGGGAAAAAGCTAAGCAGATGATACTGACGAAATCTCTTATTTGCATGACTGCTAACGCTAATCTTAGATTCGGAATGGCATCAAAAATTCACAGCATATTTTTAATTAAAATAGGCAAATATTATTGAGCACTTTTGCGGACCGGATGTAAATATTTTATATTTTAATTATTTTCCTGCAGCTGCACTCGATGCTGACCGTGTTGAAAAAGAAAGCAGCAAAGCATAGTTACAGAAACTAAAATGAAATTTAAAAAAAGTGGTACAGTTGGTGACTTTAATCTAATACATATTTAAGTATTCATTTATTATTCACAAAAGCGGTTGAATCGTGACCAGAACAAAATATTAACATTATCGTGCCCCTGTATTCGGAGGCGGCAAACTGATAAAGATAAGAAATAATTAGTAGTCACAGCGGTCGTTCTAACGGAGCTTTGTTCTTAATTGTAGCTTGAGTGACTGATACTGGCAGCTGTGAGCTGGACTACAGCGAAAAAGAGTCAAACAGGTTTTATTAAGCGCCCCAGACTCTGATGTCGCGCCCAAGGAAGGCATTAAAAAAAAACTTTTACGAAAGTGAAGCTTGGGTCACTAAGTGTGATATTGAATTACTTGTACATAAGAGGACAGTGGTTCAATGTGTCGATTCATAGTTTATCAACTTGCAAAGGTCGTTAATTAATAATCAAATGATATTCATATGAATAACTTAATAACATCGACTTCAACCTAGGTCAAGGTATTCAGGAAAAATCAGTAAACGACTATTAACATTAACTACCTATGTCGCTATCCTCAAAAGCGGCTATTATGGGAAATACGAGTAAATCGCTAAGCCATGAAATTTCATGTTCATAAATTTTCATTTTATGACCTCAAACTGCAAAAGTTGTTTTTTCGTCGCCGTAATAACATTTTTATGTGCAACAATATACTAATTACGTTCCCAATCTTAGGTTCCATTACTCCGCCCTCTCGTTAAGCCGCTGAACTCCCAACACAATCATTAAATCGTGCAGTAAATTCCATGTGTGCAATTAAGGGGCTGGCTCCCTATTTTTAGCCGGACGAGTGATGTTGACTTTTTTCTCTTCAAACGAGGCGCGAGACGGGTTGCAGTGTCGTTCCCCTTAAACCTTAGGGCTCTCAAACCTACATAAGTATCGAGGCATTCGTGTACGACAGAGATGGGTTCTCTTGATTATAAATTAAAATGGCCGTATGCGTTTGCGATTGAGTTTGAATTACCTACCAGTTTTGTGATTGGAAGGTGTTTTGTTATTTCTTTTTTCATTGTATCTATAGGAATATCGGCGAGAGGGTAATTTTATATGATTGTTACGTAGCTGTCTTGTAATATTAATGTGGATAAGTTATGAAGTAATAATAAAATTGTAATTCCAGTATCCGACGCCTGCGATCAGTAAAAGAGCAACGACTGACAACGAAGAACTTACGAAAAGTGAAGCTGATAGGAGCCCCAAAATATATTCCAGTGAAAATGGGTGCGTACTTAATACTCACTTGTTTTATTAAACTATGGTTTTATCCGAGTACTTTGAGATACTACCTAGGTACTTACTTTAAGAATATTTTGAATAATAGAATACGCACCTTTCGATGAAGCAGAAGCATTTTACTAATGATATCTATTGTATTTTTTGATATCTTCAATGCGTAGGTAATTCTCCACCTAACTTCAGGTTAATTAAACAAAAAACAATTGTATAGATCTACATAAACGTGAAAATAGCAATAACAATTAATATGGCACCAAGTTCGAGATTTTTTTTTCTCTGTTTCAGTTCTGATGAGCAACGACAAAGTCACATTCAGCCAGTCGCAGGCACTCTGCCAGGGAGTGCAACCTCTTTGTCGAATGCAGCTCGTGGGTTACTCATGCGTCTGCTGGAACGAGACCCGCGGGTCCGCATCAGAAACTTGAGACAACTGCAACAGTCGGCTTTTTATATGAAATTCAATTTCGAACATGTAAAGTCAAAGAAGGTAAGGAAAGGAAATCTTTAGGTAAATGGAAAATTTGTGTTTCATGAAAGCTAACGTAAAATAAAAATAATACATAACCTTGTTATTTATAGTCCAATGGATCTCGATTTGTTACAAGCCACTAAATATATAAACGGAAATGGTTATGTTGTGCTGTGGAAGACATATGAGAACAATTTGCTGGCCTAAAAAAATCTATCACGGACGTGGCCAATGTCTATCTGTGTCATATCTATCATAGTGGCAATAAAGTCTGCTGTGTGTCAACAATCTAATTAAGTACAACATAAAAACCTAGACATTGGTCTTTAACGGTTTTTTTGTATTTATTTTATAAAAACTCTTTCTATTTTCTTGCTTCAGATATCGCCAAAATCTGTCCTGGAGCGCTTCTATCCCAATGGTGTTTCTTCAGCCGACAATCTGCGGATGACCACGCAAAAAATGTTTTCATCATTTGATCAACCGTCCCTTATTTAGTTACTCTTAATTAAGTTAAATAGGTAGTTACAAATACCTACTTACAATTTAAAATAATCTACTCAACTCTTGGAAAACTGGTCAGAATCTTCTAACTTCAATTTTCTGAAATCTAGACTATGGCAGTGTACCAATGGGAGGTTTTTTTTTTGAGAATTAAAAAAAAATGTTTATTAAAACCTACCTAGGTATCTACTACGTTACTGGGCCTTTGCCAATACCAAGGTCAAAAAATCATGGCCAGGCCCTTTATGTGGCTTGGTTGAAGAAAGTTAGATTTCCGGAAAAATTGTTTTCAATATCTCTCGGGACTCGGGACATTCGGATAATATTCTGACTAACTTCTTTTCTATTTTTAAATTGTTGATGACAAGTAGGTACGTTTCGTTATACGACCTCAAAATTATATGACGTAGAAATAATCAGCGCCATCTAGGCATCAGCTAGGAAAAGAATAAAAAGGAAATCCCTCATTAGGTACAGCAGCGGCTTAGAATAGTTACTGTGTATTTTTATAGAATGCCATAAAAAAGACAATATATTTTCTATAATTATTTTTATATCGAATATAAGATATACGTATATGTACCTACTTAGTAAGTACACAAAATACTTAATCATTCCATAGTTTTCGTAGATAATTATACCCTTATCTATATCTGGGGCCCGATTCTCCTAATTTTACTTAAGCGACATACGATTCACGTTCGACTCGATTCGACTGAGATCCAATCCCGACTCGATTACGATTGAAGCGTATGTGGCATTCCGCTATTTCTTCTTTGAAATAAACGTTTTTATCCTTTTCTGTCATTCAATAATGAATCATTTTGTCTGCAAATGATTTACGATTGCAAAATGATTGTACACCAAACTACCGTATAGACCCAGTGCCGTAACTAGCATTTTATGCGCCCGGTGCGAGCTTTCAAAACTGCGCCCTTGAAAAATGCTCTAACCAGGCTCTGACAATAAAGTGGACAAATGTGCACAAAAATAAATCTATCTATTTTTTGTTTACGAAGGTATAGGTATTTAGTAGATTTCTTTAAGATAAAAATTGTTTATTCAAAAACTATCTCTCGCACGCTAGTGCGTCAGTAACGCCGCACGCGTAGTTAATTAATAAAATCAAAGATAAAGGAAGGACCAATGAATGTGGCTGAAAGCAATGATAGCGTAACGTGAACTATATGTACATCTCCTCAGCTAGATTGACAGATTTGCTTAGAACTTCTAAGATAGAAGTGGCTCCCTCCAAATGAATATAGACAGAAATTGTCTCATAGTTACGGTATAGGTACTTTTGTTTGTGTATGTTATATTGCGAGCAAGACAAGGTGGATTTATATTTGTCTGATGTGTCGTGACGTGACGCGTCAGAACTATTGGGACATTAAATTCAAAGTAACTATATGTGAAAGAAACGTAAGTGTAAAGAAACCGCGAGCGAAGCGAGCGCGAACATTTTTGAGTTTTGGGACATAAAAGTAGTGTATCTAACGCGCCCGGCATTGTATGACAATACATTAATTAATTGAAATTTCTTGGTCCAGGAGCGTACCGCGGCGCCCCTGAGCCCGCGGCGCCCCTGAGCCCGCGGCGCCACTGAGCCCGCGGCGCCCGGGTTATTCGCACACCATGCACCATAGGTTAAGGCGGCCCTGATGCTATCCATACATTTGGATACAGTTCTTGTAAGCTGCGATCTTTGATGAAAATTAAAACAAAAATAGGAGTAAAATTCTGATCAAGGATTGGTTGGGGGCGCCTGCGGCGCCCCTTATGTCCGGCGCTCTGGGCCGTCGCCCAACCGCGCCCTACCCTAAAGCCGCTACTGGATACAATTTATAAACATATTGTTCGAAATACTAATCCTGCGCAGACGAAGTCGCGGGCACCAGCTAGTACTAAATGTATGAAACCGATACCGTTCTGACGCGTCACGTCACGACACATCAGACAAATATAAAACCACCTTTACAAGTGTTGTTGTTTCAAGATCGCTTGAAAAATGCCATATAGATATAGATAGTACAGAGTACAAAACAAAATGTACCTACTAACTACCATGCATGAAACAAAACTAGATACTGGTCTGGTCATTTCTGCGCCCCTCCAGGGTCTGCGCCCTGTGCCTGGGCACCGCTGGCACCGCCCTAGTTACGGCACTGTATAGACCAAAATAGCAGACCAATCGCACACCAATCAAATGTCAATCGATTACGATTGGTCTTATATTAGAAGCAGAATGCCCGATATGGTTAAAACTGCTATTGCGATCATATTGCGATTCGATTTCTATTCGATTTTGACATTATTAATTTAGGATAATCGGGGCCCTGGTCTAGTACTGGCTAAATCGAGTCAGCCTTAGGCGTTTAACAATGTATTAAGTCTAATGAGGTATATGGTTTAACGGGTATTTGAATACGGAGTATATATGTAGAAGATGTAACTAAATAGAAATTGTTAAACTTAGTGAACTACCTATTTTGTGTAAAATAGTTTAGATGGTAATATCAAACGTCGAAAATACTTCCAGTTTAACCATTAATATTTTCAATCTCTTTTTTAAGTTTGGTTGGCTGGATTTCCCACTTCTTTTAGTTAGAACTGACCTGTCCGTCTGGTTAAAAAAATAATTGTCTTTAAATATTTTGTACCTCCATAGGAGTGTAATGTTAATTAGTCATTTTGAAACAGTTGCATGCTTCTTGAATTCAGCTGCTGCAAAACTAAAGTCAAATTGTTTGTAAGATCTAAAAAAGCATATCTATCTGTGAAATAAAAACGAATCTCAAAGATTATGGTTAATGCCGTATCTATCTACTGAAAATAGAATCATAATAAATAACTTTAAACACTTGCTCGGTATTTTATTCAAACATCCCCATCATGTTAGGATAACTTTACAGACAGTAACTTTCAATATTTCATCAAACGAATCATTCGTTTGGATTTACGCCAATAAGCTTGAAATTACATATATTATTGCAGAAGTTATATTAAATAAAAAGAAGGTATACAACTATCAAACTACACACCCTGTATCATTCATGCATTGTTCTAAAATGTTAAGGCATGATTCCGAACGACGCAGCAAGCAGCAGTGTTGCCGCAGCAGTGCTGCCGCGATAGGGATGTGAAAAAATAATCGATTATGGAAATAATCGATTTAAAATCGATTTTTTTAAGTAGAAATCGATTTTGATGCGTATTTTTATTTATATGAATAATCGATTAATAATCGATTTTTTTTTAATAATTCAGTCTATTATTACCGATTTTTCATCTGCAACCCCCGACATAAAGTTTGGTCTTCTGGCCCGGGACGCAAACTACCAAAGAATACTATCTCTATGATGTTATATTAACGCCATCTATGTATCTATGACGGCATTCCTTCTGTACCTTTAAGACAGTTTAGTTGATTTATTTAATCAAACATTCACTAGATGAAGTCAATGAACACTATTTTACCGACATTTGGTTGATAAGTATGTCATTCATTATTCGTTAGTGAAACTCCGTAAAACGAAAGCTTTTCGCGACTAAAAGTTTCGAGTGTTATAGTGTTATTAAAAGTCTGGTCAACAATTTCTACGCCTAAAAACAAAAACAAAATTAAATTTAACAAATATTAAAAAAACCGTAACCAACGAATTCAAATTTAAATGTTTTTCACATAAATCAACAAAATTTAATTATTCAAATATTAAAAAAAAAAAACTAAAAATCCATAGCCATCGAGTTCAAATTAAAATGCTTTTCACAGAAATTAACAAAATTACATTATTTTTAATTAATAAAACAATTGATATACTATTGTTGGGACTCATTGTGAAAATAATTGATAAATTAGGAAAAAAATCGATTAATATAAAAAAATCGATTATTTTCTTATGAAAAATCGATTGTTAATTAATCGATTTTTCATAATATAAATTAATATTAATATTTTTATTAATCGATTAATCATAGTGATAAATTAATCGATTAATAAAAAATCGATTTTTTATGTTAAATGTCACATCCCTATGCCGCGACACTACTGGTCCCCGTACAATCTCTATTGGCTTATATGAGATTACATTCCGAGCTAGGCAGCAATGTCGCGGCAGCAATGTAGCGGCAGCACTGCTGCGCGTCAGTGTCGCCCTGCCGCCGCGACAGACCAGTAGTGACGCGTCTGCCGCCGCAGCAAGAGTACCTACTTGAATGTTGACACGTAAATTGACAACAAAAGGATGAATTTCTCTGACTTAGACTTCTTCCTCTTGCAACAGTATAAATAAAAGTTGGTCATCAATCGACATCGTGTCAACTCAACAACGCATCACCACGAACAGACACTGCCGCGTTGCTCGGAATCAGCGCGGCAGGCAGCTGCGCAGCACTGCTGCGGCAACACTGCTGCGGCAACACTGCTGCGTGCAGCGTCGATCGGAATCATACCTTTAGACAGACAATCCCGAAATAGGAATTCAATAGACTACAGAGCGCTCGGATTATTGATTTTTTGCAAGTCTAGCAACATTACGATTCATGTCAGGTTACTGTCAAATTAAAAAAATCATTGACATTTTGACAAGTTCTGCTGCTGCTTTTCATTCGGGCGACATACGATTTATTTCAAAATGAATTCCCTTTTGAGGAAGGCTGCGATTGAATACCTGAAGACGAATGCTCGTTCTTCCACCCACGCCGCCACCGCCGGTGGCCATGGAGGTAAGAAACATTATTGGATGCCTAAAATTATGTAATCAGATAACCTAAAGAAGGGCCCCTTATCTAGCTATCTTTTTACCTGTATAATATGCCCTATTTCAAAGGTTTTCTTGAAATGTGTATGCAATATACAGCTTGAACGTTGCCTTCAATTTCTAGCCTTTAATTTTGAGTTCTGTAACGTTTTTGCGTTTTACCTTTCCTGCTAGCGATTCATTTAATATGGATTCCATAAACATATATTTTTCTACAGAAAACATCGTAGTTTCCTGTTAGTGAACGACTAACGATAAAGGTATTAGGTGCATGCCATTGAAACTGGCATCACAAATTGTATGTTTTTCTGCTAGCAAAAATAAAATTTTAAATGTACACTTTGGAACATTTACAAACTACAGTTTGATTAACTTGCCTGTGAACAATAAAAAAATTATTACTATGACTATATAACGCTGTACTTGAGGTGGTAAACAAATGCAAACAAACTAGCTTGGGTATAAAAATAAATCTTTATTTCCATCAACTGCAATATAGGCAGGGAAAGACTGAAATATACCTAACATTTGATTTTCAAGAACAACTAACTGTTTTCAGGTGGCTACAAGCTGTGGAAGAAGATGACTTTCTTCGTTGCATTCCCCGCTGTTGGTCTTGGTATGCTGAACGCCTACCTGGCCCACCAGGAGCATGCTCATGCTGAAAGGCCAGAGTTTGTGCCCTATGACTTCCTGCGCATCCGTTCTAAGGTCTGCCAATGATTTAGTTAGCACTTATTGTTACTGAGTACAAAAAAATTGTATTATTTAAAATATTTACTTATTTTACTGCCACGCTGGATCTTATTTTTTCTTAAAAATGTGACTGTATCACCAGTCAATCACCGGTTTTATTACCAGCCAATACCATAGTACAATAATGTGTCCCATAAATTGTTCTGGATGAATCTTGAATAATTGTTTTTTTTTTCTAATTTCAGCGTTTCCCATGGGGTGATGGCCAGAAGTCCCTCTTCCACAACCCCCATGTCAATGCTCTCCCATCTGGCTATGAGGACTAATTTAATATTGAAATGCTAGAGCAATCATGCAAAACATGCTGTTAGATTACAAATTATGTATTGTGATAAGTAACTAAAATAAAGTGTTAAACTGTACTCTAGTTTTGTTTAGTTCCTTCCCTATGTAGAATAGATGAAAGTGAATGCTTTTGTCCTGGAAATGCATGATTAATTAAAAAAACGTAATATTTATTGAAATTATGGTTTTTCATTACTTTGGCACAAAATTGTGTTTATAACAGCCTTGCTGGGTTTTATTACCAGAGCTTTGATTATATCAAAGTACCATTGGCTTGTAAAACACTGGTGCTCAGCTGCGTCCGGTTTGACTTGAAGTTGGCCCCAACATAGTTGGGAAAAGGCTAGGCAGATGAGATGTACATTTTAAACATAATAAAAAAAAAAACACAATATATTTTTCATAATTCAACAAACAACAACAAATCAAAATTGAAATAATTTTTCTGAGATCTATTAAAAATGTTAATGTTGTATCTGTAGAATTTTAACCATAGATATAATATTACTAAACAAGATTGCGCACGCTCAAAATATATATTTACGAAAATGAACTCTATTCTAACGCAATAAGGTACTAAATTGGTTGCATAATACACAGAGGCAAATCCGAGCCGAGAGGGATAGTTCGAACGGAGGCTGTTTGTCTCTTTCTAACACCTTGCCAGCATAAAAAAATGTTGTGATCCAAAGTTTTGTCTTCCCAAAAAACAATTGAATCACTTATATTTTTATCTTATTTTAACAATTGTAAGTCAACAAATTAATAACAATCGCATTAATTTATTCGTATTTATTATTAAAACATAAACAACATAAATTTTTATTTTGCTTTTTTTTATTTTCTAGCGGTAACCCTGAACATTCTTGGCGCGTAATTAGCATTTAAAATTTTGTTTATATTTTTTTGTATTTAATCAATTCAAACTATTAAAATGGTGAAAAAGTGTTGCTTTTATACTTGTGAAAGTGAATCCTATGGTGGTTGCAATATATCGTTCCACCGGTAAGCTAATAATAACATTTTCGTAAATCAAACAACTAGGGTGCCCATGAATTCTTGTTATGAGTCAAAATATGGGTGATGGATTTTAAAACTGTTGTACTATTGTTATAGTTTCCCAAAAAAATGTAGAAAGGCGATATAAATGGCTCAGCAGTCTATATGTGAAGCAAAAATACAAAAAAATCAGTCTGCACTTCGAATCTTCCCGTTTTTATTACTGCTAATTCCCGCTAATTATTAAAAGCCTATATTAGTAGTTTAAGGTCACAAACTGCGTAAGTTAAAACTTCAATACCAATCTGTGTTTAATAATCTTAGCAAACTCGGATTGGTCTCACATAGCTTAATCTCATAGTCACCCTATTAGAAAGGGACAGACGGCCTCCGTACTAACTGTTTCACTCGGCTCGTTTTTTGGTTAAAAATGCGCAGTCCTGTTTACTATATAACAGAGTTTGACGTTTTCTCTTGTCACCTGTCAAATAGCGATGGGACGTTGAAGGTTTTTCCGTCAACGAAACGTTAACGTTGATTTCCGTTTGTCAACTAGTTAATTTCGTCAACGAGTTAACGTGTTACAAACGTCAACTTGCATCAACGATACACGCCAGCGTCAACAATAAACGCCAAAACGTTTTCATTAACGTATTAAACGCAATGTTAATTTACGAACATTTTGTTGCAGTTTACTTAATGAAATTGGATATCATTTTTTGATAACTTTCTAGATGATCTTCCCTTCATACTTTTTTCAGGCTCTAGATCTGACTAAATAATTTGCTATTTAGAGCTGCTTATTTAGAGTTCAAATTATTATGTCATGACTATCGCGTCGTAGCGAGAGTTTACGTTGAAAATAATAAAACGTTTGGGTTCAGTTTCTCGTTTCGTTCGTCAACCTAGTTGAATTCGTAAACGTCGTTGTCATTTTTATTCGTTGACGGATTCAACGCGTTGATTTGTTAACGGTCAATGTTAATCCCGTTGAAGTGATATCAATGTTGATTCAACTATATAGTTCGTTGATTCAACGCCCATCACTACTGTCAAATGTCAACGATTCTATCGATTGGCATGCAATGGAACATGTCAGCAGTGATGTGTAAATAAACTGTTATTTCATTAAATAGGCGAACTTGAGCATGAAATTCACAAATAATGTATAGTTAATGCAATTAATATCAAATTCCAATATGGCGAGTGCTTCGGTGAAGGAATTTGGGAAGGCCTGGTGGTCGGAGGTGTACAACAGAATAATTGGAGCTGTCGTGTTTCTTGACGATGCCAGTGCTGAATGCTTGCACTGGGATGGCGGCCTGTTTAACCTGCTGTCTGGTGGAGCGGTTGCTGTGAAGAGTTTATCCCCATTCGAGGTAACATTCAAATAGGTTGATTACCAGAAGAGCTTAGTTGGAGGCTCATGTACTATTATTACCAGATGCTTACATTGATTTAGCTTCTTTCACTGTCAGATATTCCTTGTTTATATGTATAAGACATTCCAATTATCTACCCAAGACTATTTGACTACTAACCCAACCATTATTTACAGTACCATGAAATATCATCAGTAATATCCCGCTTCTTTTCAGGTTTGCAAAAAAGATCAGAAAAAGGCAGTGTTTATAACACAAGCCACTTCCACGCAGCTGCAAACGATATCTGAGATAATTCGTCACAGTGACTTCACTCACTGTATTCTCATATCATGTGTGAGCTTAGACGTGGTGTACTTGGAGGTGAATGATGGCAGGGACGTGAGTGACGTCATAGCCTCAGGAAGGGGATCCATAGAGGCTACTAAACAGCTGGAGATGATGCTCATTGGGTGGATCGGGAAAAAGGTTGGTTATGGATTCAGTTAAGAATTTGTATTTGGCTGATTTTATACTATAACTGTACAATACAGATTGAGTAAATTATAAGACTGGAATTTTGTGGTCCGATTAAGTGATAAAAATAGCATACTAGCGCAGTGTTTAGTTGTTAGACAGTAAGATCACAATTTCAACAGTCATGAATAGTTGCTTTAAACCATTGAAATACATTGTCATTTTAAAGGACTAATTAATGACCAAAAATAATATTTATTACAGCAAAGTGCAGTAGAAGTGGTGCACATACCAATCTTCACAATAGCCCTAACGAATGTGGTGTTTGTCACGCCTCCCTACCATAATATATACCCACTGTTTGATGGCAAGCTGGAACCGGGCAGCCAATCCATAGACTTGCATACACTCTCCTATCAAGAGAGGGCTGATGCAAGGAGGTTGGCTAGTGGGCTGAATAACATGCTGGACTCCATGAATCTGAAGGAAGATATCTACTATATGGGTTCTTACAGTTCCTTGTTAGCTGGCATCTTGGAGAATTCTCCTGTCTGTCTGGCTAGGCGAAAGGTACTAAGGAATATCTACTAATTAAAAGTTTCAAAATATTTTTTATGTATATCAGCATTGACACCTAGTACAAAAAGTACCTCATAACTTGTGACATCACATACAAGAAGTATTAAACTACTTACAGATGAATTAGTGTTTGTTGTATGAGAAACAATATTTTCGTTTTTATTTTCCAGAACTGCTTGCACCCAGCTTCACTGATCATCGTAGACCGCACGCTAGACCTGTGTGGCGTGACCAGCTACTCCACCGAGTCAGTGCTGGATAAAATCATGTCAGCTCTGCCCAGGTTTCCCGGACATTGCACTGAAGTTGCTGTTGACGTGTCACCACTTTGTGAAGCTAATGTGTGAGTACCTACTTAAAATCATTTTATTAGCTATTTCAAGGCTTTCATTTATTTTTGGTAAAAAAGGTGGTTTGAAAAAAGGTGTATATAAAATATTGCAAATAAACTGTGGCAAAGTTCTGTAAAATTGGCTTACACAGTTTGCAATTGCATGTTATGTAACTATTATGTGAAGGCTATTTCTTGGCTAACTAGCCGTATAAATAATATGACCTTAAATCCTCCTTGTAGTTAATTTATATTGTAACTAGCGACCCGCCCCGGCTTCGCACGGGATAATATTATTTCCCCACTATTAAATGGATGTCATTATACATATAAACCTTCTTCTTGAAACACTATC
Source organism: Helicoverpa zea (assembly GCF_022581195.2). Taxonomy (NCBI): domain Eukaryota; kingdom Metazoa; phylum Arthropoda; class Insecta; order Lepidoptera; family Noctuidae; genus Helicoverpa; species Helicoverpa zea. Next base: position 3,677,038 of record NC_061467.1, on the reverse strand, counting down.
TGATAAAAAAAACCGCATGAAAATCGGTTACGTAGTTTTGAAGATTTAAGCGTACAAAGGGACATAGGGACAGAAAAAGCGACTTTGTTTTATACTATGTAGTGATAAAACTTAGGCCTCTCTCTTTAGATTTATTTGAGGCAGGAAGCACTTTCCTACTAATTGTTAGATAAAGCATAACTACTTATTTCCAGCATTAACCACCCAGAAGACGTACAACTAAGTCCGGGTTGTCTCTACCACGCGAACGACGACGCCTGCATACAAACTTACGAGTACATGATCAACAAATCTCACAAAGAAGTCATGTTCGATCTATACAACAAATTATCCAAGATTGACGTACAAAAGTCGCCCAGTCCTAAATCACTCCTGAAAGTCACGCCGCAAAGCGTTGAGAAAATCGTCACTGCTTCTAAAGGTAATCTATGAAGGAAACATTTTTTGGTTTGTTTTTTGTACTATCTAGGTGCCGAAAGTATTGAACTGATTTGAAAAATTCTTTCACCGTCGCAAAAGCTACACTGTCACAGAGTAACAGACTGTATTTTATCTGGATATAGGAAAAAGCCGCGCGAAAACAACTAGTACAGAATCATGTTTGTTCATACATTTTGGTGCCTCACAAGGTTTTTTCCGCGTTCGTGGGTGTGTTTACAAACAGACACGTCGCAGAAATATTCGAACCCGGAATTTGAACTGTAGTTGTGGTTCTTTGTTTTGTCTGAGAATCGACTTCCTACAGAAACATCCACCTAATTTGCAAACATGCTACCGAGTTACCGATTTAAGGCGACGAATTGGTCAACAATAATTCCATAACCGGCACGCGCATCTAAGGCGCCAAAAGGGGTCGGAGCGTCTGAGCGGGGCGAGGATAACAATACGCGCGCTAGCTTATAACTAAAAGTCGTAAGCGACAAAATGGTTTTGTAATTTTATTATTTTGAAATGATAATTTGATAAAAATTCCTTCTACAATTTTAAAGAGTATGTATATGTTACCGGCCGAACCCGATTTTAGGACAAACCAGTTTTGCCTAGGCTCAACTAGTTCTTCCTATAGGCGTTAGGATTAACTAGTATAGCCTAGTCCAAACTAATTTGTCCTAAGCCCGATAGGACGGACCAGTTTAGGCTAGGCAAAACTAGTTGATCCTGATATCAATACGCACACTCTAGGATAAACTGGTATGGCCTAGTCTAAACAACATGTTCATGCGGGAATGCTCCGAACGTCCCACGCCGCTCGCTCCCCGTTCGTCATTTGTCGCGTGGTTTTAAACGCATTTAGCGTCTAGTTGCTAGCCGTGCATAACGTACACGCCCCGAGCGCCTCGCGCCTAATAACGTATTTAGTTAATTTAAAAAAATAAACCGGCCAAGTGCGAGTCGGACTCGCGCACCGAGGGTTCCGTACAAATGATAGTTAAAAAGTGAGTTTCGCGCCAACCGTTCAGTTTAGAACAATCATAGTTATGGTAATTTCGTGAGAGTCAAAATAGTTAATATTTTTTATTTTATAATATAACTAAAATAGTAGGCCAGTACCTTGTAAAAGTTATTTTATTGAAGTTATTTATTTACAACATTTTATAGTCATCATTCAGAAATCTGATTGAAAATAACTAATTATGTCTTAAAGGTCATGGGGCATATCTGACCCGCTTTGTAAAAAGTGGCGGACATGAACCAAAGTAGTTTTAAATCGTGGAGAATGGTATGACGTTTCTTTGAATATAAATATTTTATTAAAATTCCATGGAGACGAATGTCCAGGATCGTTTGAAAAATATAAAAGACAAGCAGTTTCAGAGGATTGTACAGGTTGCAATGCTAGTTTTTATTGTTAAAGACATTTCATAAAGAAGGAAGGTGCCAATCCGGATGACCAGGATCTGATGAGGATCTGGACACCCTGAGAAATCGAGGGCAACTCTTGAATATTGTAGGCACGCATCGAGTCATAACCAGACATGTGAGTGTATTTTTGAGGGTACTGGTAAACAGTGAAGGTTTGGAGCTGATTTGATTATGGAGACTACAGAGAGTCAAGGGAACTCCCGAACGGTATGTTGCAACTACCACGTGTTTGGGCTTATTTTATTCGTATTGGCGAAGACTTTCCACAAAGATAGGTTTGACTGCCATTGTGGGATCGACAGCTAAGATCAGATATAGTTATGGGAACTCCTTTACAATTTATAACGTAACCTTGTGTTGGAGCTTATTTTATTTTAGGTGATGAGAATTCACTACTAACTTGGGTTAAAGCAGCCATTGCAGGAATGGGATCTTTTATTTTTGAGGGATTAATCACCTAAAGAGCCCCAGTTTCAGGTTTTTTTCGAAACCGCCTGACGACTTGTAGCTGTCGAATTGTAACAACGACTTCTAGAGAGTAGGATTCGGGGCTGCTGGCTTTACGTTTCTAGAGCCTTGACAAAAGTGTAATTCTGTCCCTTTCTTTGTTTTATAAAGTCGGCATTATTTTATTTTGTAGCATTTTACAAACAAATCCAACTTCAAACATATAAAAAAGCAACAAGAAAACAAAAGCAAGAAAGAAATTAAAAAGATATTAGGTGCATCGGTCTAGAAGTCGGTGTCTAGAGGATGCATCTATATTTATTTAACCACCGAGATCTAGACCGATGCATATAAACAGTTTTCTTGTTGTTTTAGAAGTTGTTTTTTTTTTTGTAAAAAGTTTTTTTTTTATATAATTTTGCGGGAAATATGGTGTTACATTAGATCTTATTATGTGTAAGTTTGTGTACAGAAACATATTTCACCCTTATTACGGGTATGCAAAATACAAATACTTAAAACTAATCGAAAGCTAATATTTAAAACTAAAACAATATATTTAAAATAAGTTAAATTAAAATAGCAACTCTTAAATTACGATAACAAAAGAAGAATATGAACAGTACGGCGTTTAGTGGGCACCAAAACGACATTTACTTTTACTTTTGTTGAGGAACTCTTTAACACTATAAAAACTCTCTTGAATTAGCCACTTTCGTAGGGCTCTACAGAATTTGCTGTACGGCAAGTCAGTCAGTTTTATTTTAACTTTTGTGAAAAGTTCTCGTCAATACGAATAATATAAGCCCAAACACGACGTAACTAAAACATACTGTTGAGGAGTTCTCTCGACTTTCTCACGTCTCCATCATCAGATAAGCTCTAAACCTTCACTGTTTGATAGTATCACCAGACATACATCTGAGAATCAAGTTTTAATCCTATGCATGCCTACAATTTCTGATAGTTGCCCTCGATTTCTCAGGATTTCCATCATCAGATCCTGACCTGATGACAATGGAAATAAACGGCGAGTATACTGTTTCACTACAAAGAAATGATTTCTCAAATCCGTCAAACTTGGTCGTTTAAATTCCCCATTGAAATGAGGAAAATATTTGATGTTTACACCTGATTTTCTCAAGATTCCCATGGTTCACATTGATGCGACTAATGCCATAGTAAATCAGAGCCTTTATCATTATACTGTGCTATATTTCGTTCGTATCCGCCGTGGGTATGGTTTTCATACTAAGATGCCCAATGACCAACCTTTGAATGATTTAAAATTTTTCACAGTTTAGAGGCCATTATATTTAAGAAGTGTTTGATATGAATTTCACTTTTTATTCAAAACTTTAATATCTCTACGCGTTCATGTGAAAAAGGGTAGGTAGTAAGTTTATAATTATTAAAAAAATATTTTATGTCATGTAAGCAAAAATAATATTTTAATATTTTATGTAACTTCAAATTTATCATTTTCGCAATTTTTCCTTTATCTGTACTATATAACGTTGCTTCGTGCCGAATTTTAAGATTCTGAGTTCACGGGAAGTACCTTGTAGGTTTTGATTCCCTAGCGTGTGACGGAAATTCGTCTAAGGTGTCGGTAAAACTGCTGTATCTTTTGATCGCGTTAACTTAGAAGTTTGATTTTTTCATTGCTTAAAGGGACAATAGACCTAGGTATTTGGTATAAATTTCAATTTGGTACCTTTATTCGTTCGTGGGAAATAAGGTAGTAAGTTTCATTTTATTAAAATATTTTTATTATATTATATAACAAAAAAAATGAGATTTTCGCAATTTTTCCTATATTTGCATTATATAACAATGCTTCATGCCAAATTTCAAGATTCTGAGTTTACGGGAAGTACCCTGTAGGTTTTGATTCCTTTGCGAGTGTCGAGAATTTGTTGAAAATATCGACATAATCGGTTGTATCTTTTGATTGGCTTGGCTTAGAAGCTTGATATTTTCACAGCCTAAAGGGACAATAGACCCGAATATTTCATGTGAATTTCAGCTTGATACGTCCACGCGTTCTTAAGATAAAGGGTCTTGACAGACAGACAGACAGACAGACAGACAGACAGACAGACAGACGGACAACAAAGTGATCCTATAAGGGTTCCGTTTTTTCCTTTCGAGGTACGGAACCCTAAAAATACTTACCTATTATTTGTTACTTTGCTACATATATGTAGTATGATTTTTCGTATTATCAATTTATCCATAACGACGAATCATTATAGTTTAATAAAGATGATTATTTTTCTAAACACGGAGTAGTTTATTTAGTTCATCTATTTATTTACACTTTTAGATATGTATATGTTTTGACTAGGCTATACCAGTTTATCCTAGAGTGTGCGTACTTATATCAGGATCAACTAGTTTTGCCTAGCCTAAACTGGTCCGTCCTATCGGGCTTAGGACAAATTAGTTTGGACTAGGCTCTACTAGTTAATCCTAACGCCTATAGGAAGAACTAGTTGAGCCTAGGCAAAACTGGTTTGTCCTAAAATCGGGTTCGGCCGGTAACATATATACTCAACTACTAAAAAAGTTAAGAGGCTTAAATCGGTCCCGTTTGCCCATAATATGTGAATCTCTTTTTAAAAAGAGGTATGTTTGATATATTTTTCTCTGTTATAAAAGTTACCTAATCATGTTTTGACGTCTAACAAAATAAGGTTTATATCATGAACTTTCAGGTAACCAAGTTTTATTTTGATCCGTTTTGTATTTACTGAGAAAAATTGAGATCCTTGGCGCCAAAAATTCCAATTCGTCCTCTTAAGTCAAGCTGTCCGTATTGTCGCACGAATGTTGTAATAATTTTAGTCAGCAGTACCTACTATCTTGAATACAGAGTTATTATTAGTTAGTATGTAAAAACGGTTTACTAATATGCAATTATAATTTTGCTAAAATAATATAATTTGATACGGTTAACATTTTTGGTTCAAGCAAAAAATTTTCTGAGTACTCAATTATTATTTGGCACAGCGTGGTTCATATTACCTAATTGACAACAATTTTCTATGAACACGTAATAAATACATATAATATCTTGAACTGCAGTGACAATAAAAGTAAACAATAATTATTTTGTAATATATTTCAGGTAATTACGATATAATAGGCAAGCACCTAGGCGTGCTGCAACAGGCGTTAGCAGTGGTACAAACGCTAAAGTCCCCGCGTCGCGCGCAACAAGAGTTGCTGATGAGCTTGGAGAAGCAAGTACTGCAGAACCTAGCTGCTAGTCGGGACTCCACCAGTGTTTTGCATCAGGTACCTGGGATATTATGTTATTTAAGTGATTTCATTAAGGAAACGGTGTATAAGCAATTTCCTGGTTTACAAATGTGCAGTAGTTTTGTTTTGTTCACTTTATTTGTTTCACAGTCACTGTAGTAGCCAATTTTGGGTAAAGTTACGTGAGTGATAAATAGGAGGTAAAATGAGCTCAAGCTATTGCATTTCATTACATTTCACGTGATTCAAGTAGGCTTATTTGCTACAAAAAGTATGATTTATAAATGGCCACGTCTTACTATTTTATTTTACCATTCTGGTTTACATACCAAAATATTCATGAAATTTATGTTTTTCTACTATTTAAATAAAATATTGATTTTATCATTTTCAGATCAGCCACCTAATCAAAACTCGTAAAGACAAAAACCTGCCTCTAGAGAGCTTACTAGCCCTCCTAATCCACGTCTACTCTCTCGTTGGTACTGAAGTGTCATTCTCCAAGCAACACGAGGAAAGTCTCACTGAAACCCTGAGCGTGGCCATATTTGAAGACCACAGGAGTTTGTACCAAAAAACTGTGGAGACTGAGAGTCTTATGGTCACCCCGGAGTATTGTGATGCCACTTCTAAGAGGGTGATGGGCCAGCTAAAGGATATTGCGCAAATGAGGAGGAATTTGCAGAAGTGAGTGAATATTTTTTTTATAATTAAATACTTTAATTAATTAAACGTTAATTAGTAATTAATTATTTAATTAAACGTTATTTAGTAACCTATTACGTAGATATTAAAAACAATTATTTCAAATGTTACAGTGCCAACGAAAGACTAAATTAGTTGCAACCGTTTCTTAAACTTTTGTTTTGATATAATATGTAATCTTAGTTCACTTATTTGCAATGTGCAATGATGTGCACTAAAATATTAGGTCTCTTTTATAATTACATGGTTGTATTTCTCTCCGCAGGTACAATTCCGTATTGAAGCCTTGCGAGACTGGAGTAGGTCATGAATACCGTGGAGTTTTGCAGCAATTGGTGGAAGACCTAGTCGACACTGAACGACCTGAATTGACAGACTTGAAGCACCGAAATGATAGCATCAAGGACCTACTGCGCAGTGGACTCAAGTAAGCACAAGTAGCAAACTCTTTTAAAGTAACGCCACCTAGCGGCGAGTAGATGAAACATTCGTTAAAGCGCCTTCTAGTGACGAATAGCGAGCAACAATCACACTTTACTGCGAAAATGTACATATTGAAATTTTTAATTTGTCTAGGAGTTCATATTGTTTTTCTTTGTTTGTTCATAGCATTCTGACAAGCAAGAAAACGCGAAGCACAAAACATCCTTTAGACAACTCAACAATTGTAATCTTCGTGGTCGGCGGCATTACAGCGGAAGAATGCAAACGATTACACCGCAGTGTAATCACAAGTGGTATAGACAATACCGTGCTGATCGGTTCTACGAAGCTGGTCACCCCTGGCGAAGCAATGAGGGATGTGTTGCCGTTATAGCGACGCGAGAAAAAGGTCAAGCGGTCATGGACTGCTGGCTATGGCCGATGGTCGCAAAGGCGTCGAGCACGACGCTCCGCCCTTTTTGGGGAACTGTAAACTATAGTGTCATAACTTCAAACCTCATTTTGAATAAAGAATTTCTCCATTTTTAAATTATTGAACAGGTTATATGTTCTAATTATAATAGTGGTCTTTTTAACAGTAAAGTTAAACTTGGTGGCATGGATTTAGTAAATAGTTACTACTTAAATATTCAATTTACATACGAACATAATATGCATTTTTTGTCTAAACGTCTGTATAAGCTAGATGTCTGTAAACATGTAAAAACTATATGAAATATAATGATTAAATAGTTAGGTGCTAAGATTATGTTGTTATTATTTTGTTGTTAAATGTATATAATTTTAATATTATGTAAGCATAACGCAATGCAATTACAATGCAAAATAAATGATTTTTCTTGAATGGATGTATATTTATTGTTTCATTTACGATACCCAATGTCAGACCACCTGGGGCCGATTCTCCTAAGTTAATAATGTCAAAATTGAATAGAAATCGAGTCGAAATATGATCGCAATAGCAGTTTTAACCATATCGGGCATTTTGCTACTAATATAAGACCAATCGTATTCCAACGACATTCGATTTGCGATTGGTCCGCTATTTTGGTGATTTTGGTCTATACGGTAGTTTGCTCTATAATCATATTGTAATCGTAAATCATTTGCAGACAAAATGATTCATTATTGAAAGACAGATAAGGATAAAAACGTTTATTTCAAAGAAAAAATTGCGGAATGCCACATTCGCTTCAATCGTAATCGAGTCGTGATTGAATCGCAGTCGAATGTGAATCGTATGTCGCTTAAGTAAAATTAGGAGGATCGGGCCCCTGGCTTTCTGACTACCCATAATGCCTTCTACGGCAGATGATGGTCACTCATCGACGAACTAAAACCCGGAATCGATTGAAACATCATCCAAAAAAGTTCAAAGGGAAAATAAAAAACGTCATAACATTCAAAGTTTTATTCAAACACTAGTTTGTGACCATTATGTCTAAGTAATCAGTTCATTCCCATTTCATCTATGATATTTATTATCAAATTCCAAAACGCCTTATTAAATAATTTTCAAAAAATGTGAATGATGATGATTCTTAGATGATATATATAAATTAATATAAGCTACATAATCTCGTTTTTTTTTCAGGAATGTCTTTATTACATGATTTTACAATATTATTGTTTATTAAATTATTTAAATACTTATAATATAATTTTACACAAAGATTTTATTGACAGGAATAAATGCAGTTGTTTGAGGAATAGGTAACTAACTAGAAAATTGGCCAAAGTTTGTGCTATAGTTAACGAGGAATTTAAAAAATACTGAAATTAACTGAAACTTTTTTATAAAACTATGGTGAAAAACATGGGCTCTGTATGATAAAAAAGTTCTAACACAAATTGTGTTACAAAAGCATCAGATTTTTCTCCTTGTAAGTATTACAATACAATAATACTATACAATACAAGATACAATTTATTAAGTATCTAGCACATAGTTCTTAATTATTGTTAGGCTGAGTAGTTCACCAATTTTAAATTGGAATTTAAGTGAGTTGGTGGATTTTAATACTTAATTTTGCCGTCAATTGGATATCATAAGCAAGTATTTATTAGGAAGACGGCCATATTTTTTATATCCTATCCTACTATCGTTTATTTACTATCACATTTTTCTTGTAATACGTTCCTTAATGCCTACTTTTTATTGTATCGCCAATCACGTTAATACTTCGAGACTAAGTGGATCTACCACACTTTTGCCCTCTATAATATAAATTACATGGAAAAAACTGTCTGCTTTAAAATCCATCTTCAATGGACGAAAACGTTTAAAATTAACTTTACAGGTAGGAGCATATTAACGATAGCGTTTAACTAAGAAAATTCTATTCGTACTTACGCTCAACATTAGACTGAATAAAGACCTCTATTTATAATAAAATCTTTTTCAGTCTAATATTGAAACTGGTTCAACCAACGTTCAACCATAAAAAAGTAACACAACACGATCTCATTTCAAAAAACACATTCCTAATTCAGATTCATATAAATTCCATTCACGACATAGACGCAGTAATACTTATATTTTATAATATCGTGTAATTAGGCACAGGAATTTCAGTCCATGCCGGCGACATCGCCGCCCTTTCTGAAGTCGGCGTTCGCGTATATCGCTGTTTGGTTCCTAAAGAGAGCGCAGATGATTGAGCCCCTGCTGCGGTAGCGGACCATGCCGTGGCCTTTGGCTCGGAGACCTTTTACTATATCCTGTGGACAGAAATAGAGAGGTAAATGCTAGCCTGGATATGACAAAAAATAATGGGGGAATCTGGCAAAAATTACGAATGACGATGAGGCATAATGAGAATATTTACTAGAAGCTGTTTTCCACGGTTTCACTAACGTAATTCTTCCCGTACAAGATACAAAAAAAAAATATAGCTCATGCTACTCGGCATGAGTGTAGCTTTTCAGCAGTGAAATATTTTTTCAGAAGTTTCGGGGCTTTTATGTACAAGAAAATGAATTTTCTCTTTATAATATTGGTATAGATAATTTTTTAATTACAATTTCTTACCTCCGTGACACCAAATTCATATTCGACGTGCATAGGCGTGATCTGGTGGTGGATCCGAGCCTCGTCTACGGCTTCCTTGATCGTTTGGTCGAACCACAGCTTGCGTATTGTCACCTGAAAGAGGTAAGTTCACATAATTTTAAAGAGAAAGAAGTACACAGCTGTTCGAGTATGTTTCTCCGGACTGAAAACTCACTAATGGTTTTACCACTTGGTCAACACTAGGTCTTTCACCAACTGTCACGGGAGTACATAAGTGTTGTCACGGGAGTACACAGCGGCGGCCCTAGCTATGGCGAGGCTATGTGCGGCAGGTTTATGCGAGGCCCTTTGTCCTACGTGAAAAGTATGTGTTGCGAGAGTAAGCTGGTGTTTTGATTTAACTAATCGTCATGTTTGAGAAGAAATGCTCAAGTTAAACAAATTGATAAGATTTTATTTTTACTACAGTTAATATTTAAAGAATCACAAAATTAACAAATATTAAAATGATCTGATGCTTGCGACTCTTTCTCAATAATCGCATGAATGAGCAACATCATTTTCGATCGAAAGAATAGCAAGGGCTGAAAGTCGATCTTGTGTCATCGAATTCCTTAAACATGTTTTAATAATGTTAAGCCTCGAAAAAACTGCTTTTTCGACATTATTATTTTATTATTCGAATTCTCAAGACTATTTCGGTAGTGGGATAAATTTCAGTTAAATTATTTTTTAATATATATTTCAGCACCGAGATAATATTCAGCTCTTCGTATAACTGATTCAGGGCCGTCTCCAGCTCATGTAGCGCCCGGGTGCAATCATGACCCACCCAAGCGCCCCCTATGTATTGAAAGATTGTGATTTGTGACTTGAGTAGTTCGAACGTCGTAAATAAGAAAGTTCATACGAAAACTAGGAGTTATTTTCTTGTTAATAAAAGGATTTAATTAATCCAGTCGGCGCTACCTTCTAGGTTCGGCTAAAAAAGGATGAAAAAAATAAAACTAGGGGAAAGTAAAGCACCCGCGAGCGTAGCGAGCGCAAAAATTTTGAGCTTTGGGTCACTAAAGCACCTAAACTTGTATAATAAACAACAGAGCAAGGTGAAGTCGTTAGCGTAGCCAGCGCGAAAATTTTTGAGTTTTGGAACATAAAAGTACTCTAATCAGTAATCTAATAAGTTAGGAGGAAAGGTACTGATATGTGAACAGCCGCGAGCGTAGCGAGCGCGAATTTTTTAAATTGTTTATTTAAGGACTCTCAAATTAAACTCGGAATTAAGCACAAATAATAAGAATCCGTGACTGGATCGAGAGCCAGTTGTTTTTGTTACTTTGGTGTTCCAACTTTTTGTTTAATTGAGGACTCAAAAAGTAAACGCAGAATGAATTAGAAATACAGAAAAAAATCTCATTTTTTTTCTTGGATCAGATATATATTTTTTAATTAAAATTTTTTTATATTAGTGTGGGTTGCAGCGCGAGGCCCCCTCAAGCGCGAGGCCCTGTGCGATGGCACAGTTTGCACACCCCTAGGGCCGCCACTGGGAGTACATAAGTGTTGTCAGGGGAGTAGCTACATAAGTGAGTGTACACAAGAAATGAGTGTGACGTCGGAGACTTATGGAATTGGAAATTATAAAAAAGCCGATAAATAAAAGGATCGCATGTCCACAGGAAATAAACTTACCAGAGCCACAGCAGTAGTAATCTTAGTGCCTCCAGAGGCGCCAATCACAAGCTTCGCGTTGCCATTTCTGTCGACTATGATGCTCGGGCTCATGGAAGACATGGGACGTTTGTGCGGCGCGATGAAGTTCGCGGGAGATGGCTTCAGCCCGAAGAAGTTGGTGATGCCAGGAGACGAGAAGTCGTCCATCACGTTGTTCATTACTATACCCGTTTTGAGGGTCGAGAAACCGGCTCCGTAGCTGTTGAAAGAAAAGATAGTAAAGATATAAATTTTGTTCTTTTACTTCATCTTCACGTACATGTAGTATGATTTGCTTGCTAGAATGTTTGAGAAAATACTAATCAAAGGTATTCGAGGATCCGTCCAAAGCGTCATCAAGTGGATGAAACAAGAAAACGTAACTCTAACGTGGACCTCAACTTGAGCTTTCTATTGTCAGATGAATACCAATAACCAGGTTTTGAAAAAGGGCCCACTCCACTCAAGGGGTTTTCTCCACTGAAGATGGTAGCACATAGGGCTTAGATCTAAAGTCTTTAAGATTTAAAATCTCTTCACCTCTATCATCAATAAACTTCAAATCTACTTACTAGTAGTTGATAGAACTGGTAACAGACACGGCGTCTCCATTACCAGCTATGATAGAAATGTGGGCAGTCCCAGCATCAGGCTGGTTGTATGTCTCGGCGCCGTATGTAGCCGTGTCGTTACTGGTCATCGAGTCGTTGATACGCATTCGGACCTCTGTGCCGTATTCTGGAGTTGTTACGTTGCGAATCATCTGCAGGAAAACAATTGGATTTTTATAGAGGGTTAATAAAACGAGAGTTATGACTTATGAGCAACTAGTTGAGATTGACATTTGCTATATTTAGACACATAGGCTCAGTGCCATACAATTTATTGTTTGTGACTTGTTACTATTTGTTTCTGGTAGTTATCTATCTGTAATCTGTGCTCGGGCACTGCTGTCTAAGCATATTTTCAGCACTGCATAGACTCATTTGGCTGTATTATGTAGTAGTTTTCTTGTTTTTAGGTTTAATATTTCTTGTAGCACCTCATTAAGTCTGTCATAAGAGCGACAACCGAGGACTATAGCAAGATAAAGCGAAGTCAAGAGGTCAAAGTTATTTATGTAGATTTATTATTTTTACATAATTAATAATGACAATTCTGCCTATTTCGTAATCGCATGAATTTGCGAAAGACAAGGAAGTGGACCACTTCCTCACTTTTATTGCTAATTTTGAAGAATAATATAAATTAATGATCGTGCCTGTTGATTTTGGACGCGCTAAACAAAAACGTTTTGCAAAGTATCAAGAGTTTTGAGTTCAGATTATTACTTTTGGTTTAGTTTAGAGTTTTACAAACCAGCTGATCTTTCAAACCATATGCGAAAGATATTTCATAAAAAAAATCTGTAAAGGGTAGTCACCTCAGTCAGATCCAAGAAGTCCATATCTCCCAGCTTCGTCCTAGTAGCGTAGGCGTACTTGAAGGCCTCAATAATCCTGTGGTAGGTGAGGATCTTGTCTTCCGTGCTGTTGATGCTGGACGAGGTGAAGTTGTACCCGCTGAGGATGTTCAGGATGTTCACCAGGATGGCCCCACTGCTTGGAGGGGGAGGGGAGTAGAATGTGTCCCCGTTGCTTAGAGGCACCGCTATGGGGTCTGTGATTTTTGCTCTGCAAAGAAAATGAATAAATGATGATGAGTTGATTGCCAGGTCATTCCAGGACTGCGTAACTGCTTGCAAGGTGCATGAATGTGTAAAAGAATTACCACAGCCTGATGTCAGAGTGATTGAAAGAATAAGGGAGACGTTTCCTACTACACATTTTACAAAGGACCAAAGAGTTATGGATGTCCTTTTAAAAAATCATTTTGTGTTAATTAGAGATGTTAGTATACCTAATAACAAAACAGAGCAAACATTTGAAATCTACTTTGAACGAGTAACAAATGTATAGTGACTTCATGAGACTTTCTCCCGGATATAGGATGTGCCTAATTATAGCTAGATTTGCTGAACTGACTGGCATTGCCGGTTGACGAGTTTAAAATTAAAGGTTCTGTTATTTTAAGCCGCCTTTGTTCTTTACAACGCTTTCACAGATTTGCTGAATCAGTACAGCTCAACATTGGATAACAGGATTTGTACCAAACGTTAAAAAAATGAGAAATGTTTATTCACTGCCAAAAATAACTACCTAATTAACATTACAGACATATAAAAGTTATAAAACGGGTGGCTATAGGTAAAGTGAATTAACGAGGGGTCAATAACGATGCTTTTTGCATAATGCTTACAACAATGTTTTCAAACCTGGTATTTATTACTCCTAATTACAAAACTAAGTATTTAATGAAATCGACAGTCCACCAATGTTTTGTTTTGCAACTTAGGCCGTACCCATGTAATCGCTGGCTCCTGATATAGTTGTGTAGACTGCAGTCGATGTAATAATTTAATTGCATTCCTGCCCCTAGCCAACAGCTCGCAAATTATTCCTGTCGTGCATCTATTCTTAATCATTTCGCTATGCTACATTTGCATACACATACGTACACATGTCTCTGTATTATTTAATACATACTTCATTCATTAAAGTCATCAGAATTTTTGCCTGCTTTGCCACTATTTTTTTTTAATTATTTCTGAAAATTCTGACATATAAGTTTACCCTCTGGGTACTACAGTTAATGATACTTTCTACAAAAGTGATGAATCAAAAACAATGGTAACATAGAAAACAGGTGGTCAACGGTTCAGAGCGTTTGTAGGTGGTTGACATTTATTTACAAAAAAACAGAAGCTGACAAAAGCTGTGTAATTTCTTTGTAATGAAACAATAACACCTATGAAGTTTTTACAACGACGTCTAAATAATTCATTTCCATGTAAATCTATGAGTCATGTATTTCGTTTAATCAGGTGCAATATCTGTTTTCAATAAATTAATGACTGTATATTGTGAAATAAATAAGGTGACTATTCGAATTCAACTTAACGTAAATTCACCACAAATAATGGTGAAAATTGAGAATATCAGAAGATTTTGCAAAGAACAATGTCAGACGTCCATAGTAACTTGGGCTCATTAAAAATATTTCATGGACAGTGAAAATTCTTACAGTTTTTTGTGTAGTTTAATGTCAGAAGCTTTTCTATGTTTTCCACTTTTGCATTGAACTTCTCAAAACCAAATTATTCAGACATTGTTAATTGGAGGTTATTTATTTTTACAGAGTAAATTAAACAAAAAATATACAGTAATTGAATAGTTTAATTCGTTTTCACCATACTCATTAACATCATCTTCAATTTCGTTATATTCGTTGTAGTAAAGAACTTTGTGTCCGTGAGAATTTAGTTTTAAAAGTTGATTGGGCCGAAACCTGACATTGTTCTTTCTGCGTTCTATCAAAAGTTAGTGTAAAGGAAGCCATAACACTATCGTTTCGTGATTTATCGACAAAAGAATTCGTAACGAATTCAGGCGTTAGTCACACTCATGCTTAATTATTTAAACTACGTTCAACAGAACCATTGCAATGTCACATTTTTGTTTAATTTGATGGAATTCAACCTAATCTTCTTTGCTCATATACCTCAGGCACATTCCTTAGCGAATAATTCTGATAATGATACTATTTGCCGGTGAACTCGAAGTAGTTCAATCGAGACATATTTTGATAAGAATATGTATAAGTAGTCTACGACTGATAAAATACTTAGCAATAACACAGCGAGGGTTTGCTGATTAAGGTATTTGGTTCAGCAAAACTATTGTGTTAGTTCACAGCATTGTATTGCCAATAGGTCACCTACCTGATTTGCGTATTTTTTGCATAGTTGGCAACTGTAGATTTTTGTTAATGAGTATTGAACATTTTACAAACACATTGTGGGTATTTTTCTTCTGTCTTTAACGTTTAAGCAAAAAGTTGTTTTTCTCTAAGTAAAGAGAAATTGTTGAGATCATCAGTCTAATTACATTAGACTTTTGATAGATACCTACCTCAACAAGTGTTCTTGGGTAATTCGGATACCTATTGCTACATATATTGCTGAGTATATTTAACTTTTGTTCTGTTGCACATTATAAAGAAGTATCTCTATAGGGATTTTTTTTTCATCTCGTATGAATATGAGGTCATCGAAGAACACCCACCTTTTGTCTTGCATGGCACAATACTCTAATAGAAGTAGGTATTTTTTACGTAAATGCGTACCTAAATGTATGACTGTACTAGTTTTACCAGCTGTTTAAAAGTAAATAATGATGCAACATGGGGCTCGTTTCAATAATAGGCAGGTTAGTAGATTCTTGGATATTCAGGTGATAAAGGCGTACATAAGTATGTGGGGTAGTAAATAGAATAACATAGCTAGAACGTAGTAGGTTCAAGCATAATATAGGTATGACAAGAACATAGTTTAGGAACGTTTAAGTTTTTAGATACCTAAGACCCTACCACAAACGCAAATTATGTGAACATAAGTGAAATGAAATGAAATGAAATCGTTTATTTTGCAAGTTGGACATAAAATCACTTTTACACGTCATTTAGTCACGTAGTAGTTGGTGGACCAAACTTTTTAATTAGAATTTAATAAGTACTTATGGTTGCGGCGTAGATTCTTTATATACACGGACTACTTATTTTTGTCTTTAGGTCCAACTTCGCAAAAATCCTCATTAATTCATTCTTCCATCAGTTTAATGCCTCACGCGACATCGAGTCTCGAGTAAAAACTCAGGCGCAGACGCGCAGAACGTACTGGCTTTCAAACCTGTTCCCACAATGGTGTTTATTGCCAACTCCTGGCCCTCTGACCTCGAGGGAAACGGCTGTCTTGTATTGTGATAATATTTGCAAGGAATACACAGAAACTTGCCTAATACGGCATAACGAATTACATAATCAAAACATGTTGTGTTAATTAATATCTTTATTTTTCGTGCGGAATTATAAGATATGATTTTATCAGAATTATCTTTATCTTTCAATATAACCCAAAATTAAAATGCGTTTATACAAAGTAGGCTGAGAATCAGCACTTTTCGAACGTATCAATTACGTGAGACCACTTCCTACCTATGTGTTATTTATTACTGGGAAGAAGTGGCTCAACAAACTCCCCAGCAACATATATATGTCTGTCTGTCTTATACAAAATCTTAAAAAATAAATCTCAATACAAAATTATGTCATTCAATAATTCATTAATTCATAAATCATTCAATAAAGTGTTTGATAAAGAATAATTATGCCAAAATAAATCCCTGAAAAACAATGAGATCAACAGAATTTTAATACACGTTAGTCAATTAAATTCGTCCATTTCGTGCGGTTTAAGTAAATCTCAGACGCAAAATTCTTTCGTTTATATGAACTCTGAGAATGATGTCATCTGATACGTTTTATAGTTATAAGTACGTCTGTACCTTAGTTTTGTTTGTTATTAAGATAAGAATATACATATGTGTATGAAATATGTATGTGGGTAGGAAAATAATATGGATAAGGCAATGAGAGTTTGTTGACAAAACACGATCATTCATATGTTATCGGATTATGTGATGCTTGAGAAAATATTAATGGCTATTATTGTATTTCGTTCAATAACTAAAACGTTTGCATTTTAGTAATTCATTGTTTAGAGGCTAGGAATTGTTTTAAAAGTAGTTTATCGAATTACAACTACAAAGCAATATTAATATTGCAGAATTGTTTTCATTGACAGCACAACTATGTTAATATTGCTTCACTTATTTATAAAGATTATTTGTTCAGCATTAATACTGTAATTTTTTTTGTTAGTATTGAATGGACATTTTTAATTCCTTGTCATTATAATTTATTGACGAGTAAGTTGAACTTATGTTTTGTACTTTTGTATGCCTTCATTAAAGAATTGTAATGTTTTCTTAAAACTCCCGTCTGAGATCTTGCTACGGGAGACTTGCAAGCGCGGACTACTAACTTATAGGCAATATTAATACTATTACATTAAAATTCCTGAGTAAACATTTTATGACCTACCTATTTAAATAAAAATATTAACAGTGCCATAAAAGATAAACCACATTTTTCTAGAACATTCCACATACGTTTAAATATTTACTTCACTTTGTTAAAGTAAGCACCTACCTAGGTATATTACATGACTTTGTACCTAGGACTAACCTTGGGGCCTGCCATGTAATTCGAAGACCGTACGAAATTGAATCTGATTACATTTATGGGAGTTTACGTAACATTACATACCATAGACGAAATCATCAATGTTTAAGTATTTTCCAAATCTATATTTTGAATATTTGGAATAGGAATACCTACGTAAGGAACATAAAAAAACCTGGATTGCAATTCAATGTCTTGTCTTGATACTTCTGCGAACTTCTTGGGACATAAACAATCAAATGACTGCATCTCCGAAGTTAGTTACAGTTAGCCAGTTTCAGACAAGCAGAGCTATCGGACAAGAACTTTTTTGTATGTTCCAGTCCATAGACAACATGTTATACCCGTCTAGGGTTACCACTACAAAAAATATACTTACTCATACTGACTCAGATCCTCAGCTGTGATGATGCTCCCCACCCTCTCGAGATCATCCAAGAGGTCTGCAGCCAAGGTCCCATTGTACAGGTCATCGCCCCCGTTTTCAGCTATCCTTGCGAAGGTATTACATAGCGCCTCACTGGGCTTCACCATCGTTCCCGGCTTGTGGAACTGCCCTTTCGCCGTGTTGAAGTACATTTTCCTGAGGATTTAAGGAAAGTGATGAGTTTCCTTGTGTCTTGGGGACCTTTTTATTATAATTTTCAGTTAAAAGGCCATTATTAATGGTGGATTTGCTGTATTCTTAAGAAAAAAATACAAATCGCAATGGCATATTTTATAAATACAAAACCCAACAGATATGTTGCTATTTACAAATTTTACATACTAAACATTTATTCATGTGTATTAAGTAAGTAATTTTTTACCATTTATTTTTAAATTGTACTAAAGTCTAATAAAGTCTAAGTAATGCCTGTCCGCATTTTGAAATCTGATAATGAGCAGATAAATAAACACTCTTGAAGTAAACAAACAGATTAGTATTTGCTTTCTTTTAATTAAGATAATTATTTTGAAGCTTTTATCGTTATTATAATCAGCTTAACGTTTTAAGGTTGTTTCCATGCCTATCAGATCTGTTGTTTTAATTTGAATTAATGACATTATATGCCCCATACAACTAATGTCAAATTCTTATATTTAGTTAGCAACTACAGATATATAGATACCATATTTTGAACCGGGCATTTATATTATAACGACGTTTTTGAAGATTTATAAAGTAACGTAAATAAGAATTGAGACTTTTTTTAACGACGTCAAAAATCATCAAATAACCCCTCCCGCTGTGGGTTAGCAGCGGTGAGGGAGTGTCAGACTCTTACTGACTAAAAACCGTCGTGTTCCGTCGTAGGCCTCTTAACTCTTTCGAAAGAATTGAGACTTCTCAGAACTGACATGAGCTGGACGTTGAGGAAGCGAGGAACGATATTTATAGCACGAGGAAATAAGCCGTAAATTACGAAGACAAAGTTTACATTACAGAGTTATACGACTCACTAATGAATTGACTATACATGAGTCCTTGATTTTGAAGTTTGTTGGCCCCAAAATGTAAACATATTATTGCTTCAATTTGTTTGAGAATTGAGCTGTATTCATCTTCAGTTTATAATTCCTAATGTTTTATTTTATTTATTTTTGTGGCGTCTTCTAGTAGAATACTCGTTCGCGTATCTACATTTGCTTTTTTAAAGTAAATTGCTAACCCCTTTCTCATTAATTAATTATAACCACATGGAGAAGGTAAAAGGTAAGAAACCTCGATGGCGCAATGGTCATCATGCCGGACTGCCGAACCTGAGGTTCCGGGTTCGATTCCCGGTTCGGTCGACATTTGTGTGATGAGCATGCTTGTTGGCCGTGGTCTGGGTGTTATGATATGTATTTATAAATATGTATATATGTAGCTATATGTAGTTTATCAGTTGTGTTAGCACCCATAACACAAGTTAATAAATAACTTACCATGGGGCTAACCGACCGTGTGTGAAAAAGGTGTCCCGACATTATTATAAAATATGTTTGGGTCACAACTCATAATAGCTAAGTTTATAAAATGAATGTGAAATTGGTCAAAGTGTAAAGTCAACTAGACCTTTCTAACAGTTCCAAACACAGCTATGATACGATATTCCATCATGAAGTTCCATCTTCTGGTTTCATTATCAGATCAATTCGACAGTACCTACCATATGTATTATCATCAGAACTACATGCAGCTGCCAAATAAAATTAATTCTGTATTAATGATCAATTTACCTAAGATGCGGATCATTCTTGATGTACGTAGCGCTCTCCAGTCCATCATACATGACTTTAGACATCTGGAAGCCATTCTTGCAGAGCTCCAGACTCGGGGCTATTAGGCTGTCCCAGGGTAACTTGCCCCAGCGTCTATGGGCAGCCCACATGCCCCGGAGTTCTCCGGGCACGCCAATTGCGAGTGGCCCTGGGTAAATAAATGAAGTTGTTAAATGATTTGGTGGTAAATGACAATATGTAGTAAGAAATGTATGTGGCTCGAAAATGTGTTTGAGGTGACTTTCTGTACCTATGTAATTTTGTGATGAATTTTCTTTTCGGGAAAAAGTAACCAAACTAATAGTGTTACAAAGTGATACTAGAACTATTTTTTTTATTAAAATTAAAAATACCAACGTTCATTACTTTAATGTTAAAGTTGCAAACAATGTATGTATATCCGACCACAAAAACCATATAACTAACTCTTGCGTCATGCGACCGTTTTTTAGTAAGTGCATCTGATAAATTGCAAATATTAAAATAAAATACTTTTTGTGGTCAAAGTCCTGGAAAGTTCTATATAGAAACATAAATGTAATCATAATTGATAGTATATCGGGTGTGTCGTTCATAATCACATTAAATTCTATCACATGTACTTCATGATATTCTATAGCGAATTGTAAAAAAAATAACATAATCCATTCAGTGGTTTAGCCACAGGACTCATTTTTCGTTTTCATAATTTACAACATCATGTGTAAAGCAGAGATAAAGTTAGGAGTATCGAATGTTTTGATCAGTTGACAGCTGTCAGTTTTCAAGGGAGAATTTCAGCTGTTTGTGACTGACATGACTGACTTCTATATGGTGTTCTAATTTTCGCACATTTTTATTCTATTTACTTTGTTTGAAAAATGCATTTTTTTATTTTTACGTATTTTTCTTTTTTCTTGGTGTTAATCGACATATATTAACCAGTATATTAACGCATTTCATTTAATGTGATTATGAACGACACACCCGATATATACAGGTATCATGGTTATTGATAGTAATTTATGTTATTTAATGAATTACAGAAAAAAAACAGCATCCTCATACGGAAACAAAAGAATAAAAACGTTTGAATTTGGAGTAATCGAAAAAAACTTCGTTCTACAACTTTAGTAGTCTAGTACTTTATCGCATGTCGAATAAACAAAGGCAAAGGTATAAAACAGCTAGTTCCTAGATAATCTGTGTAGGAGGGAAACAGGCTAGGTAACGGTGCTCCTAGATAGGTAATGGATTAGCAGGTTGCTGTGCCTAGGTACTAGTGACAAGCGGTATAAACCAGTTCTTTTTAGCCTATGTAATGGAAATTGTTTTTAATTTACCAATTTTGTTTTTTTTTTTTCCGAGGTCAGTTTAGTCAAATGTATTAGAAATAGAAACTTGTAAATTTTTATCACACGTACCAATAAATATTATTGCAATAAAAAGGTTTTATTTACTCATAATTCAAACATTAAAAATGGGTAACAGTTTTACAAATGATCTTATGATAGGGAAATATTAAAACTAAGTATCAAAATATTCATCCGCATCGCTGTCAGCTGGGATCGTGCCCAAAAGGCTGGCTGCATTGCCACGCTGGATGGCAATGCATATCCTTTGGCCGAAGTATAGGCCAGCCCTTTGGTCACGAGTGGACTCCACTAATCGCTTACTGATTTCTCGAAAGAGTCTGTGGCATTTTGTTTTGTTTTTTTCCAAATAAATGATCGTGAACACTGGCGAAGTGACGCATGGTATTTAGTCTTTGGTCCCACGAAGCATGGTTTTGGATTATGAACTTTATTCTTATCTGATGTATTGGTCTTAATTAGTTGCATAAAAGCTTTATAAAATGGAAAGGCAGTTTAATGTTACGGCTTTGTGCGCTACAGCGAGTGAAACTGAATGAGGCGCCTACCAGTTCAGTCTTGATTGGACCACATTCAAAGAGAAAGCCTTAGAGAAATTTGCAATGACGTACATATCACACGAATTTGTTGTCAAACTTATTGTTTCGATTGCAATCTCGGTACGATGTTTAAATATAATATATTCTGGTGTACAAACTGTGCTATTTTTAAGCCTGATAGCACGTAAAAAAAAGGAATACTTAACAAGAGCACAGATTACTAAATCGTTCCATATTTAAAGTCGTGTGTTTTTTTTTAATTTCAGTAAGCGTAGTCAGCCAGTACCATTACCTACACAGAAGAGGTAATTGAAAAATGTCATTATCGTGTCCCGTTGTTATTTATGTTAAATGGTAATTACTTAAAGTTTTATTTTCAAACGGTTTCGAAATTATCCTGTTTATATGTATACCGATTTTCAAAGCCATTTTCCTGTCGTTGGTATAATTACATTGACGGTATATGTTTGGCATTTAAGCATTGCATACTTTGAGTCGATACATAACTTTTTAACCCTATCACCTTGCTAGTAAAGGGTGAATAAGTAATACCACTTCAGAGGGGTAGAAACGTCTAGAAATATTGCCTAAATGTCAAATATAATGGCTTCTATATTACGTAATAAATTGTGTATGTACGAGCAAGGGTGCTTAATTTCGTTGGCTAGCATCCATAACGAAAATAATATTTTAATGTTTATTACCCCTCGTACTTCTCACTCTAGATTATTTTTTTTCCGTTTAAATCATTAAGTTTAAAATACATGTTACATTACGTACAATATCGATTTTTCTAAAAACAAACCTGACCTGCATTGAGTTTTATTTTTAAATTTTATTGCATGATCAAATACAAAGTAGGGTTTTTTAAAAATATCGATGTACCACTCTCTACTCAAATTTCAACTGTTTTTTTTTTCTACAATACTGGAAGTATATTTATGTCAATGAATGCTATTATTCTTAGACCAACCCCTCGCCAGACCCCTTCAGACAGTCTAAATATCTACAATAGAGTAGGGGTGGATCTTTCTAGAAATATTGCCGACTAACAATTTGGTGTCTGACAATTGTTTTCTTGTTTATTCAACTGTTTATGAGAAACAATACAAAGTAATAACCTACGTGATATTTAAAGTGTATCGCATTAATATCTAGAGCGATTACAATAATGTTGATTAAATTATTTATACAAATTGTTGATTAACTGCTTTGTATGAAGCACGTGAGTTTTGTTTTGATAGTTTATTTATTTGGTCTTATTGGAAACGAGGTTTTAATAAAAACTTTTGATTGCTTGCTAAAATTAAGAGCTGTGTTTATTTCAGTCCCAGAAAGGGCTGGCCAACAATATTTTGGTACCTGAATAACCAATAATAAAAATATATTCAAACATAAACATAAGATGTTATTACTTTCTATAAACAGGTACTGAATTATTTTTACCTTGTTTTAGCCTTGATATACCCATCGAGAAAACGAGAGAAAACTACTTATATTAACTTTTCTTTATAAATATAGAAACTGATGTCACATCGACCGGTTTTCTATCCATAGTTCTAGCATTTTCTCGGCCATCAAGGGCGTAGGCCTAGTGCACGTAGACAGACGACTGTTTGTATTGAACTTATTGCTTGCGAGATTAAGATTTTTATATCGTAAGTATAATACTTTATTAATGAACATTCTAAGCTATATTTTCAATGTACACTTCTGGCTTATTCTTTGGACAAAGAATTAGCATTGCCAATTCAACGTGGCAATGCAGCCAGTCTTCACATTTCCGGAGGACAGTAATGCGGACGAATACTTCGACGCCTGATCGATGTTCTTTTATATATGTTTTATGTTTATATATGTTTTGTATACTTATAGTATTTTATTTTTAGTTTTGTACCAATTAACACTGATAAAAAATCTTTTTATTTATTGTTTTTGTTTTTTTTTGTGTTCTTTTTTTTAACAATTTTAAAATGAAAAATACCTAAGTATTTCTTTTAGCAACCAATTTCGTCACCTATCAACTTGTCTTGGACCTACTAATTTGACAGGTTTCTACTTACCACATCATTCTAGTACCAGTATCTATTCCCATACATGTCATATAAGAGGACATACCAAACGAATTTATAAGGCTATCGAAAGCCTAAGCCTTTTCATTGGAATTACGCAATGTTCCATTTACTGCGAATTTCTATAACCTATCTCCTATCCGTTGTTTTACAATCAGAGACTGAATTTTGACATGAACTCGATATAAATTACTAGTGACTTAATAATTATAAATTATTAAAAATAGTGTTTTTTTGTTATAAACACTATCCTATGTCCTTTCTCAAGTTCAATACTATATCTGTACCAAATTCCGCACAAATCGGTTCAGTAGTGTAGGCGTGAAGAAAAGACAGACAGACAGAAAGACTGAGTTACTTTAGCATTTATAATATTACTTTGGATGTCATATTGCAATCTCTAATCGCAAAACAGCGGATAGATCGGTTATAGAAATCCATCCTTACAGATAAAATATAACACATGATTACAAACCTTTTTGTAAACAAGTAGTCTATGATAAAAAGTTATATCATTATCTACTCTGTTTACGGCCGCATTGTCACGTATGTCGTGGGACATAAATAAATTACATAAAAACTGGAAATAATAAAATTTTTATCGTGTCATACAGTTTCAGAATTTACGCCTTTTATTTTTCAGCATTACTTAAACTGATATTTATTTTGCAAATAGATTGTAAACAACACTTAAAATGTAAAATTTTCATTAAAAGCGAGATGAAGTTGGTATTTTCGATCGGACTGCCTTGAGAAGAAACAAGTTCAACTGACTTCAGTCATTCGAAATATGCATGTTCAGTGTATCAAGGTTCCTGATAAGATGTTTCAGTTAACCCAATTAACCTAAACCTGTATCTATATTTATTATTAAATGCACTTAGATTAAAACCTGACCTCATTTTATAATCTATGGCGCTAAGTATAAATTATGTTAAAGATAGGTTAGTTAGGTATAGAGGTTTTGTATTATTGTTGTTTTTTACTATCTAAGATTGTTATCTTTTTAGGTGTGGCTTACACCTTACTTACTTTACGGCTTACTTTGATACTTACATAACTACCTATGTACTTATTGTTTATTGTAAACATGATAATATTCAAGGAAATATGTATCAATACTTGAAGTTGAGACTATACCAATTCTATGATGCGATCTATATATCTATGCTTTCCTACCTGAACTCTCTTTGAATATAATTGTCTCGCAAATAGTTTGAAATCCGATACTTATAGGATATTGTCGCTATATACTGGCAGATGTTTTATCTCACGTAGATTTCTCTGTATGATTCGGGATCTTGGATACTACTGAGTGTTTCTAAGCTTAGGCATGCAAAGATAATGTACACTTACACTCACAAGGATACCTCACCCGCTTTCGTGACATGAAACATCTGACACAGACAAGAACTTTCTCAGTAAAAACCTTACTAAAAACAAAAAAAAAACCTACCTTTAGCAGCCTTATCCCAGCTGCCATTAAACATATCGACGGTAGCCGCTCCTGGTGCCGTCTCCCTTGCATTCACCGTATACGCCTTCTCCTCATCCTTGATGTAAACAGTCATGAAGAACCCCCCACCCAGACCCATGCTCTGCTGGTTGAGCAGCCCGTTGCAGAACATAGCTGCCACCGCTGCGTCCACTGCTGATCCATTCTTTATGAGGACCTCTCTGTAACAAAGTTGGTTGATGTTAGCTTGGAATAGAATCGATAAATGGGTACTTATTATTTTGAACTGGGAAGTTACTAGATAAAGGACCAGTACATGTACCTAACATGTATAAATCTAGGTATTGCTATTATTGTATCATGTGTGAAACTCCGATATAGGAATTTCTTAAAACCTAAGTTATCCATACTCTTGTTTCCTGCCTTTTATTTTGAAGCAAGAAGATCACACATACATTGTAACTCCTCGTCATTTATTTGCCCTATACAATTAGTATAAACATAGCACTTAGCTCTTATACATTGTATTGTATTTGACATTAGCCACACAGGCTCAGTTGCTAGAGGTCGGACTGGATCGATACCATCTGACTAGGCCGGCAATATTCTGCCTTTCGCTCTTCAGCCTGTATTTCATCTCGATTTTATGTCTGACTAGGATTCTAGACTATAAAGTATTTTTGTTCTGTTGGTTTGTATGCAGGTTTAAATGTTATTAGAACTGTTATAATGCATGTAAGTAGGTACCTACGTAAGTGGTCTGAGAATTACAGAAAAAATGCAATCGTCAGTTGTTTTAAGACGGTACCCTGAGCAAATGACCTTGAGCCTCTGCGCCATACAAACTCGGCGCAAGAAATACGTAGCGAGAACGCTCATATTTTGGTTTAAAATGTTTATAAAATAAAATGTTCGTGTTTTGAAAAAAATAAGACTACCATAATGTTCGTTATTAAATTACCTATCTATTAGTTTAGGCAGCAAATAAAAATAAATGTTACTTTACGAAGAGATGCATCTTATTAGTGATTTTTTCTCATTTCTGTGGTTTCGTTGTGACCCTCTAATTAAACATTACGATACTTAGAAAAAAAAAGAAAACTACCATTTTGGAGTCAAGATTATGTAGAAATTTAATGTATTTTTTATTAGAAGGTATTGCTATTGGATAAAGAGAAGTTGACTCCGAAAAACTGCACAAAAAACGACTGCCGCTGCGTTTTGCACGGGAACGCGCCTTAAGAGCAGTTTAGAAATCATTTAATATAATAATTATATAATAGGTTTGCATAGGTATATTTATGTATAGTAGGTACTTATACTTATAGTAATTAATTTCCCGTCTGAGGAAGTTGTGTTCAACAGTTTACATTAACCCAATTAAAAATAAAACGTTGTTGTATTTCCTTGTAGCATATACCTACTTAATGACAATTCGAAAATGATAATAATTTATAATGTTTACGGTTCTAATTGCAGACAGTTAATTTTATTTATAGGTAAATGGTTAATAATTTTCCTTCAATTAAACAGTATTAAATAATGCTGCTTAATATTGCTTTATTATAATACAACAACACAACAACTACTTTAACCGTAAGTATTGAAAATCGTTTTAACGCAAACAATATAGAATCACTAGCTCCTCTCGCGGCTTTGCCCGGTATGTTAATAAAATGTAGCCTATGTGTTACTCCAGGGGATCACTTATCACCTACCTACATACCAAATTTTAACCAAATCAGTCCAGTCGTTTTTGCGTGAAAGAATAATAAACATACATCCATACATTCGCAGTTTTTTTTTATTATTTTTTATTAGGATATACTAATAAGGCCTTTCTTACATTGGTACAGCTCTAGGTAAAGGCTTATTTATATTATGCAGTTGATATTTGCTAATGTTTACAAGCGGACACTTAAGTCCTATTTGCATAGTCAGCAACAATGTTGCTAGAAACGATGTAAATGTACCTAAACTGTAAATATGCAATGTGAATTGTCTTTGCATTACCTACTCAAAGTGCATTATAATATGACATCTAACTGCACCTAAGACTTCATTTACTACTATTAATGTACTGATTTTAATTTATTCTTTAACTAGGGAAAATTTGAATCATTAAATTATCACTCTTCATATGTGAAAAATAATTAAGAAAATAGGGAATTTCAAGTCACAATTATTACTTAAATCGATACATAGTATCACATTTTTTAAAGCAATTTCAATTAATTTTTATAAAAAAAAATACTTTTTATTTACTAAAGTACCTAAATAAGGAAATAAAGAATAATACAATTTGCACCATTTTAATTTCACTGTGAAAACAATCACGTCATTTTTATTGTTCAATACTTATCCGTAGATAAAGATATGACACAGTTTTGTTTCAATTCTAACGAAATAAAAGCATAATCTGTGCATGACTCATTATTACAATGCGTCATGAGAGTACAGTTTTTCTAATAAGTAACGATACACCTCATTATAATTTATTGTGTAATATTTTGGTAACTTTGTTTTCTACTATTTATTACGCCTTTATGCTAACTGCGGATTGCAATAATCTATCCGTTGTTTTCGTGTAAAGATGGATATTTGACATTAGCTTCATATAAATACATTATGTAGAATTTCAAACTCTAATTGAAAAACAACGGTTATTAGTAGAGCAAATTTTGATGAAGTTCTGCAAGTATAAATATGGGATACAGGGATACCTACCTTGAATGTACTGGAATCAAAGAATGCCTTAGGAAACATGGCAAGAAACTGACATTCGAAAGAACAAGCGTTACTATTAACCAGCGACAAAAATATTTGTATTTTTTCAGATTCAGAAAATCTCAAGTCTATCTACCATTAATTTAGGTCAAGATTACTCATAAAATTACAATATTACCCGTTACACGAATTTATTCGAATTGTCTAGACATCATTTTCGCTACGAACTATTGGGAACGTGCCTATTATTTTCTTAAACATACTGAAACATTTTCCTACATTCGGAATATCAGTGTCAAGGGAATGGCCGAAATATCTAAAAAGATTAACATTTATTTGCTACACATCTGGGGCCCGATTCTGCTAAGGTAATAATGTCAAAATTGATTAGAAATTGAATCGCAATAGCAGTTTTAACCATAGCGGGCATTCTGCAACTAATATAAGACCAATCGTATTCCAACGACATTCGATTGGTCTGACATTTTGGTGATTTTCGTCTATATGGTAGTTTGCTCTGCAATCATATTGCAATCGTCAATCATTTGCAGACAATATGGTTCATTATTGAATCACAGAAAATTATAAAAACGTTTATTTCAAAGAAAAAAATAGCGGAATGCCAATACGCTTCAATCGTAATTGAGTCGTGATTGGATCTCAGTCGAATGTGAATCAAATGTTGCTTAAGTAAAGTTAAGAGAATCGGGCCCCTGTATTGCTTTGCTCGATAATGACGAATATTTCAATGATTGACTTCAATAAAATATTGTGTCATTTTTTTCAGACTGACGCATTAAAATATAGTCAGAATTAAGATTAGTAATCATAAAATTCTCATTAAAGTTTTACATTCTCGCTTAGTCACGGACTTTCCCGATATCTTGTTTCATGCTAATGAGAAAATATTTTCATTTTTACACCGATATTATCGGCAGGTCTCATGCGTCTGCGCACTTTGTTTTAAAACGATAACTTTATGAACAATGCTTTAACAGTCACCGAGATTTCATCATTCTGTTTAATAATTAAAAAAAATGAAAATAAAACCGGCGTGACTCGTTCCACTGTTTTGATTGTGTGTCACGTGTACGCATACGCAGAACTTTTGTTTGCTGAAAAAATGCTTAAAATTTTGGTAGCGTTACAATTTACCAAAATGAGTCATTTTTGTTTCGAAAAATAATCTGCAGTGTAATCGAAAAATATCTAATTAGGTCCATAAATAAAAAGATAAGTCAGAATACTTCCTAACACCTACCTAAACAAAATAAGTCAAAATCTTCAATGTACGCGCCCTAAGATTCCTCTTAACAACAACTATTAACATTTTTGTCCTACAATAATGACATCATTACAGCCTAATAGCCAATCATCGCCAGATAAAAACTGCTGATTCTTATTAACAATTAGAGGTTAGTAGCGTGACTATAGCTCACGAACCGACCACAGATCTCTCTTTCTCAGACCAGAGACTAATATCACCGAAAGAGGTTGAGCCGGAATAGATTTTAATCTTCATCAGACATGCAGCTCAGATTCGGTGTTGTTGCCATTTGAGAATTTAAAACTAGATCAGCGCTGAATTTGAACGTTCCGTTTGGTTTTTGGTCGTTTACTGGCTCTTTTCCAATTTTCTCCCTCATAATATTTTCTTTAGTTCCTTTGGAGATTATAGATACCTATGTTTTAAACAATTGAAAAAAACTTCAGACATTTTCGCGCTTCACTATATTTACCTTCTTTCTGGATAGGACTATTGGACTACTTATGCAATAATACTTATGAAAATAATCCTCACTGTAATTGGATCTTTTGCATAATATTAATTTTAGAACTTTTTTGTTTATTAATAATTCTTTATACACATTTTTTGCGCAATAACGTCTGTTTCTTACACCTTATTCATAACGATATCGGTTACTAGGTACTTAGTATTAGTTTATTCTAGAACCAATCGTGGCCTTGCATGTATAACTCACTTAACGATTGAAATCTTTATTTCATCATGTGCCGGTAGATTCTACCATCTAAGGAATCAGAAGGAAATAGCCGTCCCTTTCCGGAGTCTAGATCCGACCTTAATTATCCTACTACGGTAGAAGGGGTATGAATGTAGCTAAGCATACAAGTACGAACGACAATGTTTTCTTTGCGCAGGCCTATATACCTACTGAATGTTGGGCTACAGTTACCCTTTTGAACACTCCTCCCGAAGGACATATCCTTGGACTGTATCGATCCAACCTTAATTTAATGTCTTCGAGTGAATTACATCATGTTACCAAATACTTATGTATAATTGTGACAGTGAGTTTGTTTGTTTGTTATGCTTACATGCTGAAAAGGCGCAACCATTTGAAATGAAAAACATGGAGATGGAGATAGGCTTCTTTGTATGGAGTTGAGGGAATAAACTCTAGTAGGAAATTAATGTTTCGTAATTCTCCTCAGTTCTAAAGCGCCATGACTACTAAAATATCGTGGTATAAAGTAATTATACTTGAACCAATTTAACGTACACTGTATGTAGCGTTTATCTGTCTTATACACGATCAATGACCTAACTGGTTGAAGAAGTTTTTAAAGCAAAAAATGTTACGTAGCCTGCCTGGTAAGGACCGTTACCTACCATAGAACTATCACTAATATTATATCTTGAGAGCAAATGGGTGTGGTTTTGGCACAAGTTTTGCGTTCATAAAATACTTTTTATCCAAGTTATAATATTGATTGTTAGAGCTTCACGAGATGTATCAACAAATTGTATAGCATAAGAATAAATATGTGTAATCTAAGCTTATTATATACGTAGGTATATGGCAAAATAATACCAATATTTCCTCTGTTTCCCAACTATGTATTAAAAGGGGAAATGTTTATAATTAGCAATAGTATCGTATGTTTACAACGTCATACGATATAAACAATAAAGTTATTGTTTTCAGTACACAATCTGTCTGTTTTTTCGTTCTCGAGTCATAACACGAAACGGTTCATTAGGCTCCCTGTTAGCGAGTGATGATAAATGGCTAATGGTTGACTACAATACAAATATCAGTCTTAACAAAGAATGAAGTAATATCACAGATTACTATAATAGTTACTACGGTAATATTCAGTAAATAGTACTAAGGTACATAAGTAGATGTTGTACCTATAGGTTTGTTTGTGTTGTATGAAATGGAAAATTTACAGAAAGTAGGTATTGCGCTGGAATAGTTCATACACTTTGAAGAAAGTGATAAACTGTTCACCGTGATCACAGTGTAAATCGAGTTAATGTGTCGTACCTACTGATAATGTAGTTAACCTTTTTAATATCGAACAACATTCATTCTAGGCATAATAACGTTTGAATGCCTGAACGTTGTTTTTTTGAAAAACTGCTGAAAAAGTATCTGTTAGCAAAGATACAGTCTAACAGCTTTTCTTTGATGCTGAAAACTTATTTTCTATCCTAGGTTTGTATGTGCTACTACATATTGGTACATAAAATATCTAATGAGTACCTTCCTATATGACAACAAGTGATGATGATGATGTCCTCCTAGCCGATTATCGGCTACGGCGGCTGTTCTCATGTAAGGAGATTAGCCAACTACGCAGGACATATTATAGTGCACGAGCATTTGCGCAGACACAGGTGCACTCACTATTCCTTAACTCTCATAGCCCGATGGGACGGTAATCCGACACGACCGGAGAGAGATCAGGCGCAGGACCGACATTTACGTGCTCTCCGATGCACGGGTGTATCAATCACCAGCTTCCAGGCTCCGGGCTGCTTTGTGAAAGTCTTCTAAAACCCACAAGGCGATTTCGGCCCGACTCGGGAATCGAACCCGAGACCTCGTGCTTAGCAGCCGCACTTGCGACAGCTAGACCAACGAGGCAGTTAGTATTACTATACTCGTACTAATACTCGTATTTATATAGAAACTCAAACAAGTGCGTCCACCTGTCCGCATCGTACGCATCGCACATCTTGTTTGAGTTTCTATATAAATAATACTACGATCCGTTGCGTGCGTTGCGTCCGTTGCGTACGATACCGACAAGTGGACGCTTAGCTTAAATGGACCGAGTGCAAGCAATTCAGATTTATTTATGTTCATAATTTGTTTTTCAAACGGTCCTCTCCTAAAATATTGACTTTGAACTTGCAAACACCGAATAAATTGTTCATTCAAGATCAAGTTTTTTATCAATTTGCATTTGTTTTGCCAACTTTATACTATTCTCATAGCTTTTACATATTTATGGCTTCATTTTGGTGTAAACATGTTTGCTACATAAAGATATTATGGATCATTCTTAGAATATTTGAAAACATTTCAAACAGAGAGAGGTCGAAAATAACTAAAGGCACTTCTATTCTGAAACTGTTTTATTTTCTGTAAAAGCCGCGGGACAATTTGTCAATGTCTCTCTCGAGATGCATCGTGCTGGTTTGTTTATTATTTTTTGTACAATCTTCATTTAGATTATTATCCCTTGTATTGATCGTGTACTTTTTCTTGACGTTTGACACCGTTTGCATGCTCTTTAATGCTCGCGCAGCCGTTCGGCTCCGGTCTGTGTGAAAAGAAAAATGCGCGCCGATGCTCTGCGAGCCGGTATGTTTGAACGGACCTTTAGTTGTTATTTGTCAACAACTATATGATAACTAATCTTATAAGCAGGATTGATGAAAATTGGCATAGGAGCAAACATGGAAGGATGTCCTATCTCTATGGTCTACACCATCAAGCAAAAGAGGGTCTTTAAATTGTGTATTCCACCCTCTTCTTTCAAGAATCGAATCATTATTAAAACTACTGAGTACTAAGATATCTCCTTACATGATGATAAGTCATTATTTGCAATCCTATCTTTCTTCTATGTCCTATATTGAAGTTTGCAGGATTACATAACAACGGCAAACGACGCAACATGAAAAGGGCTTCAGTCTCACAGAGCTACAGAAAGTTCGTA
The DNA here is from genome assembly GCF_022581195.2 of Helicoverpa zea. Classification (NCBI taxonomy): domain Eukaryota; kingdom Metazoa; phylum Arthropoda; class Insecta; order Lepidoptera; family Noctuidae; genus Helicoverpa; species Helicoverpa zea. The sequence goes on along the minus strand of NC_061467.1, from coordinate 3,644,036 downwards.
GATATATGTCAGAGGCTGCTAAATATATCTCCTGAAACGCTAGATCAATAAAACCACGGCTCTTCAGAAAACAGCTTTAGTGAAGCGATTCCACACATTAAACGTTGAAATACTTTTTGGCTGCTGACGAGTTATTTGCACTTTTGAATTTATAATATTACAAAATACCCTCATCGTAAAAACCTATAAAAGTCAAAAACAATACGAGAAAAGGATAGCGACTTTTATGAGATGAAAAACTGCGGTGTGTCATATTATGGTCCGGTTGCCTGAAGCATCCAACTTCTATTTAGAGTTGGATGTCTTTAAATCATCATCATCATCATCATCAGTCTTTAAATAAAACAACCTTATGCTTACCTATCTTATTACATTCTTCCGACTACATCGTCATTTTTATATTCACAATACCGTTAATTTCGTATTTCTCTCAATATTTTAGCGGACTCCAAAATCAGCTGGATAGGTGACTTTGACATCAATATTATACATATATACACCACCTTTTTTTTCCTCAGTATTATGCTGTAGGTACCTGCCTGCCGTTTGTATAGAAGCGCAGTCACATTATCATTGGTCTCATACGCACATAAACGTGACTAAACTCTTAATTATCAATAAACACGTAGGTACGATGCCTGACTAAAAGAAGACCCAATTACATAAACACAAACATGATAATTGGAACTTTTAAACAAAGTCTGTTATCAGTCTTTGTTTTCTAGGCTTGACTTCTTTGACCGTTAGTACGTCAGCAAACACAATCATCTAAATAAACAGACGCAGATTTTAGGTGCCCGCTCCTTTGATTTCCAAAAAGCCTGATGATGATAGCAAAACTGCACTTGATTGATTCGATGTCAGAGAAGTGTGAATGGATTGCAGTTTTGGGTTACGCAATGAAAGTGTGGGTAGCTTGTAATAACAGTGAGTCAACCCATAATTGAGTTCTATAAGTGCTGCTATAGTTACTATTTGAGCAGTTGTCCTAAGGATGTACCTACCTGCTTATAAGTTTTAAGTGTTGTTGTTTGTGTGCCTACGTGCTCGCTGTCAGCCAATCCTTCGATAGCTATAAAATGCAGGAAGGTATTATGTTCAACGTTAATTTAATATTCAAAGCAAACGTGACTAAACGTCCATTAGGTTATGTAAGCGGTTTGGCTATTAGTTTAGCTCGTTCGATTTTTCTACGCCGCAAATGTATTGTGTAGGTGTGTGGCAGATAATACTCGGGCAAGGCCAGCCACCTCGCGGTCTGCCGGCTCGCTCAAGGTTGTTTTTGTGTATAAACATGAGTCTGGCGATCGATAGTGTGGGCGATCAAGCGCGCAGGCCGAGCGACCTCGCACACTACGATTTTCCGCCTCAAAACAAAGCAAGACACAATGAAACCACAGAATACTTCTTAACTATAATTTTTATTTGCCTTAAATTATTACAGTCCTTCAAGTACCTACCTCAGGAAAGATACAGAATCATAATAATCTAACTAGGAATAATAACACAGCAGTTGTGAGCTTTACAACAAGCTCAAATAATAATAAGAGTTGAGATCAGTGGTGGAACGGTGTTGGGTCCAGGCGGCAGAGCTCACCTGGGGCGCTGCGCCCTGGCTCTGCTTCGTATCCTGCTGGTGTGGTGCGCCAGGTAGAAGCCCTGCGTCAGCAGGAACCGCCGTGGATGCTCCATCGATCTCTGAGACGAGTGGCGGCCGGAGCCCTCCTCCGGGATCCGCCATAAAGTCCTCCTTTCGCTCGGCATATCGATAGTCCTTTTACAAGCCATAGTCCTCAGGTTCAACGCTCCATCTAATGCTTGTGGTTCGTCTTCTTGTTGTTCTCTGTGTTCATGAGCTTGGTGACGATCTTTCTGGAATGGCCGGACGGGTCGAAGTGGTTGGTGTGCTCGTTGACCTCCTTCTTGGTGCGCTGCTTGCCGCTGTGTCCGGAGAAGATGTGCTTGTCGTGGTCGAAGTTGTAGTAGTCGTACTCGTCAAAGAAAGCTTCGGACATATTTACGTTTGGATATTTGTAAATATTATTGAAATCACAGGAAATTTGTCGCAGTTGCAACTGACAACGTAACTCAAGATTTTGTTTCTACTGAATGTTCGATGAAATGGCTGCGCACGGTTTATATAGGCTGCCAGCAACACGTCACTGACCGCATGCGCGTCGATAAAATTCTAGAGCTCTGATTGGTCGAAACACCGGCGACGACCCGGTTATGAAGGATGTTTTGTTTATTTATAGACGTTTGCATGTGTGGGTAAGCCGGCTCGGTTAGTAGTACCAGCATTTATAATATAATTTTCTACTATTACATTTAATTTGGTAGAATTGCATAGACCGTCATAGACATCATACATACTTTTTATAGTAAATAGGTAAAATTTATTACACTCCTTCCAATTTAAAGTTTAGGTACTTTAAATTGAAAGGAGAAATATCCTTTGTATTATAAATTCGAAGCTGTTTAGGATCATGTTTGTTTGTGTATGCCGTTTATGCTATGACGCTAAAACTGTATTATGTACATACTACATGTAAGTTACGGCAACGATTCGTGTGCATGCAGTGTTTACCTGTAAGTGGTTGTTAGACTTTATTCTTATTTTTTGCTTTTTTCTTTGTTTGTGTCGGTGTATACAATTGTTGGTAAACCAAATAAATAAATAAAACTGCCGAAGCGATTTTGTTTTGAAGACAGAGCAGGGGCTACTTTTTATCCGGATGTTTGTAGTCGTTCCTTAGGGACGCACGGAGTAAAACCGTGTGAGACACCAGCTGAGCATCGGCCCAAAGTAACTATTCCACGCAAATAAAGTTGCGAAATAAATTACTTTATAATTTTTCGTTAAATATTCAATTCGAAGTTTATTCAATTCGATAGCTATAGTGCCTGTCCCGAATTGTATTTTCTGTTAAAACGGCTACAGGTATTTTCAGAATTATTGATTAAAATCAAATAAAAATTTCTCAAAGTTTTATTGTAAAAGTTGACGTTGTACCTAGCTAACGGAAAATTTCTACTACTTTGGTAGAAAAACTATAATCTAGGCAACATTGAATGCCGGCTCAATGTTATTGTAATCATACAACCACGTATTTACGTGATATTATGCACCACGTATACTACGTATAGAAAATGAACCATAACCATTATAGGCAATCTATCCATATGAAATTGATTCAGTAATGCTGATAAAAATTCAATCATAATTATGTTACGAATAATTCAGCGGATCAACGCCATCTAGTGTCGAGTAGCTACAGTCTGAGCATTATAGAAAACTTGAGCAACATGTTGTAAGTTTTCGAGAAAAGTTGCACAATGTTACTGCTTTCTATAACTTTATTTAGAACTATAAGTAATTGTGTGACAAAACATAGAAAGTTCTAGACGATATTTTTTTTACCATCATTTCGACTTCGTGTTAGCATTTTATAATTACTGTTTGCAATCGGAAGGTAGAATTAATTTTACTCATTATCTTTAACCTGGTACTGCCTTGTGGTTATTGTGTTAATATTAGGATTTTACTTCAGTTTAGCGAAGTTAATTACGTGAAACGAATTAAGACCAACTATCAGCGGTAACCAGAACAAATAAATCTAGACACACGGCAGTGTGTCCGCCAAGTTCGAGCAAAAAAAGCGACACACCGGCCGTGGGTTATATTACACGAACCATTTCGGGCCAAATTCGACCCCCCTATAACTCAAAATCTATTTTATTTACACATTTCAAATTTCTAGTATCTGTTGAGACCCCCTCACTTATCTAAAATACAAAATTTCATTAATATACCTATTGTAGGTCTTGAGATATTGACGTCAGAAAATCGCTATTTTTACTATACACTCACTGACTGACTCACTGATTCACTGACTCACTCATCAAAAACCTAGACCACTTCCAATGGTCGTATTGACTTGAAATTTGGCATGGAGGTAGGTCTTTATGTCAAGGTAAAGGGAAAAATCTGAAAATGGCCAAGTGTGAGTCGGTTTCAAAATAATGAAGGTGTAAAATACCCTGTGTAAATTTATACCCCTAAGGAACTAAAACGAACTAAATTTATCTATATTTATATAATATATCTTAGAATGGTCGTACCGATCTGAAATTCGTTACAAAGGTTTGTATTTAGTCAAAATAAAAATCTGAAAACGGCCAAGTGTGAGTCACTTTCGAAAATAACGAATGTGTAACTTTGATCCACGAATATAATATATGATAACATGTCATGTCAGTCAGTTGGTAAATCTAGTCCATTTAGTTAATCTAGTTCATTTCTTTGTAAGAAGCATAGTGCATATTCAAAAATCTGAAAGATAGTATAAATGAGACATTTCCTTAAATAACTTAATCATAAGAAAAAAATAAATAAACAACCTTACAAAAATAAATGAAATCCCACCCAAAACAAAAATGTGAAAGGCTGCCAAGTTCGATAATATGGAAATCCTTCGCCTATAAAAGAAGTGAGATCTGAATAAGTACCAAGATCCATACACATACCTCAGTTAAAAATAGTTACTTTTTAATAATGTTACTTGGCAAGTTTTAATAGAAAATTAAATACTTGATTCATTGCGTTTAGTAGGTTTATAAAAAGGTGTGTGAAAACTTGCCAAGTAACATCATTAAAAAGTAACTATTTTTAACTGAGGTATGTATATGGATCTTGGTACTTATTCAGATCTCACTTCTTTTATAGGCGAAGGATTTCCATATTATCGAACTTGGCAGCCTTTCACATTTTTGTTTTGGGTGGGATTAGTACATACTTACATGTGAGCCGTTACTGTTATCGTTCCGGCCAGTTACATAAAATTGTATCGTGCACAAGTGTACAGGCGCATTGTTGCAGTAAGATTTAATTTTTAGTGTGGCCTAGAATTATGTCTCTAAAGTGACCACTAATATTAAATCTTAAAACTATTGTTAAATAGTAAATCCTTAAGAGTCTACCCGCATACAGCAAACTTTTAGTCGGCTGATAGCGTTAGTTTGGGCTCATAAATCAGTATGAAGATGAATGGTAATACGCACATTACAGAGATCAGGTAGGTATTTAGCTGTATCAGAACGACTGAAAACACTGATTGGAATCAAGGTTGCCCTAAAAAAAATTTTGTCGGCCGACTGTTTGGTTTACACATTTAGTGTTTTCATTTAAAAGATGAAGGAGGTAAGTTCAGAGACCATGTAGTTACATGGTGTGGTAGGTATCAATATTCCACTTTTATTCTGACACGATTAACAGATGCAGATCTAAGAGACGCGTTATGAATTAATGGTTAACAAATAGTTGGTATCTAAGCATTTATGACAAACTTCCTTTAGAATTTCACTTCAATCGTTAATCACATAAGTTTTTAGTTTTGTTTATGTTTTTCCGTAGTGTATAACTTAACTGACCCAAACATATGTAAATATGTTTGGGTCAGAAATATGGGTTCAGATCCAGTAGCCTCTCAAGAATTAGCTTACTCCAGGTCAAGTCTATCGTAGAAGTGGGTTTAATTACAGTTTTTACTAATTAGTAAACACATACCTGCCAATTTGTGAGCATTGAGGAGCGTCCGTGCACACAGCAGCTTTTTGGAACGTGTGGAGACGGGAGGCCGAAGGTTTGAGGTGCTCAATTGGATCAGGTGGTTCCGCCGTCCTCCTCGAAGCATAGTCTGCGCTCCCAATGAGGTACCCACTTAGTGCTGATATGAACACTAGAACTGCTAGCGCTGAGATGACGATCTTAGTCTTGAGTTTGTAAGGCCTGAAACAAAACATGAGGTTATTAACGCCATCTGTTATCGAATAGCAGTAACAACTTACATGGCAGAAATATTTGTAAATAACACTGTAAAAGTATAAATATTGGTCCTGATATTCTACTGAAATACGGTTAAAGCTGCAAGGTGTATAACGTAGGTGCACATTGTCATTATTACTCACTTCTCCGGATAATCATCGTCATCGTGACTAAAGTTGCCTTGGAATATGGCAAACCTATTGATAGGGGACACCAAGCGTATCGTATCTATGGGGCTGTCGTCAGCATGGTTGCTTATAAAGCTCCTTCTGTGGAGCCCACTACGTAAAGTATTCTTCATGATGGTGCAACACTCAGCTGCGACAGGTTAGCTTCAGATCAGCGGCACATAACAACATAACCTACACACTTTCTCGTGACTTATGAGTTACAAGCGATTACTCAGGAACTCTAGAATGAAATTAGGAAAACACGTCCGTGTTTTATTTTGCTTTTTAATCGCGTAACACCGCTATTAATAAACCTTTTGACGGTCCAGTGACGTAGCCGTGAAATGGCAGGTGGTTACGCAGTGAACTTGCTTGCGGGTTCCGTGAAAATCGATAGACAGAACAGCTGTTTCTAGCGGTTTCAGGCCATATAACACTTGTTCAGATTACAGACAGATGGCAATACTGGCGCTGTGTATATTAAACAAGTAAAAATGATATACAACTGATTTATTTTTTAATGCGCCTGTGTTGTTAGAGATTGTTTGTAAATGTTGCATGCTTGATATAATTGCTTGTATTATATTTTCAGGCGCCTTTTTTGAAGTAATTTCGTAGTAAGTTTCAATATAGTGCACACGTTTTTGATATCATATGTGGGTGTTATAGCATTGGTTTTTTATGAATAAAAGTTATAAGTACCTATTATACACAATTTACAAACATAGTTTTAATTGGGATATTCAGCTAATTAAAGTGTATTTAACTAGACATTACTTAATGTTTACGTAGACACCATAGTTTTTTGTTTATTTAAATGTCCTACTAAGCAGGGGGCCTACTTCTATAAAATTAAACATTCCCATATAGGTCGAAAATACCCTCATTATTCTTGACATATCAGAAAATAACATAGGTAACTTAGAATATACCTAGGTAAATTACTATAGTATCCAATATTACCTGTCCGAATGTGATTCTGGCACGCGTATGAGAACATGACTCCGTTTTCTTCTCGTATCCGACTTGCCCGGCTTCCTCAATGAACTTTGTCTTAACAACTGTTTGTCCGACATTTTTGTTGTTTAGTACATAAGACACTGATTTAATTTCACTTCTTAGCTCCTGTTAAAATTTTTAACTTCGCATTTTATCACTTGATGTTATGTTTAACTGTTAGAACCTAAATAGTTTAGAACTTTAGCATGATGAAATAATAGTGTAGTAGTGAGTAGACAATATAAAATCATCCTTTTTGTAATGAATGAATACCGACAAAAGGTTTTGAAACAGTTTAATGCAGTTGATGGTATTAAGCCAGATTCAAAAGTTCAACACGGGTACGTATCCACCACTCCCATTGTATGTTTTATATTAGCAATACAAACTTTAAATTCAGGTTTGGTTTGTGTGAAATTAATGTAAAATAATGTGTGGCTCCTATGTTGCGTGCACATAATAAACAACTGCTGTTCCTGCGTGCTTTTAAATTGATTTTGCCGAGGTCTTTACTTTGAACGTGTTGGTTTAAGTTTGTGAGTGAACAACAAGGGGTTGCTTCTGTCACGCTTGGCAGGCGAATGCAAGACAGTTGTTACTAAATTATGATTGTGATTTTAGGGCTCCTAAAAAGTTAAATAAAAAATTGTGTTTCCCAACTTCCCAATTGTTATTTTTTATCGCAATATCGAGTTTTTTTACCTGTCTCGTTTTCAGATACGTATAATTTGATAAGTCTTTTGTTTTAAGCCGGACGTAATCCGCTGTTATGATTATGATTAATACGAAAAACAAAAAAAAAAAAATATTTTTTAGTTTACAACAAAAAAAAAATACATCCTGACTGTATCCATTGTGACAGTACACTCATTTAGTGGTATAGTGTATCAGTTGGACGATCTACACTGCGATACGAAAAAAGTAGGCAGCAAAGGCTGTCAGGTGTCAGAAAAAATGAGACATTCATTCATAATGTTCGTGATAGCGTGGCTACCGGCTAATTGTCATGGTGACACTGTCATGATATTTATTACATGGGTTGCTTTATCTGTTACACGCAACTGTCATGATACTGCCCTATGTGTTATCCTGAATAGGGTACCCTATATGGTACAAACAACATAATAACATTGTTATTTTTACACTGAATAAAGGTTCCTCCGAAAATTACTTAAAAATTATAACGTCGTGTCGTAAATGAGCGAGCAAAAATAAACATGAGCAAAAAATATTTCAACCCTTACAAAACATATTTTTTGTCTTCGAAAAACTGTTATTTTCAAGAAAAAGACTATTAATCATTTGAAATAAGGTACCTAAACTGTTCAAGAACTGATGATGACCCTTTTTCAAAACACTTCCTTGTGTAGGTACATACCTAGGTACTACCTTATGTTATAATTATATTATCATCATTTATATAATACCAAACCTAGTGATGTAAAATGAAAAAAAAACGATTTGTATTTTTCACTTTATTGAAAAAAAACATGAAAAAAAACTTTGCATCGTTGTTTTTTTTCTAGCCTAAGTTTTAGTTCAATTTTCAAAATTTTCCTTGTATTGAGTTAATATCAATGAATGTTGCCAAAATTTTTATGAAATTTTGGTACTGTTTTATCAGAAAAGTACCGTAGATTCAAGAATAAACCTAAGACTCTATTATGTAATCTTTAACGGTAAATGCCCTGACAATTTTAGAGTTATTATACTCTTGAAAAAAACAAGACCCAGAAAAAAAAACTGTTTTTTATCAGGTTTTTTTTCAAGGTTTTTTTTCACATTAGAAAAAAAACTGTTTTTTTGCAACACTAAGTCCAAACCCTTCTATAAATATGACAGTGTAATGCAGCGGTTCCCAAATGGGGTTCCGCGGAACCCTGAGGTTCCGTGACAGGCCCTCAGGGGTTCCGTGGAAAATTCAAGATTTCCATATGGTAAATCGTTTCACTTTTGACAATATTAAATTATTATTCATTTTCAATTAAATTGTTTTAAATATTGCATTCCAAAATTCCATTTAGGCACCATGTAGGTGGGTACCACTCGGGAGTGTAAGTCTCGTACTTTCGCGACAAGCGCAGGGGAAGGCCACGGCAGCAGATAAATTAATTCCGTTTTTTTACAAATTGTAGATTAACTTAATACCTCCAGGTCTTCGGCAATCGGCATAAGTAGGTAGCGAGTCGGACAAAAATCACCGCATTTTTTGGGCTTATTTCATCGCCAGCATTATACGTTTTCATACATTTGACAGGACGTGAAATGACACGGCATATGAGTATTTCCAGTGGCTATTTTTACCATGAATCAAAGTGTGACATTATTTCCAATTTTTACACCTCCGCGAGTCCGAAAATTTCGCGCTCGCTTCGTTCGCGACTCCATGTTGCGTGTGATGCTTTCAAGTATCCAGCAAAGAAAAAATTTCGCGCTCTTCCGTCGAGGTTTCCTTTGATGTTTATTTTTTATTCCTCTGGTTCAGAAAAAGCAATAGCGCTTTCTTCGCTAGCTGCTTATTAATTTGGATTTGCTTTTTTGTGTGAATGTTTTACTTTTTGAGACCTTATTAATTTACAGTGGTTTTGTTTATTTTGTGTAGGTAATTAAACTAAAAAAAATTCGCGCTCGCTTCGCTCGCGATACCGGCTACCACTGAATGTCTTTCAATGCTAGCGGGTGCTTGGAACTTCTTTTTTTAGTTAAAAAAATCGCGCTCGCTCGCCTCGCACGTGTACAAACCCAATCTATTTCTTTTTGCGTTTACTTTGTCAGTCTTCAAACTGAAAACTATTCACATAATACACAAAGTCAAGGGTGGCCAAATTATTTTCTGGCAAGTGTGGCCATGCTACGCCTGAGTATACTGAATATGTCTCTAACCATATTATAACCTTTTGGTGTACTACCACACGCCACGAGCCGTACCTAAGTATATTTTACGTCTTTATATAGTTAACTTCTTACTTAAGCTAAGGTTCCGCCGAAAAATGGTGAAACGAAAAGGGTTCCGAAGCCAAAAGAATTCGGGAACCGCTGGTGTAATGTATGCACTTACAGTGTAAATTACACATTTTTTTTCAAAATTGTGTGTACTGAATATATGGAAACTATTTAACAAAAATGACATTATTTTATGATAACGGCTAGTCAAGCATTGATGGAAGTTTGTTTCAGTCAGCTTATCACACAATTCTGTCAGTAAGTATTGTTTGTTTCTTAGCTATCGAATTCTAACTTCTGGTCTTTCAGTACCTACGTAAAGTAAGCACTAAATAATTTGATTGATTACTAGATTATACACCACTTTGAATGAACGAATAAACTGACTGATAGATAACCGTTGAAGTGTCATCGAAGTTTTGATTAATTTGTTTACAGTGCCAATCGGAAATTCGTTCGAAACAGCCAGGAAACATTGTTTCTATAGAATAAACAATATAGGTACGTACTTATAGGAGTCGTCAAGGTTATGGTTATGGTGTTTTGCCACGTGAGTGTTAAAACCTCATCGATATGGCCTCTTTTGGAAAATTAATTGAACTTGACGTAACGTACGAATATATTAAGAGACAATAACAATTTTAATGTTATAGATTTAATTTGTAATTGAATAAAAATTGGTTGTTTACATTTATTTAGGTAGGTATGTTGTTATGTTTGACAAAGTTTGGCACGTGCAGTATTTTTACCTGTTTCGTTGATCAATTAAGTTAAAGGATTGACGTAAGCGCTTATTCCAGACTAATGCAGGTTCACCTGAATTTTATACACCAATGACGTTTATAATAAAGTTAATTGAAAAGCAGTTATTATGGAACTATATAATATTTTCCAAAAACCACGAGACTACCATAAAATCAGTATGTAGTAGGTACCTATCATATACCTAACTTGTTTGCCAAGTTTTATTGCAAGTAAATAAACGTACTTGGCCTAAATTGGGTGGTGATAATGACACTCTTAAAAAGGTAAAAGACATTGATCTCGATTTAGGAAGTGACGTCACATGAGTTGAGATTTTGTATGCCTAAAAATATTTTGACCTTTGTAAAGAAAGAAGAGAATAGAGAGAGCTGTAAATCTTCTTTTTCACATGAAACAGTTTATCATAAACACACCGGTAGGTACATCTAAATACTTTTTGAGATTGCCATGAATTATTTCATTTGCTTTTTTGATGGACTCAAAAATTACCCTAACAATCTAGAAAACAAGAAGAAATTTCAGGAAACCGGAACTGATACGATTACCGATTGTACTTACAGTAATCGAATCGATTATAATTATTTAACATTATTATATTGAACTTGCTTCTAGAAACGTGACTAGTTATCAGCGAGAAAGTGGTTACCGATAACAATTCGTATCAAATAATCAATCGTTTTGCAAGTTTAAACTTGAAGATAATTTTGTGAAATGATACTTATCATGTCACTGATGTTATTTCCGATACAGTTAATTATCTTGCATCGAAAAATTATCGCAAAATCACCGATAGAATATCTTTGTAGATAATTATTCTGTGTCTAACAATAGCTTCCGCCTCCCTTTTTTCATGGGAAATCATCAAATGGCCTCTAGTTGTGGGTGCAACGTGAGGGAGTGTCAGACTCTTATTGACTAAAACCCACCATGTTCCTTCTTAAGCCCTTTATGTACCAGGTAACTCTTCCGAACAATCCCGCAGACCAGACATGAGCTTCCGCCACAATTGGGAACTACTCTGCGCACCGGTTAAAGTAGTCTTGCTGGATAAATAAGCTATCGAATACTAAATGTTTTTTTTTCAAATCTGACCAGGTGGTTCCTTAGATTCACATTTAGACAACTTTGTTTTTATTCAAATGTATTTACAAAGTTAAGTAACCCGGAGTCTAGAGAATTCTAGAGGCATTGACCATGAACCTTAGATCATGTTAAGTGCTTTTTATCGTTTTAAGTTTATTGTACATCTTCATTCATACAAATCAATGTTTTATAGATCTTAACAAGTTCTTAACAATACAAGACTTATAATAAAATGCAAGTATGTGTTTGTGGTCGCTTCCCCTTTGAGGAAGAATATAAATGATTTTACCTATATGTAAGATAAGTGGATTGTCGTGAGTTCCTGGCTAACAATAGCTGTCCCCACCTCGTTCTGTCATATTGAATTATTAGAGGATAGAGGATGGAGTCGATTATAAAACGTACACGGAGCAGTGGTCCATTTTAATGGGAAACAATTTGTTTTTCGTCTTTTGGCGGAAACGGAGATTGTCCCAATGTATGAGTTAAACTATTCAAAGTCAAGGTCGATCGCCAAGTGACTTTGTAGAAGGTTTCAGCTAGTAAAAGTGTAACATCTCTTATTTTCCGTTTAGTGGGGAGTCTTTCGATAATTTCTCATCCAAAAGAAAAGTTGTTCCTAAAGTCTGAAAGACTCTGCGTATGAATGGTGTGTATAACGGTATTTTTTAGTTAAGTAAGTATCGCAGATTACAAAGTAATAAAGGTAGTTCATGACAGAAATAGGGATAGACTAAATTGTTCTCAGGTTATTTTGAGATGAAATGTTGCTACTCGTCTGCCAAGCGTGGTTTTCTTACATATCCCTCTGAGCGTAATGTTTTGATTAATTCATTAACTGGTAATTATGATCGTAGATAATTTCACTAACTTTGAAAATAACAAGGAATGGCATGTTAATGATTTGAAAAATATCATTATTGATGAAATTGTAAAAAAAAATGGAAATAAAAAAAGAAAATGGAAAAGATTTTGGTTTTGCCATACGACCGAAAGTGTGACTCGCAGTGCAGTGCGAATGATTTCTATTTTTTACCTCCAACTAACACTTCTATAAAATAAATTTATTTAAATAGAAAACACTTCACTGTTGAAAATATACCCGGAAAATCAAACTTTCACACGAACAAAATTTTCCGAAATTCAAAAAAAAGTTTTTTGAAACACCACGTGGCGCGAAAGTTTTGATCACTTTTGGTTTAGTCCTTTATATACGACTTATCGTACCTGAGCACTGTCCACTACTGGCTGTGATATAGTAACGTTACACATTTTGAATTCATCGACTACGAAGGATGGACGTCACTGAACAGTTGAATGACAGAAGTCCAAATGGTTTGACGGTAGCGCGCGACGCTGGTTTCATATGAATGAGGACCTCGATTGGCTTGTGTGACTTTTATGCTGTTGTATCAAATAATTAATTTGTTAATTTGGCTTATGTAACTACTCTTTACATTACACTTATATCCTTTGGGCACAAAAAATACTCAGAATTTGCTTAAGAATGGTTTTTGGTACAAGAGTTTCGGCTAGTCACTGTCAGCCTTTTGGCAATTATAGTTTCTATGGCAAGTTCTTCACGATAAAAAGTACCAAGTCATCCTTCATGATACCTCCAACGTTAGTTTTTGTACTAATAATTATCTCCCAATATGTTGTTTACGCTGTTTTCTTTGAGATTAAAATCTGCGAGCTCACTATCATTACCTTATATCGGCAATTTCAATCAGTGTGACAAAAATCGAATGTCAGTAATTATTTTCTTGGAATTGGGTATTCGTGATAGGTAATTAACTAGAAAGGTTATTTCTTTGAGAATACTTTTTTATTCTTCCACCAAGAAATCTACATTAAATAATGGTTATGGTTATTTATTTGTTTAATTTGTTATAAGCTAAATATTCTCAATCGTTTATTGTGTCTATAAATGTAGGTATTATAAACTCGATAAAAAATGCATTAAATATAATTCTTATCCAAATAAAGTTACAATACTAAATGGTATATTGCACGCAGGAGGCTTAATTAGAGTCGCTTATGAAAGGCGTGAAAAGTATTTATATAATTTGCTACTGGAACAATGTTGAATGAGCACAACTCGAGAAGAATATCTCGATTAATTTAATCGCTATCGTAATGATCTCGAGTCCGAACTATTAGCTAGGAAGCGATTACTCGCAATTCTTTAATTGCGTCATTGAGGTCAATTAAACGAGTAATCGATTAAAACAAGTGTTGTGTATGACAACAAAAAGTAATAAACAGTTATGTAACAATTAAGGACAGTTTTGTCATAGGTATTTGAGCGTCGTTTGGGGATTAAGAATTACCGGGAGACTGGTTTGTGCAATGCAGTTGTTGGCTATTGTTAGAAGCATTGTCTTCGTACATAAGTGTATAATGAATAATATGAAATTTAGTTACGAATCCGGAATCCGGATTCCTCAAATTTATTCTACGATTTTTCGATGCAGCCTTTTTTGTTTAGAAGCGAGCATGTTTCGTCTCTTATGTATAAGTCTTTGCCCAACCGTGAGGTACCTACATTAAAAAATAAACAGTAGTATAGAAGGAAGGTTTTCACGCTTAAACTGAGACTTCTGTTTCTCGCCTACATTGTGAGGTCAGCAGGTCACGCGTTTATGCAAAAAAATCTAGTAAAATCACGTGAAGTTTATAGGCAATCGCGGAAATGCCCCCGTTGTTAAGTACTTGTTTATCTATGCATTTTGTATCGCAAGGACAAGTGTTACACTTGCCTATGAAAGCAATAACCAATATTGTGAGTTCAAAAATGATTTATTATGTAAAAAAATGCACTAAAAAGTTTTTATGTATATTTTTTTTAGCACGAGGAAATTGAATCGATGTGTTGTGACAAGGTGGCAGTAAAGAATGTGATGCTGTTAATATTTCCAAAAAATAAAAGATTAGGCATTTGCAGGATTTATGTTGGTGATAAAGATAAAACATTTATTTGCAAAATAATCGAGTGATAGTCTGTGGCGACAGTAAGAAGCAGCATTTTGCTGAAGGAAATAATTTTCTTTCAAGTAAAGTTATTCAAAGAATACCAGTGACATATAAGAAGACTTATCTTGTCGCCAGTTTTTTCCCGAGTGAACAAACTTGAAGTAATTCTTAGTATATGTACCATTTGGTTCCTGTATCTACATAATTAAATGGGTATAGATTTAATGAAATATTTTCCTTGTACACTGATGACTTGTAAGTTTCTTTAGATATAGGTAAGGACGATACTAGTAACCGGAATACGGAAATCAATAATCATCTTTAGTGCATTGATAAGTCGTTTTTGCCTAGGCATAATTATAACCTACTTATACTCATTATGAAGAAGCCATGAAAAAATATATATACCTAGTTACTTTGAATAAGCTTAAAATTAGATATACAGCAATAAGAATTTCCTTTTTGAATTAATTGGTAATGGATGGATGGCACGTTAAACTGTAGGTCCCGGCTGTCATTGAACATCCTTGGCAGTCGTTACGGGTAGTCAGAAGCCATTAAGTCTGACACCAGTCTAACCAAGAGGTATTGGGTTGCCCGGGTTGAGGGGGTCCGATAGGGCAGTCGCTCCTTGTAAAGCACTGGTCCTCAGCTACATCCGGTTAGACTGGAAGCCGACCTCAACATAGTTGGGAAAAAGGCTCGGGGAATGAAAATTGATTGGTAATAATCAACAAGAAGAGGATATACCCAATAATTAATTATCTTAATCAGTAAAATTAAATCAGTTTACATTATTGCATCACGTTGTCTAATAAAAGGCGCCACCTTTTTCGGTTTATCATGATCATGATAAAATTATGCTTGTTAATCAAGATGTGAGTAATTACCATGTATGTTCAGTATAGAATAAAGAATAGCATCGTCATTGCGCGCGCGCAGGTCAGGCATAGTGACTCAGCTCATGTGATGAACGCTATATAAGCCAATAAGTAAATTATTGGTCTAGTGTCGTCGTGGCAGTGGCTGTCAATAATTTTTGTAGGGATGCAGACAATATACTATTACTGTCTTGCTCTGATGTGAATAGTCCCGAGTGAAAGGAATATATATTTTTGTGATCATATTTAAAAATGTATAATTAAATCAATAAATGAAAACAATAATCTTTTCAAAGTTTGACGGTTCGCGAAATCACGCGAATCAAAGAACGTATGCGGCATTGATTAATAGATTAATTTTAATTACTAGGTTTTTATAGCAAACTGTTCTTAGACCACTACTACTGGGGAAGACTGTTTGAGAACCAGCCTTAGTCAAGACTGCAGACGTCACAGTACGTTTTGTTTGGCATTTTCCTCATTATATTATGGAATCAGGCGTTACTTTGCGGAAAGCCATGACATAAAATGTTAGGAATAACCTATAGCCTTAATTAAGCGAGACAATAAATCAAAGTTTGGATGCAGATAGTATAAGTCTAGCAACCAGCCCTTACCAAGGGGTTGCCCGGGTAATTGTGTTGATTAGGTCAGATAAGCAGACGCTCCTTGTAAAACACTGGTACTCAGCTGCACCTGGTTAGACTAGAAGCCGACCCCAACATAGGTGGGAAAAGGCTACATATATGTATATGATGATGATGATGATTGGTTATGCAAGTATATTTAGTAAAATCAGGCCCATTCAATAATGTAGGTAATTATATAATAATACAATCCCTAGTGACGGCCTAGTACCCAATAGCAAAAGTTTAAAGTGGAAAACTGTCAGGGAACATGACAGGCTCCAGAGACTTGACCAAATACGATTTATGTTTATTAGTCATTTATTTTTAGTGGAAATGTTTATGCTAAAGTTGTAATGGCTTTTATGGGATGTCGATAAGAAAGGGAAAAACAATTGGCTATAAAATTTTCCTTGTGAGTAATTATCCTTGAGAACACGAGGAAGATTTACCTAATCTATCAAATAAGCAGGAGATTCTTTAAAATCCATAGCTCGGATTATTCTTAGGAAAGAACAGTCGCCATGGTAGCATCATATCTAGGTAATCATCATTATCATCTACAGTACCTATATCCTTTTCCCAACCATGTTGGGGTCGGCTTCCAGTCTAAACAGATGCAGCTGAGTGCCAGTGTTTTACAAGGAGCGGCTGCCTATCTGACCTCCTCAACCCAGTACCCTAGGTATAAAACAAAATAAATAAGTTTGGACATATTCTACTTAATGAAATTGTTTTCCTTAATTAACTTCTCCTCCTCTTATCCATCTCTGAAACCACGGGCGGAAGTTAGCTAAAAACTATCCGAGAACAAGCTAAGACAGTAGTGCCATCTATGTCTTAATCACTGAACTAACCATTTGTTTTTCCTAACTGCGACTGACTTATAGGTCTCGCCTCGCGGATTTTTCTGAAGAGGTCGCTATTTAGTACCTAAACAGTGTTTCAGTTTTCATGTTGTTTTGGGACAATTTTTTTCCAAAGAGAGTGTTTATTTATGCACAAGAGGCTCAAGAGCTCAAGAGATCGGGATCAAGAGGCTTTAAATTATTTAATGTCTCGAAGTACAAAATCACTTATATTTTCTATCAGCTTTTGATTATTTTTCATCCGTCATGATCAACTTATAGATCAACGCCTATAATACTTACATACTGTTTATAAAAATACCAAAATTATACCAAATGCGTTTAGGTACGTAATAAAAACACCAGCAAACATTTACTAAAATGTATCACATAACTAACTACATGATCGTACATCATACACCACTAAGTTAACGAGTTATTAGTAAGAAAGCAAATTAGCATGTTGATAAACGAGAAAAGATGCTTCATTCAGACCGACCAGAATACCTTGATCTCTCCAGACCTTCGCCACTAAAAGAATCCGTACCATTGTACTAAGAGCTATGTGAACACATGTGTCAAGATATACTGGTACCGTTACTCGATCTGCAGTTCACACACAATGAACGTTCTGTCTTCATGAACTTTGATCATAACAAAAAAAAGTAACTCCATTCATATTAAAATAATGGCCGAGATTTTATTATGATTGAATGGTTTTTGAATTGTTTGATTCGCCGTTGACCAAGAGTACACTGCAAACTTTTAGTCGGTACATAGTTCGTTTGGACTCATAAATCAGTAAGAAGATGAATGGTGGTATGCACATTACAAAGATCAGGTATTAAGTCGATGTCAGAATGACTGAAAACTTTGACTGGAATCAAGATTTCCTTTAAAAAAAAATCCAAGCATTGGACAGCAATCGATCAACTATTTCGTCTGAAGTGTGCGGTTACTCTTTACTAGTGTACCTATATATACTTCTCCCGCCGATTTCAGCTATGGTGACTGCTTTCAGTTATCATTGAGAGAAGAGCTAGGATGATCAGCTCTTCTATGCGCCCTTTGATGGCTGCAGTACCCTATTTTATGTGTAAACGTGCGCGAGCATTGGCTGCACGTTAGGATACCGTCCACGTAGTTATAATGAATGGCTACTGGTGTTTTAGCCTTAAGAGCATCACGCTTCGCATCCAGTGCGGATTTCCTTTGCTCTTCGAAATCTTAACCTATATACCTATATGGCAATGTATGAGGCAGTAACCATCTATTCCAATATATTTAACCACGTTGGTATATGCATGTGCATGTGAATTCGCCATTGTATACTAGTACATCCTATGACAGACAACACAGGTGAAATAATTCTCGTTTAGAAATGTGACCTGTTCCTCTCTCTATTAATTGAATAAAGAAAATGCCAGAGTATATGAATGTCACAGCCAACCATCAAACAGCTTCTCCCTTTGATCTTTTTGACTTCAACTTGTGACCATGAACTCTCCCCATTCAATCACGCGTCTATCCATTAGTCAATGTCCATGAATTACATTACAACTACATAGATGACAGTTGGCCGGTCTATAATACCCATGGAGAACAAAATGACTCGAGATGCCATAACACAAAAACTCCTAAGAAAGTGCGTATATAGGATTTCGGGGTACGAAGAACGTTACTACCCCCGCCCTTACACGCCTTCCTTAGAAGCTGCTCATTTTCAAAATGAAATCACAAATCAAACTAGACCAATCTTTGATAGATTGGTTTTGATTTTACAACGAGCCAGATCGCATCGTTAGTTCCAGTAACTGATCAAACTTACCGTACGTTACTTGGCCTACAAGAAGGCGCCTCATCTACGTTCCTTGTGGCATCTCCACTAATTGTCCTTGCTCCGTGATAATTTCTTAAGTTGTTTAATTTTGTCATACATACCCAGTACAGCAGTGTTTCCTGGTGGACTCCCGAGCGTCGGTAACAGTCATGCTGTGAATCGTCATGGTTCAACTGAAACAATAATATTGACATAAGAACACATAAGTTGTTGTTAGTTCGGCGCATGTAAGCTTATCAGGCGTCTTGATTACATTGTGTAAGTCATCACGTTTTATTGGAAACTTAAATGGCGTTAACAAACGGTAGACTTAAGGCTTTAATCTAGTGTTACGTTGGTATGTCGTCAGCCCTTTTATCATCCCATTGCTGGGCACAGGTCACCGAGAAGGATTGAGCGGTAATCACCACCATGCTTGGTCAATGCAGTTTGGTGATTATAGACCGGGTTTCGTACGTTACGTTACGTTAGTATTCCTAATTTTGCATATGTACGTCCCAGTACCGGACATATAAACGTACCTATATTCAGAAATCAGAGCGCTTAGCTCGTTAAAAGATAAAATTTTATTAGATTCTGTAGTCTTTTATTACATTACTTATAGGTAGGTATAGACTAGTTATTATTTTATATAGAGTTCGTGTAAATCTAGCTAAACCGATATGAAGTATACTATCGACACGTAGTACTAGTTAGTCAGACAAAAGAAACGTAAAGATAAGACTTAATGGAATGAACTACAATTTGCCACACTCGAAGTATGTTTCATACTTTTATGCTACGTATGTCGTGTAGGTATCTCTGTGACGATCAGTAAATGGTCATAGAAAACGAATGTTAGGAAATAATATAATTGTCTATTATACTTTGGGTATCTATCTAAGTTGACATTGGATATGAGGCGTGATCCTATCATGAGCGCTAGTAATCAAAGAGTCCTCATCTTCCAATTCAAAACATGTTCTAATACCCATTTCTTTATTTTAAATGAAGAAACATTATCAAACGAAGAAAGATGAGGTTTACTTTGTAACAGTCTGATATTCTCTGTCTACAGGAGGGGTCATTTGATCTCATCAATCAAAGACTAGTGACTAGAACTGAGCTTCTGTCCTCTCACACTGAGGACCAATTTATATTACTTATCAGTTTCTCACGGCGTGAGTGTCGGCGTGAGTGTCAATCGTCATCAGACAGTCACTTGTTTGTCTAACTGCAGGCGATGCATTGCCGGTGCATCTCGCAGGATGAACTCAATTCGTACCCGTCACTCAGATGCAATTATGTAATGTTTGATACTGCTCAGAATCGTATGAAAGCCCCAGTTCATAATGCACAGTTCACTAGTTTTCCGTGGTATCCGGATAAAGAGTAAACTTTAGCCTTCCGCGATAAAATATTTTCAAATCAGCCCAATAGTTTTCGAGATTATAGATCAGCTTCAACAAAACAACAAACTCTGCAGCTTTTTACTAACTAGCTTCTGCCAGCGACTTCTTCTACGTGGGCGATATAGAACTGCCAAAATACTGTACATTACCAAAGAAGTATTCTTTTACATTACACTCAGTAAATATAACTGACTTATTAACTGAAAGTTTGTAAATAATAATTAAATGAAAATATAATTTCTTCATTAATCCAAAGTTAATGTTGTCTTTGCACCGCCACGTTGTATGTAAGACCTTATAGCAGACCTTAAAAAAATGCGGTGTCATGCTTCTATGTGATGATCATGACTAAGCAATATTGTAGGTACAACGAATTTATTGTTTCGGTCACACAATCAATCAACGCCAATCTATGTTATTAAAGTCTACATAATGTAATTATAATAAATAAGCTTCGTCTTAAAATAGAATTCTATTGAACTAACAATGTGATCCTGTATTTTTGCAATAAATAAACCTACATTATCTATACTAATACATGTATTATAAAGATGAAAAGTTTGTTTCTGCTTATTAGAAACTACTGGACCGATTTCAAATTCTTTCAGTATTAGTTAGGTCATTTATGGAGAAAGGCTACTTTTTTATCCAGGTGTGCAGAGATCCCGGACGTGGGTGAAATCGGTCGTCGAAGTTAATTGACCATGAAAGTGCTTTTGTGAGTTTCACGAGGTTTCATCATGATACTTGATAATTTTCAGCACTATCATCATTACTATGCATCATTATTTTGAAAAAGAAAATATCATCTCGTAATAATTCAGGTCATGGTAGGTACGTATTGTTTCTATATCAAGTAATTAGAATGAATATCTTTTTGAAGATGACTATAACGCACTGACGGAAAAATATCATACCAAACTCCTGTTTTAAATGTAGGTAACTGGTGAGATTCCACCAAAAGTATTAACGCACATTTGACCGCGAACAAAAAAGGTTTACCTGTCTACGCGTTGCGGTCGGCGCGAGTCAGCTACTTAGCATGTGTACGCGCACAAAGGTTGCAGTTTGGTAAATATGTCAGAAAATGTTTGCACACAATTTGTCACTGTGCTACACAGTGCCACACATCAGTGGAATCTCGTCTGAACATTCTCTCTCCAGTCTCGTGTTCCTGCACATTTGCACAATCCACAACCCAATTAGATTATCCAGTTGCTTTTAACATTCGATTCCGTGCTCGTACTCCAAAGCTTTAGCTAGAAGGAAATTAAAGGGAGCCTTGCTGTTCAACTAATTACCGTTCCCCGACTTTCATTAAAACAAACTAGCTGGACAGATTTATACGGAATAGAACTTGTTCAGCTAATGGGAACCTAATATAATTAGAGTGAATTCGTAATATTTTAAATGCGGAAAGTAACTCTATGAGTTTGTCGAGATTTTACGTCAAAACTACTGAACGGATTCCAATGAAAGGTACACAGATGGTCCAAAGAAAAGGCAAAGCCTAAGAAAAGGCATTATGTAATTACCCGGTTACGAAAAGTGGTTCTCCCAGGACGCAGGTGAAACCATAGGAATCAGCTAGTGAGCAATAAAAACAAACGAAGATGTTTAGTGAGTCATTAATTTTTAATGAGTGCTTACAATGCATGGGTGGTCCTACCTCATAATGATGTAGGAAAACTTAATCTACACTAATATTATTAAGCTTAAGAGTTTGTTTGCTTGCTTGAATGCGCGAATCTCAGAAAAGTCTGATTTTCTCAGCTTTTATAAGACGTTTACTGAAATAAATGCATTTTGAAGTTACTTTATAGAACCTTTAAGCGAGTATGAATCTAGCTTTAAAAAATCTAGGTGTACATTTCAGTTTTACGTTTCAATAAATTCGAAGATAAGTTAGAAAATCTTATTGAAGTAAGTAAATGCGAATTCTCAATCTTGGAACATTGAAATGAAACGTCGTTAGCCAGTTTTGTTTCAATAACTTTCTCGTCGTTTTACTGGGAATAAAGTGCTCGCTATAGGTCTATAGATCTAAGTATCGCTATAGATCTAAGTATTTATTTATCAATGCTAAGAAAATGTTTATTCCCTTTTCACTGCTAATATTGTTCGAAGATAATGTTTTTTTCTAGAAAGTTTTTTTAATTATATTCAGTTTCATTGAGATTATATTGCAGTATTTCAAACATACGTATGTAATAAATGATATGACATAAGTAGGTACGATAAACTTTAAGAAAGTAATTTCATCACCATCATCATCTCAGCTATAGGACGTCCGGGCACGCCACCATCGTGGCGGTAAGTCCCCTCTTTGAGGAGTGGCTCGGGAGGAGTCACGGCGCCCTCACGTACCGCATGACGCAGGTCCTCACCGGACACGGTTGTTTCGGGAGGTACCTGCACCGCATCGGTCGTGAGGAGGCGCCCGGGTGTCACCATTGTGCGGACAGCCCCGAGGACACGGTGGACCACACAGTCCAGGTGTGCCCCGCATGGGAGGGGCACCGCCGGGTCCTCGTCGAGGCTTTGGGCGGCGGCGACCTCTCGCGTCCGGCCCTGGTTCAGGCCATGGTCCGGGGCGAGAGGGAATGGGATGCCGTCGCCTCCTTCTGCGAAGCGGTCATGCTCGAGAAGGAGGAGGCGGAACGCCAGAGAGTTCGCACCTCTCATCCCGGCCGCCGCGCTGGACCAGGTAGACACCATGGGCGCCGGGTGTCGCGAGATGACTCCCGGCCACCGTAGGCGTGGGTCTGTGGGCGGTGAGTTCGGGTGGCTCATCGTCCCTCTGTCTTTCTAGACGACAGACCCGTGTCGACGGCGCGCGTTGTTCCACGCGCTCCTCAAAGAGATGTCAGCAACCCCAGCGGGGCCCAGCAGGGCCAAGGCCTGCCGGGGCTGCGGGTTGTTCGAAAGAGATACCGCGGCCCTGGTACATAAAAGGCCTATGACGGAACACGACGATTTTAGTCAGTAAGAGTCTGACACTCCCTCACCGCTGCTAACCCACAGCGGGAGGGGTCATTTGATGATTTTACGTCGCTAAAAAAAAAAAAAAAAAAAGCTATAATAGGACGTCCACTGCTGAACATAGAAAGTAATTTACAATTTCGTAAATCTAGTAGGAAACTGTTGCTACATAACATAATGTAAACATTTACTTGCGATTGCCTATATCTAATTAAAATAATGATCCTCCTGGCTCTGTTATTTCAAAATTGATTCATCAATTTTATAGCACCCACATAATCAAGATTCAAGCTCATATGCACCTGTTATGAGAAGGTCATTATTTTGCATAAAAAAATCTTGTCTCATGATCTCATATTGCTTATTGAACTAAACTCTTCACTAATTAAACTGGATGTGTCTATCGTAAGACGAGGTAGTCTTTTTTTAGCTCCAATTTTTCAGTGACATCGAGTAAATTATCTATAATTTATCTAACATTATTTAAAACGCTGACCAAAAATCATTCGTTAGATAAAACAAAAAATTTTACGAATTTATTGCAATCTTTTTTATAAGCATCTCATGGAAATAATAATTCTCCTAGACGCTTTGTTTCTTCAAAACCAATTCACGAGACGTAGGTAATCTTTGCTACCTATCTATAATAATGGTATAATAAATTGAATATTTTAAGATTCAAGCTCATAATGCACCTGCTATAAGAAGGTTATTAGTCTACATAATAAAATCTTGTCGCGTGATCTCATACTTATCGCTTATAAAAGAAAAGTCGTTTGTACTAAAATAATAAGGAGATACATTTTTCTGTTTCTTTGTTTGTACCATAAAGGCTCCAAAACTACAGCTACACTCTTCCCGAGTAATATTTTATCCCGATACAGGTGTTTTTTTATTTATTTATATATTAGCGTATGCTGTCCCACTTCTGGGCAAAGGCCTCCCCCATAGCCTTCCATTTTTCTCTGTCCATCGCTGTTTGAGGCCAGTCCGAGAGGAAGCTGTCCAAGTCTCCTCTCCAGCGTTTCCTTGGTCTCCCTCTCGGTCGCCTTCATATGTCGTCGATACAGGCATAAGATACGATAAAACCGTAGGAAAACGCCTAGCATTAATATAAATAAATCTAGTAGTGTCGTCAGTGGTTTTCTAAGAATATTATATGTATACGTGTGTACTTTTTCGTATCATTCATTACCATTGTGTGGTATTTGTCTCTCGGTTTGTCCTAATAAATTGTGGTAAATAGAACGGGTTTTCCCCATAAATGACGAATGACGAATTCATTTCATTTCATATAATAGTGTTTATTTTATAGGTGAAGCGGATATTAAATAAAAACAATAAACTACTTACCGGTTCATAAAAGCTTTTTATGAATCTATTATTTATTTATCAATCTTCATAAAAAATAGTGACTATACCTGCATAGGTAAATTGGAGCCCAGGCTGAGAGAAAATTGTTTTTAATAAATCAGCTATACAATAAGTAAGCTATACACTACACCTGATTTTACCCGTATTGAATTGTTTTTTATGTACAGAAATACCACGTTAGAAACTACCACTACCTACATGTCATACCTACTAACACCTTAAACCTTTATCAAAGGATTATGAACCTAAAATGAAATTAGACACGTGTCATATTTGATAAATGGTGGCTCCGTGTAATAACGTTGGTAACTTGATAGTGATTAAGTTTAGGGATGAAGGGATAATAAGAAGCGGAGTCTTGCGAAACAACATGTTTTGTTCTACGTAAATATGACATTTTAATATATTAGTTTGCTGTTGTATTTTAAATAGAGGAATTTTGTCATCTTTTTACTAAAAAATAATAACATTCGATACTATAACAAATAAGTAAGTAAACGTTACCGCAAACGTAAATGTAGCTGTAATGATTTCTTTTATTTCAGCTCAGTTTTACGGTACTAGTTATTACTGAAACCAATGCATCAAACGCAAGAATATTTTTTTATTGAAATTCTGATGATAGGTAGTAAGCCTTTTTACTCTTGACATAACGACTTTGCATAACTTAGTAGGTACCTCAAGGTAAATAGAAAACATATATTAAATAATTTTTATTAAATAATTCGTGGTCAAAATATGTGCGAAACCAACAAAAACACGTGAGTTTTTAGCAGCGTCACATAAACAAATAAAACGACCTTTAAATAGAAAAACATTGCCTCATCTCAAACCATGTTGATCACAAAATAAATAATTGAATAAACGATTGTAGTAACACAAAACACCAATTGTTTTACCAAATAAAGCAGAGCATACACACCTGTACAAATAAATCCAATTACCCGTAATAATTTAGCACACGCGTCACGATATGGAACCAATTATTTTGTAACCATGAAGGCCGAAACTTGTATTAACACATCGAATAAAATTTCACTCGGAACAGCCTTGATCGCGCCGATACATAGCACTGAACACAACTACGATTCACTTATCGTAAAACATGGAAAGCAATGAAAAATGGAAAATTACAATCTGGAATCTCAGCGTGCTTATTTTGTTAATTAATTTTTCGAAGAAATTGTTAGTTTAAGAGGACGTGCGAAGCGCGCGCAGCGATGTCGGCGCGTGCGATCAGTCAGAACAACTCGGGACCACGTCACTGTAAAGCCGCAGTTTAAACCTTTTTTGTATGTACTCATCCTTTTTAGGGTTCAACAGGACGCGAGAACCGGCTTAAGTATAACTAGTTTATGAGTCGCGGCCGAGATGTTGATCGATGTCGGGTATTCGTAAAGAATTTTATATGAATATGTAGTTTCAAGATAATATTAAATTCCTTTTCGGCATGAAGTGCACTGCAAGAATTATGAACTTCTAGGAAATGTTAACTCTGCTAATTAAATCGTATAACGTATTCTGCAATCTGGGATAGTACCTATCTATAAGAAAATCCATACATTATTTAAACATAAATCATCTTCATTATCAAACACTAAAAATAGTATCTGTGACGTCACTTATTGAATCGATCAATTTGATGCTATTTCCGAAAGAAGTTATTGAATGCTTTGGTAATGCCCCATGATTCTTCGTTGAGAATAAAAATATATACTTATTTGGATACTGAAGTTATACTGATTTATTATATTTTATTTTGTGCGGTGATGTCCACCTTATGCTTTACTAATGACAACAAGAAATGGCTTTCGTATATTTTTCGATCAGGGCAATGATCAATTGTGGGTTCTAACTTTAAATAACTGCAGAACCCACTTTTCAAAACAAAATTCATTTAAATAAACAAACGGTGTGATATTTGATAACAATCAAGACGAAGATTTGGTCTCCTGGCCTTGACCTTAAATTATTTAAATTATATATCTAATTTATAGTTATATGTTGTTGTTAGCCAGCTAAAAATAGGATTCCGTAGTTTTAATCCAATGGTTTACCTCATCAATAAATTTTAAATTTCAGACGATATTTTAAATTAATTCAATTTTATAGGTCTATTTATGGAATTAGTTGTTATTCTGTATTAATAAATCACGCATGAGCTTATTTTGTACCTATTCTATTAAAGGTTAAATTGGACCAAAGTGTCATTGGGTTATTCCAAATGACATTCCTCGTCCTGTCAAATATCTATGAGCCGAGTTTTCCTGAGTAACTCCAGACCTACTATTCTGGCGAATAATGTAGAGGAAGGCATAAACTATTACTCGGCGTTACTCGAATTATTTTTAATTCATTCTGATCTTATACTTGATATAAAGCTGAAAAAGACATTGATTGTTTGTTTGTTTATTTATTTATTAGTAATACCAAGGAAAGTAGGTCTAGAGGTACCGCTAAGCCCCACAAAAGCGTTTGAATGCGCTAATCTCAGGAATCACTAGACCGATTTGAATTTGTGAGAAATTGGAACAGGTAGAAGTTAGGTTAATTAAAGTGTCTATAGACATTTTTTCTTGTGAAAATTATTTTTGTCTTTCAACAAGTGCCTTTCTTGATGCTAAATATTATTATTACATGTAGGTACTTGGATACGTCTTCGTTTACCAACATACAGAATAAAATAATATTTCTCATAGAAACTATTCGATTACCTTACCGTTTCACTCTTGACTCGGAAACCCGTTTGTTTGGTTTCACATCTCCCATTGTTAGGTGCTATTGTGAGAATCGAGCCGTGTATCGATATTTACATCGATCGTCAATTCTCAGAAATCATGGGAGTGTAAGCCATGGCTGACCTTGGTCAGTGATTTGGTGAACCAAACTTTAGTTAATGTAATTCTGAATGGTACTACAGAGAAATAGTATAAGACAGTCGGTATTTTTGATCATCTCTCTAAAGTATTGAATTACTACTTAAAATCAAGGTTCAGGGTTAAGGAAATAATGAATTTTGAGTACATTCTAGAGGTTTTTTTAGATGGAAGATTATAATAAGGCGACCCCTCCAGCGGCGGCGATTGTCAGACTTCTACTGACCTACCTTTGTTTCTTTTGAAGCACTTTGTGTACCAAATCCGCTGCTACTCCTTGAAGAATCCCGTAGTACCGGCTAAACGTAGTTATGTAAATTAAACGTATATTAAAGATGCTATGTTCTTTTCCACAGAGTGCACTTTAACCTTTGGGCTATTACTGCTAATACTTTGTATTATAATAAGCGCCCACATTACTTATGATAATAATGTGGAAATATGTAAAGTAGGGGGAAAACTTTGCTAGTATGCACCCCGTCTGGCTTTATACTCGCAACTTTAACTAGTGGAAAGTTACGCAACTTTTCATATCCTTAGAAAAAAATCGTTGATCGTCATCTACATGTATAATCTGAGTTTTGTACTTACGCACTACGTAACACCTATTTTACAAGCTTTATTCCAATTTCTTATCAACAACAGTTGTGATGTACTAGCTATCAGCCTTTTCGAATTAATAAGTAGTCAAAGGAATTAATAACAATTGTCCCCTTGCACTCCTTTCCTTGTCCTCTTGCCTGTTTTACTGCCTGGGCAGTAAAACAACTAAAGATATTACTAGAAAGAACCATCATCTCCCGAGCCTTTTTTCCAACTATGTTAGGACTGGCTTTAAGTCTTACTGGATGCGGCTGAATGCCAGTGTTTTATAACAAGCGACTGTCTATACCCCTTGGTTAGACTGGTGTCAGACTTACTGGCATTTAACTACCCGTGAAGACTGCTAAGGATGTTCAATGACAGCTGGGACCTACAGTTTAACGTGCCCTCCGAAACAGTAATTGGTGTCAATGATATAAAGAACCATCATTTGTATAGCTCTTAACACCATACAAACAACAGTTGAAACAAAATCATATTTTATACTCGTACCTATATTCAATATCGCTGTTTTAATTGTTTGCCTTCTACCTACGTGTAACTAGTTTTTGCTGAACCGTCGTAAAAACTTCAAGGAGAAGAATCATTGTCTATACATAATACCTAAGTTTGCACAAAAAACTAGTGATGATTTAACTAATAACCTCTAGTCTTAGACTTGGAATGGAGGTCTTTGGTTTTTTACACCTTGCTGCACGTGAAGTAAATATTTAAGTGAACTAAACGGAGGTTTGCGACGATGGCATAGATATCACACAGAAGTCTAAATGGTGACCTGTAATTGGCTTTCTGTCGTCTATGTCTTCTTTAGTTAAGTCTTCCATAGTGCGTTAAATAAATAAATAAATAAGGCCCTCAAAGACTGGACCTTCTCTCAATGTTTTTCATAAGGCCTAGAAATACCAATTTTCTTCAGAATTACGAAAAGGGCATCCTACCCAACCACCTAACACCTGCAAACACATATAAAAACCTATAATTAAAACCTTAAATGTAACATAATAGCAATTAGAAAGGCATTCATCATTAGACGTTATCAGACCCGCACCACGAATCTCAAATGACAGACGATCCGAATTCTTCCGCATAACTGAATCAATATTAATTGGTACTAAAGCGAGCGTCTGACGGACTCCTTTAATCAATTGGGCCACAAATTACAAGGACTGGTTGCTCGTGACTCATTTGGTTGCTACTCGACAACCTGTTGCATGAGGTTGCGTAACCAATTATTATCTTGTTCGTGTAGGTATGAGATATTGAATTTTAATGTTGGAAGATGATATCGTATTGCGTTTAGAGTGTAGTTGGAGACTGCATTAACACGATGTATGAAGGTGAAATATAACCCATTCTTAAGAGCAATCCTGATAGATAATTAAAAAAAAAATACAATATCTGTTTACTGAAAATATCACAATTAACAAAACTTGCTTGGTAGATTTTTTAATATAAAATCCTTAACAATTTATGTAAAGACAATACGATACACAAATTCTCAATTTAGTTTGAAGCTAACATTTTAAACCTAGCCAATATCCTCCTTCCTTAATACACCAAGAGTTGCATAAAAGCTTTTACTCGTCGACATGTATTCGTCATTCACACGTCGATTCCGCTCCGCTGCAATTCGGTCAACCTTTTGTTTTCAGTTTCCGAACGAATTCGCTCAATTACCCCCGAGGGATGGGGACATTTCGTACATCCGTACGTCGCCAACTCACCTGGATTTGACGTAATTCTCGATCCCTGAAGTTTGGAGATCGATTTTCGATTCGTGAGAATGTGTAACTGTCCCTTGAACTTAAATTCTTTTGAGTTGCCAGTACCTTTACTGTAGTGCTTGCAATACTAGATGATAAAAGTTAGTTCTTCT
Source organism: Helicoverpa zea (assembly GCF_022581195.2). Lineage (NCBI taxonomy): Eukaryota > Metazoa > Arthropoda > Insecta > Lepidoptera > Noctuidae > Helicoverpa > Helicoverpa zea. The sequence continues at coordinate 3,613,979 of NC_061467.1, read as the reverse complement.
CGAAAATCGATGAACTGAACGTTCTTTTAAGTTGATGATGATAAACCATTTTATTGAAGTCCGTATTAACCAAGAACATTGCTCGAGTCTTAAGTAAATACTGCTTGAAAAATCATATGTAATCACCGGACCAATCAGATGACCTCATATGTAATTTCTATTCGAAATAATTGAGTATCGCTTTGTCCAATAGAATTTAGTAATTAACTTGGTATAAAGTTGGTTCTGTTGAAAATTCTATATCCAAAAACTATTTGGGTAGCGGATACAAATGACTAAAAACACAGGAAAATCTTTGTAATATCTGCTTAAATTACTCAAGGAAATAACATTAATGTTTTTAGTTCCATAAATATCTTCCTGCTTCGTCACCGTCCCGATATAATTGAACGATGAAGGTAACAAGCACAAACTAAAAACAAAAAACTTACGACGTTTGCATTTGAGTGCAGAAACCAGACCCTGTGGTTTCAATTATCTTACTATCAACATCATCATTAACATACTCCTGCCTTTATGTTACTGTTGCAGCCTTTTTATCGTCCCACTGTTGGGCACAGGCCTCCTCTCACACGGAGAAGGATTGAGCATTAATAACCACGCTTGCTCAATGCGGGTTGGTGATTTCAGACTTTATAGTCCAGGTTTCCTCAAGATGTTTTCCTTCACCTTTTTTATCAGCCATTGGTATCCAAGATACACTTAGAAAGTACGTACAAACTTAGAAAAGTTACATTGGTAGTTGCGTGACCTGAAATCGAACCCACACCCTCATACTTGAGAGGTTGGTCCTTTACCCACTAGGCCACCACGACTTACTAATAAATAAATAAATAAATAAATAAACAAACAAACAATCAATGTCTTTTTCAGCTTTATATCAAGTATAAGATATTCGAGAGGTAGGTTCTTTACCCACTAGGCTACCACAACTCCTGCCTTTATTCCGATTCCATTTGAGGTTATCACATCATGTCTTCTATACCTACTCCTATTTTAAAGTTATGTCACGAGCACATTCATACCGGCCATATCATCATTCTCAATCTAATTATCATTTCTTTGTTTCTTTCCTCCATCCGTCCTTTCCTCCTAACGTTCATTGAATTTCATAGTGTATTTGGAGACTTTATCTCCTCATCAATTCACCTCTTCCTCTATTTCATTCAAATAAAATATCGTATTGTTTATGTAGTTGTTAAATTATAATTAAATTGTACTAGACAGCTATGTCTTGGGAAGTTTGGTTCTTCACCGCTTCTTCTTTCCAGTCATAACACTAGGAAGTGCTAAAAAGGGGAGCTGCCCTATTGTAAATTTTATGTAAAAAAGTGCTAAAAGCTGGTCTACTTTCAATAAACGTCGACTTTAACATGACCGATCATTAATCGGGTCAGTTCAGCGACATACACGAATTCTATTTTGAAGAAAAGCTTGATCCACACCGTTTGTGGTCAGTAGTGTTGTGTGCTTAGCACACCAATAGGTATCTTAATACAAAAATATTTATGAATAATGTCGAAATAAACCTATTAAACGCGTAAGACTTACTTAAACAGGAATACCGCAACTGGAAAAAACCCAAATATATTGTTTACCAGATATTATGCCTACTTATGTACTTAGATGAATTATTATACTTATTACACAAAATAATCTTTGTGTGTTACCAGTGTTTTTTAACGACGTCAAAAATCACCAAATGGCCCCTCCCGCTGTGGGTTAGCAGCGGTGAGGGAGTGTCAGACTCTTACAGACTAAAAACCGTCGTGTTCCGTCGTAGGCCTTTTGTGTTCCAGGGCCGTGGTAACTCTTTCGAACAATCCTGCAGCCCGACAGGTCTTGGCCCTACTGAGCCCCGCTGCCTGACTTAGTAACTTCCTATGGTATGGTAGACAGAGAAGAAATCGATTTATTTTCACAGCACTCATTTTCAGAAATAATCTCCTTATCAACAAACTGCGTGGTTTATATCCTGCTAATAAAGAGCTGAGGGGTATTTCGCTCTCAATATGCCTTTGTTCTGCAGTATAAAATGCTTATTTTGCTTTTACAATCTAGAGCAATCGCATTGTTCTCTGTAGGTAAGCCTGTGCACAAACAGTCCCGTTCATGGCGGAGAAAAAATGCAAATCGTTATTATCGCCGTACAATACTTCGTTGAATGCATGACGTGGTTTACATGTCCCTCGTAACATTCGCGTTCAGATCTGCAGACTTATTAATATTGCTTTTATGTGTAAAGTAAATAAAATGACTACGATTTCTATTTTAATTGGTATTTCAGATTTTACTAAATGAAAACTTACAACAATAGGATGCGTTTCATTATCAATCGCCGAATCAGTGAGAATAAAACATTATTAACTCATTAATGGTCTGTAAGCTATAATCCGAATTGAGTACCACCTCCTTTTTTAGAAGTCGGTTAAAATAATAAAATAACAGAAATCACCGTAAAATTTTACTAAACGAAATTCTAACTTCACATCAAATTCTCCTAGTAGGACCAGCAGCTGATATTTAGTGATGTAACATGTCGATAATTTTGTCGATATTCCGTCTTCACGACAAAATACTCTACAGAGGTCACGGAGTTCAGAGTGTGAGGTGAAACATTTCTGATGCGGTTTCGTTAAATGGCATAGAAGCACAATCCTGGGAAATAAAATCCTGGCCAATGTTGAGAAGCCTTGATATAAGTACTCCAGTAAGAGCGCCGTTAATAGTCCTGTTTGTTTTCATCTCTTCGGTGTCCTGAACGTGCGGTATCACAACTTGGAAGCTCACCGAGTGCGTCATATTACCTGTAAGGGAAAGATATCAATATATCATAAAATCTTTATTCATGTATTTTAACTGACTCTTATTTATAATCCCATACCTAAACCAAGCTTGAAGAACGAGAGAAGTTTGACTGATAAGTAGGTTAGACAGATAAATTATGAAATCTTTAAAAAAATAATATGTGGTTGCAGGTTTTGATTAAGTTTGACTTTGAAAACTATGCGTATTTATACCAGTAGCTAGTGAAAACAAAGTTAAATGAAAATGAATTGTAAATCCTTTGAGCCTGGTAAATGAACTGCAGCAATTACTTGTCGTTTGAACCGTTGCTATAATTTTTACGCCTTCGTCGGTTTACAGTTTCGTCGTCGCCCCAGCCGAAAAAAAACGTCATTTTTTGGACAAAAGTCTCCCCAAAACATTTATAGATATAATATTTTTTATTATAGAAGATTGATTTGGATAGAACTTGGAAGTAATCGGCCGTTCAGTGCTGAACGTAGCCCCCGAATTAACACCAATCAGGTATAGCTTATAAATATATTCCAGTAACATACTGACTGCTTTTTAACCAGATACCGAACAATTTCCCAAGTGATAACGGTGACGAGAGAGGAAGCTAGAACATCATCTTACTGCCCAGGACATATTATAGTGCACAAGCATTTGCGCGAACACAAGTGCACTCACTATTCCTTCACTCTGATGGCCCGATGGGACGACAATCCGACACGACCAGAGAGAGATCAGGCCAGGACCGACATTACTACGCTAATCAATACTTTTGCTGCAATACTTTTGTATGGAACAACATATCCGAACTTCGTTTAGAATCTCTTTTAGATGTGTTTATTACAATTCATTTACGTGCTCAGATGCACTGGTGTATCAATCACCAACTTCCAGGCTCCAGGCAGCTTGGTGAACTGTACCTGACATAGTCCGGTGTTCGATGTAGCAGTATGTGTAGCCTATGAAGGCGCCCACAGCCACGGCGGATGCAGTTATAGTGATAACTGCTATCGCGATAGCCACGCACGTCACCCAACGAGGTTTGCTGGAACAAAATATCAAGAAAATGTCTTCCTACTAATATTACAAAGAGGTAAAATTTGTAAGTTTGTATGTAATGGATAAACTCAAAAATTACTACACCGATTTAAAAATTTCTTATACTGTTGGAAAAATACACTATTCCCGAGTAACAAAGGCTATATTTTATCCCGGTACGGGCAGTAGGTAGTTCCCGCGGGACGCAGGTGAAACCGCGGGAAAAAAGCTAGTTATTTGTAGACGAAATTGCTTAAAATCCAATTGCTTAAATATTGTTATTTATTTATTGTACATAAGAGAGTACATAAGAGGAGTACATAAGAGAGCATATAAGAGAGTACATAATGAACATTATTAATTTATACATTATTTCAATGATGAAAAGGCTTCATTTATTTCCTTGATAGCGCATGACTAATTTTCCGGGGTGTGTGGGTTTCTTCTTCACGGCGCAAAACTGTTGCGCCTGCTTCTTCACTGATGTAGCAATTTATTGCTTCGTTGTTTCACGTAAACGAAGAGTAACGAAACAATCAATTTTATAGCAGAAATATCTACGTACTTCATAATTGGCGTAATGTTTGGTATGATGATTTAATGTAATGTGCTGTCAGCTGTGAACTCCGCCCCTAAGACGACCCAGTGACCAAGCTACCTCCCTGAATTGACTCAAGCTGACTTAAGCTGAATTTTCAGTAAACAAAGCATTGTCGAGGACCAGCAAGACTAAACTAAACTACCTATATACCGTGCCTATATAATATACAAACTAACTTTTTAAGTACTTCTGGCATATCTTCCACTTCCAATATAGTGTAGCCCATCATAGCTAGTGTCTTCTGTCTTGTGACTTCCAAAATATAAAAAAATTATATAAAAAATCTCTAAAAAATATAAACAACGTTAGTCAGGAACATTGACAAAAAATATTTGGCATTGACACGATTTCTTTCAGCACGTTAAACTGAGAACGGCCAGTATTTTCACAACGATAATTTCAACTTAAAAATTGCTATTCATAAATGGAAAGTAAAGTATTTTTATTTTATTTTAAGAACTTATAAAGTTCTGCGATTATATAATGGTATACGTAAGGAAAGCATGCAAACGCTACAGGACCAAAATTAATAAAAACTTTTTAATTAAAATCTCTGTTTTTTTTGTGACACACTTTATTGTCTATGCTTTTTTTTCAACTTTATTGAAGTTTACATTTCATTTTTGTATTTGTGTTTATTTTTTATTTTATTTATTTTTTTATTCGAAGTATATTTTATTATATACTTATTAACATGTGTGGCGGTTGTTCCGCTGCGTGTGGCAACCAAATTGGGAATGTAGTATACGTCCTTGAAAAGTAAGTTATTTTTCAAAATATTTTTTTACCAATAGGTATTTCATCATATTTTAGGTTTGTTTAACTATCTCATTTTATCTTTGGTGCTAGTTAGCTAGGTTAACATAGGCACTTATAACCTTATTTCAGATTAGCATCCTTTGCCGCGCTAACAGCAATTGTGTTATGCATCATAACCACAGTCGCCATTTCTCTGGGCCTAGGGGTCGGACTCGGCTACAATTATTGCTACGTTGACTTGAAAGTTATGACAGGTACAAATGAAATGTTTGCTCTGCTTTTTAAACTTACTAGCCGTTTTCCCTCGTACCGTGGGAATTACTGCCCGGACCAAGATAAAATATAGTCTATGTTTTCTACACTACCTGTGGAGAATTTTTCAAAACGGCTTGTAGTTTCGGAGCATCAAACAAAAAAAATATTTCCTCTTTATTATATTAGCATAGAAGCATATATAGCATAGATTTAGGGTCAGCAAAATATGTTTCACAGTCCTATGTTTTGTATACTTAACTTACATGTATAGGTACTGAATAACATGCGTTCTCATTCTAATCTTTCAGAGGAGCCACTAGCAGCAAACTCAGCAAATTTATTAAGGACGATGGAGGAACCTACAGATCTACCACCAAATTTCAGGCGGTCTCAGGGCACATCAGCTCGGCGAACAATGGCATTGCCGCCGATTAAAAATACCATGGCATTGCCACTAAACGGGGAATACGACTTTCCCTCGTTGATATCGAAGCTGAGGTCCCGCAACAAAAATGTTACCCTAGAATTAATTACGTGATTTATTGATCATGTATTCTATGGTGCTTTCATATTTTGTAGTTATTTATTTGTCTACTTTTTATACTTTATATTTTGTTTAACGTTTATACTTTATATTTTGTTTATAATTTATATTTTGTTTTACGTTTATACTTTATATTTTGTTTTGCGTTTATACTTTATATTTTGTTTTACGTTTATACGTTTATTTTAATGGTTTACACTTTTTATTATTGTAATTCGTCTATTCATTTATATACACATTATTTACATTTTTAAATATTAAATATAAAAAAAAACATTTAAAGATTTTATTATTTACATAGTTTTTCTGTGATCTTGCTGAGAAGTACCAATACTTTAATTTTTGTGGGGGCATGGTTGTTTGAAAGAATTACCGCTATCCTGGTACATGAAGCGCTCCAGAAGGAACATCATTCTCATGTTACGACCCTTCCACACGGCAGTCCAGTTTTTTCCAGGATCCCGTTTTCTGTAGGATCCCGTTTGATCGCAAAAGATATCATATGCTAGTGTTCACACGAGCAAACCGCATGCAGGATCCTGCAAAATGCTGTTTCCGGTCGATTTGTGCAATTCGGTTTTGTCACTTGAAACTGGATCGTTCGTCCAGTAAAAAGCGGGATCCCGTTAAATGACACATATATTTCTATAGTAGTGTTCACACGGCTGTGGCGTGTGATTTTTGCTGGACACTGTTTTTTGAGGGAAAGTGATTTACAAAAATACCTAAAGTCGAGTGTTGTGTCACGATAGGATGAACCCAGAATCTTCTATTTCGCTGCCGACGCGACGAGACCGATAATACCAATAGACTAGCAAAGTATTCACGTCCATTTCGCCTGATCACTAGCGTAGGAATGGTCAAAAAACAGGATACAGCCCTTTCACACGGCAGTCCAGTTTTGCGGGACCGGCCTTCCTGAAAAACTGAACTACGTGTGAACACAGCGTCCGTTTTTGCAGGATCCAGTAAAATGTCGGTCTCGCAAAACTGGACTGCCGTGTGAAAGGGCTGTTACATCCACAGCGGAAAATCATTAGAACAATTTTTCTGGAGGAACTTTTGGGTTATCTTTGTGATTTTATAGATAAAGAGGATGTAAAAGAAAACGGCTTTTGTTGATAGATTAAATTATTGAGTGCTTCAGTTTCGTACTGAAAACCTTGTAGATATTAAAAAGACTCAATAAGGGAGCCGTGCTTGAGGCAGCTGTGCAAAAGAGGTACCGCTTAACTACCCATAGAAATCTTATTGTCTATTCTCTATTCGTTTATTATATATACACCTGTCATAAATAAATGACAAACGACAAACTCATCGGTCATCTTTGAACATGAGATGTGAGATAACGATTACGACTCAAACATTTTTGGTCTATTAGTTTTCTTTTCAGTGTGTGTGCAATAACATAAATATTATCGAAATGGGGTCGTTAATAAGTTTGTTGTCAAATGTTATGTATTTATCCGAAAAGTAAGTTTAAATACTTTTTTTTCGTAATCAATTCATATTCATTTTTACAATGAATTAGATGAATTGCCGTTTTGCAAAATACTGCAGTTATGTAGGACTTGCATCCATTTGAGGAGCGGAATTAATTGAAAAAAAAACCGATTCTATGCATGTCAGCATTGTAAGGACAATATGTAATTCTTTTGTATGTATATCTAGTCGTCTAACTCCACCTAAACGGCTGGACGGTATCACCCACGTCACGAGAGAAGTACTCCACACCACCCGGATTTTTTTGTACCTACACACTCACAAGTTGTTGCTTATAAAATATAAATGTTATGTGATGGGGTCCAGGATAGTTTGAAAGAAACAACGGAAGCCGCTAGGTGGCGTTGTTATTGGTGACCCTGTCCTGTCCCATAGACTGATGATGCTAATTCAAAGATCAATGATAAGAGTTCCTTTGGTTGTATTACTAGTTGGACAGCCTTATGAGTCCTAGGTGGTCCATGAAAACGCAGATTTTAATTAAACTTTTATTTTTTAGGTTAACAATGTATTTGGCGTGTACAGGATTAGTAACTTGTTTGGTGATCACGTTTATTGTTAGTTTGGGAATGGGCGTCGGTCTCGGATACAATTACTGCTTCGTGGATCTGAAGACCAAAGTCAAATATGGTATCACGTTAATAAATTATTTTACTTTTTCTTCATAGGAATTATAGGTTTCATGGATAAACACTTTCTTGCTAAGTTGACATTTCGCTTGCGCTGGTTTATAACCTGCGTCACAATCACACTTTTGTATATTTTTACAGTTCCAAGTCATTATCAATACAAAGGAAGTGCTCGGTATCCTTACGTAAGAGAAGGAGCACCAGATCCCCTGACACAAACCAGAGACGAAGCAGAAGAAGATAGTTTAAGATATCGGATAGCACCACCAGAAGAAGAAGACATAGAGAGCACAACTTTTCTTAACATGTTGATGGTACAGCTTGGCAATAATGCGACTCCATTTTTTGTATATAAAACGTCGACACCTGTTGATAACGATGATGACGACTTCACAGTTACTCCGTCAAATACAACTTCCATTGCTAACGCCTCACGCGAGAGTGCTGAGGATTATAGTGAGACTACTGTTTCTAGTTTAGAAGACAATATTAACGAACTTGACGAGCCTACCCCAGAGGCTCCGATTAATAGTAATAATTCTAACATTAAGAGAGTAAAGAAACTTGTCATACCAGTCAATAGTTTAGACTTGATTAATCTTCTATCCAAACTAAAAGCCGAAAACAAAAACTATTCACTCGAGATTGTTACAACCTGATAATGTTTATTTTTAAGCTATTTACAACGTTTTTGAACGTTTTTTTTATGTGAATCTGTTGATATTTTACGTTTATATTTTAAGTTTTGTAGTGATGCTCATTTATTAATTTTATAGTTTATCATTTTTGTCCATTTAAATATATTTTTTATTTGTATGCAGTATATTTACAAGGTTTTTGATTTTAATATGAATCTGCTATGTGATATTTTTATATACACACTTAAGTTTTGTAGTGAGGCTCATTTATTGATTTTTTAGTTTGTTATTGTACAAATATATTTTTAATTTGTATTCAGTTTTTTTATTGTTCTGTTACTTAAATATTGAATCGCTACTTCCTTATCAATGTCATGTTTCCAAACCCTCATTTTGCAGCATTTTTACATAATGTTCATGAATCGACAACTGACAATTGAAGGGGTAAGTGGACAAAGGTGTTATCTGACAAAACTGAAAAAATCGAGTTTTTTGCATAGACATAGGTTTTAAGTGACGATAATTCGACTGATGGGCTCAAAATATAAAATTTTTATTCATATCCAGAAATACAGACCCTAGCAAAGGTGTTAACAACCAAATGTGCATACATTTAAAGTAAAAAATAAAAATATTAAAAATATTTTCTTTCTGTTATAAAATCTAGTAAGAAATGATATTTTAAAAAGGATTGACACTTCAGACTTTCCCCCCCTTCAATTAACATCCTGGAAAGATTTGCATTCTTGTTACAAAGTGTGATAGAGACCAGGCAACTACACAAAGATCGGGCTAGTGCAGCCCCAACTTTGGACTGGAGGGTACATATCTCCCGAGAGTCAGAACTGACGTGAACGTGATGTTGTGCTTAACCAGTTGTCTGTGCAATTTTTCCTGTAACGCTTTCCAGGGAAAATTGACAGATTCGCTAATCTGTCCTGAAGCAAACAAGTGGTCACAGCGTAAAAAAAACCATTCTGCTACCAGTTTCCAAATAAAATGATATTTCCAAGAATAATGTTTGTATGAATAAAGGTATGAACATCCACGTCCAGACTACTTATATTCAATTTACTTTCACAACTTTATCTTGTCAAGGCTTTCAGAAATTCTCAGTGCACCGAGCGTTGAAATATCAATTTTTATGTCAAGTATTAACTAGCTAGATTTCCAATAACAGATTTGGACTATGTAGTATCTATCTATGTTCTAGGACTCTTCAGTCGATCTTCTCATTTTTGATTTGACCACAACACACACATAAAGCAATTCACATATTTTATAGTGGCCCATAAGTGGGCTCTGCCACAATGATACTCCCTTACATAGAGAACGACCACTGCAATCTCAACAAAGGAAAACATTCAAGTTGTATAAATAAATGTACTCTTTACGTTGAGTATGTAAACAGTACATTTATTTATACAACAATTTCAATTTCCTTTGTCCCGAGATCTGAATCTATAGAATTGTATATTTTCATTAAGCTGTTCCATGATAACCATCCAGGAGTGAGCTCTTTAGTTTTTATGACTAAAGTTGTGCAATGATCGCCCAACGCGTCACGTACTTCATAATGCTGCATACAATGTAAACTGCAACTTAATAAATTCTCTTCATTACAGCATGGTATGGTAATAAAACTTTTGGATTAGCATGTAACCGTTGTACCACAGAAACTTTTAAACGTCTGTTGAACACTTGTCTAAAAAATACAGATGACATTGAAATAAGGTCCTTTTTGTAGTAATGCTGTAAATCTTTATCAAGAACTTTAAATAACTAAGATTCTACAGCTACTCTGTAGATTTATAAGGCAAATATTTAAAGTTGTGGCGTTTTATAAGGCACTTCTATAAAAAAGTAAAAAAGGCTTTGTAACTATGTAGGTAATATCCAAACCTTCACGGTCATATAAAATCATCCAATACACACACGAATATTAAGTTTTCACCCGATACGTGCGTACAACTTGTGATATATTTATAAAAGTGAACTCATCATCTCCAAATTCCGCTCTTAATTTTTGTTCCTCGAAATGTCTAAATTAACTGGGCTACTCCTGCTGAAAAAACATGTCGATAAAACGCTAGGTAAAACTTGCGAGTGCTGTAGGTATCAAAGAGGTGAACTTTCGGAATTGCTTCCTATTTCAATTTATTCTTGTCTATTCCTTATTATTTATACACCTGTCAAAAATAAAAAGTCTCTGAACAGCGTTGAAAGTGAGATGTGATAAGGATTCAAATATTTTTTTGTTCTATTACTTTATTTTCCAGGAGAGTTCAGTAAAATAAAATATAATCGGAATGGGGTCGGTAAAAAGTACACTATCAAATATTCTATACATATCTGAAAAGTAAGTTGCTTTCATAATTCATATTTATCGATTAATTTTAAGATAATCAACATCTGGATGATTTGCGATTGCTATATATGTTATGGACCATGTGATTAATTCGGGCATTATAAATAATGCCCGAGCATTATGAATAATGTCTAGCTTTATCGGGCCACATGATTAATAACTATCTTAACTTCATTATTTATCACATTGCACGGGCATTATTATATTGCTACATGACAGTTGGGCAATTTGATAAAAAAGCTATATTTTACGCGGTGATATTTTCATTTGACTTTTATTAAGAGAAGATATTAATTATGCCAAATAATAAGTCTATTGCTTAAACTTTAGTTTATTTTGTTTTGTAATAATAAGTAATTTCTATAAAACAAAGATTTGTTGTAAAATTTTTGTTTTTTAATAATATTTTTTGTTATATTTTTAATATGACTTTCCTTAACTTTTAAATGCAAAAACTAGTAAATTTTTAAGGCAGAAGTCCTTCATAATTAATCCAAATCATGAGGCTGATTATTTAAGTGGTTTGATATTTCATCATCTCAGGCATAGGACGTCCACTGCTGAACATAGGCCTCCCCCTTAGATCTCCACAGATACCTGTTGGAGGCGACCTGCATCCAGCGTCTTCCGGCGACCTTTATAAGGTCGTCTGTCCACCTCGTTGGTGGACGTCCTACGCTGCGCTTGCTAGTCCGTGGTCTCCACTCCAGCACTTTACGACCCCAACGGCCATCTGCTCTGCGAGCAATATGGCCTGCCCATTGCCACTTCAACTTGCTAATCCGGTGGGCTATATCGGTGACTTTAGTTCGTCTACGGATCTCCTCATTTCGGATTCGATCACGTAGAGAAACCGGGTCGTTGAGAGACTTTGAGCTTTGAGATGAGGCCGATAGTGAGAGACCAGGTTTCGGTGCCGTAAGTCATCACTGGTAGCACACATTGGTTGAAGACTTTCGTCTTGAGGCACATACCTCATCATCCTCCGAGCCTTTTCCCAACTATGTTGGGGTCGGCTTCCAGTCTAACCGGATTCAGCTGAGTACCAGTGCTTTACAAGAAGCGACTGCCTATCTGACCTCCTCAACCCAGTTACCCGGGCAACCCGATACCCCTTAGTTAGACTGGTGTCAGACTTACTGGCTTCTGACTACCCGTAACGACTGTCAAGGATGTTCAATGACAGCCGGGACCTACAGTTTAACGTGCCATCCGAAACACAGTCATTGGTGTCTAAGATATACTTAGAAAGTACATACAAACTTAGAAAAGTTGTATTGGTACTTGCCTGACCTGGAATCGAACCCGCGCCCTCATACTCGAGAGGTTGGTTCCTTGCCCACTAGGCCACCACGACTTTTTAGGAGGCACATACCTCATGTCGGACGAAAAAACATTGCGTAGTTTCCCGAACTCTGTCCAGCCGAGTTGGATTCGGCGGTTGACCTCTTTCTCGAAGTTGGACCTGCCTAATTGGACTACTTGTCCTAGCATAGCGTTTGATACTTAGTTTATTTTAAATTAAATGGCAATAACAATAAAAAAAAATTAAATTAAATATGTTTGTATTACTTTGCCCAAAAGGTCACGGGCAATATGTATAGTGCCCGGTCAATTTGATTATTTAAATAATTATTATCAAATTGCACTCTCATATTGGGCATTTTTCATAATGACCGGGCATTATGTATACTGCTTAATTTATCACTTGGTCCATAACATATACAGGAATTAATTTTATTCAGTGCGTAAACTTTGACAACTTATAGTCAAACGTTTTATAGATACATATATTTTTATTTTGTTGTGTTTTAGTACCAAAAATAATAGTAATTGATAGCCAAAGACGTTTATTTTGTAACAGATTGTACGGTCACAGTCGTCATAGTAGGCACGACGGCAACGCAAAACCGGTTTACTGACGCGAGCGCTGCTCCAAGCGCGTAAGAATAGTTACCTAGTATCCATATTTTGCTCATTTTAGGGCGAATAAAAAAATGAAAAATAAAAATTACTGATGATGCAGATATGTTCTGTTAATGATCCTGGATTTTTTGGACACCAGATTTTTTTTTGCACTGCTTAAAATTCATTCCTGTATAGTTATTGTGTACGTAATTATGCTAGTCACCAAATTTAACCTGAACGGCTGAATAGTTTCACTCGTGTCCCGAGGGAAGCAATTTTCATGACCGCGATTTATTTCATCAAAATCTGTTCAGCTAGTTTCAATTGAAGAAGTAACAAACATCCACATGAACTCACAATTTTTCGCCTAAATGATTTGAAAAAACATTTGGATCAGCTAGGATACGCTACTGTTCATGTCATTATACCCCGTTCCATAGGCTGATAATGCTGATCCAAAGATCATAGTTAAAAGAAAACTTTTTGGCATTGTAACTAGTCGGAAGCTTAATAAGGGCCTGTGATTGCGGATCTCGGTGGTTGGCACATGATCACACTTGCGGGCTTTCCAAGAACTATTCCGATTTTAATTAATTAAACCTTTATTTTTCAGGGTAACATTATGTGTGACGTGTACAGCTTTAATAGCCTGTTTGATGATCATGTTTAGTGTAACTTTGGGAATGGGCGTCGGTCTCGGATACAACTACTGCTTCGTGGATCTGAAGACGAAAGTCAAATATGGTATCACGTTTATATATTATTTCACTTTTTATAAATGGGTAAAAACTTTTTCACCGAGCTCTAGGTATGTCACCTACCTTTATTAAAAACTTTTGGCGCTCTGAAGCTAACTACATATTTCATGTCTTGCGCCTTCGTTACAGTATTTTTTTAAGATTTATACTTCCTTAGCTGACATTTCATGTCAATCCATTTCTAGAACTTCTTCGTAATCAATGTGTATTTATAATATCGTTGTTCGTAATGTAACTTTTGTATATTTTTACAGTACCAACGCATTATAAGTACAGAGGAAGTCCTCGGTTATCTTACGTAAGAGAAGAAGAACCAGGTCCCACGACACAAGATGTAAAAGATGCAGAAAAATCTCAAATTATACCAAAACTGGAAAAAACGGAGAGCCCAACTGTCCTTAATCAGTCGGTAGTACTGCTGGGCAATAATACGACTCCATTTGTTGTATATAATATTTCGATACCTTATCATAACGATGATGATGACTTCACAGTTGCTCCGTCAAACACAATTTCCTTTGCTAACACCTCACGCTATCAGACAGCGGAAGCTGACGAAACTACAACTGAGGAACCTACAACTGAGGAACCTACAACTGAGGAACCTACAACTGATGAACCTACAATTGAGGATCCCACACCTGACGTACTTGCTGAGGGTGCCGATGATGATAGTGAGACTACTGTTTATAGTTCAGAAGACGGTATTAACGAACTTGATGAGCCTACCCCAGAGGCTCCGATTAACAGTAATGATCCCAACAATAGGAGAGTAAGGAGACTTGTTATACCAATCAGTAGTTTGGACTTGGATAGTCTTCTATCCAAACTAAAGGCCGAAAACAAAAAATATTCATTCCGGATTATTGCGACCTGATGATGTTTATTTTTAAGCTATTTACAAGGTTTTTGATTTATATGTGAATCTGTTGCTATTTTACATATTTTATAAGTTTTGTAGTGATGTTCATTTATTTATTTTTTAGTTCATCATTTTTGACCATTTAAATATATTTTTATTTGTACGCAGTCTATTGACATGGTTTTAGTATGAATCTGTTATATGTGATATTTTATATACACACCTAAGTTTTTTAGTAATTTATTGTTTAACTAGCTTCTGCCCGCGACTTCGTACGCGGATCCTGTCCCTTATGCCAGCGACTACGGGGTCAGCAAAATCAAAGATCTGAATCGTCTGATATTGAATTTTAAGGGCCCGTTGACTTGAAAACAACGGAATACGCATAGCCATTAGAAATGTTCCATATATTTAATTTTTGTACTTTAACGGCAAAAGCACAGCAGACTAAACAAAACGCTGAGAACTGAACCGCAATAGACGTGACCATAGGGATAAAAGTAGTGATTCTAATTAGTCCGCATTTAAGTTGTGTGTGGCAAAAATATTACACGTATTATTACGTAAAAAAACATTAAATGTTACTGAGATGACAAAGTCGTGATGACTTAGTGGAAGTCGTGGTGGTTTAGTGGGTAGAGAACCAATCTCTCAAGTATGAGCGTGCGTCTTTGATTCCAGGTCTGGCAAGTACCTGCCAATGCAACTTTTCTAAGTTCGTATGTACTTTCTACGTATATTTTGGATACCAATGACCGTTATTTGGAGGGGATGTTAAACTGTAGGTTCCGGCTGTCATTGAACATTCTTGGCAGTCGTTATGGGTAGTCAGAAGCCAGTAAGTCTGAGCAGTTTTACCGAGGGGTGTTGGGTTGAGCGGTTAACCGGGTTGTGGAGGTCAAATAGGCAGTCGCTCCTTTTAAAACACTGGTACTCAGTTGCATCGTGACTGGAAGTCGACCCTAACATAATTGGGACAAAGGCTCTTGAGATAATAATGACAATAATAATGAGATATAAGCATCGCAGGACATCTGAGGCTGATGACGGGGAGTAGTGACCCCGCGGGGCATATATACTGAGTTCTCCAGGGAGAGTATACTGTCCCCCATCTCCGGCCGGTCGGAGTGAACCATGACGGGGGTAGGTCTCACGTCTCTGGCTTGGCTTGACCATCCAGAGTGGAGTCGCTTGAACAGGGTTACGCCGAGGTATCCTCACACTTCAGCCGCTCATGTCCCTGTTGCCCTTTTGTTGCTATTCAGTGACAGATTCCCGGGGGCCCAGTAAGTGAGCTGGCGAGTCTCCACCTGCCATTTTTACATGTATCTAATACATTGTCATCGGCAGGTGCCATAGTTCCCGTAGTTTCCCCATTCCTAGTCCATTAGCATCCCATCACAATAGCCCAAGTAGTATTCATTCACAGTTAGCAATGGTATAGCACAGATTGTCTTTTTTTTAACGACGTTTACCGGGGATTGTCCTTGGGTTCATTTCTATAGTGTATAAAGGGATAATTGTCGGTTTTGTGTCACCATTTCATTAAAGTTGTCTCAAAAGGGCTTCAGCGTGTTGGCTTTGGCCTCACGTTGGCTCCCAAAAATTCGGAACTCTGTAGTCCCGAGGTCTGGAAGAGACATACAAAATAATAATGAGATATATATAACGCAAAAAATTCGGAGAGTGGGGGCTCGTGACGCCACGTCTAGGTATGTAAAATTTGTACTAAGCAGTGACTTAACACAAAATTCAAGCGTGTTATATCTTCGTTATTATTTGTTTGTGAGAAAGAGAAAAGAAAAAATACGTGTCCATTATTTTAGGGTTATCTAAAAGACGGACTAATTACTTTTTTTGATTCACCATACCTATTTCATAACATTCATTTCTATACATTTCAAGTGTAGTATTGCTCTTGAAGTTCCACATCAGGTGTTCCAGATCTTCGATGTTTATACGTCAAAAGAGAGAGTGCTTATCAGATTGAACCACTTTTGCTAAAACGTCATATCTTTATAAGCTATAGTCTAGCTGGGCTCCTGGGTTTCCACATCAGGTGTTTTACATCTTCAATTTTTATAAGTCAACAGAGAGTGCTTATCAGATTGAACAACTTTTGCTAAAACGTCATACCTCTATATGCTATAGTCTAGCTGGGCCCCTGGAGTTCCACATCAGGTGTTTTAGATCTTCAATTTGTATAAGTCAATAGAAATTGCTCATCAAATTGAACAACTTTTGCTAAAACGGCATACCTGTATATGGTACAGAGAAGCTGGGCTCTTGGGGTTCCACATCAGGTGTTCCAGATCTTCAAATTTATTATCTCAGCTGAAAATGCTCATCACATGAAACAATTTTTGCCATGACACCATTTTTGTATCTTTTATAGTTTTGTTGGTCTGTTGGTGTTCTGCATCAGGTCTTCAAGTTTCGAAGATAAATTATAGCCTATATGTTGACCAGGCTTAATACTGACACAACAAAGAAAAAATCATTGAAATCCGTTCAGTAGTTCGGAAGATTAGCGTGTACAAACAAACAGACATACAGACATACAGACATACAGACATACAGACATGCAGACATACAGACATACAGACATACAGACATAATTTTTTTTTTGGATTTGTGCTCCATTACTGTTTCTAAACCCCACCCAATTATTTTTTTTTTAATATATTCAATGTACAGACACAGTTTTTTTACAGATTTATTATATGTATAGATGTATTATAGTACAAATATATTTTTAATTTGTATGCAGTTTTTTTATTTCTTTTACTATACCAATGAAATTAGAAATTAATGGCCAGACCTAGATGGGTAAGGCGACATCTGGCCCACATGAGATCCCGAGGGCTGAGATGTGCCGCGAGATTCGCCCAAATGCATTTTCATGGCTGGGTCAGTTGTCCCTAAGGAAAACTACTGGGAGTCAAGTGGCCCACAGAACGGCCTGGACCATGGGAAGCGAGATCCACCGGGTTGTCCTTCGACGGTACGTAGATTCAGGTATGACCACATGTGCTTTCTTGGGTCTCATTGAATCTGTTCTTCACAAAAGGTTTTATTTGGTTTGGAGGAGTAGAAAGCCAACCGAAAAGAATTGTTGAGTCACACCGGAATCTACTAGAGAATATATTTATCAGTGCATTGCATCAAAGTTGGTTGATGATAATCTTGAATTAATTAACCTAAACTGCTGGAACAAAAGGACCCCATGCCTGTAGAAGCTGCTCAAATTGTTACATTGCTACGACAAGGGATGAGTCAACGTGCTGTGGCTTGTCACCTTCATTTAAGCCAGTCCTGTGTGTCAAAAATCTACAGAAGTTTCAGGGAAACTGGAGCTCAATTTTATTTTTCGCCTGGGTTTCTTTACTGTCTAAATAAAGATGATTAGCTCCTGAAATACGGAAATGATTTTTTTGTTTCTACCCTTAATTTAAAGCTAAAAGTATTGGCTTTCAAACGAGACCATAAACATTTAACTGTAAATATTTTATCATTGGCAATCGTTGAATTTATATAGCGCAATGGGGTGATTCCATTTTTTTGCTCGTGAGTGTAGTATTGGACCCAAAAATTGAAAAATAAAATAAAAACTAAAAAAAAAAAAACTAAATAAAAACCGACTTCACAAAACACTGAAAGGGAAAAAAATCTTTTGATATGGTTCTAGAAGTTGGTGGCAAAATTAACACAGTCAACATATTTGCAGACGCCGACTTCTACGGCTACCTACTTACGTCAAAAGTTTTATTATGTCCCTTTCTGTATTTTGTGGAGTCAATTTTTTTTAAGTTTGCCCATCAGGGTCCATAATTGTTTCAATTTTCCACCATATGTACATAATGGAATGCAATAAATGATATGATATGACAGCATGTAGAATCATCTGATGTACACACACGATAATGTCAAGTTTTCACCCGATGCATGCCTACAACTTTTGATATTATATTATTATTATTTATTGGTATTCTCTTTTTGTCTCCCTTTGAAGGGGTAGTGAAAATCTAACCACACGGGCCGTGGCCAACGTTTCCACCAAAATTCAGCTCTGTGCGAATTGTTGTTAGGTACTCTAAATTGATTGGGCTATTCCTACTGAAAAAACTTGTAGGCTTGATGCTTGGTAAAAAATCTGAGTTGCGACCTCTGTATCAAAGAGGTAAACTATCAAAACAGCTTTCTGTTTTAATTTATTCCTTATTCTTTTTATTCAAAATCTGTCAAAAATAAAAAATCATTGACATCATTGAGCATCGTTGAACGTCAAATGTAATAACGATTCATCATTTTTTTGGTCTGTTATTTTTAATTTCGAAGGGAATAATATAATTTAAGGGAAAGTAAAATAATACATTATTGAAATGGGGGCGATAATAAGTACTCTATCAAATATTTTGTATTTATCTGAAAAGTAAGTTGATTTCATAATTTATCGATTAATTTTTACATAATCAACATCTGGATGATTTGTGAATCATCATCATCTCCAGAGCCTTTTCCCAACTAAGTATCGGGGTCGGACTGCAGTCTAACTAGATGCAGCTGAGTATGTTTTACAAGGAGCGACTGACCTCAACCCAGTTACCTGGGCCTTTGGTAAGACAGTAATGTGGTAATGGTTGGATGGTTTCACTCATGCAAGCTCAAATAGGCTGCTGTCTATGTCATTGTACCCTGTTCCATAGACTGATAATGCTAATGAGAGGTTGTGTTTTGTTTATTAAATCAATAGAAAATAAATAGGTAGATTGCGTTGTACCTACTACGTTACTGAGCCTTTGCCAAAATGCCAAGGTATTGCGCCGAGCCCTTTATGTGGCTTGGTTCAAGAAAGTCAGGGGCTCGATTCTGCTAATTTTACTTAAGAAGCGACATACGATTATTATCCAACTACGGTTTACACCAAAATTGGTTTCACACCAATGGCATACCTATCAGAGGCATGGGAATACGATTATTATTATATTAGTAGTAGAATGCCCAATAAGGTTAAAACTGCTATTGCGATTAGATTGTTATCCAACTGTCACATTATTACATTAGTAGAATCGGGCTCCAGATTTGTGGATAAATTGTTTTCAAAATTTCTTGGGACATTCTGACTGACTGACTTCTTTTCTCCTTTTATTCAAATTTGATTCCCAATTTTCATTTTTTTTTGTTGTTGATGACAAGTTTCGCTATACGACCTCAAAATTGTATGACATTGATAAGATATGAAGCTCCGTTCCTTACAGTATGCCCGCCTTCCACTGCGAGCGGAACGGACTCATTACGGACTCCGCTATACTCGTAACGATATAGTGTACTTAGTGGAAGGCAAAAACTATTTATCATTACAACTCCGTTGCGGTCAACTGTTTCTCGCTCATTTCACTTACGCAGTGGAAGGCGGGCATTACGTACCATGATCGGCGCCATCTCGGCATCAGCTAGGAAAAGAATAAAAAGAAAATCCCTTATTCGAAGATCATAATTAAAAAAAAAACTTTTTGGTACTGTAACTAGTTGGACAGCCTTATGAGGCTCTGTGATTGCGGATCTCGGTAGTTGGCACATGAACACACTTGCAGGCTTTATATGAACTGTCACCGATTTTAATTAAATCATTTTTTTTAGGGTCACATTATATTTGACGTGTACAGGAATAATAGCTTGTTTGGTGATCATGTTTATTGTTAGTTTGGGAATGGGCATCGGTCTCGGATACAACTACTGCTTCGTGGATCTGAAGACAAAATACAAATATGGTAACACATTAATTAATCATTTCACTTTTCCACAAAATACCATTTTGTCAAAACAGATCGTCATCTGAAGCTCACAATATGATGCATCGCGCTTGCGCTACATTTTAAGGATATTTAGACGGCCAACTTCGCGACAAAGAAGATGGATCAAAATTGCCCGACGTCCTATAACAATGTGCGAATGCCTCCTTAGTTCTAGTAACTGATTACGCCTGACCTATCTTATGGCATCTCCGCTATATTTACTTCCTCCGCGGAGACCCTCTCCAGTCTTGATGTGTTTCTTTCTACAACACTTCATCATTGTATCGGGATACTTTAGATAAGATAAAGATTCATTTATTGCATAACTGTGTACATATTGATGTTTATTAAATACAAAAGATTAGATCAACCAACAGTCTATCCTAATCGGACATGCAATATTAAAATAAAGTAGAGAAAAAAATTCACTGACAATACAAAAGTGACACTTCTAAATTACTTTCAAAAATATTCATTAAAAAAAACATTTTCAATTAAACATTTCTTTAACTTTGCTTTAAACATATTTCCATTTAATTGCTAAATTGCTGATGGCAGTTTGTTGTATTTATAATAAATCATATTTTTTATACAAGGCAAATTAATGTTATACTTATATTGTGTACGTACATTTTTAATGGAGTCACTTTTAAAATTAAAATATTGCATATTATTTTTACAAATAAATACAATTCCAGTATATAGATTCCAGTCAGTGTTAGGAAACCCTTTGCCTTAAATGTATCTATTAAAGATTCAGTACTATACATGTTATATATTGTCTTTATACATTTTCTCTGGAGAATGAAAGTAGATTGTACATTTGTTGAGTTCCCCCAGTAAATAATACCATACGTTAAAATGGGATAAACATGTCCATAGTAGGCATTTCTAGTGATGTCTACATTTTTGTCTTTCTTAGCTGAGATTTCATTTCAATCCATGTTTAGAAGTTAGTTATTCGATATCACACTTTTTTTTATAGTACCACCACGTAAACAGTGGAAGGGCTATTATGGATCTGGATATTATGGACATAATGGACCTCATAGACCTTATGGACCTAATGACCCTAGATATTATGGACCTCATGACCCTAGATATTATGGACCTCATGACCCTAGATATTATGGACCTAATGACCCTAGATATTATGGACCTGGAAATCATGGAGCCCGCCGTAGCTTCCCTGACAACCCCGGAAACCATTCAGCAGAAGGAGAACTTGGTCCCATGACACAAGATAAAGAAGATGTAGAAGACGAGAGTTTAAGAGTTCGGATTACACCAGAACAAGACGTAACGAAGAGCCCAACTTTCCTTAATCAGTCGGCGGTACAGCTGGGCAATAATGCGACTCAATTTGTTTTATATAATATTTCGATACCTTATGATAATGATGATGATGACTTCACAGTTGCTCCGTCAAACACAATTTCCATTGCTAACACCTCACGCAATCAGACAGCGGAAGCTGACGAAACTACAACTGAGGAACCTACAACTGATGAACCTGCTGAGGGTGCCGAAGATGATAGTGAGACTACTGTTTATAGTTCAGACGACAAGATTAACCAACTGGACGAGGCTACCTCAGAGGCTCCGACTAACAGTAATGATCCCAACAATAGAAGAGTAAAGAAACTCGTTATACCAATTAGCGGTTTGGACTTGATTAGTCTTCTATCCAAACTAAAAGCCGAAAACAAAAACTATTCACTCCAGATTGTTACAACCTAATAATGTATGTATATTTTTTAAGCTATTTACAAGGTTTTTGATTATAATGTGAATGTGTTAATGTCCTAGATACTACGTTTATATAATTTATATGAGTTATTTAGTTCATATTAGATAGATCCGTTTGTATTGATTATAATTTGTTGATTTATTATTTTACTATTACTGTATGTTAACATATATTTTTAATTTATATGTTTTTTTTTTTTATTTCCTGTTATCTATCACCCAGTTGCAGAAAAGAACTTTATCTTTTCAAAGTGACTTTAAACACTAATGCTTCATTAAATTGTCTCACAATAGTATTTTAAGGATGGGTTTTAAACCTCCTAATGAAATGTCAAAGTATAACTAATGAAATGTCAAATTGTGACATGCATAGGCAAACGGTTTACCATCTACATCAAAGAAAACGTCTACTGTATTGCATATCTGCAAATTATGGTTAGTGCCGTACCTACTTCACAATATGTGCATTCATTTGGATGAGGAGGAACCTCCCAACTGATATTAACGAATTACGATGGATGATTTAATCTATATCTATGTTTATACTTATAATAAATCTGTAGAGAGGTAAATTCTGTACATGGAATATATTACCAAAATAACTATCAGGGGGTGATAAGTAATCGATACTCATGCTAAAAATGCAATCATTAAAATGTTTGTCTGTCTTTCTGCCTGTCTGTCTGTCTGTATGTTCGTTATGGAAACAAAAACTTCTGGACGGATTTTAACGAAACTTGGTACAATTATTCTTCATACACCTGGCCAGGTTATAGGATACTTTTCATTACGCTACAATCAATAGGAGCAGAGCAGTAGAGGGAAATGTTGGGAAAACGGGAGAAGTTACTCCATTTTTTAAGCTTCCGTCGCCTGTGCAGCCTCAGGTGATCTTCACACTGCCCCGCATCACGCTGCATCTTGCGTGTCGACGCACCTACGCGCGTTCTTGCGGGAGTGCGGGTTTTTCGCGCACTCACGCGCGTAGGTGCGTTTTGTAAATTCACGCACAGCGGCTCTCATCGAGTTCCATTTTCAAATATACACGTCACACCCATTCAAAATCACGCGCGTCATTGCGGGATCAGTGTGCCATACCTTGCGTTTCGCCCCGCACCTACGCGCAGGGGTGCATGTTTCTCCGCCTGTATGCGCGTGATCCGCATGAACGCGCGTGGATGCAAACGGAGATATTTACAAGCAACGGAAAAAACGCATCCACGCGCTACGCTGCATCATGCGGGGCAGTGTGATAATCGCCTTAATGGCTGAAGCTACACAGTAACCATGTATGACGAAAATATTTTCCTTAAAATTATGTAAAAAATATTCCATGACAGCACATGTCTATCTTTTATGGTTGACTCACAATAACGCGTGTAACTCTCGATAGCTTAGCAGTTCGGAACTTTCTGATTATATTTGTCTACTATTACGTTTATAACACTCTCACTCACACTAATTTAAAAAACTTAACTATTTAGCAATAAAAGTCTATTCAGCAATAAAAGAATCATAAATCGGTAAAGAAACACCAAAGTTAGGTATAGATTAATAAATTATACGGTAATAAGCTATCGCGCGTGAAAACTGAATCATGCTATAAGGAACATTTTTGTTCAACGGTCACCGCGCCCGACGCGGCACGGGGCCCCCGGCACGAAAAAATTTAGTTTAATCTGACATGCTTTAACTTACTTGGTACTTAAGTAGTACTTACATAGTGCTAAAAGTTATTTTTTGGTTTTTATAAGGTTTAGCGTTTTAAACCTTTTGTCATAATAATTGTTGGTGAGCTTTGTGCAACTGGGTGTATGTCGACCCTTAAGGAGTTCCCTAAACTGCACTTTGCCTTCATTGTCAGGTCTGATACGACAATCATAACGTATAATATTTCTGTATAAAGATATCGTTAATAGGTACTGATGAAATAAGCCGAAATACGTGGTGATTGGTATACACCGATGTGGAGGTCCCATGATTTTCTGCTGTCAGTTCGTATAAAGTTCGTAAAAAGTAAGTTTGTTGATAAAAAGTAGCCTATGTGTTAATCCATTTCACCTAAGTATCTACATAGTACCTACTAAATTTCAACCAAATCGGTCCAGCCGTTTTTGCTTGAAAAAATAACAAACATACATCCATACATTCTCACAAACTTTCACATTTATAATAATATATAATATTAGTAGGATAAATATTAAACTAATATACATACGTCAATTATTTATATTATACTAGCTTTTGCCCGCGACTTCTTTCGTGTGGAATAGTGACTTCCGGCAGATTTTTGGTTTGACCAATAGACGGCGCTAAATGTCCCGAATTATTTTTATATTTTTTTTGTAATACAAATTAAGTATGTCCTTTCTCAAGTTACAAACTATGTCTGGATCATATTTCACACAAATCGGTTCAATCATCAAAGACTGACAGACTTACTTTCACATTTATAATATTAGTTAGGATAAGTAGGATAGTAGGATGAACATTGTTACCGGCGGGAGCCATAGTTCAGGCTGCACGCATGCTGCACGCCACTGACCTCTATGGGCACAAAAGCACGTTGACAACAGCCTGTCCACGTCCAGTGGTAAATATAGAGGTCAGTGCTGCACGCATAGTTGTAGTGCAAATCTGCAAGCTATCCTCACACTAGTCGCTAGTACATTACGGACCACAGACATACCTAAACATATACAAATATACAACGCCATCCACTCGCGCTCTATGTCAAATGTTCAATCAGTCAAGTTGAAAAATGTCAACAAGTATGCTAATATTCTGATCTTTATTTTAGAGATATTGATATATTTACTAAATATTATTATGTGTTGTAACCAAGATTTAATAAGTCTCTACGTTTTTACTAGATATTGTCGAAGATACTATGAGATTGGTGCTTGAGGAATATCGGATTTGCCTGCAACTTCTAAACCGTATTATCGTAAGATTATGTGGTTCGTATATGTGTTTCTAAACATCCATGTAGTGTATTAGTTCGAAATACCTAAGACGACCCACTGGCCAATACTTCTACATCGCGCTACTTACCACGTAAACTGCAACTTAAATATGAAATTCTCTTCATTACCGCAGGACTAAAAGTTTTTGATTCCCATATAAATCTTTACTTAGTCGATAGGACAATGTATTTGAACAACGCCCGCTGTGCCTCTAGATAACCGTGGTGGCATATTTTTTTATTGCGATCTAAAGTCTGAAATAGAAATGCTTCTCGAATTTATGTTGTTTTAACTTTAAAACTACAGTCTATACAAAACCGTCATACTAAAACGAATGTAGGTACCTAAAATACTATTTGAAGTGCAAAAGTTGTTTCTTGTTAATAGTATTTCGTGAGAGAACAAATGGCAATCAAGTGTTAATATTGTATTCTCGGCAGTTATTTAGTATGCGGAGGCGGACGCAGCGGTTGCCACGGCGGGTGCAACGACTGGGGCTGTTCCGTCCCGAACCCTTGCCTGTGCTGCAGTCAATGCCTCGTCAGTTTGCTGTGCAAGTGGCTTTGCACCATAATCATGATTCTAGGCCTTGGTTTTGGACTAGTTGTTCTATACGATATTATAGGTAATCTGTGAGTTTTTACCCGACTTCTTTTCAGACATCGTGATAAGCAAAATTATAATTTTCTATGATAATTTCTGCAATTGGAATCTGGAACTGAATAATGTATTCCCCCCTTTGATAATAACAAATTTTAGTGCCCACTTCTATTCTTATCACCTACTAAAGGTGGTATATCTGTCTAGAGTCTAGACCTTAATGAAAAGGTTCGAATGAAATAAAAATGTCTTAGCAAGAGAACAAAGCGTTTGTGTCCTAAAAAAATCATAATGCATTATTCTGCACGCGCGTGACTGCAAAGAGATCAGATTTTGTATAAGTATTTAATAACGAAAATAAACCGACCCTTTAATTAAAATGCTAACAAACAACTTGAACCCTACAGATCCTGACGGAACCCTTTTTAAATTTGGCGAAAATCGAACGTCGCACGACGAAATACGACAAAGGTATGTTGATAGACCAAGTAACAAAATCATCTGAATTATGATGTCTACGGAAGGCTTATAAATATGTATGCAAGTAGAAAAGTAAAAAGGTTCACAATGTATTTTTTGTTTTAGGGTGCACGACAAGCCTCAACTCGGAAAGATTCCAATTGAAGAAGAGTTACTGTTACCCAATGTTACTGTTTCCACCGAAATTCTTAAATATTGGCGAAGACCTCCAACACCAGTGTTTTAAATTAATGTCTGTAGGTAATATAATTAACATCCTGACAGTACTATTTTATAATGTTTTTTTAATAGACAGCAAAAAAGGTTTGAGGCTCATCCTCATTTATTTGTCGTCTACAGTTTGAGACAAAATACATTTTTTTTAATAATAAATTGTTGCAGAAACTTTTCATTTCCTGGAGTTGGCATAATCTTGTAGTAATTACGGAGGCGTTGTATATTCCTGCCGAAGTACATTTTCCTTTGTATCGTTGGCGTCTTACTTTTCAAACTTGCGCCAGACATCAGTGTGTAGGTAAGTTTACTCAAAATCTACTTCCTGATTGTCTCTCATAAAGACTATGCTCAATTGTATCTTAACTCGTCAGGTGGTTCAGTCGTTTTAATTATGAGGTCAAAAAGTTAAAACATTTACCTCCCCACTCAGAGACATTTAATGGTTACTTAAGCCATTCCTTAGTGAAGGATTTGTATGACATTCCGTCACTAAGGAGTGGCTTAAGTAATCATTAAATGTCTCTGAGTGGGGAGGTAACACATGTTATGTTAGAATTAGGTATTGCAATGCTGGGGAGTTGTTGCGCCATTTTTTTTTTCGCAGCAAAAACGCAGGAAGTGGTGAAAATGTTCGCTTTTGGGGTTGTCTTTACTATTTGACTTTCGAAATTTATAAGCCTAATTTGAATAAAAGTTTTTGAGTTTAAGTAGATTCCTTATGTATGTATTTTTCTAAGGTTGGTTTTTAATTCATGGCTCTGATGAAAGGTTTTTATTCTCTCTTGGTATATTGAATTATTTTAGTTTAACATTTTATCATATTTTTCCACAGAATCAACGGAATTGGTGAATTGATTTGAAAGACATGAAATAATAAATACTTGCATAATTCATTGAACTAAATGGCATCATTTATTGTAATCAATTTTATTTTGAAGTCATATCGTGACTCGATTAAATTAATTATTAAATATTTTATACAAGTTTTTTTTTGGTTTTGGTATGTTTTACAAACTACTTATTAAATCTTTTCAAGTTTGAAGAGTTATATACCTCGAGTAAGCATAGAATATAGGTACCTCGTACCTTTGTGTCGGCTTACTGATCAATTCCAAGAAAAGCAATTGTTTGCTATAATAGAGATATGCGTACTTGAGCTTA
This sequence comes from Helicoverpa zea, assembly GCF_022581195.2. NCBI lineage: Eukaryota > Metazoa > Arthropoda > Insecta > Lepidoptera > Noctuidae > Helicoverpa > Helicoverpa zea. Next base: position 3,586,350 of record NC_061467.1, on the reverse strand, counting down.
TCTCTGTTTTATTCCACAAGCTGAAGACCAGCTGATGTTGTCGACACACTTTTCTTAAACCTCACTGATGTTAGTTGATTAGTAGGTAAGGCAGAACTCGTCAACCTCTGGTCTATTGACGGTCTTTAATGTGATATATAATTTGTGATTGACACCTTTATGGGGTTTACTCGTCGACTTTTCGCTGTTTGGCCACGTGAAGCTTCTTATACTATGTAGTGATTTATTTTATTGTTTAATCTTATCTTTATTTTCAACCGACTTCCCAAAAAAGAGTAGGGTCTCAATTCGGCCGGTATGTTTTTTTTTTCTATGTATGTACATCGACTACTCCGAGGTTTATAGACCAATTTACGTGGTTCTTTTTTTGTTTGACGCGAAATAGCTGCCAGTTGGTCCCATAGCCATCAGGTCAGGATCTGATGATGGGAACCCTGAGAAATCGAGGGCAACCCTCGAAAAATGTAGGCATAAATAGGGTAAACACTTGACATTCAGGTGTATGCTTGAAAGCACTATTCAACAGTGAAGGTTTGGAGCTAGCCTAATGATGGAGACCAGAGAGGGTCGAGGGAACTCGACAACTGAATATGTAAAATAATACCTCGTATTTGGGTTTATATTCTTTGTATTGATGAGAACTTTCCACTTATATGGATAGTGACAGACAACTATTCGTATAACTGAAAACCTGTAAATAAAAAACTTTTTTACAAAAAAATTAAACCGCCTGCCAAAAACACTAAAAAGAGAAAAAAACTAATTTTAGGTGCATCGGCCTAGAAGTCGGTGGCACAATTAACTTAGTACCATCCATTAGACACCGATTTCTAGGCCGATGCACCTAAAATTAGTTTTTTTTTACTTTTTAGTGTTTTTGGAAGTCGGTTTTTATATTAAAAAAAAAAAACTATTCCACTAAACGTATCTATAACAACAACTTAAAACAATATCTAAGAATAAACAAAGATACCGTCAGGTACAGGAAAATCTCCAAAGGACCTTGGTTTGTCAACATTTTTTGATGGTTTGCCTGGGTTTGCCCCATGTTTGCCCCTGAAGATACCTAGTTTTGAAAAAAACTCTGAAATGGGGTCGGATACACTATAGCTGCCTATTCTATTTTTGGTCGATGGCAAGCGATTTGTCGATGCCGATGTTAATCAATAATAGAACATAGAACTGACCATTGACATATTATAACTACAATGTATGTCATATAACTATAGAACCTATAGAACTAACCAATAGACCACAATAGACAGTGACAATGTCTGTGAATATTTTGATCAAATGATGACAGGAATAATGAAACTTCGTAACTTATCTATATGATGTGGTAAGTAAATAACTATTATATAATATAGCTAGTTTACTTTAACAAACATAACGTATTTCAGTTTTACCATTTTATCTACTACCATCTTTAAAATACGTGTGTTACCGTCCAAACCCGATTTCAGGCAAATTCGTTTTGCTTAGGCTAACCTGAAATAGTATAGCCTAGTTCGAACTAATTTGTTTCAAGCCCTATAGGATAAACCAGTTTAGCCTAGGCGAAACTAGTTGATCCTGAAATAAATACGAACTCCCTAGGATAAATTAGTATGTCGTAGTCTGAGCATTTGTCAAAACTAGTTTGTCCTGAAATGAGGTTTTGCTGGTAACATTTGTATGTATCTATCTACATATCTATCTATCTATATAAATAAAAATGCATTGTTGTTCGTTAGTCTGATTAAAACTCGAGCAGGGCTGGGCCGATTGAGCTGATTTTGGTTTTAAAATGTTTGTAGAGCTCCAGGGAAGGTTTGAACGATACGAAGTTCGCGGGATCAGCTAGTATTTAATAAACGACAAGTGCTATTCTATTTCAGTTTTCCCATATGTTGCAAAGTTTGGTTCATATTAATACCTCTTGCAATCATACTGGGGTGGATGTTCTACAAAAAATTCAAAGAAGAGAATTCATTAACAGAGGTCATTCATGTTTACAATAAGTAAGACTTTTTTTATACACGTTGAATTTGCATTTGCTATTATTAGTTTGTATCGCTTTTAAAGAAAAGGTTAGAAAAGTTATTTATTTTTTGCAACATTGTTTCTTATTCAAATGCATGTGTTGGACTTTCTGTCATTGCTTCTGTTGTAATTTTGATGTTTGCTAATAAATCTTACTAAGGCCACAACTGCACAGGCAATTCACCTAGCGAGTTAGCGTATGAAAAACTTTCTTAAATGTACGGGACCGACCACACTGCGTTCTTGGCGTCCCTTAGCGTGCTTTTATGGAGTTTCTTGCCGGTTCTTCTCCATTAGACCAACTCTTTGGAACCATGCAACTAGTTTGACGTTTCGAAAGAGCTTTTATAGGCCCATTTGAAATAATGAATTTGACTTTGATCCATGTAGGTAAATAAGCGTGATGGTATTTTGTAGCGAGGCGAGAGGTGACTAGCCAGCCTCTAGGCCCGAGCCTGTGTGGACATAGTCTTCTTATGTTTTTTTTTTTTGCAGCGCTACTAAAAGAGCTAGTGCAACTAACAACACACGTTTGCAAGAATTTTACTATGAATGGCGAAATTGGAGCGTTTAGAAGTATTTTGTTTGTACTTACTATAATCATAGTTATGTTTTTTGTAATTGCTAAGTCGAATTTTGATATTAAACGTGATTTTTAACAGTTTTTGTTTTACTTATGCGTTTACAATATTCAGATTATTAACCCAGGTTGTAGTAATATTAGGTTGTGATAATTTGAAGTAAAAGGCTATGAGAAATTGAATAAATTGGATAGTTATGTATAAATTAGTCGACACAAGACTCTTTAGTAACGAAAATTAAGGATTCCAAACAAGACTATGAATTTAATGCAATATGATGCATTTGGTGTTCACGTACTTATTATCTGCATAGCTTTCTCCCAACTACTTGTATGTTGGGGTCGGCCTTCCGTCTAATCGGATGACTATAAATAAATAAATAAACCAATAACCTTAGTAAGAATTGTTGTCAGACTTACTCGTAACGACTGCCAAAGATGTTCAAATGACAGCTGGGACCTACTAATTGTGTCATTTATTGAAGTTGTGAGGACGAGATGGTCACCCATCCACAAACCGACCGCGCGGCTCTTACTCATACTGTTGCTTACCTATTACAGAACCTAATACTTATTAACTTACCTAAGTCAAGAACTATCGAGAACTTACTTGTGTGGTGGGCGATATCTTGAACTATTATAAGTTCGGCCATTCAGAGAATGCGTTCCTGACACGTCGCGATTGAACTGACGACGTAACTACATTCATTGATTATTGATATAATAATGTTGTTTTAATGCTCCTCAATTGTTAAAACGGTAAACAACCAGCAAAAATATTTTTATCGTAACTGCAACGCCATTGCAAAGTTACGTCGTCAGTTCAATCGCGACGTGTCAGGAACGCATTCTCTGAATGGCCGAACTTATACATCATTATTATTATCAAAATGTAATAAAATAATACCGTTTATTTATTCCCCGTAATATATCAGCCATATAAATGAACCTTTAATAGAAATCGTTGTTTTCCTCAATATCAACAACATTTTTATCTGTGTATTATTCTGAGAAAATAAGGCTATACTTTGTCATACTTAGATAGTTTAGTTTATTTTTTGTCAATATAAAACACAATAACCCATAGGCAAGAGGAAGGTATCTTATCAATATTTCATCTATAATCTATAATACTATAATAATATTATAAAGAGGAAAACTTTGTTTTTTGTTTGGTTGTAATGGATAAACTCAAAAACTACTTTACCGATTTTAAACATTTTTTCACCATTAGAAAGCTATATTATCTACGAGTAACACAGGCTATATTTTATAGTAGTGTAGCTTCCACGGGACGCGGGTGAAACCGCGGGAAAACGGCTTGTAAGGTATATAATTATGGAATACGCTAAGTACTAAGGCCGCTTATATAAAATTTTCCTTTCATTGGTGGTTTTATATGACACTATGTATTAGCTGTTCTCCCGCAGCTCCATCGACCATACAAATTCTCGCATCTGGGTCAAAAAGACGAACAAAGTTTTTATTTATTTTTTGCATTTAGCTATAATATTTTAGAGTCCCAGCGTCCAGAGCAAATCTACAAAAAGTCTGTGTTTTTTTGTAATATGAGAGCATAAACGTCCCTGATATGTTCAATGTTTATCAATAGATATATCTTGATACCTATTTCCAATTCCCGCTAAACAATAAACGTTCACAAAGAAGATAATTGCCAGTGGATCACAAAGCGAATCCATTGCTTGTCATGTATCGTAACGTTACGTAAAATTACGTAATGGATACCTTCACGATGGCTATAAAATGTTGAAGGACGGGTCTAAACTGTTTATAAAATAAGCTTCATAATCGATATATCGATGCATAAAGCTAATTTTACGATTTGAAGTCTAGTAGGCTTCGATTGTGGTAGGTAGTTTGAATCTGGATTTTATAATCGTATATTCCTTGATAATCTATACTATGATATCTATACTAATATAATAAAAAGTAAACATTTTTGTAGGTTTGTACCAAAAAGGCTCTAATCTATTGAATTGATTTCATAAATTCTTTCACTTTTGGAAAGCTGCACTCTTACCTAGTTACATAGGCTTAAGGCTATACTTTATCGCGATTCCCAAACAAAATATACAGTTCATTTTTCTAGTTTCACCTAATTGAGTCTTTTTAACCTACCTACTCTTCCCAAGTGGAGTACAAGAAATAAATCAGAATTAACCATTATTCTAATGGTCTTATTAAGGTTTAATTTTCATATCAACCACTTAAAACAAATTAAAAGTGTCTGAAGTAATTACAAAATCACAAATTAGAGGAGTTTAATAGCGGCAAAGTTCGCTCGCAGAATGAAATTTTCTGCAGTTCTTTTGAACTTTCAGAATTTGAATTACCCATGAATAATAAAATTAGTTAATTTGTAAAAAATATTTTATTTAAGAGTAGCTTACATTAAGTTTTTTAATTAAAGAAATTGCTATTGCTAAATAAATAATGCTCAATTTTGTTCTCCAACCTACTCATATGCAATTTATTGTAATAATCCTTACTTCTGGCCACGAAACCAAAAAATTGGCAGAGGTCTCTATTTCCTACCTGTCCCTACACATAGCTAGTTTTATGTAAGTCTCATTACAGCAAATTGTTTTGTGTTACATATTTACAACCAGGCATAAAAAGACCTTGGGAAGGGTCCACTAATTTCACAGAAATAACGTAAGTACTTACCTCTTGCCCAAGAGAATGAGTCTAAGGAACTCTTAGTTTCATTACTCGCATACTACAAACTTTTGGCAGTTTGTTTGGGCGCATAAATTAGTATGAAGATGAAAAAGTAAGCACATTACAAGGATCATTATTTAGACAGTATCCGACTGAAAACTTTGATCGAAATGAAGATTCTCTTCAGAAAAAAATAGGGCTTGTGTTTAAACACCACCCAAAAAAGTACCTATTTTACTACCAAAAAAATTCTAAACGGTTACCAAAATGGATAAATGGTCACCAAATAACGTTTCCAAAAATATTATTAGGTAAAACCATTTTTTCGTATTATTGACTACTAAAAAAATATATGGACGCCTTTAAAATACACTTTAGACCAAATATTATATATTGTCACTACTTAGATGTTACCAATTATGTAATACCATGACTCCTAATTTGGTCATTTTTGTTAGACTAAAAAAACTAACGATCGCTAAAATATTTCCCAAATACCAATTAATATACTGGGGTTCCCAAACGTACGTCGCTTATTTATTGTTATATGAATTTGTGTGTAACTCAGTAGTAAAATGTAAGCACGCAACATGCAGCAAGCATGGCTTCTGTCACGGCTCCGGCACTGCGGGGCTCCGGCGGTCCCATGCGAGCTTATCGTCGCAGATGGTTTTCACGCTCACCACCGCAGCTTCGGCTTGCTGGCCGGCTCAGCCGGCCAGCCTCAGCCGCGGCGGCGAGCCTTAAAAACTACCTGCGCCTCAGCTCGCAGGCCGCCTCGCCCCTCTGCGCCTACGCGGATTTGAATTGCACTCTAGGGGTAGGGCAGACAAGACTACGTGGAGTCGGTTTTGCAGCGATTCGTTTTCGTCACTAACTTTGATTTTGGTAGTAATATTAATCTTTTAGTTGGATAGAATTTGGTGACCAATAATCCATTTTGGGAACCAAAAATAATATTTGTGCGAGATTTGCGATTTTTCTGATGTTATTTTATTTTTTTTGGATCATAATATTATATACTTTAGTGCCCTTTTAATAAAGTCAATTTATTTTTTTTGGAGTTGTTTATTTTATTTGGTGCCTCAGCTTAGAGTCTTAAAAATATTTTTGGTGATCGCCTAAATTATACCCAAAAAATAGCCTGCTATTGGGTCAGTTATACTATATTGGCCGACTGTTTAGTCTGCAATGTACGGAAACTCTAATAGGAACTATAACGTACTCATTCAAAAGAAAAGATAAACTTTACACAAGGTTGTAATTATAGAGATTTTATTAATTAGCAGCAAACATCAAAGGAACGAATTAATTTGGTAACGCACCAGTTAATTTTCGCGTTTAATTATGTCGGTATTTTAATTAAGATATGAATTTGGTCTAATTTGAACTATATAAAAGACAATTATTAAATTAACCTTTAATAATTAAGTCTCAAGCCCTAATTTCATAATTTAAATATGGTATTATCTAATGGGTTTACCGACATCGATATTTTGGGCAGTGAATTGAAAAATGCTCAGCTTGGATGCGTTGAAAACAAGTTTCTCAATGTGTTCCCGGATTGATAGATGCACTTCTATTTGGCGCGTCCGGGAATTGGTTCCTTTCAATCTCCACAGCTTCCGGCAACGCTGTTTTTTTAACTCACCTTTTTAAAACTCTGTTAGAAAAACTTTCGCATTCAGCATTTTTAGGATTTCCTACCTGAAATAGGTGTAGGTATACATAGGTAAGTAGGTACGTATAACATAGAACATTTTTGTTTTTCTGTCCAAACGTATGATGAGCTATTTCGTAGTTTTTAATCGAACGTTCTGAATGTCAGTAATTGCATCTCAATATAGAGGTACATGTCATTCTATGAGTAGACTACCGCAGATTATTATACTATTGCCATTTTTCATCAAAATCCAATCAAAAGTAACAAAAATCGTTTAGTTTTAAATTTACGTTTATTGAAAGAGATTTCAGGTTAAGCGTTACTAGTGCTGAAAATTGTATTTTCTTGTTACGGCGGTGTTTCGGATGGCACGTGAAACTGTAGGTCCCGGCTGTCAATGAACATCCTTGACAGTCGTTACGGGTAGTCAGAAGCCAGTAAGTCTGACACCAGTCCAACCAAGGGGTATTGGGTTGCCCGGGTAACTGGGTTGAGGAGGTCAGATAGGCAGTCGCTTCTTGTAAAGCACTGGTACTCAGCTGAATCCGGTTGGACTGGAAGCCGAACCCAACACCGTTGGGAAAAGGCTCGGAGGATGAGGATGATGTTACGGCGGCGGTGGTTTGTACCGGATTACGTATACTCGGTCCGGACGTAGGTGCAGATCGACGGAAATCGGTGCACCGTGACGTCATACACTATTTAATATAGTACATATTAAATAGTACATATTAATATAGTACATATTAAATAGTGCAACCTGTTTCTTTATGTAAACACCCTAACTCAAGAAAAATAAAGTAACATTTTTCTGTTTCCAAGAATGCAAGTAAGAAAAATACATTTGAGAGGTTTCTTCTCATTTGAGAGGGAACTCAACTCCCGCCGAGTGCCGAGTGCCGAGTGGGTTTCAGTCAATCGTCTTTTTTGGGTTTGGAAATGTGGATCATGCTTTTGAGAAATTATTGAGCAGTAGTAAGTAAATATTAAGTGTGGGAATCGTACTAAGTGTTATTTTTCTGATAAGCATTTTTTAGAATGAAATCTGAAAAAAATGTGTTTACCTACATCTTATTAAAAAAGATATCAAGTAGCTTCAGCTGTCTGAATATAAATCAGTCAATCTATGGCTGATTTGTTTGGAAACATTCTTCACGCACCAATATTAAAAAGAATTCAAAATATTAACATTAGAAAACAAATTAAGAGAGAAAAAAATATAAGACTATTGTGATAGTGGTTCTAATAAACTAATTCAACAAATGGATCACGACCAAGGGAGCAAAGTACTAGGGGTAGAAGTTGTAATTTCTCATGAGAACTAACTGGTACCTCCTCGGGGATAAATTGCATTCCATCTCGATTTGATATTACACGTGCTACAGTAATTCTCTATACTGGTTGAAATAGGTACTATGAACAATTTAATATAAATAATATCTCTATAATTATCATAGGTAATCTCAGCATCGTCTGCCTAGCCTTTTCCTTTATTGTAATCGAATACAGCTTAACATCAGTGTTTTATAATGAAGCGACAGCATAACTGACTACTACTGTTGGCCTTACTGTTACTGTTGTTACTGTTACAGCCTTTTTATCGTCCCACTGCTGGGCATAGGCCTCCTCTCACACGGAGAAGGATTGAGCATTAATCACCACGCTTGCTCAATGCGGGTTGGTGATTACAGACTTTATAGTCCAGGTTTCCTCAAGATGTTTTCCTTCACCTTTATATCAGCCATTGGTGTCTAAGATATACTTAGAAAGTACATACAAACTTAGAAAAGTTGCATTGGTACTTGCCTGACCTGGAATCGAACTCACGCCCTCATACTCGAGAGGTTGGTTCTTTACCCACTAGGCCACCACGACTTTTGGCGACTGTTGGCCTTAGTGTTTAGGTATACAAAATCATTGGTGTATCTGTATATTATATTATTTGTAAAAACTCTTCAGTCATCTGATGATTCAATATTTCGGCACTCAGCTATATTTTTCTTATTCAAGTAATCTAATCAATGTGCTCATGCTAAGACCACCCATTATATCACATGTTAAATTCTACTGTGTTAACTAAAACAATTAGTTAAAAATGTTTTATTTGGCTTTTATTATGAATTCAATTACGAAATATTCCGAGTACATTTCGTTTGTTAATCTCGCAAAATAACTTTTTTGTGAGGTTTTCAATTCGTATAATTAAACTTGGTTCGAAATGAATTTTTAACCGACTTCAAAAAAGGAGGTTCTCAATTCGACCGTATTTTTTTTTTTTTTTTTTTTTTTTTGTATGTTTGTTACGCGATTACTCCGCCAGTTATTAATCGATTTTGATGATTCTTTTTTTGTTTGATAGGATATACTCCCGAGGTGGTCCCATAGACATCAGGTCAGGATCTGATGATGGGAACCCTGAGAAATCGAGGGCAACTTTCGAAAGTTGTAGGCATAATAGGGTAAAAACTTGACACTCAGGTGTACGCCTAAAAGCACTATTCAACTGTGAAGATTTGGAGCTGATCTGATGATGGAAACCAGAGAGGGTCGAGGGAACTCGACAACTGAATATATAAACTACCTCGTGTTTGGGCTTAAATTATTTGTATTGACAAGACCTTTGCAACAGTGAAGGTTTGGAGCTGACCTGATGATGGAGACCAGAGAAAGTAAGTCGAGGGAACTCGACAACTGAATATGTAAAATACCTCGTATTTGGACTTATATTCTTTGTATTGATGAGAACTTCTCACTTGTATGGATAGTGACAACTATTCGTATCACTGAAAAGCTTTAAATAAAAAACTTTTTTACAAAAAAATTAAACCGACTTCCCAAAACACTAAAAAGCAAAAAAAAAAACTATTTTTAGGTGCATCGGCCTAGAAGTCGGTGGCAAAATTAACTTAGTAACATCCATTAGACACCGACTTCTAGGCCGATGCACCTAAAAATAGTTTTTTTTTTTGCTTTTTAGTGTTTTGGGAAGTCGGTTTAATTTTTTTGTAAAAAAGTTTTTTAATGTTAGAAAACAATGTTATTAAGAACATTTGCAAGCTTCTTGTGCTGATGAGACGCAAGGGGGTCTTAGAAAATAGTTGGTGATAGACCAGTGTTTAACCTTCTTAAATCTATTTTAAATTTGAATTTGAGAAGATTTTTGGTCGTCATAAATACCATGAAGTTTAATGATAACAATTTGGCCTCGGTTTCCTTGAAAAGAAAGGAGAGATACAATAAAGCCATTGCTGTAACCCTGTAACTCAAGAAAAATAAAGTAACATTTTTCTGTTTCCGAGAATGCAAGTAAGAAAAATACATTTGAGAGGTTTCTTCTCATTTGAGAGGGAACTCGATTTATGTGGCTGGTCATTTGCTTTGGACTGAAAAATAGCAACAGATAGGGTCATGCGTACAAATGTTATTTATTATTAAAGAAATTGTTTTGAGATTTTATCTTACCTAATTTGTCGGCTGAAAATGGAGCCCGCTTGCCTCGCATGTAGTTACTCAATTACTGTACATCGATGGTATAACCGCACCATTTTCAATTTCACCAATAGGCGGCAAGTACCTACACGAGTTATGATTTGGTTAAATGGTGCAACTTACCTAAAACTCACTCAGACTTGAAGGATACCTACCAAAATACATGTTCAATTAAAGAGTAATCCAATAAATAAAATGCCAAAAATATTTTCCAGTCTATAATTAATTATTATCTACACCTCTTCAGCGGTTAAGAAGTGAAGCCTCGCTGGAGTGGAGTGTATACAGTTTTGTATCGGAGTACTCTTCAGTCGAGTAGAGCTTAGGAACGTCGAGGGGTGAAATCCGTCGTGATGGGTAGATAGTATCTGTAGTGAGTGACTGTCGACGTTGAAAATTCTAGATTTACAATTACTAAGAATTCTGCATTTTTTTAAATTATCTGGCGAGTGTTATCGAAGTGATAAGTTATTAAAATTGTACCACAGATTACTATAATAGTTACTACGTTGTACTAACTGTGTTATTGTTTCAAAGAAGTACCTATCATTAGTGTAAACTTCATTTTGTGTGTATAATGTATTATGGATACATATACGTCCGGACGGATACGTATCCGTAGCTTGTAACAATATCTAATGTCATTATGAAAGGTGTCCTTGGCAAGTAAGCTAAGCCTGGAGTAGTTGGTTAGTGTATCCGACAATGAACAGTCATCACTGGCCTAGTCATTTAACTGACATGTAGTCTTACGAATAGGTTGCTTGGGTAAATGGTGTAAGGTCAAATAGGCATGGATATCTTCATGTTAAACACCGATATTTAACTGCATTTGGTAAGACTGCTAGTTGACCCAGCATATTTGGAAATTAACATAGAATTTATACCTATGTACATAGGTAGCCTTCTATTAAGACATCGTCACTAACAGTTCAATAATAAAAATAAATATTGTTCTAAAATTCTTTGCAAGATATAAAAACGTAAACTAAAACGCAAGAGTTGTATGTCGTTGGTCAATGTATTGGTCTCGTGCGGTCAAGTCATTCGAGATATTTGTGCTGAGGTGCCGCTTCAGTTGGAAAGAATATTGGCTGACAGTTATTCATTTCACTCGTCCGTTCGTAATTACTGTATAAGTATTGTGTATTTCTTGTGCTTTGTTTGATACTATGCACGTCGCTCCTGCTGAGCCAAAAGTTTTTGAGCTTGACATGCAAACTAATATTTGATTATAATAATACCTAAATACGCTACTTATGGCAATTGGTTGATCTGATGATCATGAACTTGTGACTTCCGTGCCTACGTTAAAGTTTTTTTGAGTACTGCATTAGAAATCGGAAAGCTGGGTCGGGATCGGAAACAACCCTTATTTTATATACCTGAGTTGCTTTCACTACTCCCTCCTGAGTTTTCATTTAAACCAAAGCGCGGAGGCCAATCAAGCTTTATGTTTTCAAGAACCCGTACAACACATAATTCAAGAGTAAAAATGGAGAAAAATAAAATAACTTGTTGTACTTTTACTGCGGAAACTTAAGTACCAAGCAGAGCTCTATTGTGTTACATTCTGAGAAATATGTTGGGAAAAGTGTAACCTGTAGGTACTTTTTAACTTGCCTTTTACTGGCTTACAATTTTCTTTTATCACGTGAAAGTATGGGCTAGTGAGGTGCACTTAATAGTCTTTTTATTTACCCAAATAACATCCTAGACGCCATGATTCTATCAATGGTTGCGAAAAGCCCTCTTGTCTTTGCAATAAGTTTAACAGCTTTTGACACTATAACAAACCATTTTCATACATTACTGCTATACCTCATCTTCGTATATTGTAATATCTTAATGGACTCGTATGTCACCCGACGTGCCCTCAGATCCAGTCACAGTGATAATTCCATACTTGCAGGAACAGCTGTTTTACTCAAACGTTCAGATTAGCTTTAGATAAACGATAATAGAAGGACGGCTTTTAAAATAAGTCCTTTCGGTCCGGCTTTAATTAAATTTTATCTTAGCTAACCCTTGGATAACAGTTAGCTGGTAGGATTATGAATAATCCTCATAATATAATTAAACTAGGACGTATTTAGATATAGGAAGGTACCTACTTAGTTATGATTTAAAATAGGAAGCATATTGATATAAAGTGTATTATTTCACAGATTCAATTTTATTTTTTGATTTAATACTTTTCAGTTACATTAGTTATGCGAGTACTTTTGTAACTGAATTTTGATTTATTTTATGAATAAGGATTGGCAGTTTTTGATAGTGCTTAAAAATACTCAAAAAGCACCCAAATTTTAGACGATGTAGTTACATTGGCTACGCTGTATGCTTTCATACATAGTACAATGTCACAACGGGTCAGGGTTAAGCCGATACCAGCCGTGTGGTTGCAAACGTATCCGATATGGTTAGCAATAAAATTAATTAAACATTGTTATTTCAGCAAACGAGCCGCGACCGCCGCTGTCATCCTGTTACGGACAATTGATGAGTTGCGGTTTAGAATTTGATATCAATGGTTGCACTACACACATGATAGCGCATTATGGACGTCGTCGGTATATCGTCTCAGTGTTGGGAGTTATTCCAACAGTGGAAAGATAATGTCTGACTATATTCTTCTAAAGTACATAAATAGACTTACCTAACATTGATGAATGCAAGGTTCCGAAACTGCATACTTGCATACTGTTTTGTAATAGACGCCTCTATTATTCAATTATCCACACTAAGTTACTACAGTTAGCTAACTATTCAAATTAAATTTTTCATACGTAAATGCGCTAACATTCTACCTTGTGTTTGCCCATTTGCCGTGTTTATATTTGCCACACACTGTTGCCATTCGAATAGGCTTTTTAGGTCACTGGTGACACGGCCGAAAATTGTGTCTATTTTGGCGAATTGTCATTTTTCACCTGGATAAGTAACGTGAAGCGAATTTAGTTAGGTATTTTAGTTTGCAGTCCGAATATCATGCAGTGAAATTATTTGTTTCTAAAATGGAACGAAATAGTTTAAATAAACACTCTTATTTCTAGGCTCTTCTAAAGTGAATTAATATCTCTACTCAACTCATTCAGTTTAGGTACATGAAGATTATACATTTCTTTCTACTAGGCCTTTTACAAAGCGTCTCTTTCAAAACTTTGGGGTTCACCCGTATCTATGTCCACAAAACTCAAATATAAAAGCCACGGTTTTGAACTGACCCCTTATTCGTTTTATTTGGTTAAAACAGATAAGTAGGCAGTCGCTCCTTGTCAAACACTCGTATTCAGCTGCCAGTTAGACTGGAAGCCGACCCCAACATAGTTGGATAAAGGCTAGGCGGATGAAGATTTGTTTAATTTGATTATCAGACCATTCATATCAGTAGTTATACCTTTACTCAAAGCTCTTTGACATGAATATTGTTTTGCAAATATTACCCAAATACTTCTAAGTAGTCAACATAATATGAGCCAAAAATGTTCACTTGTAAAATTACTTCACAAATGTGTGTGGAAGCTGAATTGAGTTTGACCATTTACAAAAAATATACTGCCTCTTTTAAAGTGAACAATTTTGCACCCCTCTGTGTCTATTTAGGTATACAAATGTGTACTGAGCTTTCTAAATAGGCAATGAGCCCTTTCTAAAGTAACAAGTATGGTACAAGAATTTAGTCGCATATTGCTTGTTTCACAGCCATGTTCAATGTGCGTACATTTCAAATTGCCTCGAAATGTCACCTATTTACATGTTTTCTTTGCGAAACGTGTGAGCGCCGATATACATAATAGGTATACTACTCGACGCGGCTGTAATAAGGATTCTATTCGCGTTAATATTTAGGTTCGAATTGTATTCCAATAAATTATTATGTAAGTATTAAGTTACAAAGAGTTTACTGAGTTTCATCGAAATCTAAAGCTCACATACTGATCTACTACGAGCTACGAGTTGCTACGTCGTAGCTGACATGCTGTACCAATTGCACAAAAACGGTTGTATATAATTGGAATATTAACTTATTTTTCTTACATATGTATTTTAATGCTAAGATATTCAGTAAATGCAGAACTAATTCCTCCTAAAAATGCCAATGTTTCGATTGAGTGTATTACTGGCACACCAACAGCTTTCCTAACAGAAAATGTATAAAAAACAAAGTGTAATAAAATATAATAAATAAGTATAATAAAATAGGTACCTATAGAATTAAGTATTCTTATATTTATTTATTTTCTTGCTTTTCTATCAGCTAAGCCTCTTATGAGAAGCTTTTATGCACCGCACAATTAATTTAATTAGCTCCGTCGTTGCAAAAACTTTGTTCTTTGTATTATAAAATGAAATTTCATATTAGAAATCATTTTTTGAAGGTAAATCATATAATATAATCATTTTATATAGTGTATTATTTTTAATTTCGGTAGATAGTCATAGTTCATCTTTAGTATGAAAAACAGATTTTATACGCATGAATTGCTTTATGTTAATATGTTTTTTTTTTAAATAATTTACAGCAATTTCGAATTAGATATTAGTTGCATTAAGAAGACACAAAAAAGAAGTACTTATCCACATATTCTTTTAGTTAGTTTTAAACTGCTTTTTTGTCTGTTTTTCGTCTGAATTGAATATCGCCAACAATCCCCTTTATTCCCCTTTGTTGATAAACATAGTACAAATAGAATTAAAAAAGTGTAGTTGTTAGTTTGAAAAGAGATGCATAATTCACTTTCCATTGTAATGGCACCGCAAACTTTCATGAATGTTTCATGAAAAAACCTTTATTTGAATACAAAATACGAACTCAAATGCTTTCCACTTTTTTGTAAACAAAAGTTTTTTTTTTTGTAATGTTCCATCGAGAGTTTCACCCTTAATTTTTACCGTTTATACGCATGTTTAATGTTAGTTGTTACAATTAAGGCTAAGCTCACTTTATTGTCTTTCAATATTTTTTGTCGGAGTGTGTGTACATAGAAATTATTTTGTCTAGAGTATTCATTTTGTCATATTATGATTAGTATCAAGTTATCAACACCACCTAATGACCTATGTACTCTAATTCTACCTCTACAATGTTATGTTTAATTATTTTCAAAATTATTCTTTCTTTTGTGATGTACGTTTGCCTTTATTTAATTTAAACAATCTGGAAATTCTTGCTAAGAAATGCAGACACAAATGTTAGGTTGAATAGATGAAATAACAATCTCTTAGATTCCAGACATTGTTTCGACTAGAATGTAAATGCTTCGAGCTATTTGAAAAATCTCACAAGACGTTCTGTATTCAATTTGAATAATATTATTTTGTTACTAGATGTCAAAATTTTATCTTTCTTTCTTTAACTAATTTTAACATTCCTAGATTTGAAAAATAAATAATGTATAGTATTTTACTTATTTTGTAATCTATAATATAAAAATGAATCGCAAAATGTGTTGGTAAGCGCATAACTCAATAACGCCTGGACCAATTTGGCTAATTCTTTTTTAGTTGTGTTTGTTATTGTCAGGAGAACGTTCTTATGAAAAAAAAAATAGGGTAAAGTAGAGAAGTCAGTTGACGGGAGCGAAGCCGCGGGCAAAAGCTAGTATTTGATAAAATTATTATAAGAAAACTGACATTGATATGAACAACATGTCAATTGAGTTTGACAGCGCGCCATGATGAAATTTTGCGCGCGAAACGTCATGGCTCGTTTAATGGCGCTTGCCGTCATTTTCATACGGTAATCGAGATAGGCTGTAACAGTACCGAATAAAACAGAATTTAATTATGGTATTGTAGGAAAATAGCCAACTTGGCTACAATTGGGATAATATATGTACCAGTTTAACCGTTAGATGTATTATTAGCTTTAATTAACAGAATAATTAACAAACCTGATATAATATGTAGTTCGTAATTGAACTTCATTTGAAATAGTTTAATTTGTTAGGATATTTTGTCTGTAGATTGAACCTTAATTATGTTATCGTATGTCTTGACTTTGAAAATGCTTTCATGATTATAACAATAAACCCAAATTCTTTTAAACGGTTTTATTTAGCTCACCCCCTTTGTTTTTTTATGATTATAACAACAAACTTCTATAATCTTCCAGTTAACCTTATTTCGATTTGTGTTCTAGGATCAGCAATAAAACCACAAAATACCTTACGAGTGTTATTTAATTAATCTCTAATACATAATTTAAAATTAACACAGACATAAAACAACAGCTCATTGACTAGAATAACAATTCGTATTTACTTTATATTAAACATTTATCATCGAACAACGACATTTAAATCTTTTCTTTATAAATAATTTATCTTTACACTATGTCTACATCACTTTTCTAAGAAAACATTGCGAAAACAATATGCTGTCATCATTCACTAATACTATGAAATAACTTTTGGAGGAGCTTGAACAATGATACAATTAATAAATATATTGAATAATAGATTCGTACTATTTGTTCTCCTTCCAATCTGTGGAGGAAACTTGGTTTCCTGAAAATAAATTAATATTTGGCTTTGTGATAATAGATGAGTAGGTATGAATACATTTTAAGGTTCGTTCTGAATGTTAACTGCGGTCCGCATAAAATCGGTCACAGCTGCACTACGGGTTTGGGTACATGAAAACGTTTTGGATCGATTTGCAGTTAGCTACAGTCGGCAGCTAGAATTCAAAACGTACCTTTATTATGTAGAAATACGATATAACCAGATAGAACATAAATCTTAGACATCATATAAAATGTCTATTAAATATAGGCTATATTAACACAATTTTCATAATTTGCTTTGCAAAATTTTGGCCAATTTTATACTTTGTAATATGGCATCAGTTACACTATTTCAAAAATATACACTTTATGGTTTACCAAAACAAAAGTTGCCCATACTCTTATATAGTCATTACAATCAATAAAAAACAAAGTATGTATGTAAATGGTTTTCCGAGGACACCATTTAATAAACGGAACAAGAAGCATTCGACTGTAGGTACATAGACAAATATACAATTTACTAGAAATATACAACTTACGAGTAAGGTCAACAGTGATTTCAAATACTTATAACATTTCAAAAATACATAAATATAATATTTTCTTAGCTCAATAATAACATTTTTATTGGCCTCAACTTTCAATAAGCGTACTGTAGACTAGGTTAGATTAGGTATAAATTAATAATTACCTGAAAAATTCTGAATATTTGAACGTTTCATCAAAACATTGAATATTTGATTTTTTGTAAAGACTGGAGAAAAATACATATTTTTTATCCTGAAATGTTTCAGGGGGTCATACATAAAAATATATAAAAATAGCGCAAATGAAACTATATATTTAGGCCGAAATATTCTAGTATATACTGATGGCATAAATAAACAAAGGTATATTCCAAAAAATAGGTCCATATTTTGTGTAGAAACGCCTTCTTATTATACACCCCTCGGGGCCAAACGAGTATTGGGCGAAATATAGTGAATATCATCGTATATAAGTCATTAATTATGTCGGTAAAGAAAATAGTGCTTCTTTTGTATGCCATAAAGTTGTGATTACACCAAACAGAGAAGACGTACTCGTATTTTTTCAATTAAAAAACCCAAGGGTTTAATTTTGATTTTAACCGATGTTACTAGATTTTTTAAAGTAACGTAATCAAACGTCAACCACAGTTTATCTGACAACAAGATTAACTAATTTTTAATCAAAATCTGTACAGATGAAGCTACTTGGGGCGAGAGTGAAGTAAGAGATTGCTTTCTCTGCTAAACTAACAGAAGTTCGGTCTAATCTGTGTAAGCGTGCGGTGACACTGAAGCCACAGGAGTTCCCAACTTGGACGGTTGCGATGCGTAAAAGCGTTGCAATGTAAACTATCCTCTTAACAAACCTATGTGCACTCAACTTAACAAACCTAGGCCCATCTGGAACTAGGCCAAATAACACACGAGGTTGTACATCCTAAGACATTTATATACACAAGCTACATTTGTATATGTATACCTAGCTATCGTTCGACAAACAATTGCGATCTATATACCTACTAATAAGCCTCTGACCTTGGTCTTTACTTGCGCATCTGGACCTAACAACTATTTATATATAAATAAATATACAAGGTGTTGATTTGCATTTGTGCCATAGTTCAGGAGGAGGACATACAATACGTAAATAATCGATTGGAATTACACTAGATGGGAAATAACTAATATGGACTGCTTTTTTTGTCATTGTAATGTCGTGGTATTTCCGAAGTAATCCAATTTTATGAATGAAATTTATGAGTGATCGTTGCGTATGCTTTGTGTTTGCGTTTATGTGAGGGTGCAGCACGGTTTTAACGCCAGTAACATACGCGCCAAGTTTAAATAAGGCTAGATGACATTTACGGAATTCCGAAAAAAAAATAAAGAAAAAAAATTACGTACCAATTTTTTTATTGATTTGGGTCGAGAATCATTAGCATAATTACCTCCTTGAATATGGCACGGATGCAAATCAACAGCTTGTATAATTTCAATTATTCCATTCATATTGAGTTATACGTTATTATCTAGGTACACAATGTTGGCAGAAAATGTACAATGAACCTGGCTCATTGACGAAAAATAAATGCTGACGATGTTCTAAATAACTGGCTTTAAAATTACAATCAATCAACTAGAAAGGTAAGCAGACTATAAAAATATATTTGGCTTCGTTTGTTCATGTGTAACTAAATCCTTAAATTTTTATTTTTTAATAAAAATAATTTAATTTACAAGTAAAATGACAACAGCCCAACGGTTAAGATGCGTCACAGGAGAAAAACCTGGTTCGATCCTACGCGTTGCACTATTGACATTAATCTTAAAAATAAAACAGATCATAAAAAAAATAAAACAACGAAATCTCATATCTCACTAAACCTATGGAATATTTCGGAAATTATCTTTACGATACACTAAAGTAATACTTCAGTAGGTAAAGCTAACGATATGGAGGAACCCTGTAGGAGAAATCGTACGCCTACGATACAGTTGTAAATAGTCATAGGAAACTTTATATATTTGGTCACCGCCCGGGGAGGTCGAGACACGGGTGGACGAAGCGATTAAAAAATAACATCTCAAAACACCGAAGCATTTGACTTCAAACCACACACACACACAGTTATTGTCTTTATACGCACATACATGAGCGACTACTCTAAGCTTAATACCCGTTTTATAAAGCGTCGTGTTTGTCGTGAGTGCCATTCTGCGGCCAAGTGAGCAGCAGCTGTTCGTCAGCGTGGCTGTCGAGGTGCACGTGCTCGGAGATGGCGGGCGAGTACGGCAGCCCACCCAGCAGCGCGCCGCTCGAGCGCGATTGCTGGCGGCATAACGGCCGCCGCGTCGGCGACTCGCTCTCGTCAGACATGGCGCGCGTCACAGTGATGCGCGGAGACTGTCGCCGCCGCCGGTCTCGGCCGCCCATCTCCTCCAGCCCCAGTGCACGACCCAGCACCACGTGCGGCGGAGCGCGAATGATTGGTATGGCCGACGTGCGTGGCCGTGGAGTCTCTTCTTCCTGTGAGTCCTGTAGCATGTTGCACGACGCCGCCCGCTGGGCAGGCCGCTCCGACCCTCGCGACCCCATCGCTGCCGCGTCAGACAACCTCCTAGTTGTTGGCGGTCGTATGCATCCTGACCCCGCGGATAAAGAAGGTCTACGTGATCCACACGCGCTTGGAGTCCTTGCTTGTATTTCTTGTGTAACTTCGCTTTTAGTCATTCGTTTCCTTCTATAATTACGAAGAGAGTCGCGTAACGCTCGACTTCTAATACCATATAAAATACCGTTAACTGGTGGTGCAGCCGCTAGCAAAGCCGCTGACAGAGCGGCTATTGGCTGCGGTGGCACAGCCACAGCAGGCCATATCAATACGCAATAATATGGAAAGTACAAAATAGCCAGCGAACCGAGAGGCTGGAGAACTGCCGACAGAGCTCTTCGGCGTGGTGGTGGTGGAGGGGAGAAAGGATTTCTTTGGTGTGTGACTGTCACTTGCGCTGATAGTGTCACTTCGTAGATAGCCGCCGCGATCCTATGTCGATGGTAACGAGCTATGCGAAGGATCTTTAGGCTGCAAAGAAGGACAAGAGCTGCGGGCAGCAGCAGAGTGAGCGACGCGTACACGAGGCAGAACCCGAGCGCAGCCGGCCCGGCGCCACAGTCGGGTGCACAATTGCCCAGCCCAGCGCTGTAGGCCAGGGGCGGCTGTGACGCAGCTAGCGGGGCCAGAAGAGCTGCCGTTGCCACCCAGCCACCCGCCACGCAAATCATTACCTGTAACCAAGAAAAGTATGAAGTGTGCAACAAAGCACTCTGGTGCGATAACGGAACGGGGCACAATAATAGTACCTTCTTGGCAGACACAATAGCGGCATAATGTAGCGGTGCGGCAATGGCGGCCGCGCGGTCGGCATGCAGGCCGCAAACGGTCCACAGCTGCAGCGGGTGCAGCGCGTGCAGTAGGGCGCTGCAGGCGCACGCGCCGCCGCCACCACACAGCGCGGCGCCGCTGGCGAGCGCGCCCACCGCGCCCAGGTGTACCAGCAATACTGACGATGCTGATGCCGGCTGCAAAAGTAAACAACAGTTAATTTATTTTCCCTCTTTATACTTCCCCACATAATTATGTAAAATAATTAGTATTATCGATTATATTGATGACCATAATCTGATAAGGAAAAGTTATAAGATCCGTATGATGTATGTACTTATGTATGTCTTTAACAATAAATAAACAGGTTTTGAAATTATCATACGTATGTATAGGAATTGTGTACGTGAGTCGCTCTCAGTAACCCATTTCATTCGATGTATGAACACGATGATGATAGATGAAGTTTAATCGATATCTGCCACAGCACAGACATTTGAGCTTTGCATCGAGCTAGATTGGTGACAGACATTGCTGTTCATATTCGGATCAGATACCGAGCTTCTAATTTTCTAGCCGAACTGGCCTGTTGTTGCGAATTGGAACGTCGGATGAGCTTGTCATTTACAACGGCTTAACAAAGGATTCATTTTTTTATCTTTCAGTTATTCGTCTGGAGATCTTTTGATTACTTCGTCTATTCAGGTCACTAGGTTCTACTAGTTATGTGGCTAACGGTTGGAATGGTAAGTTAACTTTAAAAATTTATGCGAGAATTCCATGATTTCTGTGACTGATGAAATAGTACTCCAGAGTAGCGTGCCCTGAAAAGAAATTCGATTTCAGTAGAGGTAAAGTTAAGTAAGCAACCAAGTTAAGTTACCGAATGCTGATTTTCATATGAAGCAAGCGAGTGAATTTGTAGGAACGAAAAAGCTTTAAAAGACCGCGTTGTTTTTAATAAAATTGTCGTTTCATGCTACGTTCAAAGCGAAAATGTTTTTAGAAGAGAATTATTCGGCATTTTCCAGTGCATGTTTCACGTTGTTATGAAGCCGATTCGCGTTTATAAAATACTGCGATTTTCTTTGTTTAGTCTTTTAAATTTTGAATGTGTTAATACACAAGGGCATGTTTTTATAATACTCTTTAGTACTTTCAATTATTTTTAGCTAAAAAGTGATGTCATAATATACTACGTTGATGAATCATCATCGTCATCCCGTCCCTACCTTTATTACAATTTTTATTTGTGGTTGGCTCTCTTCGTCGACGTTTTTCTGTAAGAAAAGTCGTGAATATTTAAACTTAAACTTTTATAGCCCCATTCAGAAGTCGTATTCGTACAACGCTAGAGGTCAGCTCATGTATGCTAATAAAATATTACTGGGACCTCTTTTCACCAGTGAGCTCCTGATTAATATGGAATGAATACAACACAATAACATACAGTGTGTTTACTTTATAATACGGTTCCGGAGAATTGCTGGCATGAGGTCTTTTGTGTTAAAATGTAAAAAAAACCTAATTTGCACCAGTTGAGTACCTAACTAAGGTGTGTACCTATATTATTTCCAGTTATAATATTTTATTCCACACTAGCTGATCCCGCGAACTTCGTATCGTTCAAACCTTCCCTGGACCTCTACAAACATTTTAAAATCAAAATCAGCTCAATCGGCCCAGCCGTTCTCGAGTTTTAATCAGACTAACGAACAACAATTCATTTTTATTTATATAGATAGATGTTATAAATGGCTAAGGTAGCTATACTTAGTCAAATTATAAGTAACTTTTATAAGTATAACTGGTGGAAAAGAATTCGCTTCCACGATAAAACCTGTTTACACAAATAACTTATTACATTGATACATTACTATTGAGCTTTAATAAATCCTACTTATATTATAAATGTGAAAGTTTGTGAGAATGTATGGATGTATGTTTGTTATTCGATCACGCAAAAACGGCTGGACCGATTTGATTGAAATTTGGTATGTAGATAGGTGATACCCTGGATTAACACATAGGCTACTTTTTATCAACACACCACGCGGGCGAAGCCGCTGGCGGAAGCTAGTTAATCATACTTCAATATAACTTCATATCCGAACCACAGTTACATTAAAGGCTATTAATTTATTAATCACATGACGACGAATGGATTTACCGGCGGATATGACGTAGGTAGCTCGCTCGCGACCTCTGCCGGCTCTTCCGTAGCAACAAGTGGTAATGGAAGAAACAGCTTCCTTGAGTGGCGAGAGCTTATTGTGAAAGCAGGAAGCTACGGCGATGAGGGGTTGGGTCAAACTTGAATGTGTTCTCAATTCTTTAAAAAGTTCTATTGTTAGTCTGTGCGTTTTCACTACTGTAGTTTTATTTTATGACTAAACTATGTAGCTTTCGTCCGCGGTTTCACACGTGCCCCCTAGCCGGATGGTGACAAAAACTCTCCCCAATCCTTAAACCTTCTCCCGGATCTAAGTTACCTCCCCTCTAATTTTCAGCCAAATCGGTCAAGCCGTTTTCATGTTATGTCGTGACAACGGAAAGCGGGTTTCATTTTTATATATATACCTAGATAACATTGACGAAAAACGTAGTAAATACAGTCACGGATATAAATGGTCTAGTAACTGCCAAACATTCGCAAAAACGGATCGACCGGTTGAAATGATTGTTGAAACAGTGGCAAATTGCTAGTAGATATGACCGTGGACTGAACGTAAATAAGGGCCTAATACCTATTATTTATCATACACTCAATATCACATACTTCCCTCTGTTTGTTCTTGAAGGTAAAAAAAGTGGAAATTCAAAAGCATTTCTACAAAAACGAAACCTTTTTGGTTCAACCAAAATATTTTATAACCTCCATGTTAACCCTTTGTGTGCTACGCAGCGTACAGAATTAATATCCCCTGGCATTCGAAGCTTGCCATTGCGAAGTCCACAGGGTTACATACGACAGCCGACATGATTTCTGTGAACCGTGACAAAGTCAGGTATGCGCTCAAGTGAATCTCTAATTGAGCGTAGCGTTTGAGGGTTTTGGAGAATAAATGGTGATGTTACTCTTCTTGAAGTGAAAAGAACCTAGTGTTTAAGATATCTTTGGTGTTATTTAAGTTAATGATTGGTTGTACTAGGTTTGTGTAAAGATATAAGTAGATTTGTAACTGCAACAAAGGCATTCGAAGCTTATCATTACGAAGGGCACAGGGATCAGTACTGCCGACATGATGTAATGTCTATGAGCCGTGACAAAGTCAGGGAAGCGCTCAAGTGAATCTCTAATTGAGCGTAGCGTTTGAGGGATTTGGAGAATAAATAGTGAATATCACTTTAAATAAATCCTTCTTGTAGGTAAGTTTTGTTTTGTCAAGGAGATACAGTGAATAAAAATAAAAATATGGATCTTTGCAAAATTCTTAATTTAACTTTATAACCGATAAGCAGCAGTCGGTGATTTCTCTCAATAATATTGTACACAAATTGTTAACGTTAGGTATTTTTAAATCTTGTCTGTGCTTTTACTGAAACAGTAAAAAAAAACAATGTCTTTTAACAATCCAGAAATAAATCAGACATTTTGCATAGTTACTGAAACATTTGACTACGAATACCTACATGCACGAACTAACAGCAACTTCGATAGAAACAATTTCTTTGACTATGTAAATATGATATTATTCAAACCTAACCGATTTGTGATTCATTTCGTATTCCAGCAACATTTTCATGTTTTCTTTTCCTATCAAAAAGTTTGCAACCCGTTCCTCGTATTGCCTGTTCCTAATAATTTGCACTTTTCTATTTTTATAGGACTGAATTTGACGACTTTAGAAAGTCTATGCTTTCGTAAATATTTAGTTTACAATATGCTCTCCAACGACTGGACACTAGATCTTGGACACAAGATCGATTTAGAAGCAAGAGTTTAAAGTTCAAGATTTTTTTTGTGAGGAAAACTTAAGAAAGAAAACTTATTTATTGACACAAACCATACATACACATAGAAACAACAAAAAAAAACAAAATAAAAGAACAAAAGGTTGCGTCAAATAGGTCCAGTTCAGCATTATGCCAGACAGCTAGGGAGGCTGCTGAGGATGTAGGTGAAGGAAGAACTTAGTTCAAACAGGGCTGATCTGAAGAGATTGCTCAGTAGTTTTAAGCCCTACATCGAAGAAGTATTTATACATCCATGGGGACCACATCCACATACAATCTTTTTGCTCTATGCCAATCTATTTGACATGATGCTGTCATAAATTGCCACGCGAAATCAATGGACGGAAAATACGAATCCCGTTGGTAAAGAAATTAATCAGTAATATGTCCAGAAGGAATAAAATTAGAGGAATGAGGACAGAGTCGAAATAACTACGTTCGACTCTATCCAAAATAATATATTCCAAATTGTAAGTATGAAGATTATGGTCATTTTTAAATTATAACTCACAATTTGCTCAGAACCCTTTTCCATGGTTTTATAAATTCCCCGTTGTGCATATGTTTTGTAATATTTAATGCAGTTCGCGTCCAGTGGATATCCTTTCGAGCATTTCTTTGACAATCCTCGAATCCATAGGTTTCGTTTTATAGGAAACTACTAAGGCTAATGTAGTACTGCCTATAGAGGAAAACCTAGTTGTAAGTTCTGTAGATACAACATAAGATATAGAAGCGAAATCTAAGTCGGTTTCTCAATATTCGTCTTGTCCTACGAACTTTGAAAATGCCAACTTCTGTGAACTAAAAAACTTGCAGCTATATACATAAATAAGTACTGCATATTATAATGTAAAATATTTTCCAGATTTCGTGCATTTCTAAATGGGAACAAAAGTAAACTATCACAATGTGTTTTGTCTTCACGTGCTGCGGTTGGATAGTTGATCTCGTCCAGAGGTACATAAATTATCTAGTTAACTTGCGAACTACGCGATAATTGAGGAAGCGAACGAAAATAGATTTTTTTGCAGCTTCGTTACGGCAAAGTATAAACACATTATATTTATCAAGGGCATGAAGGTTATTAATGCAATTTTAGCATGGAAGTACAAAAATAATTCATAGTATGTTCAGACTTCCAATAACTAGCACTTAGAATTGGTATTAAGTCGTTTTAAGATATTTTACGAAATAAAAAATGTACTATTATTAACATTGTTTGAAAGAGTTACCGCGGTCCTGGTACATAAAAAGCCTACGAAGAAACACGATAGGTTTTCAGTCAGTAAAAGTCTGACACTCCCTCACCGCTGCTAACCCACAGCGGGAGGGGTCATTTGATGACTTTTGCTATTGTTTAAAAAAACTGAAAAGAATGATGTTTCCCATTACTCCCATCATCCTCCGAGCCTTTTCCCTATCATGTTGGGGTCGGCTTCCAGTCTAACCGGATTCAGCTGAGTACCAGTGCTTTACAAGAAGCGACTGCCTGTCTGACCTCCTCGACCCAGTTACCCGGGGAACCCGATACCCCTTGGTTAGACTGGTGTCAGACTTACTGGCTTCTGACTACCCGTAACGACTGCCAAGGATGTTCTATGACAGCCGGGACCTACAGTTTAACGTGCCATCCGAAACACAGTCAATGGTATCTAAGATATATTTAGAAAGTACATACAAACTTAGAAAAGTTGCATTGGTACTTGCCTGACCTGGGATCGAACCCGCGCCCTCATACTTGAGAGGTTGGTCCTTTACCCACTAGGCCACCACGACTTCCCATTACTCCCATACTACATTACATTTACAAACACAAGCTTTACAATATGAACGCAATACACATAAAAATTGGTCATTTCGTTGTGGGTTAACGCTAATGTTAAGGGCATTTTTATGTGTAGCGTATGCCATAGTGAGGCGCGTCCTTTTAGCATAAACGGCCTCTACCATAAATACCTACATATAATGTTGATGCTTGGTACAGGATGTGGACCTTCACAATGTCATGCTTCATCAGCTCAGCAGTCGGCTGCGTGATGTTGACGTCATCCATGTCAGGCATTGCTCTCGGATACAATTACTCATTGGCTGAGTTTATGGAGTTGAAAGGTTAGTACATCAACTGTGTTTTTTTTTGTGACACTCTGTCAAGTTCGTGCACCGAAGGTTAGGATGGGCAAGATACTCATTTCCACAAATTTTCGCTTGAGAGAAAGGGGAAGGCAACTGTGCTTTGCTGATCATTAATAAACACTAATCACTAGGGTACAAATGTTCTGTTAGTTATTTTATTTCACTCTTGATCATTTTACATTCTCGTAACCGTGTTAACAATTCTGGATTCTAGCGAATCTAGTAATTTCGCTTTCTAAATAAGGCAGCATTATTTTCGTTTGTTTTTTCATCCTAACAAGCGATGTTTTAATTTCCAGACACGAACGTGTCGGTGTACCTGAAGCGAGGTGTGTTTGACGACGAGATAGCTGATGACATGGACTGGCGGCGCAGCGGACGCAAGCCCGTCGCCGGACACATCGGCGAGAATGACCGTATGACACATTTATTTAATTAAATACTAGCCATTTTCCCGCGGTTTCACCCTCGTCCCGTGAAAACTACTGCCAAAACCGGGATAAAATATAGTCTATGACACTCAGGAACATTGTAGATATATACCTACCTATCACTGAAAGAATGTTGGAAATTACCAAGCGGCTCTAAAGATTACCCCGTTCATATAAACTTACAAATTTTACTTCTTTATAATATTAGTAGAGATAATTTTCCCGAAATTTCCACTCCTCTAGTTACGTTTATCTCTCAGATTTCATCGTTTACAGTGATACCCGTATTCGCGTTTATATAACATGTTAGTTTTTATATTTTCGAAACATGATTAAAAAGTACATACGAAACAATATCATTCATTCAATTATTTCGTTGAACGTGTGACAAAAAGTCGAGTTTTTTTTTTCTAATACGATGTCTTCCAACATTTAGTGAGGACGGGAGCACCCGCGGACGACGACGATGCCAGCACTTTACGCTCTGGCCGAAGACTGGACGATTCTATATTCGAATCCGATCAGAATAGTTTCGAGGGTGCCCTGATGAAGCTCACAGCTAAGCCGCCATACCAGAGTACTGACCCACCACTGATTACCGAAGATATGGAGATGGTAGAAGTAAGTATTAAAAGAATAAAAAAGAACATTTGGTTGCGAAAATAAGACCGCTCTATTGATGAAGTGGTCAACACTAATGCTATGCCTCTGAAGATGTGTATATTTTGATGTGTTTGGTCCCTGTGAGGTAATACGTACTTACTGTGGCCGAAGCATCCGTAGGTACTTGATTAGGAAAAACATGGCTATCTAGATAAAATGAAGTGTTTACCTCATTAAGATTATCCATTGTCAGTTAAGTTTTGTAATAAACATAATATTTTTTAGGCTGCTACAAGTCATCCGTCAGGTTCTTTAGATCAGATGAAGGCAATACAAAGTCTAATTGACTCAAGAAGGGCAATGGCTGCCTCAGTTGGAACAACTTACTCCCCCATGGTAAGCACAATACCTAAATGTTCTTTCTTGCATCTGCATTGCAGGAATTACAGCACAACACGTCATGTAAGTCATGTATACAATATATGTTAGTCTATCATACATCGCACGCAAACACGCATGAAATACTTCGTTGCTTTCCTCGATAAATCTTTCCAAATCGGACTATTTGTTCCTAAACTCTTCACTACTTATTTTTATATATTCCACTTGCAGGCGACTTATGCAGCACTGGATAACAGGCTACCATTTCTCCCAGTCAACAACAATCCTAATGAACCTGGAAATCCTGATGCCCAATACAGACGCGTGATGAATCCAATGCATGCCATGAAACCACCAAACGTTAACCCCGCGCGGTATGCCGTGCCTGATGCTAACATAGCCAGCGGATACAACTGGGTCATTCCGAAGAAACCGATGCTATTTCCCAAGTCTGGACTGCCAGATTTTTACATATTGTCACCGACATACCCATCAGCTATTACAGTGGCACCGCGATTAGTAAGGCCTGGTAGTCCTGTCACGAAAGAAGACGAGGAAGAGGAACTCAAGGCAGAAGGCCCTGTCATGTTTGCTACAAGAACAGGACCGCCACCGATGGCCAAAACATCTCAAACATCAAAGCCCGCCATACTTGAAAAGTTAGAGAAAGAATCAGAATCCTTTAATGAGAGGTTTTTGCTAGAGGGTGATGAACCAGGGTAAAGAAATTATGCTATATTCATTATTCTAAATCTTGTTTTATAAGGTAGTAATTATAATTTTAACACTACATGATTGAGTCCTGCATACAAAATAAGGTTTTATGGATATTTCTGAGCATGTAATTTTGAGACGGTGTTAAGCCATATGATTTATTTACATAATTATTTTTCATTTTGTTATATTTTTTAATTGTTTTCAGCAAAAACGATTTCGCAAAGTTGCCGAATTTCGGAAAATCATCGGAAGAAGAATACGAAGATGAAATAAAAGGTCTCCCAGTTCGTAAACGCAGAAGTGTGAAAGATAACTTTCAAAACGGTGACGAAACACATTCTACAGAAATAAATACTCCATTTGATAATGCAAGTGAGAAAAGCAATCGTACCAAGTATTTCTCAAAGAACATATTTACAGCAACCGCTTGGATAACTGACAATTTAATTAATAGCAATAATAACAGCTTTGCTAAGAACGAAATCAAGAATATTGTTGAAGATAATTCAGAAATCGATAATGACACAGCAACTGCCAGCAATACTGACCAGCATACTTATAATAATGGACAACATATAAGTGCTGACTTTAAAAATTTCCTCAGCCGTTTAATCAAAAGTATGGAAAACGAGAAAGACCCTGCTACAGAAACTACGCCTGAAGCTGATTCGGTTACAGTTAAAATGAATGTGAAAATAAGAAGGCTACCGTTTGAGAGTAGAATAGTTTCCGGTAAATATGAACCAAATAACGAACCGATAAGGATGATTGATTCAGAAGAAACGTTAAGTAACCAAGAAATGCTAAATAGTATTAGTGTAAATTTAAATGAAGCAGGATTGTTGAGAAACTCAGCGTCGTCAACTTTCGTGAAGTTATTGCAATCTTCGCTAACTTGAATGATACTAATGTATTGTCTACTGTCTATTTAATTTTGTTTATTGTATTGTAGTGTTTTGTCAAGTGTAACAATGTTTGGTCTATAATGTCTGGTCCGATGTTATTTATTATACTGTGACATAACTTCTAACTGATTTTTATTGTAATATCCTGGATACCTACCTTACTCTTTTACAATGTTATTAGTTGGTTAATTTGTCCATCGGTTATATGTATTATGTGTAAATAAGTGTCACCTGCGACCCGTGAGAAGCTCTTCGCGCACCCGAAGAAAAAGAAGTCTACAGCCCTAACAATAAAAGAGATTTTCAAATCAGACCAGTGCCTTCGATTAGCGCATTCAGGTCGTCATATGAACAAACTCTTGAGCTTTAGAATAATAGCATGGACCCTTGATATTTATTTATTTGAGTAAGTCAAAAAGATCTCATGTGAGACACATGGATGTGGATACATTATGAAAATGAAAGCCGCACATCTAGCTATGCACTCTAGCTGCCAGTTAACTCTATGCTTGCCGTTGGACATAAACTTGGGAGAGAGCATTATAACATTATGATGACTTTAAAACAAACTACTGAAGAACTAACGTAGACGCCTGATGAATCTTAAGCCTATCTGTTTTAACACATAGCACTGCATGATCGTGGCTCATCATAAAAATTTAGGAAAGTTGCCCAGAAAGTTAGAAAAAAAATTGATATCTTAATGACTATACAACGATTTTACATAACAGTCGCTTATTAGATTATGAATTGCGAGAGGTCAAATCGTATCATAGAAATTAAAAGGAAATTGTATTTGATACACGAACTGTTTCGGCGTTAATCGTATCGAGGCTTTGCAAAGGGCGTCACTACACTGTAGTTCGATTCGACCAATGCTAATTTCGGAATTAATGCATTTCTGTTAACACAATACGTGTCGTTGTATGTTCACGTGCGACTACGTAAATAAAGTCCATTGCACATTTTAGATTGCTCGGTTAATAGTAGCCATGCAATAGTATCTTGTGCAGTTGATGAAATACAAACGGCCATGTTTGTGATCATTGAACGAGGTTCCAATTAAAACATGAAATGGAAAACTAATGTTGGTTTACTTTTTATTGCACCTGATGCAATAATTCAGTTGTAGGTGGATATATTTTCAGGTTTTTAGACGTCATTTAAGGTAAATTAAATTAAATTTATTTCTTACAAAAATCCTATTAAAATTATCGTCTACAGGTATTTTCTTTTATAACAACAATTCATTTCAAAATTCCAAGGCAAAATAAATTTGTTAGAAGCTGTATTTAACTCTCTTACATTTAACACCGCTTACACTTCACGCGTAAATTATGCTTAAACTTGCGTAAATATATGCGATAAAATTCTATTAAGGCGTACCCACGGCACAGTTTAGATGGGAAGATAAATTATGACTCATAAACCTGTATCCATGAAAGTCATGGTTCACGTTAAACTCCCGATAATATTGCTCAGGAATATCTTTTAGTCTCGAAGTTAAAGGGCGCTCGAGCGTGTAATGTCGCTCGGAAAATTCGAGAATTTCAGATGACGGAGTTTTTTGAAAAAGGAATTGTAATTACTATCTCCAACGAGGTATGATGATGGAATTATGTAAAAGTCTGAATTCAACCGTTTATTTATTTAATATTGAAACAAAATTTAAATAATTAACAACTTTAAAGATAATTGTTCTTTTCAGTTAATCGGTGCGGAAGATAAAAAGTTAATAGGCTTTTCTATTATTAAAATGAAGGATTACCTTTCATCTTCGTTATTAAGGGCTTAGGAAAAAACATCTTTCTTTTCGTTATCAAATAGGTACTTACAGATTAAACTGTTTAATCCACACGTTCCTTCTTCATTGAACAGGAAGCAAAAAGTACGATTGAATACCCTGTGATGGCAATTTCTCCTGCTTCTTATTTAAAACAACCTAAAAAAGTCCCATTATAATACCAAAAGTAAACAAAACAAATAAGTACATATTTAAGATGAGCTCAATTAAGCTGATACTAAATGAACAAACTAAGCAAAAACAAGTATTTGCCTGAAAGTGCAAACGACGGTAATTACCGGCTACTGGCAGCTTATCTGAGCGACGGTAATAGGACACAGAGCTTATAATACTAGCGGATTTTCCGCTCGGTTTTTACAACCGGCTACTGAATGAAGCGAACAATTGACAACTACCAGTACGAAGGATGCAGCCGGGTACCTACTAAGCGACAGAATTTTTCTTCTTGTAATGTGTCGCACTTATCTACTTATACGGTCGATTTTACTCGTCTCAATCTCAATTCATCTCAGTCAACGGTAATAAGTAAGTTATTTGACAAATTAACGACTTCGTCATAGTCTATCACTGAATATCACGGCAGGCCACTTGGATCTTATTGGTGTTCGATTTAGACTAATTACAAGGAATTCCTATTTCTTCATAGCAAAGATTACTTATTATTAAAATCGAGTCACCACGTCATACAAAAGCTGTCAGCGGCCATTTTGTTCAGCCTTAGCACTTACCAGAGCTGAAGCACTTAAAACTGTTTAAAGTTTGTAAAATGTGCGCTAAGTGTTACCTGGGTAGCTAGGTATGGCGGAAATAAAGGCGCTGTGATGGTATTAGAAATCCGTAAAAATGAGGAGAACGCTTTGAATATTTTTTTTATGTTTTCAGAATCTGAAAAAAAAGGATTTGCTATCGAATACTGTTGTAAAGTGAATGCTATACGTAAATATATTTTGTTTCATCTTAAAAATAAATCCATGATCAGCCACTGCTGAGCACAGACCTCTTCTCATATAGATATGGATCGAGCTTGCTCAATGCGGGTTGTTGAGACTTTTAAGTCCAGATTTCCCGAGTCGCTTTTCTTCACTACTTTAAAAAATATATGTATCCAATAAAAAAGTATGGTCAAAATATCAATAAAAGTTATATTTTCAACTGCTGAACTGACAAAAGTTGCGTAGGTAAATATGGTAACATGCTTGCTTCAGTAGTGCTAACTGTTATGTAGATAGTCTGCTAATGTGTAGTGAGAACAAACAAAATGGTTATACCTGAGCATAAACTCTTGTTTATATTGCCTTTCTAACGACTTTTTATGATACTTCTACGATAACGATCAAAGTGTGCATTTAAATTAAGAGTTGATGTAAGCATAAAAACTTCGTAGTAATGGTAGTTTCAATTATTATTTCTGTTGATTTAATTTAAACAGCAATGAAAATAACATAACATAACAGACCATTTTTGTAAATAACGTTACCGCATGACAATTTCCATTATTTATTTAAAGCTACACAAGGGTTTCAGGTATCGCGAGAAATGAGTTCAACAAATATAAGGAAATAATAAAAAGATTACCCACGCATTGACACAACAAAACACGAAAACCCTTTTGTCTTCCCACTCATTACCATATCTGAATCTTTCTCTCCCATGAGTACTTGCCATGGAGAACAAAATGACTAGCGGAGAGATCATAATGCAAAATCTCTTAATAAATTAGCACCCCAACATGCGGATTTGCGAGGGACGAGGAACATTACAAACTCCGCCCTTAGAATCCAAGGAACGCGTAGTTAATTTTAGTCTGATCGTTTATTCACGCCTACCATACGTTACTTGGCCTACCAGAAAGCGCCTGACCTACCTGTCTTATGGCTCCTATCTCCACTCATCTTTCCTTCCTCCAATGTACTTAGCAAATACCTAACTAAACCATTGTTTTATACTACTGTCCTCAGAAATCCTGAAAGGACTTTATAAAGATAATTTTATTAATATAACGCCCCTAGCTCCAAATGCACCCACGCGGAATGTTTGGAAGGTTATGAGAAAATAAAATAAAGGAGAACTGAGGAGGATTCTTGAACAACAACGAAATATCTTCAACCAAATTTCAAGGGGAGGAAAGTTCGACAGTGCTTATTAGGCATTTATTTTTTTGTGAGTACTTTATCTAAGTTATATTCGTGTTATATGAAAAAGACACTAAAAAATAAATAATAAAAAAATCCTGTAACAACGTTCTTTGCCTGTAGTACTACTATCAATATTTCATATAAGTACCTGCTACTAGGACCAATGCAGCACTATCTATATTTTTTATTAATCCTTTGACCCTCGCAGTAGATTTCGTCATTCTAGAATTACAACTGAAATAATTTTTACAATGTGAATATATTTTGGTATTATGTCACAAACAGATCTGGTAGTTTGTTCGCTTTTAAAATTGGTACAAATGTCACTCGTATCAATTGCTTCAAACTGTAGCAACGAGGTACGGAACCAGAGCAATTTTCGCGACAATTCCTCCATTTCGAGGCCAAGACGAGTGGCGTCCAAGTGGATAGACCCAGGTGAATGGTGCGATGTGGTAGATACGGCACGAGCGCCGGCTTAACACCAGCTCCTTCAGATAATCTAGCCAACTAGTGCTGCCAATATCTGTGTGACATCAAAGATGACTTATGAGTCGGTTTTAGAAGGTCTTTGGTTGGTCATTTGATTCAAAGGTGGGTCATGTGTGAAGGTCATTCTAGTCTAGTATATTTTTTGAGCCAAAGTGTTTTTATGCTGTGTTTCATTTTTATTACTTATTCACTACGATGAAGAGATTTCAGTTATATGCCTTTACGGTGGATTTTTGATTAATACACTTTACGGCATAAAAACAAACAGTCGGCATAGTTGCCCCAAACAATCCAAAAGGCATTCTATTTTTCATAATTACTTTCGTGAACATTGAATGAATCCACCAAAAGTATATGAAATTAAATTAAAATCCGGATGAACTCGGCTTCCTAGAGTACTTTGGTATTTTGTCAAACTAATTTAACTTCACAGCGGTATTCTTTTAATTAAAAGACTTGTTACGGGATTATTTGAATTTTACTGGTCATTTTGTTCGGAGACATTCTCTAGACGCGCTTGAAATTGTTTTGTTATTAAAAGAAAAACTTACCGTCTTAGAAATAATGGCATTTTACATAGTTTCAAAATCCTAACGTCCATTATAAACAGTTTTATAATCTGAGAGCAATCTTTCGATGGAACTACAACAATATGCGAAAAACTTTCGAAAAATGGAGTAGTAAATGAATGTCGTCCTAGTTAAGTTTAACTATGTTAAATATAATTAAAGTCATTACAAAATTACGATAAAGTTTTAACATAAATCGCTCAACATTTACCATAATTTCGTGTCAAAAATTTGAATTGAATTCATTAGATACTGTTGTGAGGCTTGATTCATAAATAAATTTTCGTCCATGAAAAACAAGTGTTATGGCCAAACCATGTTTCATGACCATTTTGTGTCAATTCTTGGACTAGTTTCAACAAAAAATGCGGTGACTACTAAAACAATTTCCGTGTTACCACAAAAACTTTTTAACGTAAGTTTAAGCCTTGTCTAAAAAAATGTCAAATTATGACGTTGACATATGGTTCATTTTGCAGCCAACATTTTTTTAGACAAGTGTAAAACAGGGTTTTAAGTTTTTGTAGTAAGGCCATTTATGTCGTGTCATTACGGAACGTTATTTTACATCAGAGTGCTTAGTGCGAGTTTTCGTGAATTTTTTTACGGACTCACGTGAGAGCGCGTATACTAAGATTTGTATGCAGTGTTGCCAACTTAGTGGATTTTCCACTAATACTGGTGGTTTAAGTCCCCTATTTAGTGGCGAAATGTTGAAAGTACTGCGGGTCAAGTAGCGAAATGTAAGTTTTGTGGTACAACTTTAAGGAGTTACTATGGAGATTTGAAGTCTCACGGAATGTCAAAAAAGCATCTACAAAACAAAAAGGTGAACGACTACTATATAATTATATTAAGTACTCATTCATTGGTCAAATGCGTAACTAAACAATTTGTGAAACTACTACGCCGATTATAATTTGTGAAGGATTCGGATCGGGTCGGATGAATTGCTAAACAGATGTAATGCTTTGTCTGTTTTAACTTTCTATCGTTGCCGAGTTACATCTTTGGATGATTAAATTGTTTTAGGTTACAATAAAATATAAACAATATTTTTTTTGTGGTGAATTTGGTGATTTTAAGTGTGGGATAAATTTTTGTTAGTGGTTTTCTGGTGGTTTTAAAAGTTGACTCTGGTGGTAAGCTTCTACAACTGTTGGCAACACTGTTTGTATGGAACAAAAACAGGTTCCAATTTTTGACACTAGGTGGAGCTGTTTTTGTTCCATACAAATCTTAGTATACGCGCTCTCATGTGAGTCCGTAAAAAAATTCACGAAAACTCGCACTAAGCACTCAGTTGTAGTTTTACTCTCTAGCGTCTATCACCTATAGTTACGTAATAGTTTTACTCTCTAGCGTCTATCACCTATAGTTACGTAATAGTTTTACTCTCTAGCGTCTATCACCTATAGTTACGTAATAGTTTTCAACTGGTTCCCCAGGTTCTATGCCAATTATGTAGGTACCTCCCGTGTATTTATAAAATAGATTTAGCAGCTATTTATTGTTCTGCTATGCTATGTTCTGCTATATTTTCAGTAGTTTCAAACTTTCCACACTATTTTTAGTGTGTTCAATTCATTCCAGTTTCAAGAAAACCATTTCTCTTGTATCAATCGATCATTTCTTTATAAAACTAAAGCCTAGGTACATTCTGACAATGGGCTAATCCTAAAACAACACATAATGCATTCAAATAGGTATCCAAAAAGGCAGAGTTGGACGTACCATTCCGTAAACTCCATTAGTAACACCTGCACAACAAGGTAATCCGAATGCAATTCAATATTCCGAACATTTTCGGACGCAAATGGTGAAATCATATTCCTTTACCTTCAGACGTCTGGGGATTTGATAATGAAATTCTGATGGGAAACTCAATGGAGAAAGCTACAGTAAAATAAAAGATTTTGAACCTCTTCTTATCTTTTATTTTGTGACTTTCGCCGACATTATTTTGCCGTACCTGATTTTGAAATAAAACTACGTAATCATTTACATTTAAATGCAAGTCGTTTCGTACATTTAGCTAGAACATTGCTTGCTTGTAATTACTCATTGCAAGTTCCCCTGTCAGTATACTGATATTTTAGATACCTAAAACTCCCTTATGAACGTTTTTATTAAAGGTGAAAATAAGTATTTGTTCAATACATATTTTAATAGTGTTCTTTCATTATATCTTAAAAGATTAAAAACACATTGAAATTAACAGATTCGTCATTTAAATACGAGCATGCTCAAATCTATTTTAGATTCTACAGCGCTTTTCTTATGAAAAATCTAAAATCACTTTCTTCGACCCTGGAATCCTTATCAAGGTCCAATCGTTGCGATTCCTACAGCACCGAGCAATAAAACCGGGACGAAGGTAGAATTCAATCCTGTATAGATAGTTCAACTCAGATTTGCGCGCGGCCCTATGTGTGCGTCGGCTTGTAAATATACAACTTTCATTCGTGTGACAGTGACGTCGTCCGAGCATGACGTGTTCTTATCGCTTTTTGTTATGGGTACAGTCGTTTACGAAAATGTCTAGTTCTTCACGGAGAAAATGTTTAAGGAGTCAGGTAGCGTTTCAAAAAATGAAACAACATTCAAAGCTTTTTATTATTACATTTTACAGTTTTTCATTATTTTCTCATAAGTTTTTTCAAATTGACGTTGACAGTATCTAAGAAATAAATGAGGTGAAATATCTAAGATGAATTAAATACTCCTTACATATTTTCTAGCTCGGGGTACGCGGACAATAAATAAAAGTGTGGACTAAGAATGTAAAAAGACGTATAATCTAGTATAATAATGTAAACAAAATGTGTGGGGAATTTTAAAAAATAATATTGCTTCGCATAATGTCGACCAAAATAAGACGGAAATAATGAAACTCATAAATGAACGTTTAAGTCATATTGATGAAGGGATGTTGGGTAATACTTGTCGACATGTACAAAAGAAAAAAGAAAAATACTATAGACATTTTGACATGGAGTCAAAATTTATAATTTACCTCGGTGAGAGTAGCGAATCCGAAAATTCATCATTTGATTTTTCAAGTAGCGATTCAGAATCATTATAAATAAATAAACATTAAATTACGTAATAACTGTTTTTCTTTAAACAGCCGTAACCCCTAAATAACTGTATTTGTACCCGACTGTACCTCTTGTCACGCACACAAAGTCACTGTGTATGTACAAGGGTTACCCACACATAAGGCCGCGCGCAAGACTGAGTTGAACTTACTATACCTATAAATAAAATAGCATCATTTGAAATTCACTTGAACCTTGCATCCTTTGGATATATTTCTCGCAAGGACTAAATAAGAGTAAGCTTAGATAGAAGGTATTCTGATAACAAATACCTGACCTACATAGGTAGTTACACTAGGGAACATTTATAACGGGACAGTATTCACTTATCATTTGCTAAAACTAGTGGTACTTAATATTTTCTACCTATATTATTTCTATCATAATTTAAAATTACTTAAATTAAATCTTATCTCTTCTAAAACAATAAACTATAGTCAAAAGACTCTGAAACACTTCTATAAGTTGCGCCAATTTCCCTGCTACCGAGTGTAATAGACCAACACAGCTCCGTCTGTTTGCAAACCCAGTGAGGTTAGAATTAGTGCAACCCATGGAGGACAAAATGACTAGAGATATCATAACACAACATGTAAGAAAGGTGTTCATGGGACGAGTAACGTCCCAGCTCCGCTTTCATACACCTTCTGTAGAACCCCACTTTTTACAAAATAAAATCGCCTATCAAATCAATCAAGACCAATCTTTGACAGATTGGTCGTGATTTGACAAGAATCCCGAACACCTCGTTAGTTCTAGTAACTGATCGTTTTGAACACGTCTAACGTACGATACATTGACCTACAAGAAGACGCCTGACCGCACAATTCTTATGGCATCTCCGTTACGTTTCCTTCTTCGGTAATGCAAGCTGTGTCTGCAGTTGCAATCGATATGAGTACTCAGCTCTTTTTATAGAGAACGAATTGAATAATACATTAGGTTAGAGTTAGCATCTCTTTTGTGGGTGGATAATTCAGTTTTCATTTTAATTAATATTAAAGTTTTCTCATCGTGGACTACGAAAACTATTTTAGTAGAGCTGATAAAATATCCTGTCAGACAGTTTCTGAAGGGATCATGATGAAACATTTATCTGTTTCAGTATCTAGGTTTTTTGAAGGTGCTCAAAAATAACAACATGATAGGTATTTTACAATAATAACAAACAAACAAAAAACGGTAAAATGTTAAACTTAAAATGTTAAATGAAGTCAAGTAAAGTTAAATTAAGAAACAGATGGTTAAAGTGTTTGACGATAATGCGACCTCTGTCTCAAATAGCAGAATTACCATTTATTCGCTATTTACTAATACTTAACAATAACCAACTTGCACTTTAGTTAATTTTACTTGGGTCTTATTAAGTGAGCCATTTTATTTTAATCGTGACAGAAATGTATATCGCTAGCACTACGCTGGCTACAGCCGGTGTAACAAAGACTGAATGAGGGTAGAAATTAAAAGAGACTGTGATTTTAAGCTCCAGGACAGTAATAAAATTTTATACTTAAAAGCAGGACGATAAAAATACATTGTAGTTTTATTCAGACGACATGATGGGGTGTAGTTATTATTTGGAAGTTATATATTACTAGCTTTCGCCCACGGTTTCACCCGCGTCCCGTAGCCGGATGGTGACAAAAACTATCCTAAAACCTTCTCCCGAGTCCTCCCCTCTAATTTTCAGCCAAATCGGTCAAGCCGCTTTCATGTTATGTCGTGACAACGGAAAGCGGGTTTCATTTTTATATACAGGGTTACTGGTAAGTAGACCGCATCCTTTCATGAGGTGATAGTATAGGTCAATACGGGCAAATTTGACCATGGGATACACTGGGCAAAAGTTAACCCGTTTCAAGATAATCGAATTTCAAGATCTTTTCTTTATAAGTCGTCTAGGTACACGTATAAATTTTTATTATTAGTTAAAAGTCTCGTTTTTGCGGATTTTTGTGTATTTTGTTTGTGTCTTTTTGGATAACTAGATAAATGTAGATGTTTTTCAAGTATTGAGTATACAAAATGAAGAGTAATATTTTTGAGAAAATAGCTACTAAAGTGTATCCCATGGTCAAATTTGTCCGTATTGACCTATACTATTACCTCCTGAAAGAATGCGGTCTTCTTACCAGTAACTCTGTATATTTTTAGATGTCAATCATCCTTGCACCCAACCTGCACCAAGCAGGCTGGCAAGAAGAAGAAATTACGACGTCGACTGCGATGACGGACCTTCAGAATTGATATGATTTCCAAATTATCTTCAATGCTGTATTTTTAATAACTTCGTTTTGATATCGTTAAATCATTTATAAAAGTAATGTTTGTGAGCAATAAAACTTGCACGGTCGTATGTCTATGAATTATGTGTTTTTAATATATTGATTTCTGACACTTACGCGAATATTAGACATTTAAATAAAACTACTTTTACGGATTTTATCGCGTTATATTAATATTATTTAATCCCGACGTTTCGGATCCTTTACAGCATCCATGGTCACGGGCAGACTAAGGTGTTGGTCGTCTTGATATATTAGTTACAAACAGCTACCCTACATTTTGTTGATTATTATTGACAATCCGATTCACGCAAAACGAGCTCACTGTATCCATAGGTCGAGCAGTTGTAGGCTTGGATTTTGATTTAATAGTTTCTATGATGGGATTCCAAGCAGGTGGTATGCACCAGCCATCTTCTCTATTGAAATTTGGATGTTTTTTAATTTCAATAGCCTCGCGAATCATCCTAGGTAGGAATCGGTTTTCCCTTGCAAGGACTTGTGGTTTATCAAATCTGATGTAATGCTGGGCCTTGTCTAGTGTGTGTTCACAAACTACTGACTGTCTGGAACGGCGGTGTTTGACATCGGCGAT
This sequence comes from Helicoverpa zea, assembly GCF_022581195.2. NCBI lineage: Eukaryota > Metazoa > Arthropoda > Insecta > Lepidoptera > Noctuidae > Helicoverpa > Helicoverpa zea. Next base: position 3,545,376 of record NC_061467.1, on the reverse strand, counting down.
GTGTTCTTTTACGCGGGTCCCTATGCTTCTTTTAGTTTGGCCTATGTAAGAGAGACCACAATCACATTCAAGCTTGTATACACCCGCATCTTGTAGAGGTATGTGACACTTGACAGGTGGTAAGAATTGACTGATCTTCTTCAGCGGCTTGAAGTAGGTTTTGATTGAAGCTCGCTTCAAGATGTAGCCAATCTTGTCTGTGACTCCTCTTATGTATGGAAGAACAGCAGGTAGACGCTCAACTGTGGCTGGTTTCACGCGGGTTCTGCGACGAGGGCGCGGTACTCGGAGCTTGTTGTCGTGCAGTACTTGCTTGACATGTTGAAGCTCAGCACCCAGGTGTTGTTCATCGCAGATCCCACGTGCTCTCTGAAACAATGATTTACCAACGGTAGATAACTGTGTTGGGTGGTGGTGGGACTCACCATGAAGGTATTTGTCTGTATGGGTTTTCTTCCGATACACAGTGTGACTCAAGGTGTTATTAGGGTTACGGATAACCAATACATCTAAGAAAGCTAAGGAGTTGTTTGCCTCTGACTCCATAGTGAATTGAATTTTGGGGTTTATGGAGTTAAGATGATTTAAAAATGCTGTGACTTTGTCAGATGGTAGTATTGTGAAAGTATCATCTACGTACCGCTTGTAGAATTTGGGTGTTACGGGTGCAGATTGCAGGGCTCGCTCCTCAAAATCCTCCATGAAGATATCAGCAACAATGGGAGATACTGGGGAGCCCATTGCTACACCATCCACTTGCGTGTAGAAGTGATTATTCCACAGTAAATAGCCAGATGTTAGGCAATGTTTTAACAGTTCAGCATATTCAGTAGGCATGTTATTCTCTGCTAGTTTCTTAGACACAATCTTGATGCAGTCTTCAACGGGTAAGCATGTAAACAATGACTGAACATCAAAACTGACCATAGTTTCATTGTCAGCTAGTTGTAGGTGTTTTATTTCACTGACAAAATGGTACGAGTCCTTTACATATGCTGCTGTGTTTCCTCTCAATGGTGAAAGTACTTTAGCCAGATGTTGAGCCAATCTGTAGGTTGGTGAGTCGATTTGGCTGACTATTGGTCGTAGCGGAGCATTAGGTTTGTGTATCTTCGGTAGCCCATACAGCTTTGGTGGTTTTGCGCAGCTAGGAACTAGGTATTTTACGTCTAGATTCAATGTTTCGGAGTACTTTTTTATCAAATCACTAGTTGATTTCAATGTTTTTGTTGTGGGGTCGGTCTTCACTTGTTTATATGTACTTTCATCCGATAAAAGGTCTTGTATTTTATCATTGTAATCTGACGTATCCATCACCACCGTAGCATTACCTTTATCTGCACGTAGAATTGTTAATTCAGGCCTGTCGCGAAGGTTTTTTAACGCTAGATATTCAACTACTGGAACTAACTACTACTGAAACTGGGATTAAATAATATTAATATAACGCGATAAAATCCGTAAAAGTAGTTTTATTTAAATGTGTTTTTAATGTTTGTATACCCCTTCTGATCTGTCTTTTAGGAATATAGATTATTACTAGTAGGTATACTTACTACTGAGCCGTTTCTATAATGCCTTTAACATGTATTAAATTATTTTGATCCTGAACTCCCCTTCAAAAAACTACCAGTTCCACCCAATTTAACGTTCCGTGTTTATACTAAAATAATCAATATTTTTTGCCTGACTTTTCCAGCAGGTTGATACATAAAACGATTCTGATAAGGATAATGGAAAACCGCAAAACGAAGGCACTTAATTAAAACCGCAGTACAAAACTTTAAATCTTATTGACTTTTAAAGAGAGCTTTATAACAACCCAAATAACCGATTCAAAGTTGACACCAAAGTTGACGACTTTGACGAACAATCCCCACTTCGTCGTATTGCCACATTCATCAAAGTGAGCGCAAAACGTTCGCTTTAAGTACAAGCTTTAATTAATACCAAGGAATTAATTAAAACTTACACAGATTGGCTGTGTGGAGGTAATTCGAATAATATTTACTTGTAGCTTCCCGTCTTGCATTAGAAAGATTTCCCCACAGCGAGTGTGGCACTCCTTGGGGCATCCCGGTTGCGACATAACGAGCTTAGGATTTAGAAATAACATTGCTATATCGTGAGTAAATCGCTCTGGGAAAATGTGCACGAGTTCCGGTGCGTATGTACTGGAGTTAGAGTATTATTGGCTTGTCCTGTTTTAAGTTGCTGATTAAGAAGAAGGGCTTTTCTTTAATAGATACTCTGTAAATATGACTGTTTCCTTGTAATAAGTGGAGACCTTTGTATGATTTTTATTGAAAGAAGATACCGGTAAGGTTTAATCAAAGCAGACCGGAAGTTTCTAAACAACCAATAGAAAAAGGATCCTATTGGTCGTCTAAAAACCTCTTTGTACGCTGTTTAATAACGGCAAAACATGAAGGATCTTATTTATTGTATCATTAACACCTTGTATACTCATGTTTTACAAATAAAATATCTTTATCTTTACCTCCAGTTTTCTTTCGCTTCGGTAGACTCTGGGTCCTTAAGTATAATCTGGACCTTAAATATAACGTGTGTACAGCCGGCATTTAAGATTAAAAAAATTGCGTATGTGTAGCTATTTGTTTTTACGTAGCTAGCTTAGGACATAGGTAAGTAGAGAGCATAAATTTCGACCATTCTAAACAGAGACAGAAACCGTTTGTTTCAGCACTTCGTGTGGATTATGGGACCAAGTCATGTCATCTTCAAACAATTGACCAATAGTTGTTTTAGCTTCAAAACCAACCATTGCAACCCATCTAAAAGAAAGCCTCCTACTAATATTATAAATGCGAATGATTCCAAAAACGTATGTTTGTAGCTCTCTCACGCTAAAATGCTAAAACTACTATACGAATTTTGATGAAAGTAGTTCTCTAAAGGGGCGGGTGAAAACGCGGGCGGAAACTAGTATTGAATGTTGTATATTGTATATAAAACACGAACTACTTGGTAACACTTCTTCCAATCATTGAACGGTTTCTTCGAATACTTATTTGCTTCTAGGAAAGAAGAACTGTGATACTACATTCGATATTGAGTGTTTTCCGATCTGAAGTTCATTATAAGATAACGCGAAACTCACTCTGGTGTAATCTAAGTGAAGTGACTGAATAATCCGAAAGTAAAGACTAAAAAAAAACATAAATCCATACTAATATTAGAAAGTTGAAGAGTTATTTGTACGCTTATTTGCCTGAACGTGGTAGTCTCAGGAGCTGGTCATGTACCTATCGGTGGAGATAACTACTTATAGGCATTTTTTATCCGGGTTCGTGAGTTCCCATGGAATGTGGGTCACATCCCTAACTGCAGCTAGAACTATTTTCTTTGCATTAATTTAATGAACCCAGCTTTTCAGGTTTGTATATCTTCCGTAAAGCATTTTCAGTTTTCCAGATGAAAAAAACCTCTAGAAAAGTCAAATATCAATGAAAATCGTGGAAGTATCAACAAAAATGTCTGCGTATCTTTTCGTTTCTCCTGAAATCTTGAGTTGGCCCCATAAAACGTACTTACGGTGCTTGACAATAATTGCTTATATTAGAATTTAACCCTAGAAGCCTAATCTACGCCTGCGAGACGTACACGCATTCGAATATCGTTTGTTTTTTTCTGACGGTTGAGGCTAGCGTGTGGTGCTCTTATGTTACCTCCGTGGCCGACGGGAGCTAGAGGATGGTGCCCGTATCGTTGAGGTAAGTCCCGCCATTTTTGATTTATCGAAGTGTTGCACGCCTGCGAGACGTATGTTTAGGCTTTCTGTAACTTTTAACTGAGATTGAGTGATTTTACTATTGTTTGTTTTTCGTATATTTTATATCTTTTTTCGGCATTGTTTCAGGTATAAATATGTCACGGTGTAATATATTAGACGAAGACGATATTTTTGCAATTTTGAACGAGGAAGACAATCCTTCTCAGGAAGATTCAGATTCCGAAGTTGAGGATAACCAGATTATCGACAACGTTCAAAGCGAGGACGAAAATAATGAAGTGTCTGAGTACGTTTCGTCTTTACAACAATCTGGAGCCTCTGAAGAAACCGACCCCACCCTTGTTGCAGAAGCTGGTCCATCATCTGGCGCAGACCGTGTTTTACCACCTACCAACTCGGAGCGGATTTATCGTGTTCGTAATCGAACTCAGAATGGACATATTTGGTAAACTGTTAAAGCTCAAATCTGATTAATTGTAATGTTTGCTCTAAGAATAGATATTAGCGTAAAAAAAATATTTGGTATTCAAAAAAAATATATATGTTTTAGCTGATTTTGAAGAAGTTAATTTTTTTGTACCAATTTATGCATATTGTTTTTGTTGTTGTAATAAATAACTGTAATTATAGTTATAATTAATAACAGTGTTGTTTTATTTTTAGTTTATATTCCAAATTAAAATGTCTGCTCAATAATAAAAATAATAATTAAATAATGTACCTAAAATCGGGGCTTTTATATGTGTACGCCTCTGAGACGTATGTTAAGGCTTTGTGTACGTTCGAAATAGATTAGGCTTCTAGGGTTAAACGTGAATCGTCAAGTGTCCGTAATGACTCTAAATTGTACTTTTATCAACACGACATTTACCAAGTTACTAATGAGTTGTGTGTAAATTAATTTTGCTAAACAAGCACTCTTGAAATTGAAAAAATGAATTAAAAATGTAAGGAAAATAGCATTGAATCGCTTTTTGGGCTATTCATTCATTTCATTTCCTCAGTTTTTTTTTTCTGAAGCAATTTTATCTCTTTGTAGCGTGAAAGTGAATAAAGATTGCCATCCTAATTACTGGTAACGTTTTTGGCAAAAACCTCTCTATGTGTCATTCATGTTTTCACTAAAAAGGGCGCGATAAATAAAAAAAAATAACTATAAAATATTGGGTTCCTTATAAAGGAAGTGACTAAGTTTTCAAATACCTACTCACCTAGTCATAAAGTACCGCTTTAGTAAAATAGGTTTTTTAGAGCTTCCAAGGCGAAAAATATTCATTTCTCGACTTTCGCACGCGAATGAGACACGAATGGAATACCTGATCGAACACGGAAAGAAAATTCTCCAAATACTTTTTTCAAACAGAAGTAGTGTGTTTAAAAGCTCTCGCGCCTTAGTAACCCAATTAAAGAGGGGTTAGCAATATTCGATTCAGGCCTTTCGGACCTCCTTATTTACTATTGTCACTACTTTCACACTTTCTAAAGCTGGCTGTTTTTCTCTGCCTTGAATGGGCAGGACGTGACTACAGTTTTTTAACAGTTCTAAAAAGGAGGTGCTCAAGCTTTTTGGTAATTCCTTTTTCAATTTACAACTAGCACCAGTATGTACGGAATATTGCAGACCTACTAATAAACATGGAGGAAGTACTCATACCTAAAATGAAAGTCCATTGATAAAATTTATCAATTTAGAATTTGATTAAGAGAAACGTATCCAGCAGTGAAGTAGGCACAGTAAATTGAAAGATAAACGAATATATTAATAACAGCCAACAAAACTCACAAATTATACTAGGCACATTTAACTCGGGCGCAGTTGGCTAAGTGAACTAACTTCACTAACTTTATCTAAGCAAAACTCCACTATAAACTGATAAGTTTACCGCTTCTACTCCAGTTTCTAATTATGACGCCATAGACTACACTAACTTTTAAACAAGATAAACTATGATCTATGTTGGCGTTGATAATAATTTTTGAAGGCAGAATAGTTACACGAACTCTTTTCTGTTCTCCATTTTATTCATGTAGATATAGATAAGCAGCTCGGTCATATTTTTTTTAAGATGAGACAATTTTGACAGTTGATAAGTCATCGAACTCTCAGGTGACTTAAACTTATTCACCAATATTGAAGTTCCTTCTAGTTGATAAATGACGTGTAACTTATGCAAATCCATTGCATATTGGTCGTCAGGCTCTTGGGCATGCAAATTATTGCAAATGTCGATGTCTGCATCGCATAGTTTTGCTTTAGACAGTTTACTAATAGCAGCAGTGGGGTTAGGCACGAAGTTTGATTGGCAATCTATGTTGTCTATGTTCTTGTAGAAGCTTCAGTACTCTTATTAGTCTGTGGAAGTCTAAGCTCTTCGTTCGAAGTTCAAATCAAACATTTTGTTGATGTTGTGTATCTTGATTATCTTATCAAATGATACTGGTTAACTCGATATTACGGGAAAAGCACCCTTAACCCCGCCATACAGAGAATGAATATCATTAGATAATACAATTATTTATGAATAACTTACTGATTGACGTCCTCAATGGCGTGCGAAGGCTGTCTTTATTCCGATATCCTTCATATCCTATTCAGAATACGTAGTTTACGTTCCCAAATAGCTCCGAATATAATTGGATTGTAATTACTTCCATGTACACTGTACACTTGGGTTATTTCAAGATTGATGTGATGTTAAATTCATGATGAGAACAATAGGAATGTTTTGTATCAATATTACCTTACCTTTATGCTATTGTATTTGTATTGTAGAAGTCTCGTGTTTTGACTTCGGTTAATCAGTCTGGTAAATAATATTACTCGTAACCTTCATTAATACAATGAGGGATAATTCGTATCGTTTGAAAATAAAACTTGACCATTTTTATATTGTTATGAAAATTTCGTTAATTTCAAAAGATATTTGATTTACTAATCTGATATAAATCAAGTTCTTTGTTCTGATATAAATCAAATACTTGATCCATTGTAAAAGTCTTATAATATAATTTTATCTAGAAATCATAATTTCTGTAATTTTCAAAATCTAATCACCATATTTGATTATTAAAAGTATGGATGACTTCCTGGTATTGAGATCGCCAACTCACCACACATCCTTCTCATAGGCACTAACAAAAATGACACTTTCAAGATTAAATACTTCTTGTTCTTCCCTTACCTGCTTAGTAATAATAATGATGAACAATATATAGGCGTTCAGCAGCAATCCTATGGCGGAGACTACGGTGACGGCGACGCTAAGCGCGAGCGCCACGGCCTCCTCGGCCCGCGCTTCCGTCCCGTTCACCTCCATGAGTCGAGGGTATCTGAGCTGTCAGTTCAGCCTAGCCGTCCCATGCTGTGCCGTCGAAGGTGCGCTGCTCCATCCTGGGTGGTGACGTCACCTCACTGCCGAAGCCGCGTTCCATGGCATCTCACTTGGGATGATCTGTGGACAAAGATAGGTATTTATATAAGTTGAAGTGTTGTAGGTACGTTTATGGGTTTCAGGACGATCGTGCATTATGCATTATACGTATCTTTTGTTTCCTATATCAATAAAAATGTAGTCTGTGAAATACTGCTTTGTATTATGTCACCCTATGTATAAGTGAACCCTATTTAAATATTAAAGGAACATTCATTAAATATGTATGTATTCAGTCTACAGCTAATACCTGAAGAAATATCAGTATATAAGACTTTCAAACACTCTAATTCATTATATCAAACCTTAAAATCGACCTTAATGAACAATAAATCTTGGACCAAATCGAGCTTACTCCTCATAACCTTTATAAAGACGGTCCATGGAAGCTTAATGGCGAAAAGGCCGCAGATGCTCATTTAAAACACATAAAAAAGATTTGTGAGGATAATACTAAGGACATGTACATTTGAACATTCCTGAACGTTACAAACAAATGTTTTGTACCTGAAGCTTATTTGAATTCCATTCATGTTTCTCTAAATACAGCGTGTTTGTATTCTAATAACATTATTAATAAGACAGATGTTTATTAGTAACTTGAATATTCGTGTTATAAACACATTGTCGAAATTATTGCCTAGTCTATACTTTGATGAGGGCTGTGTATTTTCATTACTGTCTAAACAATCGTATGTCTGTAGTAATAATAGGAGGGCTAAGTTAAACAATTAAAATTGACATAAAAAATTGGCAGTTGAATATTTGTAGGCCTTACCAAATAACCATCGAATTCACTATTGATATCACAGTCAGGGGTAGACATAGAGGAATATCCTTAACTACTAGCTTCATACAATTAGTACCTTCCCACAGACTTGTGAAAATCACAAATGCCGACCCAAAATTCTCACCCCTGACATTGACGTACAGAGAACAATTGTATACGTTACTTACGTGACATTCCTCCTACGGAGTGCCTACTATGAATTCACAAAAGCAGAAGTGCCCACAGACTTAGTAAATGGACAGAGTATTCTCCATTCAGCTAATAAGTACCTACGTACTAAACGTTTAAGAGAAACAAAAGAATCGTTCTATTTTCAATTTTACTTATCAAAAGTCATAGATATTACGTCTATGTCAAAAATCTTCACAGGCTTGCAGATCTAAGTAGAGATAGATAGGTGCCGACCTCAATGCCCCTTCAGGAGAGTACTAAAATTTATATGAGTATTGCAAAGTCCATTCTGTATATGTAATATGTATGGATGGCTAACTTTTTCCAATATTGCATGTCACAGAAAACGCGATACACTACTAAAATGCAATGTCATTGACAAATGACTGTCTAAAAATACGACCAGTACACACGACAGCACGAATGGTATGTCAACGTATATTGTATAATGGATTTGAAGCTGTTTTACGCTTAGCTTTTAGATTTGAATAATTTAGAGCTGAAATATAAGTGTCGTTTTGAAATCACAGTCAAAGTCAAATGTTCTTTTTTTAAATAGGCCTTCGCTAGCTAAAAAATATATTTTCTAAATTGAAATTTTATTGTCACTTTTGGATTAGGTTAAGGGTATTTTTTATAAAATCCATAATTTATGTTATTGAGGATAAAAACAATATTAAGTAAGATTGCTAGTTTTTACATTTACAGTTTTGTGTTATTTTTATTTCAATTACCTATACATTATTTTATACTGTTGCCATGTTGGTGGAAAACTGATGAAAATGCCGACACCGCGTACCACTCGATCATAGTAAAATCACTATAAATGCTACAACTTATACAGGTAGTCATTACAAATTTTAACCAATATCGATCACAAACTATCACATACGAATCTAACTGACAGAACCTATATTCAAAGCCAACATCCATTTTACCATTAAGCGCTTACGAAAGCTAATTACTATAAATTATTTAGTCATTACACACCCATCGCGTGTTTCATTCCGATACAGGTATTTTTAGTCCCATTACATTTATAGTAGCCATAGAAAAATAAATGAATGGCCTTCGATAGGTTCCCCATAACAATTGACATTGTCGGCTATTTACGAGCCATCCATGCTTGGCAAGGTCAAGCTATGATCTGAATCAATCATCGTAAAAAACTGAGGTCGATGTCTCTTTATGAGCTTTCTTTCAGCTTTGTGTGATGTATTTTAAAGTCTGTTTTATCTTGAAAAGGCAGCTTAGGATGATCTTTGGGTAAAGTTAGATTTCACTTAGGCACATACATACATATATAACAAAATCAAGTTAGTAGCTTTAAAAAGTCGCACATTTTGCCTTTGTCGAACTTACCATATTCTTATTTATATAACAGAATATACTAGCATAACTTTAAGTTTTAAATATCTATAGAAATGTTACCCAAAAGAATAACGAAAAATTATGAAAAAGCACAAATATTTGGCAAAATGAGTGTACTTCATACAAAAGCTACTAAGAGCACCTCTCCACGCCGGAAAATGTAAGCATACAGCATAACATTACCCCGGTCTCATACACTGTTAAATAATTAAGTACCAACGGAGTTCTAAAATTAATTCGGGTTCTTGTAACGCTTTTAAATTAGTAAACAGTACCTACATACGACCGCTCTGTGTTATACTAATATAATATAGAGAAATATTTTTTATTTGTTTATTTGTACCCTTGAGGCTACGAAACTATTGAACCGATTTGCAAAATTCTTTCACAGTTGGAAAGCTAGATCCCCGAATTACATAGGCTATATTTATCCGGGTGCCGGCAGTATTTCCCACTGGACGCGGGTAAAACCGCGAGAAAACAACTAGTGTAAATATATACAAACCAACCCATTTGGGTTCCATGTAGTTGAAAAATATCCAGTTCCATGCAAATCGCGGGCAAAACAAATAGAGCGGAAACCATTTATTTTTGTGGTTTTGGCAGAATGTATAATAGGCACAAACTATGGTTAGTGCGTAGATACATATCTTTGTTTGTTATAGGTACCTACATATAGATTTGGGAAACCAATGATAATAATTTGGGAAAATAGAAACTACTCTTTATGCAAATGCGGGGTGTTCTCTGAAGACCTGTAACCGCGAGGGACATCTAGTACTAAGAACTGAACAAATTATCGAAACAGTTTAATTTATTTTATGTTTTTTACCTATAATTTAACACCCACCCCTTTTACGGCAGTATTCAACAATATTCCCATGACCACTACTGAAATGTTCTGAATTAATATATGGCTGTCCGGAATATGTTAGATGGCCCAAACTCCCTCATCACATTAGTATTAGCCAAGTCATGGGGCGGCCGTTACGTCATTCTGTTAGCCCATGGGACCTTTGCTTTCCTCAACATGAAGATAGAAATGGCCATGCAATGGCTTGCATGACATAAACAAGAACTTAAAAAAAATTGATACGTTCACACTAAAATAAACTGCATCATAAAACCTAATAAAATCTACGTAAGCAGAAACTGTACACAAAAATTATTAAAAATATAAGAAAAAGTTAAACGGCATAGATAAAGTCAAACATAAAAAAAACATAAGGCATAGATCATTTACAAGACGGAGTTTTCGCGCCAAAACAAGTCGTCGGCCATGTTGTGATTTAATTACACAAAATTGTTTTATAATTCACTTAAGATTGTTGCCACTTCTCAGTGTTTGCAGGACAGTAATTTATTATGAAAACGAGTTTATGAATGAATGGTCTTGGGTTTGTAATGTTTTAATTAGTAACGCTGCTTGACACAACAACATTATGTTCATAATAAATAATAAGTAAATAATGTCTGGACACCTTTTCACACACGGTCGGTTAGCCCCATGGTAAGTTATTAATTAACTTGTGTTATGGGTGCTAACACAACTGATAAACTACATATAGCTACATATATACATATTTATAAATCCATATTATAACACCCAGACCACGGCCAACAAACATGGTCAGCACACAAATGTCGACCGAACCGGGAATCGAACCCGGGACCTCAGGTTCCGGCATGGTGACCATTGCGCCATCGAGGTGTGATTTCTGAAGCCTACTTCATACCTATTTGAGGTGATTTGTTGGCTAGGGCTGTACCTACTATTGGTATGTATGGACGTAAGTAGTTCTAGTCTTGCTTTATTAACATTTTTTTTTCTCGAATAATGTAAAATGGTCACGAGACATTTTATAATTTTCCTTTTTCAAATCCATGCTGCCAAGCTTTTAAATTACAACCATAATTTAACATAATCCGAAATATATTTCAGGTATCGATACCGGATTATGTTTGGAAAATATCGAAACATATAACTTAAGGTTTGAATAAAACCGATAGCTTCGAGCGGATATTAAATGGTGATCCAATGAGATTATGTTACAGATTAAATTATCTATATTTGCCATTAATATACTTCGATACGGTATTTGTACGTTAAAAATATGAAATGAATTTAAATTTTTGCTTGGAGATTTCTTGTTTACCATATGTTTTGGTTTTAAAAAAATATAATTAAGTCTTTGAGTGTAGTGAGTTCTGGAGTTCAACATCGGACAAGCAAAGCTTCTCGACAATATCGGGAAGAACAAAAGGACAATAAATCAAATGTCTAACTTGAAGAATTACAAAGGCATTTGGTGCCAATTCTACATGACACAGGGCAAAAAAATATCATTTAATATAACATTAGAACGATAGGGTACATACACCTCTGTCTAATCTTTGTACCTGTTTTCAGTCTGTAGTCAGTAAATCCACATTGCGTCAGATGTTTCAGATTCCATGAAACTGTGGGCGGACCTTTTCCTACTGAGAAATTGTTCAAGGAAATCATACTTTGTTCAACTATAGTAACATTTAATATTTATCTTTTGTAGTAGTCGTATTTGCTCAGGCCGAAGCTGGAATTTTTGACAATGTCACTAGCACGGATTTTTTGCAGAATATTAAAAAGAGACTATGAAATTCTCATTTGTTTGATAAATTACATACAACTGGCCATTTCGTCCATTAAAATAAGGCAGAAGAAAAAAAAACTTTAAACAAAGGAGGTTTATGCAAAAATGATAATGAATTATTATAAAGCACACATCAGATTTGAAACAAGAACCTTTCCAAATATAACATGGACTGGCTGCGCTCATAAATTGATCAAATATTCTATTTCAGTCTGTCCGTCCTAATGAGCGACTGTTCACATAAATTACATTTTGGTCATCGCCTCTCGTATTCACTGTAATTCCATGTTTAAATTTAAAATACGATATTTCCCGTCGCATATTCAAGATTTATGACAGTTTATATTCGGATTTTTTGTTTTAAAAGCAATTTGTGGAATGATACTGCAATATTCAGAGTGCTTTTCCACTTTGAAAGGTGAAAGGAGGCTGATTATTATGCATACTTATGGTTTTCAGTCTCGTACTCGTCCGTTGAAACGAATACATGCATAGAAAATGGCTATATACCTACATATATTGTCAACAATATTAAGATTGGCAAAAACTCCAAAGTCTCTGATCAATCCAAACTAAACGTTTATTATAATTTAATTTAAATTTAATTAATAATTTAATTAATTAAATAATTAATTAAATAATTTAATTAATTTTAATTATAATAGATGAGCAGTATTTTTGCGTCAAAGACAACAGCCCCAAAACATCATATCTACTAAAAAGGAGTCCATAAAATCACAAAACAATTTTCTACCATTTGAACTCAGTTCACAATCTATTGCTTCCCAATATTTCCATACATCGTTAAGTATGAAAGAATCTGCCTCAAAATATCGTACCAAATAATTCCGTTACGCATTTAGGCAGAATGAAAACGTGACTTTCAGAGCTTTCGAAACGATCACGTCACACATTATGTGAAATAAGGAAAATTGTTGCTTACGCATTTTATATTTTACAGTCAATAACACAAATTTAAATTTATTTATTTTGCGAATATGGGTACATACATGTAGATATTTATAACCCGTATATTTATTATTTTTGTTAAATTGATATGTCTTTATTTTTCATCTTTAAATAAAATACTTCAGTATTTGTTCGAAAATGGAACATGATATTCTTGTTGTAACTACTCGTAACATCAAAACTTTGGTTTAAATTTTTCAACCTAAAGTGAATTATACCTCGTCGAAATGTTATTTTAGCGAAAAAACCTTGTCAGAACATGATATAAATAAATCAACAAATGAAGCCACGGATTCAACGTTTCAATAACTCACAATACGATGAAAAGCAGTGAATATATATCATATGTAGAATAGTTGATTCCATAATCGGAAACTTTACGGTCACCGGGGCTCGGCGTAAATCAACCGACAGTAATTTATGCTTGCATGCCACCGAGATCAAAGCTGCACTGGAAATGTACGGTAAACCTGCTAATACCTAGGTTTAGAGTGAAGCCAAAACGTAGGAAACACTTAGCGGTAAAATTCAGGGAAGTAATGAAAAGTGGTCGTGCAATGTAAGCTTTGGTGAAGTCTATGAAGCATGTTTTTAGCTAACTTTTATAGGGGCGTATTTATTTTACTTAAACACTTACTCTCCATGTTTGAAATTCTAATTGCTTATAGATTATTTACGTTCAATTCTGCTGAAAAGCAAAATTATTTCACAATACTATTCTTATTTAAATACAGACGCTTGCAAAAGTTCGTTTTAAATTATGTAAAGCTCTTAACATAATAAGCCAATCCTTGGCTAAATAAGATAGGTACAGTTTCTAAACGTTTTCACTCGCACCAAAATAATTTGCCTGAATCTTATGTTTGTTAAAACTCATTTAGATATTCAAATAAGGTTCGTACACCTCTGGGTTGCCCGTTACTACTGTATAATCCGACGGTATTGCCATGTTAAAAATACCGGGCAATGTGGTTATAGTCGACAAATAGTTTGCGAAGGGAGATAACCTTTTTGATGCCGTAGCCGTTGGGTACCGTACCTACATGGCACCAGTACTGTGGTAGAGTTGTCAAATTGAGTGTCCAGATAGTTGCAGTACGATGCGAGAAACATAAAATATTTTACGAGATTCCGGAGTGGTCTGTACTGTTGTTACTCCAAGTGCGCTACATAAGTACTTATGTATCTTGTGTTGTTTGATGTTGTTATGTGTATAGAAATGAAATTGTATAGTAGTATTCTATTTCTATGTGCAATTAATTTTATTAAATAAGATATTGGTTTGTTAGTATCGTTATGTAGCACATGTATATTCCAACAAATAGGTACGTTACGGACCAAACAACATTTTACCGTCACTATGAAAACTACTGAGAATTCCACATAACATTACTCATAATAATTAACCACGAATTCCAACGGGGGAATTTAAACTAAGAACAGAAACCCACAAGTAACATAGCGTTTAACACTAGTAAATCAATACAGTCTTTTAATGTTCGATATTGAAAATTATTCCAGCGAACAGTCATCATTATGCAATTGTATTCCGACGCATGAATAAATGCGATCCAATACATCATACTCGAAGTCACGTCATCGCGTACATATTGTACGAATAAAAGATAACCATCTCCAACGTTTTCCTTTTAAATATTACATAGGAAAGGGGATATTTTGTTCTGTTTTCGCCAGTAACGTATGCTCACTTGACGTTGCAATAAATCAAAGATTTAGGCGGTGTTCAAACCAAACTGACTGTCAGCCGCCGAATGTGAGAACGTTACGCAGTTTATTGTATTTACATACATATTCACTTTTTCGTTCACATCTAACTGACGATACGTTGTGCGTAATAGATATGCATAGACGCTTTCATAGACGCTGACTTTCGGCGGCGGACTCAGTTTAGTTTGAACGCAGCCTTATATCAATCGGCCAACCCTAGGCTTTTAATATTTGACGCTCTGAACATTTCGCAATATTTTTTATTGCTTTTGATTTACTCACACTCCAGTCTTTTATGCTTAAAGGTCATATTGAAATAATATTTTGTATGAAAAATTTCATGTGAAGCTTTTTCATATTTGCATGCATGTCATGAAATTGAGTGTTCTTGTATACTTATTGCATCTATTAAAAAAAAGTGAGGAACTTCGTTATGTTAAGAAACAAACAATTGTAACCATATTATTTTTTATATACTTGTGTCATTCCCCCTATTTTGTTTTTTATAAAGTAACATCATAACACAGCATTCTTCCTTTTCCATGGAAGTTGCTCAAACGCCTCAAATGAATGATCAGCATGAGTTTATTTTGTGAAGATTAATGATCACCCTTGGGCTGTTTTTGTTTTCTGATACAAATTACCTTGGACCTTATAATTTTTAGAATTTCTTGAAAGATCATGAAACAAAAACTTTTCGTAAGTGCCTTTGTACAAGCTCTCGTCGAGGAAACTTTCCGCATATGGATAAAAATACGATAATAATAAGCATTACTGGAAATATACATTAAAATCCACCTGTCGTTTTAACAAACCTAAATAGGTAAATGGCCACTTTCATACATACCTAAATCCTTATTCGTATTTATTTTAGTGACTAATTAATATGATATCAAAAAAACTGAAAAATTCCTAGTAAATATTAATTGAATCCTCGTATTTCTGAGATCGTGTACAAATGTCCTTAATTACTTTCTTAGCAGCATTTTAATGTTTTGTATGCGACCTAATTCAGTAAATTATTACGCGGAGAATTGTCAGCTATTTTTCATTTAGGTTTTATGGCTTCAAGAGTTTTATGATTCATTTTTTTTTCTTTTACAAAATGTATTAATTTATTAAGTTGAAATGTCTTGCCATGGTCAGTATTGATTGACTGGTACTGGTAAAACAGTTCTTTTAGCGATTTAAAAAATAACATTTCACATTTCGCTGAAGCCGCTTTTTTAAAGTAGGGGGAAAACGCGGGATTTTTAAGTGATATACGTAAATTAATTTTGAAATATTTTTTCATACTCAATTATGTCCTTACACAGGTAACACCATGGTAACAAAAAAAACATTGTTTGAGTTGACACTGTTTTAACAAACTGTTATTTTATCCGCTTTTCTCAGCAATGGATTAGGGAAAGTGTTCGTACAATCCTCTTCGATTCCTTCTATTATTTCTTTCTGCAGGTGTTGATCGTGCTAAGATGGGTTTTACGGTATTTTTACGCATTTTCTTGAATTATTTTTACTTGGAAAACATTTTCAAAAAGTTATATTAGCTGTTTAGCCGCGATATCACCAGCATGGCCTGCATGCCAGCATGAAAAATAGGCAATAGTACATTGCTGAACATTGCGGAAATAGTGAAGCTTCCCAAAAATAAAGGTATTTTTAAAATCGGTTCAGCGGTTTCAGTCTTTAAATAGTATAGATAAGTTTTGACTCAATGTCGACGACGTACAACTTATAGTCTACCTACTACACGAGCGAATGTAGAAAAAGTGATTTAATTTTAATTTTCTTTGATTTAAAAATGAAAAGTAATTTACATAATGACAACCAGCTGTTTGTATTCTCACACATATCATATGTTGTTTAATGCTTAGATATTAAGTTAAATCGATTCGATATAAAAGGTCATATCACTGTCTTGTCCTTAAACAATATCTATATATTATCGGCAGAAATTAAGTAAACAATTACCAAATCTTTTGCTCACTGCTTCAAAATTAATAAAACATATAAAATTAAAATAGCATAAAATAAACCGATCGTTCATTTAACAATTCATTAAGTTAACATTCACACTTTTTCAGAATTTTCCAATAAAACTGCAAAAAATAACACAAAACTTGCAATCTACAGTTAAAATAATATAAAGTAAAATTTTCTAGCTTTCCCTCAAGCTACCCGATTGAAACTAAGCAAATATCTCCTGCACCCTAAAATCCTGCACATTTTGAACAATCTTTTTGTTTCACACCGTTTCAATTTTTCATAGTTTTTGACAAGCCATGCGTATGACGCGGGTCTCGATGCGACGACAGTGTGGCCAACTATAAAACTACAAAGGAATCGGATTTTCATTATAAAACATGGCAACACTTTGTTTGTTTTTATTTTCTGTCTGTGGTCGCGTGGAATTTAATAAACGTTGATTTGCTGTAGACTAATATTGTTGTGGGATTGTGTGCTTTGAAGAAGTTTATAGCTAGTAATAAAAATATTTTTTTACACGTAGTTTTTATTTAATTTACCACTGGCCACACGTACATTCTTTATTCAAAAATGTTCCATAGTGCAAAGAAAAACAAAAAACAGTGTTAAAGAAACCTAGACAGGTCAGTTTTGTACAAACGCCTGCAAAGCTTGGCCTCAGGGCATAGAATTTCGGACACAGTGAAAGGATTTCTTCATAGAAAAACGGTATCGTATGACAAAAGAAAACTGTCCCTCGTTAAGTGAAAGGTCAAAGTATACATAATTAGCGCCTCCCACTCTATGCCTGACGGCTTGGATGATAACTAACGTGTCTTCTACTGGCTTTAGACTACTTATTTGCCGTGGTCGGGTCTCCAATAAGATGATATTGGCAATACTGCAATCTACTTTGATACAAAGGAAAGTCGATGTTTTACTTACGTGTGGTGATTTTTACATCCACCATCATCTGCCTAGCCTTTATCCTACTATGATGGGGTCGGCTTCCAGTCTAACTGGATGTAACTGAGTAGGTACCAGTGTTTTACAAGGAGCGAGCGATATCGGTCCGAGCTGTGACCCAGTATCCCTATGTAAGATTGGTTGTCAGACTCTGACTGTAGCGACTGTGTAAGATGTTCAAATGACAGCCGTCAAACAATTTTACCATCTCATACCTATTAAATATTAACTAACGCTATAGTTCGGCCATTCAGAGAATGCGTTCCTGACACGTCGCGATTGAACGATACTAACAGCGATTTACTTGCGTTGCAGTTACGATAAAAATATTTTTGCTGGTTGTTTACCGTTTTAACAATTGAGGAGCATTAAAACAACATTATTATATCAATAATCAATGAATGTAGTTACGTCGTCAGTTCAATCGCGACGTGTCAGGAACGCATTCTCTGAATGGCCGAACTATAATTAAACTAATATTTGACAGATAGAGTAAAAACGCTGCCACACCATCATGCTTACTCATCAAAAAGTTTTTAACACTTTGTTAGTAACATCAACACATGATTGCTCTTGTGTAAACGACCTCACCATTGACGCTAGCACAACGCAGAACGATGTTTACTTTTGAAATTGAATCGAGCTCGATCAGTACATGTTAGCACTTTTACCAGTACCTACGTACCTGCTTGTGTTAGAGCATTTAACAAATTGGAGGTGAAATTGCCGTGTCTTCGCCTCTAGCGATTCTAAAAGTCGAGTTTATCTTCGTGTTCGTCAATGGATAGAAAACTTTTTCCAAAAAAATAAAACTGAAAGCAAAACCTTCTGTTAAGTCTGATACCTATATACCTACTATGCTAAAAACCGCATCATAATAGGATCAGCCAATCGTGACCTAATGATGCCTCGGTGCCCACGCGATAATATAGCTTAGAGATTTGTGCTCTTGGCGGCTCCGGTTGGTAAGATGGTCCAAGCTACTTGCACTCCATCAAAATAAAATGAAAGGCGAAGGCGAACAAATAAAGTCTCATATACTTTGAACGATCTATATTGATTGTTCGGTTTGTTTGATTACAATAGGATTCAATACTGTGTACATGATTTGGTTTCTACTTGATTAACTTGGGGTCTGTTTTGTTGGTTCTGAACAAGAAAGGGTATTTAATTTGTTTGGTTGAAGGCGTAAATGAGGAAACGTAATTAAACGGCACTAGAACGGTATTTATTGCGGACAGAAAGTAATTAAATTAAATTCATAAAAAAAAACATGTTTTTTTTCAGGAAAGTATTCTCAACATTCAAGTATTGTTAAAGATTTTTGCTATTGAAAAATTCAGAGACAATTAAGAATCAATTACACTTATTTTCAAAAATGGAACAGCCCAAATCAATTAACGTTCCAAAATCCATGTTCGAAACAATATAACTAAACGAGTCATAAAAACAAACCGTTCGACGATTTGAATTTGTTCTAAAAATTAATTTGAAAATGTTCGTTTGTTTCGAATTTGTTTTTCGTTCTGTTCTGAATTTGAAAGGTATAACAGTATGCAGCCAGTACAATAAGCTTTCAGGGTATAACAGTAGGGAGGTCAGTACAATGGCTATTGGTTTAGCTAACTCGCAAAGGTTGGATACCCTTTTGAAAAAAAACCTGTATAAATGTTTCTATTTATTTAGGTATACACAGTAAATATATTATTAACAGTACCCATGTTTCAATTGCTGCTGCTATTTTAAGAGAACTAGCTTTCGCCCGCGTCCCGTAGCCGGATGGTGACAAAAACTATTCTAAAACCTTCTCCCGGATCTAAGTTACCTCCCCTCTAATTTTCAGCCAAATCGGTCTAGCCGTTTTCATGTTATATGTCGTGACAACGGAAAGCGGGTTTCATTTTTATATATGTATATAGATGGCAGAATTCTAAGCAAATTATATTACTTTGTAAGACACTACAAGCTCATAATAATATCTCAAATAAGAATCCTAGATCCATGATAAATCCTCTACCTCCTTGCTGCTGGACCAAAGAAAAACATTTACTATTACGTCTTTTCCTACAAAGTAAACGTACAAAAAGCCAATTAGTAATAACAATGTTTATCAGAATAATATTCCGGTTATTGCGTATTATTCCCACGTATGAACGGATGTCTACACGTACGGTTTCTTAAGCCCTGATGTTAGAAGCGTTTTCCGGTCTTTATTTGCTTCTCGCCCTTTTTTCTGTTATATTTACTTATCTACTTACTAATATTTTTTTCTGGAACTATCGAGAAAATAATCTTAGGTCTTCTATTCTCCGTTGTGTTGTGTCTCCGTTCTTAATAATCTATTAAGAATTCTGAAGTCACGTCTCTTTTTTTCAGCCAGATTTTATTGTACAGCTTACTTAGTGTTAATCGTTGTCGATGGGCGAACTCAATAAACAAATTGATAGACCCAAAACATTTAAATGGGTCCCAATTTCAGAGAATTAAAAAAACCTAACCTTTTAAAAAATATATAAAACTTTTGTTTGTTAGATTTACAATTTTATCATTTCTTAAACACCTACATTGCAACGCAATGTATTACTAAATGAGCAAAGTACACAAGGTTCTATTTTACGAAGCTTTAAACCTGTAGGTACTTTTAATCAAAGAGATGGCCTCACTCTGTACCCGGCACAGTACAGTTACGTACAAAGTGCTTGTAAATAACTCATAACGTCAAGCTTTGCTTTACTACGGTCAATTCTAAATTTTCCACTCGCCTGTCCACAAAGGTGTGTTGCGAAAAAGTTGGTTAAAAAATGTTCATGGTGCTTAATTGGTTCTGTAGGTTTTAAAAGATGTGTCCTTTTTTGTGAAGCAGTTATTAAATTGTAAATTATCTTATTACTTGCCTAGGCACGCGGTTTTACCCGTTAGGGCTACCTAATGGGCTAACGACATCTATATTTCAAATCGCTCTAGTAGTTTTGAGATAAGCACGATCAATAAAACAAACTCTTATGCTTAATTATTATAAGCACACGAGAGTTAAAAATTACCATCTCTCCATTATATCATTTGGTTATGTAATGGCTTCTTTCATGAGATTAGATCTAAACAACCTTTTAAATCTCTAACCTATCTTACTACAGACCCCTAAAAAATAAAA
The DNA here is from genome assembly GCF_022581195.2 of Helicoverpa zea. Lineage (NCBI taxonomy): Eukaryota > Metazoa > Arthropoda > Insecta > Lepidoptera > Noctuidae > Helicoverpa > Helicoverpa zea. The sequence goes on along the minus strand of NC_061467.1, from coordinate 3,524,447 downwards.
AAAGTATTAATGAATCACTTCTGTCTGCACCTCGGCTTGCTAATGAACGGAGGATGATAAATCGTTACGCTGAAAAGCTGTTCTTTCACATGGAAAAACTTTCCAATCATATGTCTCGTGGGACTTATTAATGCACCTAATTTGATTGTATGTACTATGATCGTATATACAGTCATGGACACATAATTAAAGACACTGTTGGAATCTTAACTTACTGGGGCATTTCATCTGTATTTCTTTTTTGAGATTGCCATGGGAACTTTCTTTTCTATTTTAAAATATTTAAGAGGGTATTGGGAAATGTTAAAACTAATGACTATATTTAATAATCCCCCGCCCCTAGGTTTTTTTCGCTTTATCCGAATGTATGATCCATAACGAAGCCTGGCCATCTAATTAAAGACACTCCATTTGCTCAGGGGAAGAAATAGTTAGGAGTAGGAGAAATATGAGTTACCTTTCTACAACAACATTCCCTACACTATAGTTAAACATTTCAATAAGTATTAATATTTGGTTTATTTCATTTTACCTCAATAACAGTACGACATCCCTGAACGAGCAAGCGGTCCGTTTTGTAGAAGTCGCTGAGGGAATTTTCTTCCATGCTTAATTAAAATCTGTGTAAAATTGATCGATGTTCCATGTGCGACTTATTGCCATGCTATTTTTCGCCTTTTACCAGTTTTTGTTTCATTGGATTTGCAATAGGCCAAACCAAAACCGCCATAAGTTGCCCGATCAAAGAGTCATTTTCACTACTCTTGCAGTGTTCCTCAGAACTTTTCTAATTTGGAAAGTCCTAATGACCGGTAAATTATGCTTAGTTTATAACGATATGCTTGTTTATGAATAATTATAGTACTTGAATTCGCCTATTTTTAATAATACCTTTCTGAAGGGTCTTACACTAAACAGTGGCGACCAGCCCCACACTATAACAGTTTCGCCTCCTACGTTTGAGAACTTTCTTGCTGTACTTTGGTTCCATCACATGTTTTGGAAGTGACTAAAATCATTTTTTTTTTGAATTCTTCAAATTCCTTTGTTTTATCAGATAAAAATCATTTTCAATACTTGTTCAGAGCAACTTTCACCTTTGCTAGAAAACGCCAACTACAGTATGGACACCACGCGGTGCTTTTCCAAAAGTAACATCTTCCGATACACATGCACTACAGTTTTTCCCGACCCGGCTGTTATCTTAAAGTTCTGCAGACACAATTTTCGTCCTTCTAGCATCAAATTACTCCGAAAAAACAGTACCGAATAATATTAATGGTTCTCTATTTTCGTTATAACACCACTGTGAAGTCTGTTTGCGGATAAGTTTTCCTTGGCGTCGGTTTTCAGTTGTTCTCAAACCTTAACCTTTTTAGTGCCATTAACAAGGCATCTTTAATAATAATTTTATTACCATGTCCTTATTACAGTTTAAGTGGCATGAATGAATCCGCAAGACAAAACTTTATTTAAAAAAGCCTAAAACATTTTACTTACCAGAATTTTTGTTTAAGGCGTATTGATTGGACTAAAATGAAAAATGTTAATGAAGGGAACCTAAATTATTACCTAATTTGAGTTCTCATAAATATTTTACTCACTTAAAAAAAAGTATGGCGACTATTTCTATCTTTCGTTTTTTTTTTCTTAACTAGGCATTTACTGTCTTTAATTAGCTGACCAGCCAAGTATCCGCTACAAAAGTTAGTGTTCAGTTCCCATAAAGCGTTATATCTAAAGTATTAAAGAAAGAAAATATTGTTTGTCCTTAATTTAAAGAACACAATGTAATGTTTGATTTAATAATTATTACATTACAGTTTATACCGTGCTTAAGCTCATGTCAGTACCATAACTATTTATTTCACTTCGAGTCGGGGGATGTCTTTAATTATGTGTCCATGACTGTATATCATATTAGAGAGAACATCAACCTACCTGAATCTGTCAAATTTCTTAATAGCTTTTCAACCTTAGGACAGTGGAAGGTTAATGTAGGATTGGTCATCCTCCGAGCCTTTTTCCCAATCATGTTGGGGTCGGCTTCCAGTCTAACCGGATTCAGCTGAGTACCAGTGCTTTACAAGAAGCGACTGCCTATCTGACCTCCTCAACCCAGTTACCCGGGCAACCCGATACCCCTTGGTTGGACTGGTGTCAGACTTACTGGCTTCTGATTACCCGTAACGTTTTTTAACCTACAGACCGACATGTGTTGCTGGGGAGTTTGTTGCGCCACTTCTTCTTCCCAGCAAAAACACATAGGAAGTGGTGAAGGGTGGGCGTTTTGGGGGCTGTCTTATGTAATTTTTTTCTGACGTTCGAAAAGTGCTGTTTCGCAGCCAAGTTTGAATAAATGAGTTTTGATTTAACGAATGTAGGATTGGTAAAATTTTAAAATATATTATTAAAATTTTAATATATATTTTAGTGATTTGGTCAAGTAGTAACTTAAAACAATATTCGAATGAATACACAAGCAAGTATTATCTACATTATGTTATGAATATACAGTAAAAAAACAAGCGCATGAATGAGAACCTCTCCTCCTTTTATGAGGACGGTTAAAAATAGACATCCTCGGCTGGCACATAGTAAGTAATTGATTATTATTTTTTATATGTGTATTGGATAAAAAGGAAAAATTAACCTTTCCTCCTTTATTACCGTTCATTGGCTTGTTAGTTCAGTATTCGCATTGCTTCAAATATTATGTGGTGTAGGTGGACCTACCAATATATGTACCAATGTGTTAGCTCCCTATAGCACCCGCACATTGAAAACTTTTAGTCGGCCGACTTTGTTCGGGCTCATAAATCAATATAATAAGTGGTATAGTTCGGCCATTCAGAGAATGCGTTCCTGACACGTCGCGATTGAACTGACGACGTAACTTTGCAATGGCGTTGCAGTTACGATAAAAATATTTTTGCTGGTTGTTTACCGTTTTAACAATTGAGGAGCATTAAAACAACATTATTATATCAATAATCAATGAATGTTATTACGTCGTCAGTTCAATCGCGACGTGTCAGGAACGCATTCTCTGAATGGCCGAACTATAGTACGCACACAATAACGATCAGGTATTTAGGTATTCAGGTGTCAGACCAACTAAAAACTTTGACTAAATTCACGTTTTTTTTTTTCAACTATCGGACCAACTATTGGCAGACTGTTTAATATGCAGTCTGCTCTAAAAGTACATATCTATGAGCCGATGCCGATGTAGACTGAAAATGTATGTAGGTATTTTGATTTGATTCTATTCTGTACCCAAAGAAAAATGTTTTTGGTTTGTAGCATCATTTCGACATAGCACCATTTATGAAGGTCAAGTTCAAATGTTTTTCATAAAACATGTAATATTATCGGATATAATAACAGCAAGAATGTTCCGAAAATATCATTAATAGCTCGTTAATCCATATTAATACCGCCACAAACATTTTTATATCACATCCGTTGACATGGTGTTGTCATCATCATGTCATCTTCCTGTGACCTGTTGTCTCATTGTGGCGGACTTCCTTATAACTATACTGGAAATTACCACCGCTTTGTACCTATTATAATGTATTGAGCACCTAGCTATATTGATTTCACAAGTTTAAACATTACTAAGTTTTGTAAAGATCTTTAACATACTCTTCGCAATACTTTGACAACAAACGACACAAATCCGATATGGAAATAGGCATTTTACATGATTCGTTCCAGTTGGGAGCCAAGACTGTTCATGCATGCTAACGTCATTCCTATTGAAGCGAAGGTCTCAACGTTCTATGCGATTTGGACACCCGTTCCGACTACGAATTTTCGAGTTACCACAGAGAATACGGGTTTATTTACTCGATTTCCAAGAAGGATTATTTGTTAAGGTGCTTTGATACATTAAAAAAAAAAGATTTTCATCGCACCATCTCGGAAAAAGTACTTTTATTACCCTTTGATAACTGAGCGCAAAAGCCGTTTTTATCGTCTAGAGCGGCAAAGTGATTTGAATTTAGAACATCGTGTGACAATCAAAAATTTGTGACAATCTTGATAAGACTTTTCAAACAAATACATATTAAACAAATAAAATACTGCTTAAAATTATTAGTAAATTAATCAGGTAATTTTTATTATTGTTTTTACATCGATTTTAACCTCGTTTTATTTTTAAACTGAGTTTTCAAATAAATGAACTTCAATACGTAGGTACTTCTTTTTAATTTGATACTCATATGTGCGCGTCATTTTGTTTTTATGCGTTTAGTAATTTCCTCGATGAAGTGGGATGAAATTATTTTTTTTTATTGTTTTGTGGTCGATTTTAAACCTCATTACATTTTAAATTGAGTTTTTGCATAAATACATTTTAATAGGTACATCTTTTTAATTTACGTATTTAGTTTTCTTTTTTTGAGTTTAGAAATTTCCTCGATGAGGTGGGATGAAAAGTTACGTGTTGCACTCGAGTGCAAAGATTTTTCACCTTGTGCTCTTTTGATTCCCTCGCTATCGCTCAGGATTCTAATTATTGAAACACGAGCGTAGCGAGTGTTTCAATTTTAGAATCCTTCGCTTGCTCGGTCATCAAAATTGAGCCCGCGGTTAAAAAGCAACTTTGCACTCTTGTATAACAAGTAACTATTAGTACATACTGTGTTGTTACATGTTCGTTTGAAGAGATACTTCAGCGCTTATTTCTAAAAGTTATTTGGTACTGTTATATAAAAAGTCTTTTCCTAGCTTTACTTTCTATATCTCCCCTTCACCTTACATTTTTATAATTTTCGTTCCTAAAGAAAACATTAGCGTTACACTTCTACTCACATTCAACTCTACCTGAATTGAAAACCTAACTAAACTGAGTAGCATGTGCCTACATAATTCTGATTGAGACTTTTTCAATCAACGTTTGGCCTAGTGATTCCATAAGATGTAATCGTTCATGTACTTGTGCTTTAACCAGATGACTGCGACATAAACATAGACTAGACACAAATAAAACCAAACGCGATAAAATCCACCGCAAATATTCTACACAGCAAACATTTCACCGAGCATTCTGTTCTGATGAAAGTCCGTCTATTTCCCATTCGTACTTCATTCTCGACAATTTCCTCCGGCGACGCCCAATAAACTGCAGTTAGTTAGATTTAGTTTTATTCAGTTTAGTATTAAATTCGATAACTTTATGCGGCCAGTGTTTAAATACAGGATCTAGTTCTAGTTAGCATCTAACCACTTCCATGTTCCGTGGTTATACAGTTATAGTCAATTAACTTTGCCGTTGTGAAGTTAACTGCTAGAGTCTTCAGGGTAGTGAAATAAGACGGGCAAAACAGTACAGTTGTCGAGATACGTGCATTTCTTTTGCTGCCTGACTTGACCATGAGCTCCCCAGCTAGTCTTTTCATATTAAAACGTAAAATATGTCACCAAAAAGCATCTTTCATTTATTTATTTTTGTGCCAATTAAAAAAAAAAAGCTATGTACTGTTTTTGTGTCATAGTGCAGAAAGTATGCATACCTAGTTGCGTGATGAAATTAATAATCTGGCAAGAAATTAAAAGGTTTCCCTCCAGACAAAGGTAATCTAACTTTTATAAAATCTCTATAAAGTTCTTTGACCAAACTTGATTGTTTTCTACAAAATTAATGAGACTGCGATATTTCTTCTTAGTTCATAGTAACTATACTAAAAATTAATTAACACTGAAATTACCCTTCATATTGTTTTTCTTTGGTCTTAATTATTGAAAAGAACAAAAACATCCTGACTTATTCAGGGTGTAGTCAAAAATGCAGACGAATTCAAGATTTATTTTTCATTCCGTTCACTAAAGCGGGAATAAAAACGCATGATAAAAAGCTGCTATTGTTTACCTGTACAAAAAAAATGCTACTAAATAACTGTTTCCTTTTTCAATATGATTTTTAACTTCATTATGGATTAGAATCTACGTAGAAAAATAAGCACTATGGTTTAAAGTCATCATTTCTTTGTCCGAGAAACGAAAAACTTTTTTACCAGATAGCCAGAAGGGTTGTTTGTTTAATTTTAGGTAAGCCTTATAAACCACGATACATCAAAGCGCTCATACTTGCGTCATTCCAAGGAGGTTTTGTGAAACTTAGGAGAAGAAATTGCAAGAACTCTACTAAATGCCACAGTAATCTTGGAGAAAATGAGAAAGTGAATTGTAATTTGATGTAGGTATTTTCAGATGACACTCCTGGCCCTATTTGTATTGGATTTGATTTTATAAATGTGTAATATCTAGGTATGTTATTTATTTCAGTATTAAGTCTACTTACCATACCCACGTATATGTCAATTATAATCAGTATTCATCGTATGTTAAGCGAGAGAGCACACCTGTCGGCGATGCAATATCTCGTCGTGGGGTATTCGTCTTATTAAATAGGTGTTCACGATATATCTGCGCTTATGTCGTCATTTGAAGATATGGTAGCCTATTGGTTAAAGAACTCCTTTAGTAAATATGCTAGCTCGCACCTGCTCGCACCTAACCCACAAGTGCAAATGTGATAGGTCAATTCTAGATTAGGCACATGTAGCTTTTCTAATGCCGCTCAATAAATATGTAGACAGCTTCTTAAGTATAATTAGCCAAGAACTATGAAAACAACCTGTCATTTTAACAAAGATTAAATACATATACATAACTAAATGAAATAACTTTAAATATCAAAAACAACTTCACAACATTGAAACTTACAAAACTTAATCAAAATCTTGAATAAGACACGCTCTCTAGCGACATCACATGAATTTATTATTGTAAAGTCTGTACCTAAGTGCAGCCCGTTGCACTGGGAGCATCAACCTGGTACAATGCGGGCCCGCAGCGTAACGCAGCGATTCGCAGCGATCCGCAACGGTCTGCAGCGGCCCGTGACATGCTTTGTGCGATGAAATCTGACGCCTGCGGCTTTAGCTTTGTACTGTCCATTCTTGAGTTCTGTCTTTGAAACTGCGTATTGGTTTAGCAAGGAAGAGGGGAAAGATAAGTATTGTATGTTCTTCGTGTGCTGCCTCAGCTGGTCTCGTCTGAAAGGAAACCAAAGTTGCTCGAAAGGAATGTGAAAGCCTTTTGCAAACTCTATGTCCTATCCTAGATGATGATGAGCATCTTATTTGTTTTGGCATATTGTTATAACATATGTGTTTCGCTATCTTAATTTACAACGGTCATAATAAGCATTTTTTTTTCATTGCTATTCCTACGCTTTCAACGACAATTACGTTATTTATTACAAACGCAGCTTACTACAAAACTTCCACGTCATGCCCGTGATGTGTTTGTCTGCGGAGAGTGACGTAAACTTTCTGTAATGCAACTATTCCCAGAAGAGAGTTATCACAATAGTTTTCCGCAAAGGATGGTCCAAAAAACGGCAAACATGGAACAAAATTGGATGAGGAACCTGCAAAATCTATTCTGCTATAATACTGAAGACATACTCTTTGTTTGTTATCCAAAAGGTTGCGATTAATAAAAAAATCTTTCACTATTGGAAAGCTTCCCTCTCCCGAATAACATAGGCCATAGGCTATATTTTTCCTCTGATAAGTTTTCATCAATTTTAGCCTTATTTTTTAACTAGAAATTTATAATGTTACTAAAAAGCAAAATTTACTCCAGAAATATTTATTTCAAGTATTATATTTTACTTCCTACCACAGCTAATACAGAAGTTTGGAATTCTCTTCAGATAATGAGTGCCTATAACTTTTGGCGGCAGCTGTCACTTTCGTGGGAAAACTCGCGCCATGCGAGTCTCTTCAACATTCAAACTTGGTATAACTTGGAACTGAGGAAAAAATGCTAAATTAAAAATGTAAGTTGTAAAAATTCTAAAGAAACATTTTCAGATAATACTTAATACTTACGGAAAAATTTAAGAAATACCTAGTTGTCCTCATAATTGTTTTTTGTCACATATATAAATTCTAATCTTACCACTCAACATAGTCAAAATCATCTGAAATCTTATTTATGATAAACTTAATCTTATTGTGAACGTTCGAAGAAACCGGAAGACAACGGAAAATTCCTAAGAGCTTTATTTGATTTTCAGAGAACCTCCTAGCTCATAGTTTTACTATAATAATAATAATAATAATTCACCAGCAATTAGCTCACAAATTTAAACTTATAGAAGATATGATACCATATTACAAATATAAACCAGAAACAATATTAGAGAACAGAAATCACAAGATCTACTGGGACAGAACGATAATTACGGACAAAACCATCCATTACAATAGACCGGATATAACCCTTCATGATAAAACCAACAAAACCGTATACTTAATAGACATAGCCATCCCTAACTCGCACAATATTCAAACCACAATATCTGAAAAACTCAGCAAATACCAAGACCTCGCAATAGAAATCAAGACGCAGTGGAAAGCCCAAACAGTACATATTGTCCCCATAGTTCTTTCCACCACTGGTATCATACCAAAATCGCTCAAACAAAGCCTCGACACTCTACACATGCCCAGTTACACAGTACACATGCTCCAAAAAGCTACAATCCTCAACACCTGCCGCATCACCCGAAAGTTTCTAACTTCATCTACTTTAACATCCACATTTTCTATTTAATTATTACCCCCTTACACACTTGGCTCCAGCCCGTGTGCAAGGATTTTTAATACTCCCAAAAGGGAAGGAAACAAAACAAGATAAACAAAAATAATAATAATAAATCATTTATTTCGGATTCATCCTAAAATTACATCCATATTTGTTAGTAAAATTACAAGCTTATAAACTAGTGTTAGTAACTACTAATACCTAAAACATTTAAATCACAATAAATAATGAACTGGCAGGTTCGGTTGGACAGCTAGACGATTGCATGCAACCGTATCCAGCGTGCCAGTATCGGAGAGTCCCACCGATCCACCAGCGCGCGCAGAATGCTGTTGGGACTGTCGCGCGTGCGGCGCATGATAGAAGCGCACCGCTTGCGCATAATGGCAGCAAAGCCGTCTGTGCCAGCCGCCGCAAACATCGCGGAGGCGCTGCAGTGGCGCGGCAGCCCCATCAGCACCCGGAACGCGTTATTGTATTGAACGCGCAGATCGCTGTACGTCCGCTGCGTATAGTTAACCCACAGGGTACAGGTGTAAAAGGACTGACAGTATGCTTTAAAAAGCGCAACTTTGACAGTCCCTGTGCACCGTGAAAACCTGCGGGCCAACATGTTACAACGGACGGACAGCGCTCTGCGCTCCCTTTCAATATCCTCACTGTCCTTAAGATCCTCGGTGACCCAGTGGCCCAAATACTTAAATTTTTCAACTTTATTTAGAGCTGTTCCACTTAGAGTGAACTTCGGAACGAATGTGTATCGCTTGTTGTCCGGTCTGAAAATCATTATTTCACTCTTTTTTGCGTTATATTTGAGCCCATGAGCCACCGCATAGGACTCACAAATTTTCAGGAGCTTTCGTAAGGCACCAATCGATGGACTCAGCAGCACCATATCGTCTGCGTAGCTGATGTTATTCACGCATACTCCATCTATATGACACCCTATGCCGGTGCTGCTGAGCTCATCGATCAGCCCATTGACGTACAGGCTGAACAACGTGGGAGAGGTCAGCCCCCCCTGCCTCACCCCGCAATCCAGCCTATATTCCTCCGAAAGAGAGCCTGCCCATCTTACACAATTCTTTTGCTTATTATACCAATACATAAATAATAGCACAAATTCCCTAGGTAAACAAGTTTCGTCCTTTAATTTATCCCATAGAATATCGTACGATACTAGATCGAATGCTTTCGATAAATCTAGGTAGCATGCATAGACTGGGGTCTTTCTACTCGTGTAGTATTGTACAGTCTGCTTGAGGCACAGGATAGCACTCTCGGTGGAAAGCCCAGGCCTGAATCCAAACTGCGCGTCATTTAGCGAGACGTGTTTATCCAGGTGCTGACCAAGCAGACTGTCCAACACTTTGGCTATCACTGTGGCTAGTGAGATCGGTCTATAGTTGTTTACATCCGATGTATCACCAGTTTTATTTTTAATGACAGGTACAACTATAGTGCGCATTAGATTATCAGGCAGATGAGCGTGGCCTAAACACAGAGTAAAAAACATAGCAAGCACTCTGGGTAAGTGTACACCTGCGTGCTGCAGGTGCTCGATGCTGAGGCTGTCGTGACCCGGGGATTTACCCCTCACCATGCCTTTGATCACCGAACGCACTTCCTTCGCAGTAAAATAAACACTACGTTCACCACCTTCCTCAGCATCGGGCTCCTGCCGCGCTGGCCCCAGAGGCGAGACCACTCTGAAATGGTGGGAGAACATAGTGGCGATCTCACTAGGCTCGTGCATTCCCGCCACGCTGACGGGGAGGCCCGGCTTATGATTCATTTTATTGGTATTTTTCCAGAACTGACCGAATTTTTTATTTGAGTGAAGTTCGGCAATAATATCCATTTTTATCTGTTCTTGGTTCTTTTGACACCACTTTAATTTTGATTTAAAAGCGCGCCTTGTTGCACACATATCATCATAAAGACGTCCCGCCTCAGGCTTACCCCCATACAGCCAAGCCAGAAAACATATCCGAGCCCTCTCATGAGCGCCTCGGACATGCCTATTCCACCCAGTAATGTGTTTACCTCTACGCTTTTCAGTAACATTATAACTACTTAAAGCGGCCTCCGACATTATACAAATAATCTCGTCATACATGTTATTTAACAGGATTTTATGACTTTTGTTACAACACATATTATCTGAGCAACTTCTTAATTCTGAGGGAAAATCAATTTCACGAAGTCTAGAGTGACATACACTATTATATTTCGCTATTTGAGTCGAGTCACGTTCGCCCCAGACCATTCTATTTATACAAACAGTGGGTATACAAATCTTAGGCTTAATCAAATTAAAATTACAACGTATAGATATGGGGTAATGATCAGACCAATAAGTATTATATAACACGCAGGCTGCGGACACGGACTGCCGCGCATCACCTGTCACAAGACAGTGATCGAGCCAGCGCCGACAACCGTGCGCATCACTGACAAACGTATGACTGTCCGACGGCATAAGTTCTAGGTCTACACAGTACCACGATTGTTCTGCACAAAAAGATAAAAGTTCGGTAGCAAATGACTCACCGGGGTGCGCATTGTAGTCCCCTAACATAAACACTGACTGTACATTGTGACTGTCAATTATAGCTGTCATTTCACTAAGACACTCTGTGAATTCCACTAAGTTATCATTGGATTCGGTAGGCATATACACAGAAAATATTAAGATGGAACGATCACTGAGCTCGATTTTTATCGCGGCGAGACGCACACTATCGCACTTTACTACGGTTACCGTCGGAAACGCAACCTTTCTCCACAGTAGGGCAACTCCGCCATAGGGCCTGCCGCGTAACACTCCTGCCGCTGTATCCACTGCAGAGGTACCCGTGCAGGCGAAGTCGTTGTCTATCGTGGCCAGGTATCCAAGGTCGTGCGGCATAAGCCACGTCTCCTGCAGCGCCACAACATCTGCCGAGCGACAAAGCTGCCGCACGCATTCCACTGACCTCGTCACATTTTTGCAGTTAAAACTTATCAAGTTGATATTATTCATAAATTATTCGATTTGCCTATATTCTCGCTAGTCACACGGACATTTTCCTTATCACGTTTGATAATGTTAACAACTATAGGTTCAGGCAGTCAATTCATAGTAAAAATATATTAATTTCATCTTTTAAATATCTTCTTTCATCTTCATATAAAGCACTTAAGGGTTTCTTCTATTAAATTACCCACGGTTTACAAGTGCGCAAAGTCAACCCTCTACAGACATACACAAACACACGAAATTAGTAAGCGATTAGTGGAGTCCACTCGTGACCAAAGGGCTGGCCTAAACTTCGGTCAAAAGATATGCATTGCCATCCAGCGTGGCAATGCAGCCAGCCTTTTGGGCACGATCCCAGCTGACAGCGATGCGGATGAATATTTTGATACTTAGTTTTAATGTTTCCCTATAATAAGATCATTTTGTAAAACTATTGAATAAAGTATCAGTCAATAGTCTACCAAAACTAAGAGGAAAAAAAAAACACACACACACATACATAAATAATTATAAAACCTAGCACCAATTAACTTGTACCATTCCAACTTAGTCCAACACCAACAAGAAAGTGTATTGTCTAACGCTGTTACGGTACGCTCCGTAGGTTGCTCTACTAATTCATTTACTTGGTAAATATAGTGCATGTTCAGCACACAACATTATTATGTGGAGCAACTTTGAGTGCCTATTAAGACGCACCTGCTTGTTTGAACGACGATTCTATAACAAAGTTAGCGACGGGAAAAGTGGTCGTGCAAACAATTTTAATAAAATGACAACTTCAACGTTCCAGTGTTATTAATCGAGTTTTGTATGGCAAATTATTATCTACATATTTGATGAAGTTCTTAGATCATGTTTATATTTATTCTTGTATTTTTTGGCGAAAAACATGCCATGTTAACAAGTTTTAAAATCACACGCGTCGATATTAAGGTTAATTTATATCGTTGCACTGAACTACATAAGATTTTCAAGATCATAAGCTAAACTAATTGGTAGATAGGTAGAAATGGAAACTTTTTAATATATTAAATCTAATAAAACTTCCATCATTCACAATTTCTGCAGACACAAAATTTCAAATTCTCAACTTCAAGAAAACAAGACTTCGCCATCACTGATCTCTATGACCCCTATACAGCAACAAGAACAAAGAGACCACTTCTGATTGGCTGCACAAGGAACACAAGTATCTCAAGACTTTACAAATGTTTGTGAAGTCGCTCCGACGTTGAAATCGTGTTACCCAGCTGAAAACTACTCGTACGACTCAGAGTCAAGATATAAAGCATTATTCGCTAAGTACGTTGTAATAACTGAGTTTGTATTGTGTTGCTTTGAAATAGGTCAAATAGTTCGTAGCAACCTCTAAAGTTAGGTTGTGAAATTGTTACAAACTCCTTGAATTTATTTATGCCGAATGTCGTACCTTGTCATTTTAAACCTCTTGTAAAGACGTCTGTTTTTCTTTTCTATATAATATTTAAACAAACGCATAATTCAGTTCCTAGTATGTGATTAAAATCATGGAAGCAGATAAGGCACAATAAATTTTGCTCGAATCGTTCAGGATTTTACAAAAGCACTGAATAATTTGTACGACGACGTAATTAAAGACTCCTAAAACCCCTAATCGTCTATTTACTGCCTCGTAAATACACTCACTTAAAGGTGGACATTAAATATTCAAATAAGAAGCCTTATTCTTGATAACGCGCAGTAAAATGGCGGAGATATTCAACGTTTTTAATACGAAAGTCGGCCATTACTGGAAAATTTCGCGCGATAGAAATGGCACTTCGTACCGAACCCCTTTGAATTTCGAACCGAGAAAATTAACATTGTAACTTGACAGTGTTGTTTTTTTTTTTCTTTTTCTTGGACTCTGGCCAATGTGAAGCTGGGATACGGAAGTGTTCTGAAGCTTTTGAAAATGGAATTCATTTGAATAATTTTCTGTTACAATAGTGACAGAGCTATGCAACGTTTGGTTTCCCTAATGGTTCAAAAGTTAATAAAGCTATAGTTCGGCCATTCAGAGAATGCGTTCCTGACACGTCGCGATTGAACTGACGACGTAACTTTGCAATGGCGTTGCAGTTACGATAAAAATATTTTTGCTGGTTGTTTACCGTTTTAACAATTGAGGAGCATTAAAACAACATTATTATATCAATAATCAATGAATGTTATAATTTTGTGCCAAACTGAGTGTCAAATAACTTGGTAAACAATATTTTTCTAAATCTATACTGCGCTATTACAAGGTTATGTCAGCGGTTTATATTTTGTAGTGCTGTGCTAAAAATAACAGGCAAGTATCGTAATCTGTTCTTATACAGTTATAATATAAAATAATACGTTTTGATTTTCTTTTTAAGAATTGGAAAATAATGGACTATAAGACTTAATTATAACGTTTATGAAATATAAAAATAAAACTATGACCAAACCGCATTTTTATACTTAGATTAAAAATGGTAACCCCAAATGGCGTTATGGGCCGCCATTTTGTGACGCTAAAACAGTCGTCCGTTGTCGTTTCGTGCGCATAGACCACGTTTTTCAAGTGTTTTCGATCTGTTTTTATTTGATTACCCGGCTTTTGTTAGACCGAGATATCAGGATTGATTCTGTTATTGATAATAATATAATTATACATGTAGGCGAAGATGATGATGAAGACACCACCTCCTCAAGCAAATCGGAGTCTGATTAATATTCTGTTCGCACATTCAATTCAATGTACTTGTAACAAAGAATAAATAAAACAATTTTATTATATGAATATTACCTTTTTTTGGTTTCCACTTAAATAACTAAAATATAAAACAAATGATTCCGCCAATTTAAAACGAAAATAATCTTAAAATAATGCGGCGGTTCATTTTGAAGGAACGGTAACGAACTCAGTGTTATGTTGTGCCCATCACTAGTCGTGACTAACTGATAGGTGTCAGGAACGCATTCTCTGAACGGCCGAAGTATAATATCCTTACATGAAGAAATGCAGAATAATGAGAAGACTATCATCATTATAAGATACACACAAAGTAAATTTAATCTCTTAACATTCCCATGTACCTAAGTAGAATGCTAGAAAAAGGATAACATGTACCTGATTGTACCTATTAGGTAATAAGCAAACAAGATCCAATGAAAAACTTATTCTAGAAAGACAGAGCACTCAGAATTATTTAGAGTCACCTAAGTATTTATTTTCGAATAAATCTATCTAGCTGGATACAAAGGTCCTCAAAAAATGCCCGTCCTCTCTTTTTTCACTACCTGGTTATTACACTTGAGTTCACAACACTATTATTCGATATATCGATATCTCGAACACACAATAGAGATGAGATTATATCGATGTACGATATCGGTAGGGAAAGAACAACGGACGTAATTATTTCTACAATAGAAGGGTCAGCATTAATTTGATTTGAGTCGATTTTATTTATTGTTTTTATATCTAACTCAATTTAATAATCATATTCATGTAGATATTAGGTAAATATTATATTTTCGAAATTGTTAATATTTGTGTGGAGTAAAGACTTTTGTAAATTATATATGAAGTCCAAATTCACATAATATGTAGGTAGGTACTTGTTTTCCTCATCTCACTCGTATACAAATAAAAACTATTCCTTGTTATTTTTTACATGCAACAAAAAAGAGCAACATCAACAGAGAATTCAATCATAATAAAGTTTAATTTGGCAAAAGAGCCACTTCGTTCGTCGTGGCGACAAATATCCAACTAAAGTCGTTCCACTTCGTACAACTTTCTACTATCCCATAAAATAGCTAGAACAGGGACGGATTAAAGGTCCAATTTTATAGGTACCTAGAAAACAAAGAGAAAAAATGACATACTGTTGAAGGTAAAATACTTTTATATTAGTCATATCAAGTACTCTTACCAAACTTCGTAAAAAGCCCGTAAAACCTTTTTCTACTGAATGCATGATGGCTGACTTTGGCCCCTCGGGACCTACAGTTCGATGACTTTTCACGGCCACTTTACAGCTCTTGCAAGTCAATTAAGTCTTAAAACATCAGCGGTCATACAATCTGTTCTATCGTATATTCTAGGGCAGTAGTTCCCAAACTTATTTTTCTCGTGGACCACTTTCAAAATTTTACTGGTTTCGGTGGACCCCCTGCTGCTACATTTCTACCACATTCTTAAAGTCGCCAAAAAATAAAAATTGTGTCACTTCTGAGTTCTGTTCCTATATTCCGATATGTAAAATAAAAACGAAAAATGGTGGTGGTAAGAAAAAAATATTAAGGTAATATAGGTTCAGTAGCCTTATTCGCTAACTCCACTGACAGCTCGCAGATATCATCAATTGGTAAAGTGTACATCAGTAAATTGTCAAACAGCTATTTTCTTATTCGCTAACGCCAGTTACCAAATGAGATGACGTCATCAGCATCGACACAGGCTGATATCCACCATGACTCATTTTGACAGCGGTTTCTGTATCGATAAACGTTATATTGCGATTCCGTAAGCCCAGTGGACATCAAATTGATAGCCAATGTCATTTTTTGAAATACACTACAAATAGCAGTGTTTTATGCCTCATCACTGGGATGTCTATACTATATTGTTGCATCAGACATATTAGATTTCTCTAATTTTGCGATTCCAATAGAAATACAAACCCTGAGTCGTTTCCTTTATTTTTTGATAGTGTTATTTTTATTTGTATTATTTTAATTTGTTTTATCTTTCTTTGTGTGGAATAAAAATTTCGCGTGTATTTTTGCTGGCATTTGTGGAATAAGAGACAAAACGAAGTTTATCCAGAATCCAGAAACGTCGTATGCGAGATTTCAATAATTCTCTGGATTTACGGGAGAAGGAATTCATGGCAAATTTCCGTATCAACAAATCAAGGTTTCAGCGAGTTTCGGCAGAGTTACGTCCGTTTCTGCAACGTCCTCAACAAAACACTGCTGTTGCAATTGAGCTAAAAGTAAGAATTTATAACGTAAAAAGTTAAATAAATACCAATATTACATAATTTGATGTTACTAATTTGCAGCATGTCTCAACCTTCATTTAGTAAGTGAGGTAACCGATGCTCTCAATGTATGGGACGACCTACTCAAGTACGTAAAGTTACCTTCCTGTAGTGTACCAATTTTTGTTTTGCATGCAAAACATAGGAATCTACGTATCAAAATATTGTTTACGTTGTAAAATTTATAATAACTACAATACTCACAATATTCTCAGTTAAAATATTGTTCAACCACACGGAATTTTAGACACCAAGTTCACACACAATAGAAAGCAAATACTGAATTTTACCGCCACAGATTGTTTATAAACATATAACACGCTGAAAATAAAGCGTTCTCTCAAACGTAGTAATGTAATGCTAATAGGGTATTTCCTACTTAGCAGTATAATAGTCGATAAAAAAATAGAGTTGTCAAGTTGTCATCGTAGTTTTGGCGTCAGCAACCGTGTAACGATATCCACCGATATCCACTTCATGCGATACAGAATACCAATGTTTTGAACTTATAGGTTGACATCAAAGTTCCGATGACAACTGAGGCCAGTTGACATCTGAGAATTCGAAAGTTAGCGAATAAGCCAGCAGGTCATAATTTTAATTAATGGGAAGGATGTATCTGATGGAGTGTCAGCAAACGATCAATGTTTGGCTTTATTTTTGTGAGCAATAACCGCAAATCCCCCCGCTCTGTGATGTTTAATTTGCTCCTTTTTTTTGTTAAGAGGTTTGTAACGGCACTAAAACTCCTTTCGACAAGGTATGACGAGGGAAAAGCTATTAAAAATTTCCTTGCGATTTCCCACAGTCCAGGATATTTTTCGGGTATATCTGCTTGCAGCCAAAATGTTGGGTAGCCTTTTCTAAATTTCACCTTCAGCTCCTCATTAGTGCTTAGCTCGAGCAGCTCCTCTTGTAATACAACATTGGCCACTTCCGTTTCATCAAATGGATTTATGATCCATGGTGGTATATCCATCGTCAGTATATCTTCAAACCTGGTTTTGAAGTCATCATGCAGGGCACTTAAATGTTGACTGTAGGTATGGATATCCTCATCAATACATTCTACCTGCGACAAGTTTGGAAATTGAGAGAATTCGCGCCGACTAATGTTTTGCTTCATACAATTTCCCAAGAAAAGCAGAAATTATCCCCTTTGTTTTTATTAAATTCAGGCTGTCCCCTTGTAACTGCAAGTTAATATCATTAAATTTTTTAAACAAATCTGTCAAATACGCAATGTCTGCTTTGAATTTGATCAAGTTTTCTTTTAAATCTGTACACGTACTGTG
This sequence comes from Helicoverpa zea, assembly GCF_022581195.2. Lineage (NCBI taxonomy): Eukaryota > Metazoa > Arthropoda > Insecta > Lepidoptera > Noctuidae > Helicoverpa > Helicoverpa zea. The sequence continues at coordinate 3,506,457 of NC_061467.1, read as the reverse complement.
CGCTTTGCAAGTCTGTACACGAAATTGTACGTAATATCGAATACGCAAGTTTGGACAAGTAACAGTCGCTTGCCTTATTAAAATATTATCTGCTTAGATAGGTACTTAAAACAATGTAGGTAGGCCCTTATAAAAACTATGCTTACATTTTTGCTCTTTACTATCAAAAGCAGATAAATTTTCGTGGACCCCCATTAACATCTTATGGACCCCCATTTTTTGTTCACGCCTACGTAGACCCCCAGCAAGTCTCCCGTGGACCCCTGGGGGTCCACCTGGACCACTTTGGGAATCACTGTTCTAGGGCGTACCTTCGATTAAAGGACGTGTGTACTATGTGGAGTTCACCGTTCTATGATGGTGTTAAATGGAGGATCATTTAGCGCCCTTCAAGGTCCGGCTAACCTTCTAAAAGGTGACCTAACCTAGTCTACTACATATGGCTAAATAGGGCGTTTACATTCATCGCCGACAATCGAACTTTGGGGTGCATTACAATAGTTGTTTGGGACAATATATTTATGGGCCTGCCGTGGGCCCCTCTGCGACCTTGCGAACACTTTTACAAAGGCTTGAGTTATTTTTACCAGTACCCTCCACATTGATCGCAGCATAAAATAAAGAGAGAATACAAGTTTCTTTCAAGTCCCTAAAAACAAATCATTGTATATTTTAATATCGAAACATAATTGACGCATAAATAAATAATGACAGATTAAACAGTTACAAGCGGCGACTGTTATTGATTCATAGCCTTTTATTTCAAAACATACTGATATGAATTTTATTTCAAAGTTTGTACAGATGATCCGGCCCTGTTCACAGCTGTTGTAAGATCAAAGTTAAAATTACGCTAAATAGTTTAATTGAAATCAAGAGCCGTGTGCTCCGGAGAGCTTTGCTCAACATAGCTTCAGGTGAACAAACTGAAATACTGAAGGACTTACTAATGTTGTTTGGTAGTTAGTTATTAACAGTTTATTGTTTTCCAGTTCAAATCTACAGTTAATAAACGTCTTGAAAAAGAGATCCTCAAGTCTTCTTAATACGGATCTCATTAATAGAATTTCGTTAAAATATACATAGATGACTACATTAAGTTTGACGGTTTTAAACTACATTGATATGCTTGATTAAATCAATTGTGAATTCTGTCCTTAAACTCCCATAAAATTCATTTGTTTTTGGTAACCTATTTTGGATCAACAATGTTATGTAAACTGGCAATGTTATTATTGTAAAATAACATAAACATATCGAACTCATTTAAATTTCAAATTAACAACTGCGACTGCTAATTACAATGACAATTTATTGCAGTACATTTTGAACGAACACAATTCAACAATTCGAATTCCATTTAGCTTTTAACATGATTCGAGTTTCAGTGAGGCGCGAAATCGAATCATACTTACGTGTATTTTTGTCGATTAATTTACTCAAAGTATTTCAGCTATTGATATTTTGCTATTTTTTTTTATATTCTGTTACATAATTGCAGTAAAGCACTGACAACACCTGAAAATCGATTATCATAGTAAACTATTTACTTACTTATTCATCATGCACTGTATCACAATTTAAGTCAATTGGTATATATTTTTGCGTATATCAGTTGTATTTTAAGTCGTGTCATCATTATTAACATGATAACATACCTACACTTTGCAATATTCTTTATGAAACAATTCTCACAGAAAATAAATTCTATACAGCGAACCCATTCTCTTGAATGTCAAATTCCGGTATTCACAATAAATATAACGAAATTCTGACTAAGTAAAACTTGTTCTGTTGCCAAAATCTCATCCTGGCACCAAAAGCAGGATACGGAATAAAATATATTTCACTTCAAATAAGAAATAATCTCTCCGGCCACGGTTAGACGGACCGTGAAATTGTGACAATTTGCCCTTCTTAAATCTTTTTGTTTCACGCAAAATTATTGTGGTATTTCATTCAAATTTCTCCCGTTAGTCACTTGGGCTGTGTCCAAATACCTATCATCTATGTAATTGGCATACGTCTGTTATGTTATCTATAATTGTTATACATTGTCACTATTGGAAGCCACACCTGTCGCGAATTCAGTTTATGTATGGACATTAATTTGGACTGAAATAGTATTTCTAAAATCGTTTGCTGTTCCTAATTTGCTAATAACTATAGGTATGGCGCTTAATTGCGCTAAGCTGAAAAATTGCAAATTATAATCCTAGCCTTTTCTTATTGAGTTGGGGTCGACTTCCAGTCTAACCTGACGCAGCTGAGTAAGTACCTGTGTCTTAAAACACGGAAAGACTGCCTATCTGACCTCCTCAACCCATTTACTCGATACCCCTTAGTAAAACTGGTTGTCAGACTTTATAGCTTCTGACTACCAGGAACGACCGTCAAAGATATTCTTTTATTAGAATTTGAAAAAAATACAAATTATAATAAAGCACGCAAAAATAATTTTGACATCTTATAACTTAATAACTCCTAGCGTACCTAGTTCGCCATCGAGACATCGATTTGGGACACAAATCGATATCAATTGCTCCCGAGACGATTACGTTAACTCGAATCGTATCACGTGATGTCCAGTCATACGATATATTACCGCATAGTGGAATAATTAGCGCAATTCCAATTATGTCTGGCTCGATTATCTAATGGCTGAATATTATTATAATGAGGTATTTCTCAGTTACAGCTTGCATTCTGGCTTTGATTCTAATTAATGACGATAGTATAGTCCCTTACAACAATAAACTAACTCTAATGCTACGGGTCTGCTGGTTAGAAATAAGCAGCTCCTTATTGTATTTTCTGTGTACATAAATTGATAAATAAATACAAAACTAAACTAGCGATCAAACTTTACCTTTACAGATACACCAGATAGGTGCACTTCTTTCCAATTCTTCGTTGAAAGCAGGAGTGGTATTTTGCCAATACACAGCGCACATCATGTCCCGTGTTGACAGAATTTAAATATTTGGCATGGAAATTAACAAACATAGGTAGGTATAATGCTATCTAACAACATATTTTGCTAATCGTCATAACTATGTCACGTCTGGTCCACACTAATCCCGATATATTACGCTAACTAAATTCTAGTTTCATCTAGATTTAATAAAAATATCACGAAAAAATATTGGATTAATAGCTTTTCACTAGAAGAGCCAAAAGAAATAAATAACGTTTATGATTTCTTGGATAGATCACTAAAAGAGCGGTGAGTTACTCACGCAATTGATATGCGAAAAATCTGACGTTCCATTACTGATATGAAAGAAGAAAAAGTTTCAATTTGTATTCGTCATCGTGGTGTCAGCCGCTACTTGTCCACAGCTGGATAAAGGCCTCCCCCAAGGTCGCCACTTTGCTCGCCTTCCATATAATATAGTGGACATCAATTTGTATTATATTGTACTACAATTATAAGAACAAAATATACAATGAGTAAATATATAATGAGTTGATTTGGACGACTGCTACAGACTTACAAATCTACATTTGAAATACCATGTAAAACGTTAAGAAGTTTCTTAATGGTGTGAATTTGACAAGTAAAGCCACTGAGTATGTAGTTACATAGTACTTAAACTCTCGAGTCTGCCATAGATAGTGGAGCCAGACAGCTCGTCTCTTTGAATATCGATTACACAACGCGATGGCCTATATATATTTGGATACTGCGAGATTATACTGTAACCTACCAGTTTGTTTAGTTACTAGGAGATTTCCCGCGGTTTCACCCGCATCCCATGGGAACTCCTGTACGTACCGGGATAAAATAAATATTATGTTACTCGAAAAGAGTGTAGCTTTAAAGCTGTGCAAGATTTTTTCAAATCGCTTCAGTAATTTCAGAGCCTTCAGGGTAGGGTAGGTTAGCAGGCCTTTAGGGTAGCGGACAAACAAACAAACAAAACAATGTTTTCTCAAGTATAGATAACTTGTAGGCAGTAGGTAATAACTAGACAAAATGTTTAATATCTACAGCCAAGTATGAACTATGGCGACAAGGAGTAAATAAAGTGCTGAAACTTTGAAAACAGAACCGTCGTGGATTAAATATGTTTCGCGTCTGGTCAAAAGTTTGAAAGCCTTAAAATAAAGTAAAATTATTTATTGTTTATTCATTATATGGTTTATTATAACAATAAACGATATAGGTAATGAATAATAATGTTTTAATTTTCATAAAAATCTCGTTAACAATTTTATTTGAATTACCAATCAGTACAGTACAATATTATATGCGTTTGAAAAGGACAACTTTTGCCTTATTGTATAGTATCGGTATAATCGAGGTTATTACATACTCAAGTTAGCACTTTGAAGATACAGTCCAACTAATAAACTACATATTGGCAATATATTAGTTTGCAACTGCATGAGAGCAGTTCCCAGCTTTGAGGTTTTAATTACAAGCTTATAAAGTAGAACTCGCATTAAATACACGCAAAGTTCTATAATAATAAAGTTTCTCGGAGATACGTAAAGACCTATTATTATTTTATACTTATTTATTGTATTCCGCAGTTGTAAGCTCTCATTGTTTTCGAGCTAGTTAACTTTCTTCCTCATTGTAACTATAGTTTATAATAATTTTGATTGCTGCATGATGAATAAAACTAGGATAGGACTGCAATTTACGTACTTTGAAATAATAAGCAAGTCGCTTCCACCAAACAGTTCTTACCAAGCTCAATAGCTAAGTAAGATATCTCAGTTCTCTACATAAAAATTTAGTATCACAATTATTATCCAGCTTATAGAAGTAAGTCTTCGTGTCTCCATAGATCCACAGCGTAGTAAACTATTGCTCAATTGTGTAACAGATTGCGTCGTCCTACCAAAATAGGTCGTACAAAAACCTAATACACAAATAGACATACACAGATAGAATAAACAACACAAAACGACGAACTGAATAACAATATGAATTTCGTAACGACTGATATTTGCATAAAGATTCCATCTCAGACATACGAAGCAGCTGCGATCATTTCCTCCTATCGATCTATTTCCCCGTCACTCAACATCTGAAAAAGTTAAATAAATTCCAGGGATCGATTTAAAATCGGATGAAAAATCGAGTGATGTTTGCTGATATAAGTTATTGTAACAGGTGCAGCTTTGAGACAGTGAGGTTTAGTTTATTTGTACTGGTTCTGATGATGAAATGGGGATTCTTTTCTGAAATGTTTATTGCTAAAATAAGTTGTGACGCAATTATTTTGCCCTTGAACAACTTATCTTTTTTTTTATTAAATATATAAACAACACCTGCCTAGCCTGTTCCCAAATTTTGAGTTCGTCTTCTGTGGGTGCCACTCTTTTACATGGCTCGACTCTGTATGACATTAAGAATCCAGTAAGCCAAGTAACATACTTAAACACCCAACTTAACGGTGGCTAGACTTTTTAGCATTTGACTACCCGTAACGTTTTCCAAAAATAGGTATACAAATTACTCCAGATACGTCATTTAACATGCCTTCTGAAACATTGAAAAACCGGCACTACAGAATACAAGCAAAACATAGGAGCCTCTATCAATAGCGTACATAATACGTGTGTGAAAAGAATGCCAGTTCAATGGAAATAGGCTATCTATCAAATAATAAGGTCACGTCTGAGACCTCGAAACTGAGCTCAAATCGCTTACTACGTTTAGAACAATAAATTACTATTGACGTAAAGAGACCCGCCCTTCACTAGAACTTTTTATGGGAAAAAACATTTGGAGTAAGTTTCAACTTAGTAGCGGTCTTACTTATTGGTATTAAAAATACGGAACTGGAAATAAAGAAAATCGGATTACCCATATCTTGTTGTGGTATGCAAATACATTTCTTTTTGTCTTTCTATATAACATCGAAGAAAAAAAACACTGGACTATATCGGCTGGAGTCCTAGTTATTTTGTTTGAAGCTTAGTAAGAATTGGACGAGATTGATACCTGATACTTACATGCTTATGAATCTACGCAACTCTGTAATAAAACACCAGTTTACTTACTCAAAGCTTTGCCATACTGAACATGGTTTTATGGCATATGGTAGCAACACAACATTAAGTAGACGATGAGTCCCAACTCTCCTACTTCGCGTACAGAAAAGGTCCATAAGTCCACTTTGCAATTTCCTTTGTTACGAAACGAGTTTGTCAAACTACTGGCTGAAATTATCCGTATTGTATTCAAAAATCCCTTGACAATCTCTATAGAGGTATATGTAGGTATACCTAATGAAGAATTTTAAACATGGAACACCAAGTTACTTCTATTTTTAACTTACTAAGCAAAGTTATTTTTAAGCAAAGCTATGGTATGCGACACGGCGCGCTGTGCCAAATCACAGTTTGAATTTACATAATTTTCATGTTCCGAATCGTAAAGAACATTGTTGTATGTTGGTAGCCAAAATGACACACTGTCTGTTACTAATAAAGTAAATGGGTTTGTAGTCCTTGAATTTTCTAGCGTATCTACATATCATAAGTGAGTCTACCAAATAGTAACTACCAAAGTATGAATCATATTTTTACGCTAAAACTAGATATAGACCGCGTCTTCGTTCACATCCCGCGATCGCACATTTCGTTTCACACCGCGATAAAAAGTCTGTCGTCGTCTCCAGGGAAGATAATTTTTCAATGGATTCGACCGTTTTCAAACAAACAAAATCACTTTCGCATATTCATGACATCGTAATAGGGAACTTGAAGATTTTCAGTAAGTAAGCCAAAAAGTTATCTTTAGTCTTCCAATCATATTACGTAAGTAGGTGTACCAAACGCTAAATTAAGCTCTTGTCTGAACCAGAATTTTGAGTCAAAATGATTAATTGAATGTAATTGTAAGTTACGCTAGAACTATTAGTTATTCAGTCAGTTACGACTAGACACATTTTCTAAGATAAATGTAGATGTTACAAAATCTGCGAGCTCATCATGATAAAGTAAGGTTTACTTCAGTAACCAGAGTATGAATGATATTTAACTACTTAGCAATTGGTTAAGATTAACAATTATAAACGTCGCTCATATTTCTAAACCTAGATGAGTCCAGTATTAACTTGAGCAGGACCGACATGACCTTTCTCCGGTCGTGTCGGATTGCCGTCTCATGGGGCTATGAGAGTGAAGGAATAGTGAATGCACCTGTGTCCGCGCAAATGCTTGTGCTCTATAATATGTCCTGCGCAGTTGGCTAATCTTCTTACATAAGAACAGCCGCCGTAGAAGATAATCGGCATCAGGACAATAGGAGGACATCATCAACTTGAGTAAAAACACTGAAACAAACTGAAGGGTTAAATACTTTTAAAGACATAATTGTAGGTATATCAGTGTATTATGGATGAACATGAGGATAGGAGGATAAAACTATCATGCTTGAGTATACGTATTACATTGATTTCAAACTCAAATTTATTACGCTACCTGCACTATAAAATCAAATAAATTACTTAGGAAACTCGCTGTAGGTAAAAAGGAAATTTCTAGAGAGAACAACAATAACAATTAACGTGTGATGAACATTTATAATGCTGAGTGGTGTAAGTAGCCGCCTCACTTAGCCAAACTTTGTTAAAACTGTGTTATAGTTTCAAACACATTTTAGTTCTCAAGATGACACTACCGTAACATCCCAGAATGGTGTGGTGAAGATGAAAGCTAACCTTAAAGCCAAAACTATAACCATTTTAAGCTAAGTTTATCGATAACTGAACGTCAGTTTTCTTAAAACAAGTGTTTACTATGAATTTTCACGTTAAGTAAATAGTTTTAATTTTTCTTTGGTGCAAAAGGGCCTTAATATAGTATCCTAAATCTACGTATCTTCCTTAAAGAACTGTTGATATTTTAGGTATTGATTACTGATTTAAAAAACGTATAAAATGCACAACGATTTCATTGCAGATAACGTTAATATCGCGACAGATTTTGGCAACAAGAACTACCCTCTTTTGGCTTTTGGCTGTTTGCCTTACACTATGTCCAAAACCCAGTCAAAAGCAGTAAAAAAAGCAATTAAGCATTGAGCAAGTAAAAATAAGTTATGATAATAATGTAAATAATTTTAGAGTTCTACACGTACATTAACAAAGTACGATTAAGCCCGGCCGCAGACATTCGGTTTCCGGATTCGGTTTCCTGATCAGGAATTCGGATTCGGAAACCGAAATGCTTTTTTTTCTTACAAAATGTTTACAAGAGCGCACACGATCTTACTTTTTACAGAAGGAAAAAAACCTGACATTCGGTTTAAAATTTTCTCAGTGCGTTCGGGTACTCAGAACGGAATAAAACTTAATGACGTCATTCCGAACGCAGCGCTCGCGAACAATTTGGTTCGACCGCCGCACACACACGGAAATTTTCATTCAGAATCAAGGTAGCCCTGTTCCGAATGGACGTGTATCAGAGCATTCAGAGCCCGCGTGTGGCTTGCTTTTTACATGTATATGTTTTTATTTTTGTATTAAATATTATTTTAAAAAATCCTGTTTATTTAACAACTAACACACGTACACATATTTAAATAAATAAACACCTAAAATAAGGCGTTTTTTTTATTTCTCTTCTTACTGTCTTCTATGCCTATATGAAATTCATAAAAGGATTTAATGTACTTTCTATAAATACTTAAATAATTCCTCTCGGTATGCTCGTAATTTAGTTATTTTAACATAGAATTAACTTTCGGATATTCTTTGAGCATTCGACGGGTGTATCCAGTAAGGTCGTTTCCTCTTTTTCTTGTTTAGCGCCAGTAAAAGTTCAACAGCAATCAATTCGTCATAGTCCATGATGTCGTGCTTTCAATATAGTTCCTCTTTACGTACTGGACATGTCCATTTCGAATAAAAAAAAAACCGGAACGTGTGCGCTAGTAACACGGAATCCCGAATCTGAATTCCTGAGATCAGGAAACCGAATCCGGAAACCGAATGTGTGCTTCCAGGCTAATTGGTGAAAATAATTATCAAAAGCGCCGCAACTGGCAATCTATTATTATGTCAATGAAGAATATTACCTATGGAAAACATTAACTTACTCAAAATGATGGACCATTGTTTACCTACCAATTTTTCCGAGCGCCTTTTCCGCCGATTTCCCGTCACCAAATCACTTCGAAAAATGCAAAGATATGCGTCTACAGTAGCTATAGGCATTTTGGGTATTTTCCTGTGCCTCACTTTACTGAAGAATGAAAAAAAAACGAAAAATTGTTGTTGGCACGTGTAAAAATTTGTAATAAAATATATAGAAAATATTAATTTAGGACATGAAGATCAATTTTTCGACGCGCTTTGTTAGTTTCAACTTTTCTTTTTTTATGTAAATATAGGTTTAGTTTGTTTTAAAACATAATGTACAGATTTTAAAGAAAAATAAAGCCAGGAATTTAGGACAGTCACAGTAACCCGAAAACTAACTTGATTATCAGGTGAAACCAACTGACCCACAACCAAAATTCGATATTCAACTCCAATCGCATTGATCGACGTTTATTTACACAACGGTGACGTAAGCAATCTCCAGCCGCTGAATTATAGGCGAGCAACTGCTGTTAATAAAACAGAACCAATATTCCTTATTGAATCTCAGTAACTGCCCAATAAACGTTCCACTCGCCCCTTATACTGACAGCAAACTAATAAAAAGTACCGAGGCCACTTCAATGTAAATTCCTAAGCTTTATGTGAATATGCCACCGGATTATTCGTAATTTCCATGTTCTCGGAATGGAATGGAAGTGATAAAAATGCGTTTATTATTGTATTGCATGCATTGTTGTGAAGATTGCGGGAGAGGAGTATTTGTTATAGCAAGCAACGGTGAACATGAAAAATGGCTTTAACAATTTGTTTGTGGACTTATTGTCAATTTGCGAGCAGTGCAATTGAGCAGAGGATCTTTGATGAAAAATATGATGAGATGAGAGATTAAATACTTACCTAGTTTCGATTCCCATAGTTCGTGAAACTGGTTTATCCACTAGGGATTATTAAATTAGCCGTATGTCGAGATCCGTTAGTGCCAAAATTACCTAGAACTCTACCGTAACAGCTTTATCGGGAAATACCGGTATAAATATATGCGGAAAACAGATATGATGTTAATGTTAGGTACATACGTTATCATAAAAAACTGACCTGCACCCCAACTAAAGGAAAGGCTAATTACCCCGGCAGTGATACAGAATTCTTGGCAAGCATTCAAATAAACATTGCATAATTTTTGTAATGTTCATATCTGTTAGGCAGACATTATGAACTAAAAATATTTTATAGGCCTATCTTTCGACGCCGCAGTGTAAACTTAAAAGATTAATTCCCAACATTTTTTCTACATTATTTCTCGCAACTGCGATTCTCAACAATGTTTTGAGTTTTCTTTTCTTTTTTCTCCTCAAGGTTAGGTTTTTTTTGAGGCATCTCATTATTATTTAGTGTGCAAGCCACATCTCTGCAACCAAAATGACGGACAAAGAAAGAAAGTATATGAAAGTTACCTTGATACCTACATAATTCTCAAAATAAGCAAACTGGGCTGTGGGCTAGCCGTAATGAACTACAGGAGGTAGAATATATATAGGTATACGGGTCATACTTGTATATTGGTACGTATATGCATATAAGTAGAAAGTCATCGAACAAAGTGGACTAACTGACTAACCAGAAGAAAGCTTCAGCTTCAGGATCAATAATTTGAGCAGGAGATAAGGAATTCGTCAGAGTGCTTAAAAATATTATTATTATGAACTTATGTCCAGATTACAAAGGCAAAATTCCTATGAATAATTTTATAATAGTGTTTATTATATTGCAAAACAAAGTTCCGTGTTTAGAACCGTTAAGATACAAAGAGATATTTAAAACAACTCCGCGTATCTATGTCAACGGAGCGATTTTGCTAAAAATAAACGCTCTGTAGGCACAAACAGAATCTATTTTACACATACATGTTATTGCCCTCGTTGGCCCTCGTTAAATAGTTCTCTGTCCGAAATTCCATACAGGTAAAGTAAACAAATATTACGCAACTCACTTTGTTTTTACGGAACTCACTTTTGTTTTTTAATTAAAGCTCGTAAATGTATTCCGGGAATCTCGCGTGCGAGTATCTTATTGACACGCTGGCATCCGTATTTACGTATTTCACATATAAAGACAGAAAAACAGTCACTACGATTTTTATAAAGCCTTTAGTAGTGACCCACGTGTGTTTCTAATAATCCTGTCAAAAAACAAAGCAACGTGATCCAAACACGGCTATTTCTGAACGAAACTTGATCGATCAAATTAATTTCATCTTCAAAATGACGTACAATTCGATCAGACAACTCCTGTTACGTAACTTATCTTATTTTTTTGATGTTCACATTTAATCTTATAAGTAAAATTCTATTAATATAGACGTTTTATTTTCTAGGTTATCTCTTTTCTATTGTGCTAAGAGAGGTACTTCTTGAGGGCAATAAAGAGGCCGCACATTAAAAGTAGATACATTTGTTTACGCACGAAGTATTAAAATGTGCACTTATTTCTTTTTACTGGCACATCACAAACTGAACTGCCTATACCTATTCCATTTTTTATTCTGTTCTTAGATTCAAATATTCTTAGATTCAAATATTCTTAGCTCGTAATTCAAATGAAGAATTAATTGAAATCTTTAGTAGAGTAACTATAGAGTACTGCGCTGTCTATGGAACATGGTTTCCCACCAGCTCAAATTATACCGGCCAGGAGTGTAATAATCTGCATATTTCATTTATAATTTGACATGAGTAAATTCTATAGATACTCATGTATATTTTAGAAGAGAAAAGAGTACATTTAATTTCCTAATCACTGAAATAAATGTGTGGTATTTTCCGTAGAACATTGTGCCAAAATAGAGCAACAAATTACGTGCCTATTGCCGACAATACGTGACTTTAATACGCAAGAAGCTTTACCTATAATTGCCCAAACAACACAAATAAACAGAAACCATTGCATGAACACTAATTATATGTAATTAGGATTTATTTGCGTTTAGATGTTAATAATTAGTAAATTTTAATAACAGACGACTAAGCGTAAATATAATTTCACAATATGTATTTTAATGACGATTTCCCATTTTTCTTTAAGAACTTAAAATAACAAATTTAAGTTTACTGTATTTTAATCTATTTCAGTTAACAATGAAACTGAAACCATCTTTTTTTTCATAATTAAGCCAAAAAGCTGTTTATCCCCGTTTATGTAAAAAAATAATAATTTGGTAGTGAACTATGAATGAGTTCTATATTTAGTTAGTATACTATATTCCTATAGTATATATATTCCTTCACCCAACAAACAAAAAATCCTCTCATAGTGGCTAAAAATGCCAAAAATAAATTTCTTATATGAGCCGTATTAACGCTAATAAGGGTGCGTTTGGGCACAAATTACAAGAACAATAACCTCAAACCCCCCTTATATTTGCTTTATTGTCAGCTTATTTTTCTTATATATACTTTATTATAGCAAGCGATAAGGGAGTCAAACTAATAAAAGCTAAAGGATTTGCTCTTAAAAAGCCAACCAACCTTATACATGTTTTATAATGGCGAGCAACAAGGGGGTAAAACTTATAGCAGCAAGACAAATTCTATTTTAAAGCTATTCGCCTTAAAATCAGTGTTTGGATTCTGCAACAAGTGTTTTGTTGAGTGATTTTTCACAGTTTGGCAGCGTCAACGAATATTTTAAAGAAAACAAGAACCATGATTAATTTCATTTATTTTTCTTAGTGTACCTGAATCCGAGAGTATATTGTGCTTGTTTATTGAGAAAACTTTGTGGGAATTCAAACGTATGATAAAATGTGGTACAAAAAGTGTAATTATATCAACGCGCCCTTGAATTTGAGTAGTTTTGACGTAAAAATGGGAATAATTATTACGGCATGTTTTTTATGACGCTTTTACAAGGGTAATATCATTCTCACAACGTCTATTAGAAGTCTATAAGGTTATAAGCTCTGTAATGGCAACATTTATTCCATCTGCTATCGCCATTTTATCTACCGTTAGGGTTCCTTTCATCATTCCGTAGCTGTATTAATATTAGCTATATTACATTTTAGGTATTATCACAAATTGTTCACAATGGTCGTATTTACGGAGATTTCACTGTTCAAAACAAGAGATGGCCATGGAATTTGACACATTTTATCGTACGAAGAAAATGTTTTCATTGCAAATATCAGACTTTGTCAAACATACCTTCACACTAAACTTTGTGATTGGTCGTGAAAAAATAGAAGTTTTGCTATTACTATTCACCTTCTTGTTTTGTCAAAATTGTAAAGAGTATTTGATTTATGATCTTTATTGAAGATGAATGTGAAAATTGTAATCCATAATTTTATTACACATTTCTCAGTAGTAATAAAAAATTTCAATACCAAGCAATGGAAAATAATTATTACTAGGTAAATGTAAATAAATAGATATTTTAATAAATAGATTAATAAATAGATTGTAATATTTTTAATAGATCACTCAAAGCCATTGTGAAATATTATTTTTTACTGCCCAGTTTTTGACATCACCACCGATATCCATCGTATTCAACTCAAATTTAGTTGAAAATGTATGTCTTCTTCACTACCACTACCGTTATATTCTTCTTGATTGGTTTCCTGTACTTCATTGTCATCTTCCATATAATCATTGACGGAACCCTCAAGTGATTTGTTGGCATCGGGTTGTCATTTTGTAGTATTATTCTCGAAGCAGTAGAAGTGGTATAAGAATATTTTAATATGACCATCTAGAGAATAAGACCTTTTTAATGACTATGTAAGAGATTATGGATTGCGTTCATTCTTGTAAAGACCATATAAAATGCAGAATATTGTTTGTTGGGTAGACATCTTATGAAATTCTCCTATGAGTTTAAAAGTATCATAGTTAGCTTATGCATTACTATTATAAGAACAGTTAGCCAAATGAAAAGCTTTTATAAGGTTTTGAATATTATAAGGCTTAAAAGCATTGTAAATGCGCTTATGAGAATAACACATTTTCAATCCTTATTATAATCATGTAATTTGGACTTGTTATGGTTAACCCAACCAAATTATAAGAGTAAAGGTAATATTAGCCAAATCTTCTTATATTGTGCCATAATAAGGAACATTGACATAATGAAAGCGATTTTAAAGCAACTATAAGAAATTAGACCTTAAACATATAATTTTATAAGAGTAGTTTGTTTGTTGGGCAGTTGGTCGTAAATTCTAGGGACTATTAACAACCAATTTGTCATGTCCCAGCTGTCATGCTTGTTTGCCAAAACAAAACATCACAGTTCATGTAAAATTATAATGTACACGTTGATATAGTTACCTATGCTATCATTCAGAATATGTTTTATGGCTTTATTTTTTTTCTTTTATTGAAAAATATATGCTATTTTACTATGTTGACAATTCATGATTAATCATATAAACGGTCCATTACTAAAAATCTAAAAGAGCCTCTTAATGTTTTCCAAGCTACATTTATTCATGTTTTTACTATAATTTGTATGATCAATCTACTTTTCGTAGTAACAGCAAGTAAATAAATACATATACTTATATTATTTCGTAGATATTTTAACATGTAGTTTGTAGCTCAGGTAATATCAAATACTGCCATTACCGACCATATCACTGAAAGCGATCTCTATCAATACATTCGAAACGAAACCTTTTATTACTGTTTTCAGGGAAATTCATCCAAAATCAAACACATATTACTTATGTATTTCATTTTTTCATCGCACTACGACCAACGACAACCGCGTATTCTGTGTAAAAAAACGCTATTAAATATCTAATTATAACAGGATCGTTGGCAGCCGTCGATACTTGCTATTTCTACACTATACGAATATGAGACTTTCAAAACAATCACTACTCTTAAACTTCCGAACTGTAATAATCTAAAGCAATTAAAAAAAGCGTTGCTTTTGAGTTTCATAGGGTGCGCTCAATTCCTTTTTACTTAAGATATGAAACAAAAAAATTAAGTTACAAAATGTTCTTGCCAACACTTTCCCCACTTATATGTTTAACTAAGAAGCTTATAAATTATTCTATAAAGTATTTGTAGGGCACATTGAGCTGCCCAAGGATATGTTGCTTGGCGGTATTTGTAGGCATCCGTTCAGCAATGTATAGCAATAGGCCGAGATGATGTTATTAATATATGAAAGCCGGACATAAGTCTAAAACAGGGGCCATATTTTTCAGTCTCAACCTTGACGCATCCAACTGCTACCTTCTCTTTCGTACATATATTTCACTGTAATTTATCACCTATTCATTCAAATGTAAGATAGATTAGCTTGATGAATGTTACAGCTGTCGCTATCACTTACAAAGGTCCCGTATGACTTGAGTGCACAATGCAATCTAGCTTAGTACATCAATCTTAGCACATAAATTAACAAGACAAGCTGGACTGATGTGATTGCACCAATCAGGCTAATCGTGATTAAGCTTGACTTGGTTAGCGTTTGAATTTGGACTGTCTGGTATAAACTGAAGGAGTATTAAATGAAACTTTTTCGAATAATGGAACGTTGTCGGTTAGAAACTTATGTCTGTGAACTTAGACGAAATTTAGTCTGACCTAGTAGGTATTTTAACTGAGTTTAGTGAGTACTGTGAAAGTAGCCGCTATTGGTTAGCACATAATCGGGTGAGAATTGAGAACATCATAAATGTGCTTACAAAAACATAACATGTTGGTGGCTGGGTTTAACTTATACCTATGCAACCGGATTTCTGATGATAAATAACAAATGGATTTTTCATGTGAAATTCAGTAAAAGCTCTAATAGGTTCCGATTTCGAATGAAGGCTGAATGTGATTTAAAAAATTATTAAATTTTAAAAGCTCTATCTACTAACTACTTGTATGGAGAGAGACTTAAATGTACAGTTAATTTTTTCGAGTGCTTGCATGGAGCTACATTATATATTACGTCTTTGACCCCAAATAGCTTGGTAAGTACATGCTATAAGATGAAAAAATAGAGGCCTAGGCTTTCACAACCTAACCAGTTGATGTTAACAACAGTATTAGGTACTATTTATATCTACATGCTACTAACCACAACAGATCCTAACTCACTAGCCACAACTACGATCTAAAGCTACGAGGGTCTTTCCACAATTTAGAGAACTGACGCTTTCTCTAATTTATATTACCCTATACAACTTTCAGCTACATTTAGCCGGGCCCAACAATTGGCTGACCGCACTGACCTGCAAACAAAAGAAAAATGTGTTAATAACGTTATTGTACCTACTCTGAAATATTACGTCATAGTTCGCGTAATGAGGTTTTACAGCGTTCGTCGTTACTTCGTCTTAAACCTCAGAAATGCAAACTTTCCTAAAATAATGTATTGCGGTTTGTTGACGAAACGGCACATCACGTCCTATTTCGTCCTTGTCGTTGAAATGTTAAGATTTTTTACAGCAAACGACTGACAACTACCCGCTAAAGATGACGTTTAAAATCGAACGACGGATTTTTGTCGCTCAGACACAATGTGCCTCCCGTCTAAGCTCGGTTTTGCACCGCGCGGCAAAAAATCGTCAGTGTGAAGGCTCCGTTATTGTACAAATCAATGCTACGTAATACTCCAAGTTTAGAAGTCATTCTGCCCGTCCTTTTGTTTGTCTGTCTGTCGCGTCATTGAAGTCTTGCAGTGCAATTTAAATAAAACCATGTAAAATGCCAAATATAGTATTCCTCTCTTCCAAGTCAAGGAAACTACTACAAACCCAAAAAAAACGAAGCTTTATGATAGCCTGACATAAACGAACTATGAACTCAGTTACTGTGGAGTTTTATCAAAAGCCGTTCGATAGTTCTCATGAAAAGTAACAAACGTTCACATACAAACTAATAAAACTTTCACGGTTCATATTAAGCAAGTTTTGAGTTTTTATTTTTAGGTTTCCATACCAAAGGAAGCCGCGTCTGATCGTCTGTCACCAAGTTGTATCTTATGAACGATAAAAGATGGACAGTTGTTTTCTCAAATGTATTTATTTCTGTTGCCGCTAAAGTAACAATCTATATTATATAAAAGAAAGTCGTGTTAGTTACACCACATAACTCAAGAACGGCTGAACCGATTTAGCTGAAAATTGGCAGGGAGGTAGTTTAGAGCCAGGAGAAGGACATAAGATAGGATAGGACATAGGAGTTTTTGTCACCACCCAGCTCCGGGATGCAGTTATCTCGGGACGCGGGTGAAACCGCGGGCGGGAAGCTAGTTAGAATAAAAAATAATATTTTATTAAGCTCCCCTACAAAAACGTGACTCTTTTGCTCGTTTTATAATACCGAACCCTTCGTGCGCAATACCGACTCGCACCTCGCCGGTTTTTCTAGAGGTGGTACTAGAGGTAGTAGCCACACTCGTGACTTAAAAGTATGTATTCTCTTAACTTAATCATAATTTATGGGCTACTTTAAGGACCGCTAATTGGCCAGCACTTTGATTTATATTAGTTACACAAAGTCCGAAGTCGTTTACCTGAGGTTGAGAAAATAATAATGACACAATAAAGTTATTAACCTATACTGACCTATAGTCCCGTTCATTCTGTCGCTTTTGTTACTCTCCACTATTACTGTATTGTAAACTGTACAAGTATAATTACGAGTACTTTTATAAGTATATTATATGTCGCACTAATATATTCAATTGTTTGTTACCTCTTCACCCGTGAATAAAGCTTATTTATCAGAATAAAATAGGCTTTTATCCAGTTCTGGGTAAAACTGTGTTCCCTCGGGAAACCGATAATACCATAGGTGGAAGCTGCTACAGGAATAATTTCAACTGTTGACACAATGTAGGAAATCAGAGTTGGTCGATTTATTAGTGAAAACTACTACTAATAAATATATAACGGGTGATTTTTTGCTGGTCTCTTTTTGGCAACACTGTTTTTGACAGATCACGCGTGAATCGTGTCTTGTGTCATTATCAAACTTGTACAGTTTGGTCTATTATTTATCCATGAATTGACTCACGAACGAACACGCTTGCAAATTATTGAATTTTACTATCAAAATGCATGCTCGGTTAAGAGAGTGCATCGCGCACTTTTTCCAATGTATGTTTTTTTTTACCCAAATTGGAAGAATTGGACATGCCTGACATGTGGTTTCAACAAGACGGTGCCAATGCCACACGACACGCGAAACAATGGCCCAATTGAGAGCCGCCTTCGGTGAACAGTTTATCTCACGTTTTGGGCCCGTCAATTGGCCGCCTAGATCGTGTGATCTAACGCCTTTGGACTATTTCTTGTGGAGCCATGTTAAGGCTCATGTCTACAGGGATAAACCAGCAACGATTGGGCGCCAATATTGAAGTATTTATTCGTAATGTACCGGCTGATATGTTGGAGAGAGTGTGCCGAAATTGGGCCTTGCGAATGGGCCATCTAAACCGGAGCCGCGGCCAGTATTTGCATGAAATCCTCTTCAAACATTAAATTATATTGATCGTTCTATCGATTCTAATAAAGATTTCATCAAACTTTTCAATTTTTTTGTGTTTTTTCTGAAAATCAAATCCTATACCTCTTAAAAAATCACCCGTTAGTATAGTACCGTGATTAGATATTGACGAACAATCGTTTCTAGTTTATATTTTACATAGTTAAACTCAAGTAAAATCTCCTTTTAAGGCCTAGTTTTATCTATCAAATAGTTCTTACTATCCATTACTATATATTTACCAATTAGTACTTTTACGTTGATTATCTTAAACTATTTCTACTAATTGAGATATGGAAATATGAAATATAAAATCAGAGAGAAAATCCCCACCTTAATTTACCTATTTATCTAAAGGTCAATAAACTCCTTATTCATATGCAAATAAATTATTCACATGCATCCAACGTGGACCTCTAAATATCGATATTTTACGTTGCATGCGCTCCATCTTACCTACGCCATTGATAGTAAGACCTACTGAAAGAAAATCCGCTTATACACTGGCTGAATACGTTTTGCATACCCACTTATATTAGCTACAGGGATCATCTTTTACACACTCTTGCGAAGTATATCTTTGCTACCTTCTACGTACTTTTTTGATACAAATAAGCTAATGCTTTTGCCCCACCTTTCAAAACTCATACATGAAAGCATGTGTCGAAACAAATGAACGTCTAACACAATGAAGTCAATCAACCCGAATGGCCCCGACTGTCTCCGAATAGTTCCGAAGACCAAAGGGCAACCATTTATGCTGATTTCAATTATGTGCTTCCAACCTTTCAGTGATTGAATTATAACGTATTCGAGATTCCGAACCACGTGAGATGAATCTAGGTGATATTTGTGTGAGAATAGATGAATGATATTATCCTTTAGTTAGTCTGTTTGCTTTGTCAGTTAGTTGAGTGAGATGAGAGTTGAATGGTACTCGTAGTTTGCGCGAATTTGCTTTGTAGTTGGATTGGTTCCTGTTAAATTGTATAATAGAACTATGTATGCAGTCGAATGTCCTTTGTGCAAAAGAGCATTCATATAACGGATACCTATACCTATGAACGTTTCAGCTATACATATATATAGCTAGTATTTAAGTTTCAAGAGCTGGATATTAGCCTCGTAACAATGAAAAGTCAAATTCAAAATGAAGTCTAAAACTAACTTTTACCAAACAATTTTAATCAAAACCATGACACAGCTACAAACTTGTAGTTAAATGTGAAAATGCATCAACGGTCGCTGTTTTTACATTATTTAAATGAGTTGGGCAGAGAACCGTGAACTGACATGATGATTCACGTTGTTCACGCATTTTTATGTTTCCCCCTTTTATATTAATGAGAAAAAACTTTCTTTGCCTTGATGCTGATGAGAGAAATATCTCCGAGGTAATAAAAATGGACAAACATTGTGTTAGCATGTCATATTTACATCGTGAAAAGTTAGATTGTACAATATTATTCGTATAAGTAAATCTATTTCAGTCAATCAGTTTATAAATAGTACTAGCAAAGCACATTAACTTCAAATAGGAATCTTATCGTAACAATTTATGCATTTAATACCTAGAGTGGAGAGTGCATGGCTTCTAAGCACGCGAGCTTACAAATGAACGTCTTTATACCCATGTTCGACATTCAATGCTCGTTAATAAAGGCGGTGCAATGTTTGCTCAGTAAGTGGACCGCTAATGGGTACTACGGACTGACAAATAGACGCTTCTAACGTCTTACTCATAGAGGGTCCAAGGAACAAAAGACGAGCGGTATAAATATTCCAGCACGTGTATTACAATGAGTAAGCGAATACCCTCCCACATGACTCCTTTCTTTTTGACGGGAATAAAGGCGGTTTAATGAATTCGGTATATTTGGGATCCTGTCCTCGTTTAGGATATCATTAAAGTCATTAGATATGGATCAGATGACCTCAAGACGATGAAAATAGATGAACTCCAAGATTGAAAAAAACATTGAGTTGGAAAGAAAGTAAGATTAATTTCTCTTCAGTAAAATTTATTAGCAGATTGGAAGGATTTACATAATTGTCGAGGTCGCACTTAGTGCTAAGGGACTCTTGGGCAATCTCCTAAAAGCATTGATTTGAATTCGCCTGAGTGTAGTCGATACGTGTCTAGAATAGCAATTATTTAAGGAAAGTGAGAATACGCTTCTAAGACCTTTATATTACTTGAAGAAGACGTAATGACTGCCACGTGCGGTGACTAAGAGCAGATTCAAATAACTACTCGATTTAATAGAAACATTTATTAATTTAACAGCTTTTGAAATGTTAATTTATATTAACAGCTTTTACCAAACGTTTCATCCGCTTTCTAAAGTAACTCCCGCACCTAAATAAAAAAAAAGTTGCCATTATGTCATTCTGATACATAAGCGATATTACCTATATTGCTATATACAAACTTTCCCGTTTATAATATAAGCAGAATAGGAATAAGTACAAATAAAATTAAATAACTATAACTGTCTTCGGTCCACGAATGCTGACTTTTATGGCAACAAAAGTATGACATTGTAACTCCACTACAAAATGTACATAACCGAAGTATGCTCCACTTGTGCGCGCCAAGTAAATATGATGTGTCACAAGTCGGATAGAAAGCTTTTAAATTAATTTGAGTTGTTCGTCTCCAGTATTTTATGTCAAGCAATATTGCTTGTATTGTTAGCAGCGTGAATTTATGAAGCAATTTGGTCTCTAACTCAGCTTTTTGCTGTGTGAATTACTAGCTGTTTTGGTTTCACCTGCGTCCTGGTTGATTTCTACCCGTACCCGAAGAAAATATAGCCTATATTACTTGGGGATAGTGTATCTTTCCAACAGTGAAAGAATTTTTCAAATCAGTTCAATAGTTTCGGAGCTCGGACACAAACAAAAAAGTTTCCTCTTCATTACATCAGTAAAGGTAGAACTATAGATTTCGACTATCCGTGATAAGAATACAAAAGTAAACTAGGTTTCTACAGGTGACGATCAATCGAAAATGTACACCAACCAAGGTCAGCCGATCATTAAAATTTCGGCCATCGATCGAACAGCCATCTTTACTGCGTTGTTACAGTAAATTACATACACAGCATATTTTATTACTTTCCTGTGACCATGATTACCACATAATAAACGCCTACACGCGTCCTTAATGCTGAGAAACTGGCTTTGAATAAACTTCATAAAACTGATTAAGAGAAACAATTCACGTTGCATACCTACCTATAAGAAAACGTCTAGAGCTGGTTATTTCCACTGAAACTGTGTATTGAACCCCCTACGCAGATTACTTAGAAAAAGTGTGATCATGTATCTATATGTCTATGACTTCTCGATCGGTCCTTCTCCTCGATCGGTCTGCGTGTCTGTTTGTGGCAACGAAGCAGCAACCATAGCTTATAAATTCAATATCGCAGCTGTTATTCAACCACAATCAAAAATAAAGTTCTTCATTTCAGATGTCCTTTTCGTCCGTGAAAGTCCTGGGGCACTATCAAATAATGAGAAATATCTTCGAAAATTGCCAACACCCACAGCGATCCCACGCGAGTGACCTGCTTCCAGCCCCGAACGTCTAGCGCAAGACTATTACAATATCTTATTTACATAAGCGAATTACAACTTGGAAAAATGAGATTTAGAAGCTGTGGGCACTAAATGAACAGTGGGCGTCCGGCTGCTAAAGTTTCAGATGAAAAAAGGGTTTTAGGGTTCCGTAATCAAGGAATAAAATCCCTTTTGCTGACGCCTAGACGGGTCCCCTATTACAAATACTCCACGTTCTTCGTTGTCCGTCTGTCTGTTACTAGGGTGAATCTTATATACCATGATGTACCTACATATTTCTGTTGATGCCATAACAACTAATACCTTATTATTAAAACTATAATCATCTTGGGGGCTCTCATACAACAAACGTGATTTTAGCTCTTTTCTTAGAAAATGGTACAAAACCTTTCGTTCGCGAGTCTGATTTTCACTCGGCCGGTTTTTTTTTGTAAAGTGACGTGGACAATTCCGCCCCTTGTGGGTTACACCACACTACGCGAGCTAATGAAAACGCCTCTTGTGTCCTTTTGCGTTATTTATAATAAATGTGGCCGCTCTTCTTTGAAACATTACTCTTTGGTGCAAGATTAAAAGGAATCCCTTTTACTTGCGAAGCGACTTTATTTTAGCTATTTGGCTTTTGAGAATTTTCAAACAAACATGAATTTATGGAATAACTTGTTTAGAATGCGTCGTGCTAGCAATATCTTATTTTTATTCTGCTCTTTTGACAATTTACGTATCGTTTAAATATCTGAGATTGATGTTAACCTAAACCTAATATAGTTGGGACTTAACCTGTTTTATGTCGCTATTTATAAATCAATAGAAAATCAATTGTACCTCGTGTATTTATCTGACAAACAACGGGTTAAATCGCCTAGCTGAAGAATACGAAGCTGTATGATTCTAAAGAGTGGGATTTAGTCAAATAAAGTTTACATAAATACAAAACCTCTATATGACATGCCATACAATAAATTAACACTAACACTGTTGTTATACAAACGGACAGCAAAGAAACATGCTTAACCAAGCTTTAGCCTAGACACGAACTAACCCTAAAATGAACAGACAAAGCCACTATTCTCATTAACCGCAAGGGCTTGGTCCGATTGACTCAAAGCGACGGTCGAGTGTTACCCGAAAGCAATCACCAAAGTACTTGCTAACTTCGTTGAGATTCTGGGCGTCACTATAATGTTGATGAAGTAAATTTGATCATTCCGCCTACTGTGAATTTGATATTGAAAACCAATTAGGTAGACTAAAATTAAAATAAATAAACCCGCCCTTAAACTTATACTTACCTCATAAAAAGTATCCTATGAAGTCAAACCACAACTGTTTGTGGGTCTTAGAATATAATAATTTATGTACTTTATCTTTTATAGTAAATAAACAATACATCAAAATACGGTTGAGCATACATAGATGTCCAAGTTTTAACACTCAACCAGCTATTACATCTCTAAAAAGTCGATGAGATAAACTGATACAATATTCTGAACTAAAAATATCCACCCCAGCCAAATTGCCGAACATCGATTGAATAGATAATGCCATGAAAAGAGGTAGAACCTCAAATTAAATAGATCCAGAAGAGATTTCCCAGCGGTTACATAATTGAGCGGAATAACCTTCTAAGCGCATCTCACCTCGAATGCTGTAAAGTTCATAATTAAATTCGCTGTTTGATTACGGATAACACTGGTAAATGGGTAACATAGAAGAATGAGTCAAAGAAATGTAGTTAGGAATGTTTGAAAAACAGTATGGCTCGAAAGAATGCTACTTAACGTTAATCTGAGAAGTGGTATAGAAGAAAAAAATGCGAAGCGCCGACCCAAAATACAAAATTGAAAAAAAGTGTGATATAGAACTACGTGTCTATAGTCTAGAACAGTAATATGTCAATCTGATCTGACAGTTAAATAGCTCGTAGGTAGGATCGCACACGTGAAAAAGTCTGACAAGCCACTATCATTTCACAGTGTTTCATAATTGACGAATGACCTTCTAAAACCCTTTCAGAAGAAAACAATCAAAACAACAACAAATCTACTTTATACGCAAGTCATAGTTTTCCATACTTGAAATACTAGAAGCATTCGTAGCGTAAATAAAAAGCAAAACGGCAGCTTCGGTCAGTTGGCACCATGCCATTTGAGCCTGACCTCCGAACTTTAAGCTCACAGTTTTCGCCAAAATTGTATCTAGAAACAGGCGAAAGGAAGCCTAGATTTTTAAACGGGCCTTTATAAAATAAAGCCTTCTAAATTAAGGAACAGACTGGACTTGGAGAAAATGTTACTGGTCCAACAAATTAAAAAGAAGTTGGACAAATTAAATTAAAAGAGTAACTTTATTTTCTGAATATTCTAGACAGTCTGGTAGCGATATCATAAAGGAGTAGTTTGTTTTTTGTTCTGTTTTTTCCACCACCGGAAAAAAAAATTGCCTACGTATTATTCCGCTGTATACGCTGTCCCCATTATAAAGTTTCATCAAAAACCGCTCAATAGTTTTTGCGAGAAAGAGCAACAAAGATTCACACATCCCAACTTTCACGTTTCATTAGAGTGTTAGAATGATAAGAATAGCATTAAGAAAGCGAATAATTACCTCAAGTACCGCCCAATACGTGTCTTCCTAGCTTTCAAGATAATAACTTATGCATAACCATTGAAAGGTAGCTCGATAGGTTAGTTACGGACGATTAAGGAAATGGAATGGTTTCCTTCATTTGACCCATTACGAGTGAAGGAAATCGACTCGATTTCTCGAAGGAAAAGTTCTGCTTTATAATCGGTTTTGTTGTGTAGATAAAGGTATGTAAGGTTAAACTTTGAGATATAAAAGTCTAAAGCGATCTCGTAGCTTGTCAGTAAAGGTTTGCATAGACCCAAAGATTGTAAAACTAATGAATTAAAACTTGTGTAATTATGATATAATTTTTAACTTGGCTGGCCATCTTGATAGTTAATCAAATAATCAGTTTACTACACAAACTCAATTCATTCAATTTTAATTATTTTATACATACCTTCCAAAAAGCTACTCATCCAACCACTTCTCCTAAAAAGTACCTATACTAAACTTATAGAGCACTTGATAAAAATGTGCACCTATTTGAAAATCAAAACACCAACGCTGATTTTCCCTCTTATCGCCATCGTCGTGCACAGTAACAGCATCGTCTACTCTAATGTACTCTTTATAAAAATACATACACACGTATAAGACCTAAGATACACAGACTACAAACTTTTAGTCGGCCGATAGTTTGTTTGATAATCAGTATGAAGATGAATTTTAGTAAGCACAACGATCAGGTTTTTGGCCGGTATCTGACCGACTAAAAACTTTGATCGATATCACGATTTTATAAAAAAACGAAATCCTATCGCCGAGCAACTGTCGGCCGATTATTTAGTCTGCAGTTTGCAGGTAGGTGAATAGCTATTCACAGTATTCACTATTACTAGCTACTTGATAGCGTTGAATGAATAAAATCTTGGTTCCATAAGTAGAATGCGTGAGGCGCATAATTTTCTCCCTTCAATCGGATTACAGAAAAGAATAATTCATTGAAACGTATTGTTGTGAACGTGCTGTTTTTCAATTGCAAAAATAATAATATTTCTTTGCAATTTACACTCTGATTCTATGCATAGAGTTGTCTTGTTGTTTTTTCTTATTACCAACCTTAGTTCACAATGTTATAGTTATCGGCACGGATATTGAGCTCTCGGCGGAAGAGTGGGGATCGCTTTGCGCACTGTACACATAAGGCAATAAACCAATAAATCGCTTCTGCGCAGGTGAAGGTCAGGGCTCAATATCCGTGCCGATAACTATATATTAGTCTATGCTGAAACTGATTAAGAATGCTGACGGTGAGTAGGTACTTACTACTATCATCGCTCTTATAGTTACATTAGCTACTTAAAATAACTCGTGTAAGTGTCCTCAGGATAATGTCGTTGACCACTAATCTCTTAACCTGATTATGGACAAGTTACTTATAAATCTGTTTATCTCACACGGAGACTAAAAAAGAAACTATAACATTAACAGGTCACAAGAATTTTAGTTTGATATTTCATCATCATCCCCGAGCTTTTCAGTTTGATATTTGACCTCTTTTTATTAATATCCCAATTTGGATTCCTCAAATCGACTCACACTATCACGAAAAATACTGCTACTTTAGAAAAAAAATATCCTCATGACAGTGGTGGCTTCGCTAGGGCTTACACTTGTTTTAATATTAACAAAAAGGTGAAGGCAGAAAATATTTTGATAATGAAGATAAATAACAGTAAAACATAGCTACGTAAAATAAAAAAGAATCTTTCAAATCCATCAATACTCCCTTCAGCCTTAAACTATACATGGAATATTTTACGCAAATATCTAAATTGGTTTTCATTGTAACCCACAGTTAAATGAAGCCTCCTTTGGTTCTTAAAATAAATAAAGATTGACTAGACGCCTAGACGTAGACTTCGGCTGAATAACGGTCTCAATAGACGAGCCTTAAATCTATTGGTAAATTGAGATAATATTTGAGAAACCTATTACTTATCTTGGAGCATTGTTTATTCGATTATTTTATTTATATTGCTGTTATAGACTTTCAGTAGAAACATCCTCACTAGTTTCTTATTTTAAAACGATCCTCCAATAAAATCCAGCTATTTTGATGGCATCTTCGTTAATATTTTGCAACAGATGTTGGACTACACAGTCATCTAGACGTCTATTAGCTCACATAACTACGGCTGCCTTTAGTATCTACAAAATAAACCTTGGATCTTGTCAAATTATACCAAACGTTCAAGTCTTACATATCTGTCCATAAATTGAATAGGTATATTGCAGAGCCTTACCCGGGTATAAGAAATTCCGGTACTAATATCACGTTTTTTGGGACCGGTAATCCCCGGTTGCTATTCGAGAAATCCAGGGATGAACCCTTATTTTATATAATATACATTGAAAACTTTGCAATGAAAGTGAGAGCCGATCCTTATACTTAGAAAAAATAGGTTACAACATTTCACAAACTAATGTGTCCATTAGTTATGACGTAAATTCTGACACAATTCGATAATCATGTATTTATTACAAATCATTTTCAAAGTCGTGGCCACCATTTATTAAAAATGCGTAAGTTTGTATGTGTGTATGGACGTTTGTTACTCTTTCACGCAAAAAATACTAGGTGGGTGGATGAAACTTGGCAGAAATATACCTACCTTATATATCAAAATAATATTCAGGCCGCTTTTATGTAATTCCCGTCGGAAGCGGATGAATCTGCTGGCAAAAGCATAAAAGTACTTTTGTGATAGTTTTCCATTCCCCGTTACTTTGCCGTTTGACTGTTCCCTTAATATTTTTAAATGCCTCAATTGAAAGTGTTTTCTACAAAACAAACCTTAACCTTTTAACCTGCTTTAAATAAATGACAAAACGTACAAACAACCCTTAAGTTGTTATGCACGAAAAATAAAAAAATTCTTACGCAAAAATTCCTCCGCGGCTATTCGGGTACGGTAAATAGGGTCTAAATATTCAAGTAAGTGAATACGAAGACATTGTTTATAGCCCGGGTTCGCTCAGGGGAGCTGTTGGTAATATTGCATTTATCCGACATTTAAATACGTAATACATATTCGACGTTGTAAACAGGTAACCTGTCTCTGGAGACGTTTTGTATGAAAGTAAATAACGAATGACCGCTTTGAGATACTCTTCATAATCATCGCTTTGCTTTGGGTGTTGCCAGCGTATAATATTTTTATTGAAGTATAGTATTTATATAACACATCAAAGAATATACCTACTCATAAATGCACTTTATTATTTTTAACCTGTATCTGTATGTATGTGTACTTTGGTTTAATTGTTGCTATTAAACTTCATGTCATAAAATTAAACAGATTTAAAGGTTTGATCTTCACACCTTTGATGTATCGCAGACCTCGATAGTGAACATTTGTCTATGTATCGATCGCATGTTATAAAAAAAAGGTGTTGACAGCCACAGACAATAAAGTTATCCCAGGCTTTTTCCCCTTTCTGTCTATATTTTTTTTTTCCTTTAAAGTACCTACTGAAAAACGTCCAAAGTAATATATCCTCATTTAATTTAAAACTTATTAACAAATAGCGGCCACATCCCAGTAGGTTCTAAGTTCTAAGTGATATCGACGATTTGGCTCAACCTTGGCCCAATAAAGTCACGTCTGCCGGCCTGAATCGCAAATGCATTCAGTGGATTTGAACACTACCGTTTAAATATGGATTTGCAGTTTCCGTATTTTAGGACTGTTTCGAAGGGAAAAAAACCGGTCAAATGAGTGTCGATTCTTCGTAATAATGGTTCAGTGTAATACGTACCAACAAATTATTCTCAAAAGATCCATTTAACTTTATATAATTTATCTGATATAAATCATCAGAAAACTTATATAAAGTTTTAAGCTATATCTTTTGCATCCATAAATGATAGGTATTGACATATGGAAAAGAAATGATACTCGTAAAATAATTCGGGCCGAACAAACCATTTGACTTACGTAAATTGCATGATAAAACTTTCAATAATGGAATTTAAAGTAAAGATGTTTCTTTTAAATATTTAATTACACTAATAAAATAATATTAATTAATGTTGGTATAATTTGTATTTTGCCTCCGTTTCGGCAGCGGTAGCGGTTTAAGCTGAAACCACAACTGTATCTGAAAACGGTTTTATTATTCTTTAACAATAAACTTTTTAACACAAACGTATGCATTTTATATGATAAAGATAAATTGTTATGAATGTTGAAATACTTTTGAATAATTCATACACAAAAACTGCATACTGCTACATAATAGTCAGGGGAAAAATACATTTTATCCCATTGAAATTATGTCCTCATATCAAATCCTCAGATCGTTCTCACACTAGCGGATTTTAAGCTGGGATTTATTCTCACGGCAACCTTCGGTTCGTATGGCATAGTGTTGGGCATATACAAACGACATTAAACAATTGACAAACGCCGGTACAAAAGATGGCACTCGAAAACGCGCGACAGTTTTTTTTACCGCTCGGAATGTTCTGCGCGCAAAAAAACCGTATCGTAGTAAAAAAAACTTAACATGTATAATAATTATACTCCCACCAAATTGTTTTGTTTCGTCTCCTGACTTCCTCACTCAAATGAGGGTTGAGGAAAACCGTTTAAGTTGCAAATACAGCGTGAAAAAGATTTATCTCGCTACGTAGAACTTAATTAAAATCCTTGAGCTTTGCTATCTCGAAACTGTTGCTTTATTGCTGTTTTCTTATCATTCTCTGTCACATATTTTTCAACTTCATTTAAGGCATCAGTTTACGATTTAGATAAATTGGAGTGTAACGGGTTGAATCAAGCGTTACAAGATAAGGACGGGACAAAGCATCCAAAACTCTGTATACCAGTACAAATCTCAGTTCCCGCCAATGGATTTTGCATTTCTGAACTTAACCATTTGACCCCTTGCGCATTGCACAAATGCGCAAGGAGTACAGATCTTGTCAAGAAACATAGCTTTTGACAACTATTAACTTCACAATAAAACACATACAAACATCCGAATTGAGAACCTCCTTCTTTTTAGCCGACTTTGGCTAAAACAATATAAAGTTAATTGGCGCTTACCGTCTACCTATTTTGAATTTTCAAAATAGTTTCTGCATATTTGAATAACCTAACCGAATTTCAAAATCAGATCTCGTAAGTTCGTTATTTAGTACAGCATTCAACCAAAAGGACGTTGATTAGTACCCAGAATATTAAATAACAGCTGTTCTATCACATTTCTGGCATAAAATAGACAGGCTTCATAAATTAAGCGCCCAAAAGTTTACCGAACATAAATCTGACGGCATTATGTACCGCCCTTTGAGGATACAATGAAACTACGAAGGATTTTAAGTCTAGTTTAATTTTCAATTGATGATCCCTGTAGTTGGCGATGAGGCTTCTCAGGTGAAGTTTATATTTAGAAGTTAGAATTCACATACTTAATTTCTAAATATAAAATTGAAAAAAGGATTTGTCATATGAACAAGTATGATGGAGCTCGTCAGGCAGATATATCAGAAACCAGCCTGATTACGATAGATGTGAAATGCCTTATTAATGTCGAAATTAACCAAGCATTTATCGAAATCAGTCTTTAATTTTAACATTATCAATCACTTCCTAGGAAGAAAGCTAAGAAGCTAAAAGATCAGGAGGATGATGATAATGCCAAAATAGACACATGGCACTTAGAAAATGTTCAGCAATAAGCTGATAAAATTGATCTAGCTCCAATCCATTGGAAAATCAATTGATAGTTCAAAACTGTACATAATTCTCAATCCTTACTACCAAGAATCACTAACTTTCGTAACTTAGCATCGATTTATAATAAAAATACCTCTCAACTTGCTAACAACATAACTTTGTAAAGTAGAGCCACAAGATCAATAAAACGGTCTATTACAGTTGACTATTTTCGTTCTACAAATAGTGTACATATCGAATGAGCCCTACAGTTCGGGAGTTTATTTTCGACGACTATAAAAGTTTGCGGAATTACCTATTGAAGTAGCTGTACGAACTTTTATCCGATCGTCGAAGGTCGGATTACGTTCCCAAAGGGAGCAATTTCTTCGTTTATTATTTTAAATCATTACATTTATGTCGAGACTGACTATGGTCGTTCATATTATGGCTCTTTCTATAATTGATTAATCATATTTTTTGAATAAAAATAACAAATCGATGTACAAAGTACCGATTAAATGTAATTTCATGGGGTCATTAAAAAGTAGCTATTGTAGCTTGAAAATGATAAATGAAACATTCTTATGGTATACTTATAGTATAGTTTTGTATATAGTATTTTTATTTAGTAAAGTAGTTTAAGTTTGAAAATATAGTTTAAAGGGTACATAAATAATTTGAAATTAAATACATTCTGGAGTTATCTATTAAATTAAAACCATGTTACCGCCGCACTAGTTAAATATATAATAATTCATTAGTAATTTAACATCATTCAGTTTTCAACAGTTACAATGTAGACTAATCATTTAACACATATTCATGAATAAATAACATCCAATATAGCACACTTTGTTCGTATCAATAAGTTTTCAATGAAAACCAGTTGTAGTCCTTTTATGGCTTTAGCTCGAACTTGAACTTAAAGTTAACTTCGCCCGAAAATTATTGTGAAGGGTCATTTCTACAAGAGAATAAATAAGTTACAAGTGTTCCAGTTAAACTCGTTATTATTCTAGATACTTTAAGCGTAAATATCAATAAAAGGAATTAATTATAAAAAATGTGGTGGACCTAAAATGCCGCCTTGCGGAAATGCAAATAACGTCTGGTAAACCATTACTTTGTAGTAAAAAATCTTAATACTATATTCTTTATTTATATATCATTCCATGTTGGAAATCGAATAAAACTTGGTACACATTTTTCTATTTAAAAATACTTGCGTAGCAAGTTTTCTTGGATAATTCCAAATAGAAAAATACGCAAATGAGTCAAATGCCTCATCCAATTCAGCAATAACTTAGTAAATCTCGGGATTATAGTGTTCGCGTGACAAAGGAACTTGAATTTTGCATGGGTGACCATTGAAGCAGTCACGCGTGACCAAAGGTCACGTATGTTTTCCAATTTAACGTATACTTTCATCGAACATGAACACGTAAAGCCAACTAAGTAAGACTAATTAAGATGTCGAACATTTGTTTAATTTAATCATAGCTGGGCACCGTTAATAAAATTGTTAACTTCGTTAATCGTTAATCAGCTACAAAAAAAGTTAGCTTCGTTAAACGTTAAAGCGTTACATTTCGGAAGAATTAACGCAAGTTAAATTTAATCGTTAATCCGTTAACTACGTGTAAAATTGCATTTTTATATCGTGTGTAATTTAATCGTTGGACATAAGGTGCATATTCCCCTTCATAAACATTAACATGTTGAAGTTCTCGTCTGAAAGCGGGGCTCGTTTTGGTGTTAAAATGTCTTTACCCGTGGAAAACAGACGTTCTACTGCAGCGCTTGAGGATATAGCAGTATTGTATTTAATAAATAGATTTATAAATATCTGTTCCCCGAGGAATCCGGTGCTCCAATACCTACTCTTGACTTTGAAAGAGCAATTGAGCTGAATCGGGGGTCAAAGGTGTTCGTACAATCTCTTGGAAGAAGGCACCATAGACCACATCCACACAGTGCGGCAGATTATACAGAAGACCAAGGAGTATAATCAGCCCCTGTGTCTAGCATTTGTGGACTATGAGAAGGCCTTTGACTCGGTTGAAATCTGGTCTGAAATCTGGTGTTTCACTCGCTGCCACGCGCCGCGCTCGCCGCGCCCGGCACTTGTCTGAACCTGCTTTTCGCGCCTCGTCCCGCGGAGCCGTGTGGTAAATTAATAGTAGGCATTGGATTAACGATTAACGGACTTCTGCATAATTAACGGAAGTTAACATGTCCGTTAACATTTTTTAAAGTTAACTTAAAAGTTAATCCGCTAATCAAAATGTTAACTTCGTTAATTAACGATTAACGGATTAACGAGTTAATGCCCAGCTATGAATTTAATAATATTTAAACTGTAATGGAGAGTGAAAATAATTACAAGTATATATTGAAATAATGCTAGAGTACAAAATAAATATACAGTAGCCTCCTCTGTATACATCCTCTATATAATGAAACTTGGTTAAAAATCCATGTACCAAGATTGGAAGTATAAAAAGTTCTTCAGTTTGGGCAGTGAAAAACTACCAGTGTTCTCTAAACAATATTAAAATTTCCAATCCACTAGTCAACATTTTTAAATAAACAAACAATAAGTACTTCCATGAACAATAAACGAAAGTTAAAAACACTGAAGGAATCAAAAATAGCTCACTTACGAAACTTGTTTCGAAGTTATAGAAAATATATTCAAGCTAATAATATTCTGGTAACAGCTAAGCTATTTCAGGAGTCCCCATAAACAATGCCAAAATACAAATCTTGAAATTATCCAAACGGTTTCTTTAGAACATTCTATTTTTACCAAATCATAAATCAGAACTTTTTGTGTAGTTGTGAACTAATTTGAAAGAGTTGGGACTCCTTGTGAATTCACAATTTCTCTTCTTACATCAAAAATTTTAGTAAGAGTAAGAACTTGTCTTTTTTACTTTAATCATGAACGTTGGAAGCCAAAGTAACGTCAAACTAATGAGGCTGTACATTGATCATACATTCAGAGCGTCTCAACAAAATAATGTACCTTTTTATGCAGTGCATTTAATCGGATTAACTTACTAAAAATGAAGCCTTTGAAAAGCATTTGATTCAAAAGAGTTATTAATACAATGTTATAAGCAGTTTGATACTTATGTCTTTCTTTTTGTGTGTTCGTCATTTATCAACTTACCATAGCACTTTACGTATATAAACAGCCTCAATGACATCCAAATGAACTCCATAAATGGCAGTGGATTCACCCTTTCACCGTAGAGCGTCATAAAGTTTGCCCACGCCTATAAAAAATATAGCCCTGATTTTATATAATAAACTTTATACCAACCTATTCGAGAACAGCATTAGATTTTTACAACCCTAGAAAGGCCAGTCGCATTTTATGAAACGTTATTGTATTTAGTTGAAATAAATTAGTCTTCAATCGGATTGTCTATAGGAAGCTCAGTGACGGCGTACTCAATCAAAGTTGAACAATGGCCGCTCCAGTTGATCCCAAATTGTTAGTAGATAGCCACTCTATCAACACTAGTAGGTTCCTACTGCCTGTCCTTGGACGAGGTCAACCGAATTTCATTTTTAATGAAACTGAAAATGGCCTTGTCACTTTACTGGTACTGTTCAAACAAGACTAACTGATGTAAATAGTAATGTGATAATGGAGTAGCGACTAATGGTTCAAATACATTTATTTTTCATGCTTCCCAAAATGTCTAATTGGATATTTTATTAGAACCAATAATGTATTTAGTTAAGTTTTTCTTGGTATATTAGTAAATAATAAGTTAGACAGGTTTACCGAGGGAAAGGGATTGATTATTTATTAAACTGTAGATATACCCTACTATGAAAACTAAAATTTTAGTATAAGCAGCATTATCTCAGAGTAATAAAAGATCAAGCATGGTGGCCGGAGTACCTACATATGAAAAGTCTGAATTCGTCTCCGTTATCAGTATGTTGTGGCATGAACTATCAATGGACGACGTCTGCAATGTTTCAACGCTTACTTTACCTATCTCCGTTACCTTACAAAATATGTGACCTAAAATCATTTTCCCATACACGTCCTTGACCGTAAAAATATATACAAAACGTTTCCAACAGATAAGACAGTACAACAAAGGCTTATTGTTCGAAGAGTTCAGCCGATTATTATTGTATAGAAATGGGAAGACGGAAGCGTGGTAATAGGTTTAACCTCAGCCTATAACGGCTGTGGCAGAATCGATGTCAACATTCCAAGGTCACTAGGCCGGGTATACACTTACGTACGTAAATGTTCGACAGTTTTTCACAACATCGGTAAGGCATAGCTACCTACTTGTGAGGACATAGTTGCCGTTGAAGGTATTATTTTATCGATATTAAGACTGACCTAAATATAACTATTGATTTTTATAAGTGCATAGCTTTATCGATGTGAAATATAACTTTCGTATTGTCATTTTACTATTGTTTGTCACGATATGGAGGAAACTTTTCTGGAAAATTCGGATCTACTGTGTATGAATTAGATTTGTATGACACAAACCCACATTTTTCAATAAAGCTGTAAAATTGCATGCATGAATATTAAAAAAAAGCTATTAAAATTTTTAAGTAAAACTTGGGCGTGAGTCATTCAAGTCCCACATTTTCCAGCTGACAAAGCTTAGAAAGAACGCCAAAGCAAAACTCGAAGTTCAAGACCCAAGTTCCATAAAACAAGGCTTCTAAAGGAACCAAACACAGCGTGTAATGGGTTTTACGGAAAGTTTACTAACTGTCATGTCACACTGAGTAGATTAAATAAAACTGTTCGGAACTTAGCCGACGAGACCACGGCTAGTCACGGATTCACGATCTGAGGGCACGGCAGTGCCCTCGCCAAGACTCGAGCAAAGCGGGCAGGGCCGTACCATCTTTTCTCGAAGCGTTTCGCGGCTATTTCACCCCCTGTATCATCCATGTGGACGAAGCTAGGCGTTTAGGTTTTCGATGACCAAGAGTAAGTATTAGAACAAACTCAGTCTCAAAATTACAAGACATTTGAATAAATAATTTACAAGTTAAGAGCGATCATATTTAGACCATTTTTCACTCACTGACTCACTCACTGATCGATCATCAAAAATCTAAGGTACTTCTAGCAAACTTAGAACCTTCAAATTTGGCCCCAAGATAGTTTGTTAGCTACATATAAAGGGAAAATTATAAAAACCTTAAAACTTAATAAAAAATAGGAAACAAATTTATATTTGCGGTTTTTCAAGAACATTTTGTATGAATTTTGACTGAATTGATAACTTTGTTATTTATTTATGTACAAAATGTTACTATTTGTTTTATTGCTACATAGTGTAGTATATTGTTATTATGTTTTAAATATGCATACATATGAATAAAAACCGGCCAAGTGCGAGTCAGACTCGCGCACGAAGGGTTCCGTACCGATTTATAAAAGGGACAAAAAAATCACGTTTGTTGTATGGGAGCCTCCCAAAATATTTATTTAATTCTAGTTTTCAGTATTTGTTGTTATAGCGGCAACAATAATACATCATCTGTGAAAATTTCAGCTCTCTAACTATCACGGTTTATGAAATACAGCCTGGTGACAGACGGACGGACGGACGGAGAAGCGAAAACAATAGGGTCCCGTTTTACCCTTTCGGTTATATTATTGTAATGTGAACAAAACTATTGATATAGTCACAAAATATTGACTTATTATTACAAATAAAGTTGAACAGGACTTGGCTTCTATGCGATCTCAAAACTTTTTACGGTGGAAGAATTGCGTAGAGGCTTGGCTTTTTTTTACATTTAATGTTTTTGGTGGGATATTCTTTTCGTCAACTCATAAATATGTTTTAAATATTTGTAGGTCCAAGTAAGCTTTTTTACATTTTCTAGCTTTATTGATGGCATACGAATGCACGGCTGAAGTTTTTCGTCGAACTATATTAGCACTGGTATCTATCTAATATTTTCAGCATATATGTAACATACCTAATGTGATCCAGACTATATTGTGACTGACCCGATACTCAGAATAAATATTTTATGCTCAGTACTCACCTTATTGTTGTTGTTATATAGTTATTAGAGTATGAAAGCACAACAACAAAATACATCGTTATAGTAACTTACACCATATATATAACAGCGCAAAGTCCATTATCCAACAAGGAAAAATACAAACGATTAAAGAATGAAAATTGGAACATCCAAAATAAAATGCTAAAGGCACCCCGTGCTATCCCCGAATGTGGAAGGCCACGACTTAACTCATTACAACCCGAATCGTACTACCGGCCTTGAACGTTGCATTTGTAAATAAAAAAGAAAAATATGAAGTAGAACCACTTTCATGCTACACGTTTAAAGTTTTCATAACTTTTTCACGTGTATTTTTATGAAATGAAACTCCGGTTTTTTGTTTTAATTTCATTACACTATGAAAGACCGCTCGTTGCTATTTTTGACCGTTGCATTTTTCATCATACAACAAAACTATGTATTTCCCCAATTGTTTTTTGTAAAATTTTGACAAAGCGGTATAATATTTATTGTATGTTCCAGTAATCAATTTGCTCTTGCTTTTTCTCGAATATGAATCGCTTCTCTGTATGAGAAGAGTAATTTAAATAGTAGTAAAAAAAGAGTAATTTAATAAGAGCAAGGAGAGCTTCTAGAGCAAACAAAACCTGACGATTTTTCTCCGTCACTTTTCGAACCATTTTTTTCGATCATTATCATTATTATCAGCATCGCAATTTATCACTCAAAATTTTACAAAGCTTAAAAAATGCGCCAGTTTTTCCCATAAAAAAACGGTAAGCACAAAATGGCCCACGTCCAATTCCTTCGTTAAATATAATTTATAACTCTTTAAAACTCACATTTTCATTATACTGCTCCATAAATCTGCTATAAAACAAAAAGTTTCGATCGTTCAATTCAGTAAAGAATACTTGAAGGAGGAAGAAATAAATCAATCAATACATTGACCTCATTAATATAGTCTGAAGGTCAGATTATAATTATCTGAATGGTGGTCTGTCAGTCTGATATAGTTAGATTAGAAGAACAATAACCAGAGATAGTCAATCTTGGGCAGATATTTTACTGTTCTGTTGGTACAATTGGATGCAAATGAACTACTAAATATGTAGCTATCAAGAAGGCGAAGAAACCTGTCTCCCGATATTTATTACATAAACATAGATATAAAGAGAGCATATAAAGGTATATCTGTCTCATATATCCAGATTCTTAAAGGCAGATAAGATCAAATTGACGGTCACCTAAACCGCCCAGTAATTTTACTTGATCAAAGAAAAACATAGCAAAAAAGTTGATTGATTCATCAAGTAAATGTAGGAAAACATTTCCGAGTACATAGAAGAGAAGCCATCAAAATATTCGTCGTTCAGAACTCGCATTACGTAAGTAACAAATTGTATACAAACCGAAGAAGAAACTTTGAGTTTCTCTGAACCACACTATCTTCCATCTTGTTTGGAAATGAAACGCAAACAGATGTATCTGAGTAAGCCATTCGGAGAGTTTAAAAGCCATATTCAGGGAAGTGGTGTTTACCCTATAGGCTTGCAACTTTTACTCTCAATATGTCACGTCAATGCACACTGACACCTCTTTTAACTCCTTCAAGTTCTGGTTGCGAACTTAAATCAGTCGTATGTAATAGGAAATAGGGTTTAAAATGT
The DNA here is from genome assembly GCF_022581195.2 of Helicoverpa zea. NCBI lineage: Eukaryota > Metazoa > Arthropoda > Insecta > Lepidoptera > Noctuidae > Helicoverpa > Helicoverpa zea. The sequence continues at coordinate 3,468,286 of NC_061467.1, read as the reverse complement.
TACGACAGTTATTTGTATCAATATTGTCATCCTTAAGGAAATGTTTGGAGTTCTCAAAAGGTTCTGTGGGTGTTAATGACATTATTTTTAACCATTTCTCCATGAGCATATTTCTTAAATAGATTTTGCTAAGAATTAGGATAATACCCCAAAAATATTATTTAATTATTCAGCCGGTTTTATGAAGACCACATGTGGTTAACGTTCACATCCCTTAGTCAATACTGGCAATCAAAGCTCATATCCTTTTATGTGCCTAATATGAGGCTTGACCTACTTGGATGGTCGCCGCGGGAGATCCCAAGATTGGGTCTCGTGGAAACTGGTTCATCGGGATTTCACGGTGCGTGGGCTCCAAACTGCCACTTTGGCAACAAGCCAGGGTGATCTGTCAACTAGTGATGCACTGGTCCTATTCATTAATAGTGATGAAGTATGCCAGTTTCCATAGAGACGTGTGCCGGGATGTGAAGTGGGTGGATCGTTATAGACTTTGAGTTTCTTGTAAAGGAAGCCATTGAAGAAATAATTTGTTCTACAATGTGTTCCGCAAGTGGAGTTGCCGATTAATCCGTACCTACCGGTTAATAAGTATAATCTGTACCTCAATTACCTGGATATTTTTGATGAAATACTTGCACTACGTGGGAGTACTTAGTGTTTGTCATGCACAACTAGATATATCTTAGCAAATAATAAAAAAAATTGTTGAAAATACCAAGATCAAATAATTAAGTATATGGTTTTATCTGTGCCAATTTATCGCAACAGACTTTGTTGAAAAACATATTTGACATAAAATATACGTAAGCAGGTAGGCATATCTTGTGACTAAAAATACCAGCCCAGAATGACGTAAACTTTTCAATGCAATAACAAAACTAGACCAATTATTTCACGTAAAAGCTTGTCAAATTATTTTCAGTACAAAAACCACAACTAATGTTTTTTTTTTTCAAAATAGTACGCAGAAAAATGTCTACAATACACCAAATAACTCATAAATAAATCAATCAATATAAACTGCGACGTCCCCAGACGGACAAGAAGAAATATTATAGTACTAGCTTCTGCCCGCGACTTCGTACGCGGATCCTGTTCCTTATGCCAGCGACTACGGGGTCAGCAAAATCAAAGATCTGAATAGTCTGATATTGAATTTTAAGGGCCCGTTGACTTGAAAACAACGGAATACGCATAACCATTAGAAACGTTCCATATATTTAATTTTTGTACTTTAACGACAAAAGCACAGCAGACTAAACAAAACGCTGAGAACTGAACCGCAATAGACGTGACCATAGGGATAAAAGTAGTGATTCTAATTAGTCCGCATTTAAGTTGTGTGTGGCAAAAAATATTACACGTATTATTACGTAATAAAACCCCAACATAGTTGGGAAAAAGGCTCGGAGGATGATGATGATTACGTAATAAAACATTAAATAGATGACAAAGTCGTGGTTACTTAGTGGAAGTCGTGGTGGTTTTGTGGGTAGAGAACCAATCTCTCAAGTATGAGCGTGCGTCTTTGATTCCAGGTCTGGCAAGTGCCTGCCAATGCAACTTTTCTAAGTTCGTATGTACTTTCTACGTATATTTTGGATACCAATGACCGTTATTTGGAGGGGATGTTAAACTGTAGGTTCCGGCTGTCATTGAACATTCTTGGCAGTCGTTATGGGTAGTCAGAAGCCAGTAAGTCTTACCAAGGGGTGTTGGTTTGAGCGGGTAACCGGGTTGTGGAGGTCAGATAGGCAGTCGCTCCTTGTAAAACACTGGTACTCAGTTGCATCGTGATTGGAAGTCGACCCTAACATAATTGGGACAAAGGCTCTTGAGATAATAACGACAATAATAATGAGATATAGGCACCGCAGGACATCTGAGGCTCATGACGGGGAGTAGCGACCCCGCGGGGCTATATATACTGAGTTCTCCAGGGAGAGTATACTGTCCCCCATCTCCGGCCGGTCGGAGTGAACCAAGACGGGGGTAGGTCTCACGCCTCTGGCTTGGCTTGACCGTCCAGAGTGGAGTTGCTAGAGCAGGATTAGTAGCCCTGCTCGGAGGGTAGGTGCGTAATCTGCGTTTAAAGTCCGCCGAGGTATCCTCATCCTTCAGTCGCTCATGTCCCCGTTGCCCTCTTGTTGCTATTCAGTGACTGGTTCCCGGGGGCCCAGTAAGTGAGGTGGTGAGTCTCCACCTGCCATTTTTACATGTACCTAATACATTGTCATCCACTAACATCCCATCACAATAGCCCAAGTAGTTTTCCTCCATAGTTAGCAATAGTTTGGCACAGAACCGGGGATTGTCTTTTTTTAAACGACGTCCACCGGGATTGTCCTTGGGTTCATTTCTATAGTGTATAAAGGGATAATCGTCGGTTTTGTGTCACCATTTCATTAAAGTTGTCTCAAAAGGGCTTCAGCGTGTTGGCTTCGGCACCACGTTTGCCTCCCAAAAATTCGGAACTCTGTAGTCCCGAGGTCTGGAAGAGACATACAAAATGATAATGAAATATAATGCAACAAAGTCGGAGAGTGGGGGCTCGTGACGCCACGTCTGAGTATGTAAAATTTGTACTAAGTAGTGACTTAACACGAAATTCAAGCGCTGTTGTATCTTCGTTATTATTTGTTTGTGAGAGAGAGAAAAATACGTGTCCATTATTTTAGGGTTATCTAAAAGACGGACTAATTACTTTTTTTGATTCACCATACCTATTTCATAACATTAATTTCTATACATTTCAAGTGTAGTATTGCTCTTGAAGTTCCACATCAGGTGTTCCAGATCTTCGATGTTTATACGTCAATAGAGAGTGCTTATCAGATTGAACCACTTTTGCTAAAACGTCATATCTTCATATGCTATAGTGTAGCTGGGCTCCTGGAGTTCCACATCAGGTATTTTACATCTTCAATTTTTATAAGTCAACAGAGAGTGCTTATTAGATTGAACAACTTTTGCTAAAACGTCATACCTTACCTACCTCTATATGCTACAGTCTAGCTGGGCCCCTGGAGTTCCACATCAGGTGTTTTAGATCTTCAATTTGTATAAGTCAATAGAAAGTGCTTATCAAATTGAACAACTTTTGCTAAAACGTCATACCTGTATATGGTACAGAGAAGCTGGGCTCTTGTGGTTCCACATCAGGTGTTCCAGATCTTAAAATTTATTATCTCAGCTGAAAATGCTCATCACATGAAACAATTTTTGCTATGGCACCATTTTTGTATCTCTTATAGTTTTGTTGGTCTGTTGGAGTTCTGCATCAGGTCTTCAAGTTTCGAAGATAAATTATAGCTTATATGTTGACCAGGCTTAATACTGATACAACAAAGAAAAAATCATTGAAATCCGTTCAGTAGTTCGGAAGATTAGCGTATACAAACAAACAGACATATAGACAAACAGACAGAATTTTTTTTTTGGATTTGTGCTCCATTACTGTTTCTAAACCCCACCCATTTTTTTTTTTTAATATATTCAATGTACAGACAGTTTTTTTACAGATTTATTATATGTATAGATTATTGTAAGTTGTATAGAAAACCAAGTCTGCAACGGAAAAGCTCGCTTATTCTCTAACTAATTCCCGAAGGCAAGTTTCGGAGACTTTGTTGATTCGAAGCCTTTTATTGTGTACTCTATGGAACACTAATAAGCGTTGTTTATATAATATTTATTTATCCTGTACACATTTGGGGTCCAGACTATATTATGCTAACCATATAGACATACCTACAATTAATAGACAGCAAAAATATGTATGTAAAGAAATAAACTACTTTCTACTACAAAAGTCTTTCAAAACGTATTGTAAATTAACAGAATTATGTACTTATTGTAGGTCACAGATCAATCCTTCAATAATACACAAATCATACCTTTCAACCCCATCGAAATCGTAGCTAGCACAAATTGCCCATACTCTCTGTCTAATTAGGTAATATTAAAATGATTTATTTCACGCAAACACTACACTGGGTAGTTTCGTTGGCAATAAACATACGTCTTTATAACAAAGAGTATATTGTGTTTCTGCCAAAACTTGTGAAAGGACCTCTAGAAGGAACTAACCTTGGTGGTGATGTGAAAAGACGGGTAAATTATGGATTATACACATCGTACATTGTTGATGTCCCGGCTAGTATTTTGTAAGGGTACATTATTTACTAGTAGGTTGGTATATGTCACTGTAAGAGCTCAAAATACGGTAAATCGTAATATTTCCTGGAAAACCTAAAAACCAACTCTTATTTGTAAAATGTAGTCGTCCGTGCAGAAGTTTTCTCTTGGTAACAGTAAAGTTTTTACAGGTGAAACTTGACATGATTGTACTAAATACCTACTAATTCAATTTACCAGAAAAAAACGTTTCTTTTAAAATCGGCCCGCCAACCCCTTTGGCTACAGATAAACGGATTTAAACGTCGAGAGATTATTTAAAGAATTTCCACCTACCAAAATTATAATAATAACTTCAACGTGACCGGTAGTCACACTAATTCTACGCAAATAAAACACTGACACAGTTGATGAGTATTTCACATTTCACGGTGCAGTTCCAAACATTGTACGTTGCCATCAAACCCAGTTTATAGTTGTGAACATATGCTAGTAACGATCCCTAGCGACCGAAAAGTTTATTTACCTTCTTTCATTGACTTGAAAATCTGCTAATTCACACACATTTTACTTCTCATAGCGGCTGCCGACAGTTCGTTTGAAGTATTTTCGGCATCATCTTTTTGTTTAACAGTGATAATTGTACGCACTTGAAAATGAAAAGTTTGTGTGTTTCGTTGAAATATGCTCTTAGTGTTTCTTATTGAAGCTTATATTTTTTTGTTCTCAACTAAATATTCCTTTTTTTAGTCAAAAAAGACAGATTCATGTCAATCGTCTTCGGAATTCAGATTAGTTAACACACACTTTTTATGGGAAATTACCCGCTGTAGGTGCAGCTTGAGGGGAGTGCAGACTTTTACTACCTATGCCAGGTCTGCGATAACTCTTTTGAATAATCCTACAACCCCAGTAAAACACACCGAAAATTCCTTTCTCCATAGAACAAAATATCAAAAAACAAAAATAGGTATTTACAAAGATTCCCAAACACCTTTATCCAAACAAATACTTTTTCGTGTTGATTGGCGAAGTCACGAATCGAACCGTTCTTTACAAAAGCATGACTCCGTTGTTTCACCTCAATTAGGTTATCTGCGAAAAAGGGTCGAGGCCCAAGAAAACATCAACATTTTTCTTTCAAAAATGAAGCTTTCAATGAAAAGATTTGCTACGGAAAACCGTGCTAAAAGCGGGTATTTTTTTAGGTGTACACTAGATGGTTGGCTTGGTTTTCAAAATCCGAACCTGCTAACTTTTTGGCAAGACTGGTAGAACTATGAAGAAAAGCTAATATATTTGACTTTACTTAGCAAGTTCGCATTCACCATGAAAAAGATACATAAATTGTAGCAATTTTTCTCCCTTCTGTAATATATTAAATCCATTTAATAAATGCCCACTTCCATTGCCAGGTACCGTGATATAGCATGTTTTATTTCTATTTTTTCGAATAACTCATCATCAATAATAGCTCGGGTTTCGGTAAAAATACTGAGAAGTCCACGCAGTAGCTGTTAGACTATCCAGAATGCAATTCGGGTTTCCCTCTCCAACGATTTCTAGTCATCTCGAATAATATATTTCTTTGTATCACTATGAGGTTTTCCATTTGTACGATTTGTACTATGATTTTCAAGCGACAATCAACAATATCACATTACGGAATTTGACAATGTTCCAACATCTGATCTCTAAATAAGATCAACCTGTATCAGCCATTGCAGAGTAAATACCACTTTTATTTTGAAACAACGATCTTCAAGAAATGTGCAATAATAAACTTCAAAATATATTAAGTACATATTACATTGAAAGAGACAACATGTACCTACTTAACACGATCTTATCTGAGACCGTCTTCTTCTCAATGATGGACATCACTTTGATCGTACTTTGAAAAAGCTTGCAAATATAGGAGTAATTCAGTTGATGACGAGTTGTCTCCTTCCTCCATATAATAATATGTTAGGTAAACAAACCAATGGAGAACATTTACCTAACAAGGCAACTCGTCAGTATCACATGAAATCAAGTTATCCACTCAACCGATGTCGAATATCGATAAACAAATATGTCACGTACCACGCAAAGGGCTGCCAGGTTTTTGATAATAACGAAGTTATTTGTTACGGAAAGCTCAATTTTTAAATTCACATTCGAGTATATGTATAATTTTGTATGTAACTGAAATGTATCATTTGTTTTCTGAATTATCAATCCTTTAAATAAAGTAAAAGTTTGATACTTAGGCTACTTTTAACTTCCATCGGGACGCGCATTTAATATACAAGATATTTAAATATCACCTGCTGACCACTTAAAACATTTGCAAAGTACGTGGTTTAAAAGTCTTCACTGCATAGTGAAGACTTTGTAGGTCAGCATAAGCCACAGTATACTCGTCATTCGTCCATTTAGTCCACGTAGCAACCATGATTCACCTATCATGACAAATGAGGCTCCAATACGTCACGCATCTATTCCAAACTGTGACTTCCTTCGTAATATCCTTCGCGTTTCACAAATCTGTCACTGTTTATCTATTCCAAGAGATCGATGGATTTATTTCATAGGACGGAATTATTTTGTAAAAACATATACTTATTTATGTGCAGCTTAGCTTCGTGAGAAACAGGTACATTTTGACGAGATCTCTAATCGGCGCCTAGAGTCGTCTTACGTCTTCTTTAGCCCAATGTGGGTTCTTGGTTAATTGATAATGTGTAGGTACTTAAGTAATTAGAAAGAAGCATAATTTTGTACTATTTAAGCAGTAATAATTAATAGTTTTTTTTATGAATGCTCTTCAAAATAATCAAAAGGTTAACTTTACCTAAACTAGACATGAGGCGCAGGTAAAAATAGAAAAATAAATAAGAATATTGTATGAGGTGTGTTGTTGACAGGTCGCCAATACAACGTTGTCGATAAAACCGATATGAAAGCAAAAAAAATACGTTGCTCTTTTTCTTCGATCATAGATCAACACAGAAGGAAAACAGTCTTAATTCAATTTTCTAAGAAAGCTAACATTTGGAAATACCAAAAAAACTGGTCAAGTGCGAGTCGGAATCGCGCACGAAGGGTTCCGTACCATTATTAAGAAAATGAGCAAAAAATCACGTTAGTTGTATGGGAGCCCCCCAAAATATTTATTTTGTTCTAGTTTTCAGTATGAGTTGTTATAGCGGCAACAGAAATACATCATCTGTGAAAATTTCAACTTTCTAACTATCACGGTTCATGAGATACAGACAGACGGACGGACAGAGGAGCGAAAACAATAGGGTCCCGTGTTACCTTTTGGTAAAAAAGAAGAAATCCCATAGGATTATCTTCGTGTACTATATCATGGTCTTCCATTAGAGAATCAATCAGAATTTTGCTTCCAATCACATTTCATAGCACCCTAGTGGCCAATTTATTGCCAGACAGGAAAATAAAGTAGTAAATTGGTCCGACTTATCAATATAAACGGTAATAACTCTGACTTGGTGATTACTCAAGAATACTTATATACATAGATAAGTACTTTAAGACAGCATCTTATAAGGTAAAAGTTAAAACTAAACAACGAATGGTAGTTTTTTTTAAACAAATTGAATATATTACGAGTCCATAATGAGTAATAGAGTATAAGTGGAAACGTTTATTTCTTAGATCTAAAGCCAAATGTAAGTAAGCAATGGTAATTGGTAAGAAAGATATCGACATACGCAGCAATTCTACTGCCAAGTTGCCCTACAAACGATCCCCTCGACAGCAGAACGACTCAATTTCCCGCACATGGTAATATTTCAAAAATAATTATGATTTACGATCCGCGTCGTAACAAGATGGCGATCTGACATCGATAAATATTATATAGCAGGCAGTGGAATGAAGAGCAAAAGTGAAATGTTACTCAGTAGCAGTCGTTGTTACAATTCGGTACTTGACAACCAGTCAAATTCAATACTTTTAATGAACTGCAAAAAACAGTTATTTTCTATGCAATTTGTATGAAAATATGATATAATGTCACAATTTTTTCACATCAAGCTGTGTATTATTTTCCTTAGGTAAAACAACGACAAAAAAAGAATATATTTTTTCCATAAAATCGATCAATGAAAATTTTATTATTTTAAGATGCTTTTCCAAATGAATATGATATAATATTGTACTTTGGACCTAATAAAATACCCAATTCCACGTCAGAAGCCATCAGGCGGATTTGAGAAAACTCTGTCAGGCCTTGCTAGGTAATTAAAACTGCAGCAAAATCGATAAGAAAAAGAAGGAGGCAGTAACAGCACTAGTCATCCATTTCAAGCACGAATGGTAATCAAAAGTTTTTAGACTTTTAATCTAATTAAGTGCTGGCTTTGACGCGCTTATATAGTGAATAGAAACGAGCATTGATTGATTAACTCTTTAGTTTGATTGAAGAATGTAGAAAGGTATCAAACATCGTTTGGAGGATTTTCGTGTGGAAGTGGAAATCAGTCCCTTACACTCAATCACAGACACTCCGTCTATCTCTAATTGCTGATGACAAAAACGATAGCTGACTGCGGAAGAATTTCGATGTTCATTTCAGACTAAGATAGAAACTTCTAGGTAGGCACAGGAGCTTTAGTTCGGATTTGAAGAGCCTATCTTCGAATACCACTGATGCAAGTAGGTATAACTGCAAAAACTATAATGTAACAATCACATTCATCCCTGCTATTACATTTATCTAGACACACGGCAGTGTGTCCGCCAAGTTTGAGCAAAAAAGCGACACACCGGCCGTGGGTTATATTACACGAACCATTTCGGGCCAAATTCGACCCCCTTGTAACTCAAAATCTATTTTATTTACGCATATCAAATTTCTAGTATCTGTTGAGACCCCCTCACTTATCTAAAATACAAAATTTCATTAATATACCTATTGTAGGTCTTGAGATATTGACGTCAGAAAATCGCTATTTTTACTATACACTTATTCACTTATTCACTGACTCACTCATCAAAAACCTAGACCACTTCCAATGGTCGTATTGACTTGAAATTTGGCATGGAGGTAGGTCTTTATGTCAAGTTAAAGGGAAAAATCTGAAAATGGCCAAGTGAGTCGGTTTCAAAATAATGAAGGTGTTTTATACCCGGTGTAAATTTATTCCCCTAAGGAACTAAAACGAACTAAATTTATCTATATTTATATAATATATCTTCGAATGGTACAAAGGTTTGTATTTAGTCAAAGTAAAGTAAAAATCTGAAAACGGCCAAGTGTGAATTACTTTCGAAAATAACGAATGTGTAACTTTGATCCACGAACATAATATATGATAACATGTCATGTCAGTCAGTTGGTAAATCTAGTCCATTTAGTTAATCTAGTTCATTTCTTTGTAAGAAACATAGTGCATATTAAAAAATCTAAAAAATAGTATAAATGAGACATTTCTTTAACTAACTTCATCATAAGAAAAAAATAAAATAAACAACCTTACAAAAATAAATGAAATCCCACCCAAAACAAAAATGTGAAAGACTGCCAAGTTCGATAATATGGGAATGCTTCGCCTATAAAAGAAGTGAGATCTGAATAAGTACCAAGTTCCATACACATACCTCAGTTAAAAATAGTTACTTTTTAATGATAATTACTTGGCAAGTTTTAATAGAAAATTAAATACTTGATTCATTGCGTTTAGTAGGTTTATAACAAGGTGTATGAAAACTTGCCAAGTAACATCATTAAAAAAGTAACTATTTTTAACTGAGGTATGTGTATGGAACTTGGTACTTATTCAGATCTCACTTCTTTTATAGGCGAAGCATTCCCATATTATCGAACTTGGCAGTCTTTCACATTTTTGTTTTGGGTGGGATTTATGATGACACGCCTGAACTTGATATACGCGTATTAGAAATAGCTGTCGAGTAAAAGGTAACCTAAGCCCACTCTTAGGATTATCTGTGTTTCCCTGGAATCAATGTGAGACGTCAAACTCAATTGCTTTTTTGTAAGGCTTTTACGGAATTCAAAAACATGTAGTTGCACAAAACAGCAAGGTCAATATTTTAACATGCATACAGCACTGAAAGTCAAAGCCAGCATTGCACTTAGAACAATGGCAGGTAATACATAATGGTGTCTTCGCAGCCTTATTATGAATTCTGTTCTGATGCTCAGAACTTTATAACTGTCTTAAAGGAGATTTGTTGCAGGTATTTTTGTTGCCAGAAAACAAAACTGGCAGGTAACATTTTATTTCATGAAAAATATGGAAAAAGTCTGTGATCAATGAGGTACCTACTCTTATTTAGTGGTAGGTAGATAAAAAGGTGGGTTCGGAAATAGGTTTTACTATTTTCTATTCATTTTTACTGCTATGCCAATAAGAAACTGACATGCCCAAAAATCTTTTGATAGATATTATGTTTTGCCCACCTTTCTCCTGGTCTTTTAGATATACATAGTATTAATATAATGCACTGCCAGGTCGATAAGCATCGATATTTTAAACTTCCTAAGTACTTCAAGCCATTATTTCCTAGAAATATAATAGCTGGTATGAAAGAGCAAGTTAAACGATGAAAACTTTATCCGTTTGAAGTAAAACCTCTTTGATTTTACCTAGACTGACATTATCGAGCGACGGTTTAACTACGGTCGATTACTCTGATTTCCCATGAGAGCTGAACGTAACTTTTCTTTAACTTATAGAATCTATTCCGAGCGAAATTCATAAAGAAAAATTTATAATTCTGTCCAATTTGAAGAAACATTTTTCATAATTTTATTCGCGTTTGAATAAAAATGTTAATGTTTTAGAATAAATCATATAGCTATATTAATTAAAAACACAATATATTTGTGATAATGGATGATGACTTCCCGGGAACCAATGTTTAAATCTATTCCATTACGAATTGTTCCGAAATTAATATTTACACTACACGGTTACAAATCATAACTACAAATCACATACGGATTTATTAGTACTTACCAATTAAATACTGGATTAACGTTTGCAATTTCAAATAAAAATTTTATCGTAGAACATAAAACAATAAATTAAAACTACACATTGCACTGTAGAAAGTGAATTTGCATTCAATTCGGCAACTAAGTATAATATTCGTCATTTTCCATTTTATATACGCGTGTCAAATAGACATTCTTAAGCTATGTGCAGCCTATACATTCCAACGTACGCGACGCTTACCCACATTTTCGACACACGTGCACGTGCTCAAAATATACGCAGACTTCACGCGTAACCGACGCATAGTAAGAACTAAGAAGTCTAGTCTGTGCATAGCTTTAGAGTCCTAGTCGTTCGCGATCCGTAGATACGCGCACGTATGTATGTCATTACAAATTCTATTTCGGGGACAAGTGTGAATCTTTTGTTTTAAAGAGTAGCTATAGTTCGGCCATTCAGAGAATGCGTTCCTGACACGTCGCGATTGAACTGACGACGTAACTTTGCAATGGCGTTGCAGTTACGATAAAAATATTTTTGCTGGTTGTTTACCGTTTTAACAATTGAGGAGCATTAAAACAACATTATTATATCAATAATCAATGAATGTTATAATTTTGTGCCAAACTGAGTGTCAAATAACTTGGTAAACAATATTTTTCTAAATCTATACTGCGCTATTACAAGGTTATGTCAGCGGTTTATATTTTGTAGTGCTGAGCTAAAAATAACAGGCAAGTATCGTAATCTGTTCTTATACAGTTATAATATAAAATAATACGTTTTGATTTTCTTTTTAAGAATTGGAAAATAATGGACTATAAGACTTAATTATAACGTTTATGAAATATAAAAATAAAACTATGACCAAACCGCATTTTTATACTTAGATTAAAAATGGTAACCCCAAATGGCGTTATGGGCCGCCATTTTGTGACGCTAAAACAGTCGTCCGTTGTCGTTTCGTGCGCATAGACCACGTTTTTCAAGTGTTTTCGATCTGTTTTTATTTGATTACCCGGCTTTTGTTAGACCGAGATATCAGGATTGATTCTGTTATTGATAATAATATAATTATACATGTAGGCGAAGATGATGATGAAGACACCACCTCCTCAAGCAAATCGGAGTCTGATTAATATTCTGTTCGCACATTCAATTCAATGTACTTGTAACAAAGAATAAATAAAACAATTTTATTATATGAATATTACCTTTTTTTGGTTTCCACTTAAATAACTAAAATATAAAACAAATGATTCCGCCAATTTAAAACGAAAATAATCTTAAAATAATGCGGCGGTTCATTTTGAAGGAACGGTAACGAACTCAGTGTTATGTTGTGCCCATCACTAGTCGTGACTAACTGATAGGTGTCAGGAACGCATTCTCTGAACGGCCGAAGTATAGTAGCGTGACATAGCATCATTTGTTGGTTAAATATGTAACAACTACACACCGTATGTATGTACCCACCCTTTTTTTTCCGACGTCAAAAATCATCAAATGACCCCTCCCGCTGTGGGTTAGCAGCGGTGAGGGAGTGTCAGACTCTTACTGACTAAAAACCGTCGTGTTCCGTCATAGGCCTTTTATGTACCAGGGCCGCGGTATCTCTTTCGAACAACCCGCAGCGTATGTACCCACCCTTTTGTGAATATATAAACACATTTACTAAGTAAAAGCTACGTTTGTAGACTCCCACGTTGTAAAGTATGCAGGAATTTTGAATATTTAATCTTGGTACAGTAAACACGATTTGAGAACGTTAATATGGTCGGTCAGCGGGCAGCAGGATGAAATGTAGGTGTACAGTCGGCTCCAAAAGTGGCTGAACTAATCTAATCTAAGTTTCCAAACTTCTAAACATCGTGGAGTCGATAACTTACCAGAGTATTCATCCACTTATTTTGAAGTTTAGGAACTAAATAAATTTTGGCGTTTATGTTCTTAAGAAATGATGACCCTTTACGCTTGAAAATTATTAATTTATTCTAGAAAATTTTGATTTATTTAGCTCACGCAAGAAGGAAAGATCATTTTGTTCTCCGTGGTACATATACTTTTGACGCTGACAGTACTTTCAACTCGACCATACCTTATTCCTCACTATTTCTATGTTAGCTTAGGACTGAAATTATACTCGTAATTTAATTAATTACGTTCTGCCGCCAATTTTAGTGAAATAATACTTCATGTTTTGATACAGGTAGAAACCTTGTAGAACCGTGGTTTTCTAAACTTTTTTGTGAAACATGACTTAGATAAATATAGCTATGTCTTCTGTAAAAATGTTTAGATTTTTCTGAACCCTTTTTAACAGTAGGTAGGTTATTTCAGATTTTTAATTTAAAACTTCATAAAGCATTTCATGTCATTATAACCTGCACAGGTATATCTTTGAAAGGCAGCCATCACCAATAATGATGGATGGCCGACACGCAATAAACGAAGGGACGATTAAAACAACAGAATACTTTTCCCAACTGTGCTGTCGCGATAAAATTAATCAATACAGCTTTTGGTTGCGGTTTAAACAATAAATTAATATCTATTAAAGCTTCGGAAGCTGAGACATAAATAATTGTAAATACTTAATCCATGGAACTATATCGTTAATCATACACGCTACACGGAATGCACGACAACTTATTATGTCACATTGGTACAGGTAAAATAAACAACATTATTTTTAATATGACAAAAACTTGATTATTGGTGAGTGTATGGTAATCCTACTACTAAACTACGATTTGCTTTTCAAAGTACCAAAGGATTTTAAATTAAAAAGATCTATTACAGCTTTTTATGAAACGTCAAAGGCTAGGTAGATGGTTCCAAGAAGTAAATCTCAAGAAGCACGGACCAGAAATTCCAATGACACATCAAATTCGGCAATCCAAAATTATAAAACACAATTGAGTTATTTAATTATCTATACTAATATTATAAAGAGGAAAACTTTGTTTGTTTGTTTGTTTGGTTGTAATGGATAAACTCAAAAACTACTGGACCGATTTTAAATATTCTTTCACCATTAGAAAGCTATATTATCGGCTATATCGGCATAGGCTATTTATTATCCCGGTGCGGGCAGTAGCTCCTACAGGACGCGGGTGAAACCGTGGGAAAACGGCTAGTCTATTATAATTAATTTAATTATTTGTCTTTATGGGCTCAGACCTTCCCCAACGTACGCCATATTGTTCGGTCGACTTGCCGCCTCTGCTTTTTTGTATGAATTTCGCAAAACAGGTCCGTATATTATGATGTCGATTATCTAATATACCTAGATATAGCAATATAGCACGCTCATGAACCTCGTAGTAGTATTAACTCCCTTTAGTTTTTATGCAAAAATATTAATTATATTACCGCGAAAAGAGATCAAAACCAAAACATGACTTCACATTAGTTAGTAATAACCCCCTCCATACGAATAACTCCACTACCATGTTTTAAAAATTAATTGCATGACATATTGAATACGGAGAGTTAACTCATTCGTTTGAATTACCGGTACAAGTTTCAATTTCTGTGAATAACTGGTAATATCGGGATATTAAACAGATTTGTTTGAGCACAAATTGATAGATTTACGCGAAAATATTTGGGTTAATCTGCAGTACGGATAACGGTTTATCCTACATTAATGCCTTGTATTTCACGTGACATGATATTTTGCTTTAATATGCATAATATGTTTTTGAGTAGGTTTATTCTCGCCTTACATAAAATATTGAGGTAGGCCACCAGCCACCCATAAGTATTCGCAGAAAAAATATCAAATAATACTGAATAAATAATAATGTGGCTACAAAATTCAACTTGTAATATTAAACATAAGTGACTAAAAAATAAAATAATTACCTAGTTTAAATGTAATTCTTAAGAGAAGTTTTCCGTCGAAGTTTAATGTTCATAATTTTCTTCAAAATTACGATTACCCAATTTAATTAACAAAATTGGCGATCCATTTGAGCGGCCAATTTATAATTTACTGTTCTCCATTAAGACCATAACGTAGTGTCGACAGTTTGACGGCTGAAAAATGACGGAAACAGCTTAACAACCCTTTGAGAAATAAAATTACCTTAAAAAGGAAAACTGAGAAAATCCAGCAAACTCCACCTTAATACACAGAGTGACACTTAACACAGTTTAGTTCACGATTCAATGAGCTAGTTGAAACTTTTTATTTGTGATTTCGTTAGTGAGACTCGCGCGAAAGTGCGGCGCGACTGGGCGGGCGGCACGACCGCCCACTGAGAACCGCCGAGAGCGACTACAGCGAACACTACGAGTACAAACTATTACTCATATTATTTTTTATAATGTTGTGACTATTATTTATATAAACATTGAGCTTTTCATTATTTTTTTTCTTTTTACTATTGTAGTCCTTTACGGCTACGAAGTGCAGCATTTTTTCTAATAAATGTGTTTACTCTTTGAAATTCAATTTGAATGTTCTTTTCCGATTAGCTTATCAATAATTGAAGTGTCTTATTACAATAATATCAAATGGCTCAGTCGCGACTCTGTAATTTCTTTCGCCTTTTCTTTGCCAAATAAAGTATTAAAACCTGTTTTCTAGAGATATATAAATTCCATCTCTTGAACGCATATTTTTAGAGTTCTAGTTGTAAGCATGACCCCTTTAGGGTATATATGTTCTGTGAGCATGACAGCCCACGACATTTTTGAAGTCACCCAAGTGTCTTATTAAATTTTTAATAAACGTTATTTTCTCAAGTTTTGTGTGATACGTTGTTTAACTAATAATTTATTTATGAATGAATATTATTTTAATGACTTTGGTAAGTTGTTTTTGTTTTATCATCTCAGTATATTAAGAAGAAAGCGACGTGGTCACGTCCACTTTGTCCTCCAACAAAAATGTGAAGCAAAATTAATTTGTTTTGCTAAAAACTTGAGAAGAAACTCGATGAATAATGTGTCCTCGCTGTTAATTAGCTTTACAAGCGGCCGTGATAAGCGTGAGATAACTATAAGTCAAAAGTTAGACTGCAGCCAAAGTTTTGTATTTTCGTAAGAAATGGCTATTTAGGTTGTTATTCAAATTGTGGGGCAAACAAAAGTGACCATAGCGCAGCCGTCGAAGGAGTACTTTGAATGGGATATTGTACGAGTACACATACCACAAAGCAAGGCCTTCATGCATGATTTATTGAAATGTTTGTCAGCAACAAAGGGCGGGCCCTTACGGCACGTGCCAGTACCGTAACGTTTGACATTGCTGAAGTCTGGGCTTCGAAATAGTAGCAATAATAAAATCTTACGATTAGGAGTAACTTGCTTCGTACAAACATTGTAAGCGACTAAGCGTCTCACTGGATTTTATGATCGTATTTAGTTCTTTAATGGACCAATGAGTAGGTATGAGAATACGACTTAAGATTCACTTAACGTAATTGGAAGATTTCAGAATGTACCTATTGCTTTATTGTTATTTTAAAAGTGAGACTACTAATGTACGAGACATACTAATGTACGAGTAAGCAGTGGCGTAGCGTGGGTATCTGCCGCCCGGAGCAGTTGTCGATTTTGCCGCCCCTTCCCGTGTATTTTTTTTTTTGACAAGTGTTACTGGCCGTTTGTCATTTTTAACCGACTTCAAAAAGGGACTTTTTTTTGTATCGACTTTAAAAATCATCAAATGACCCTTCCCGCTGTGGGTTAGCAGCGGTGAGGGAGTGTCAGACTCTTACTGACTAAAAACCGTCGTGTTCCGTCGAAGACCTTTTATGTTCCAGAGCCGCGGTAACTCTTTCAAACAACCCGCAGCCCCGGCAGAAGGGGGAGGTTCTCAAGTAGACTTTTCTTTTATATCTTTGTTACTTGATTTCTTGAAGGTTTTAAAATTCTTTTAGGTACGCAGGCTAGCGAAGTAGGTACCTATAAGTACTTATATATGAAATTGAAATAATTTAAAAAGCCGGGCTACTTTAAACTGTTTAACAAATTAATTTAATTTACGGGACTAACACTTAAACTAGTTTCCATAGAACTATGTATACCTAAGCGTGAAATTTGGCTCGTATCTAGGTAGGTATTGCTTATAGCATTCAAGTTTACCTAAACCAGTGGTTCTTAACCTTTTAGTCATGAGGGATCACTTTAACTAAAGTTTGTCTTGCCGGGGACCACCTCATCGGTTTACCTAAATTAGCACTCTGCTAAACGCATGTCGGCAGTTGTGTAGGTAAGCAAATTCAAATAAAGAAAATCTTGCTTATGTAGTTTCCAAATGCGCGAGCAAAGCGAGCGCAAAATTTGTATCGGATTTAAACCAAATATTACGTAAAATTTAGCCCAAACGTACTTAACTTTTTGTTTGTAGACAGATGCAAAAATAAGGGCATATCGTTTTTGAATACGCGAGCGAAGCGAGCGCGAAATTTTTATCGGACTTAAAACAAAAATTACGTAAAATTTAGCCCAAACGTACTTAACGTTTTGTTTGTTGATAAAAGCAAAAATAAGGACCATAATATAGTTTCTGAATACGCGAGCGAAGCGAGCGCGAAATTTTTATCGGACTTAAACCAAATATTGCGTAAAATTTAGCCCAAACGTACTTAACTTTTTGTTTGTTGACAAATGCAAAATTAAGCGTATACAGTTTCTGAATACGCGAGTGAAACGAGCGCGAAATTTGAATTATTTTTTATTTAAGACTCAAAACCATAATTACGTAAAATTTAGTGTCACGTGTGTTTTAAGTACCAAATTTTAACAATAATTAATTTTAATTTTAAAAAGTGTCAACTTTCTTGTTTAAATTTTGCCGCCCCCTAAAAGCTGCCGCCCGGGGAATTTGCACCCCCTGCCCCTCCCCCCCCCCCCACGCTACGTTACTGCGAGCAAGTAAGTCATGTTTTAGACTGTAAAAAACTATTCATATCTCTAGCAAAGAAAGATGCATTCGTAATGGAAAAATCTGGTGATTTATTATGTATTATATATTAGTACAGCATAGTACCTACATTTAAATTGTGTATACCGACCTATTACATTTGCATATCATAAAAGGTAAATTAGTCGCTCACAATTGAGGAGAGGGATGTTCAACTGAGAGGTACTGCGGACTTTAATTACCATGACGATGTTAATTAACTTTCATATAATAAGGCCTATAAATGAGGAAAGTCGTTGAGATCCAGAGGGCTTTCCGCAATAACGAAACGTTTAATTCTCTATCGCTTGAAATATATTTACTAATACTGAAATGTCAAAGATTTTGTTTGCTTGAATTCGCCGATCTTGGGAAATCCATGAAATGCAGAAAATCGTGAGCAGAAGTTAGTGTAGGAATATTTTATATTGTATTACTGGGTTGAGGGGGTCAGATAGGGCAGTCGCTCCTTGTAAAGCACTGGTACTCGGCTACATCCGGTTAGACTGGAAGCCGACCCCAACGTAATTGGGAAATGACCTAAAACAGGCTCGGAGGATGATGACCTAAAAACACCTCTACCCAAGCTTCTTTAAGGTAATGTTCACTTCGTTTGCAGAATTTGGGAGCCAAGAATACGTAGAGGCGAGGAATGGTGATGGTGACGTCAAATCAACCCTGCTGATTGACAAGTTATGTGCTACATCTGCAGTTGCGTCGCATGGGGACTAGACCTTTTACAAAGGTACCTTTTCTACACTTAATAAACCAACCGTTTTCACGCAGTTTTGCTCGTGTGACGTGGGAACTACTGCCCGTACCGAGGTATAATATGGTATATGTTACTCGGAAAGAATGTAGCTTTCCAACAGTGAAAGAATTTTTCAAATCGATGCAGTTGTTTGGTACACTATTACCGGGTAACACCTCCTATATTTTTACGGACACAGGGAAAAGTTCCCCCGGAACGTGGTTGAAACCGCGAGGAACAGCTAGTAGCTATATAACAGATAAGTTTAGAGCAGATCATTTCAAGAAGAAGAAACCAACCAAATAAACTCTCGAGAGAATAACTATCAATAAAACAACGAAAATCAAAAAAGATCAATCTCTAAGGGCCTTTTCAAGTAGTTAGTAGTCTTAATATTGGCATAACTAAGTACTTGGAGTGTCGATCGGCTAAGAACGAGACTTAAATGATGCTCTCGTATTCTGAGAGACCAGTGTAGGTATCATTCCCATGTGGGCTCTTGGCGAAACTCGAAATTTCTATAAATAAAAATGAATTATTGTTCGTTAGTCTGATTAAAACTCGAGAACGGCTGGGCCGATTGAGCTGATTTTGGTTTTAAAATGTTTGTCGTAGTCCAGGGTAGGTTTAAGCTTGTGGCACATTATAGCAGCACCACAACAGCACGGCTGCAGCACGGCGTCGCCTCGAATTAAGACTACGGCGAGCTTACAGCGCGTGGTTGGCGCGCCGTCCGCTCGCCGTCGGCGCGCCGGCCGCGAGGTGTAAGCTTGCTGTCACCGCAAACTCAATATTATTTTAAGACGATTATGATTGATGTTATGATTGAACACGACGTAATGACGTTGTTTCGCTGCCGGCTCGGAGTCGGCGCGCAATTAGCACGCCGTCGGCGCGCTGTACGCATGAGGACCGCTCGCTTGCAGCACGCGGGTGGCGAGTCGAGTTGTGTGGAAGCGGCAAGCACGCTGACTGCTCGCCGTTGGCTTTTTCATATTGACATTACGAAATATATTATAATATACACGATTTAATGCTCCAAATTGAATGACAACTTAAATGCTGGTGTGGAGCCGTGCTGTTGCGGTGCCGCTATAATGTGCCATAACCTTTAAACGGTGAGCAAATAAGGAAAAGGCGGTACGAAGTTCGCCGGATCAGCTAGTAGTTTTAATAAATTTTACATACGGAACTGACTTACGTATACCTATGTTACATGTTACAGTAAATACGTCAAGAGAATTTCAACACTACGGTTTATAGTTAAGATCTCTATATGCTATCATAGTTAATTTCGTTGGAAGAATTTTATGCAACTGTCTTAACTTACCTTGATATAAAAATCCAAACATAACTGTTATTTGTATAATACCACTCAATATTATGACTATACGATAAACGTTTGAGTAAAATTACTCTCATATCGTAGCAAAATACCGACACAATACTTCGAAAAGATCCAGCTCAAACGGAATGGAAAAGATAAAGAAAGATACCCGGTCCTATAATCTTTTCGGCATTTTAAAAAGTAACGAAAAATGGGGCTGCTTGACTTTTGTAGGGCTTAACGGCTACTGAAAGAAATGCTTCTAAATAATCTTCGACTGATGAATATTTTACGAATTTGTATTTTACACTGACTATATTAATGATCTCCCAGCCTTCTCTAAATTTGTCATCTGTAGGTATTGCCTTTTCTCAACTATATTGGTGTCGTCCCTACCTAATTGAATGCAGCTGAGTACGTAGTTTTACATGGATCGGCTGCCTATCTGACCTTCTCAACCCAGTTACAACCCATCACAAGACAGACAGTTAGCCAGACATTCTGACTACCCGTAAAGACTGTCGAAGTTTTTTAATTTACGGCCGGGGCTGACTTTATTGTGCCTGCCGAAACACAGAGCAACCCGCCTGCATTGATGGCCATCTATCCATGAACCGACAAGAGTTATTTATTTTAACCTTACACTTAATACAACCTTACACTAGCGCCTCTCTTCAGTCGTTTACACATGAACGAATTCTCCTAAATAGTCTAGAGATTCACTTTTTTATTTTCAAGATACCTAAATAAGCAATGGAATAAGGTAGCTTAAATAACTTGTTTATGGCCTATCTAGAAAGAATCTAATTGAATGATTAAGTTTCTAATAGAGTTTCATTTAGAATCATTTTTATGTAAATTGTAGTTTTCTTTTGTGCACTTGCTAACGCAATTATGTTTAACTTTTTTATCTGAAAATTGCTAGTGTAGATTTATAGCTCCAGTGAAAAATACTTAAAATTTTATTTAACCTGTGTTTTACCTACAGTTAAAAACAATCTTAGCTCTCAAGAACTATTTAAGAAAGGAGTATTTTCCCTCTTGCCTTGAGGTTCTTAACGCAGTGCAAATAATGTTGTCTTGAAGCTCGGAAGCTGTTCGCAATTTAAGTTTAAACGAATGTAAAAGTTTCAGTCATTTGTGGTAAACTGCTACGGAAACCTTAAGCAAAGAATCTCGGAATGTTTTACTTTTCTTAATGTAAATAATATGGTATATTATATAAAAGTACATTTTTTTTACAAACGCCTAATAATCATAGTATTATTGGGACAAATTATTATAAAATATATAGGTTTGATCATCATCATCATCATCTCCCGAGTCTTTTCCCGACTATGTTGGGGTCGGTTTCCAGTCTAACCAGATTCAGCCGAGTACCAGCGTTATATTTATATAGGTATACTGATAAAACTTATAAATAGGTTTCTTAAGTCAATTTACGGCATTCGATACATCGTTACCTGTTATATTAAGACGGGACTTATACTTAGAAAGCCTTATATGAAAGAGGTATACGATCTGTGAATACAACCTCTTTCGTAGCTACCGAGTCCTCTTTGAGGATTATCTAGAGAGTGCACAACTTCACTCTGCTTTGACCCTGTCATAGCTAGACAGTTTTATGTTACGTCCACAATGGTTATATGGTGCAGAATTGAAGAGCAGTCTCGAGGTCCAATCAATATTTTACCTAAAATGGTCGAGTGGTAAACAGCCAAAATAACAATCGATCATATACCTATCGGCAAGGAATTCATTATTTCCATTTACATTTACGGATTGTACAAAATAAAAACGTGGGGCCCATTAACTATTGCTGTAGTACTTTCTTCTAGAGGTATAATAGGTGTGGATTGCATCGACTTACTATAATCGTAACTGGAGATTTTGACAATCAATAATCAGCCGTAGCAGCTTCACCGGCGAACGCCGAGCTCATGATCTACCAAAGTATAAAGATATGCTTTGCCATAGGTAGGATTTCACAGGGGCCCCACGTTTTTATTTTAGTTTAATATGACCGGGACCACCTACGTAGGTTGACAGGTAAGTAACTATTTTTTTATTTTCTAGTTTTCAGTGCACATAAGATAAAACCGTTTAACTTAAAAGTTTTTTTACCGATTTTTTATTTTCTAGTTTTTAGTATTTAATGAAAATGCGTACCGAATATTCCTCATTCTATCTAATTCATTTAGTGTATCATTATTACACGGTCTCTTACCTGACAATTTATTACAATCTAATTCCTTCCAGATACTTTTTTTTTTAACAACCCCAAAAATCATCACATGACCTCTCCTGCTGTGGGTCAGCAGCGGTGAGGGAGTGTCAGACTCTTGACTAGAAACCGTTTTGTTCCGTCGTAGGCCTTTTATGTACCAGGGCCGCGGTAACTCTTTCGAACAATCTCGCAGCCCAGGCAGGCCTTGGCCCTGTTGGGCCCCGCTGGAGTTACTGACAGTTTTCTACTTGTGAAGCCCTTTTATTTGATACCCGTATTGGTGGGATTGATAAAAAATTGTTATCAGCCATTTGGTAGCGGCGGCCATCTTAGATTTCAATTTTGCATAGTAAATTGTATTCTACTTGTTGAGACCTTTCATTTGATACCCATGTTGATGGGATTGATAAAACCTACGTTATCCGCCATTTTATAGCGGCCGCCATCTTGGATTTAATTTTTTATAGTATATTGTATTCTGTTTGTTGAGCCCTTTCATTTGATACCCATATTGATGGGATTGATAAAACCTACGTTATCCGCCATTTTGTGCCGGCGGCCATATTGGATTTAATTTTTTATAGTATATTGTATTCTGCTTGTTGAGCCCTTTCATTTGATACCCATATTGATGGGATTGATAAAATCTACGTTATCCGCCATTTTGTGCCGGCGGCCATATTGGATTTACAATGTTATTGATATTACTATATTGTATTGTCATCGGAATTAAAGGTGTATACAAAATTTCAGATTAATCGGTTGACAGGAAGAGGGTGAAATTTGAATTACTAAATTTGACCCAAGAATGAATAAATAAAACAAACGGGGTAAGCTAAATAAAACCGTTTAAAAACCGTCGTGTTCCGTCATAGGCCTTTTATGTACCAGGGCCGCGGTATCTCTTTCGAACAACCCGCAGCACAGCAAACGACCTCAAAGAAGTCAATAAAACGTCATCTCAAAATACAAATTGCATGGCCGAAAGCGGAAAACACAAATTGATAGCGATACAAATCTGGGTCGACCGCGACGAGACTAGAATACCAAAATCTATGAAAACATAACAGCTCGCCTCCCGGGGGAGTTAAATGAATAGTCTTGTAGCACTTTGACGGATTGGGAACATAACTTTACCGATCTGCTCAAAAGGTGTGACTTGTCGTGTCGCGAATAACTTTTTGGTGTTCACCTGAATGCCCATACTTTTTAGTTGGAGATTTTAATGGCCGTCGTAAATGCCTTTTTGAATTTGGATTTAAGTTAAGTTTTGGTCATTTCTTTCATGTAGGTATGGTTTCATCCGTCACCACAAAGTCCTATTATTGCAAATTAACCCTTCTGTTCGCAAACTAACTAGAAAGCAACCTTTGTTTTAGTACAGAGAGTAGCAAAAAAGAGTTCGTTATTAATGACGGACCTGGTCACAAAAGGAAATTGTGAACCTCCAAAATTAGGTAGATAAAGAACACAAGACGGCGGAATTTGATTTATTCTTTAATTTCGAAGATGGAAAGTGATTTTTTCTCTTACGATGTCTATCCGTAGCTTTGCGATTAGGTATTGTAAATCGGTATAATTTATATGAAGCTAATGTCAATCTCTAATCGCTAATGTCGTAAAACAACGTATATATAGATAAGTTATTGAAATCTGTAGTTATTCTTCTAACAAACTTTGAGATATAGAACGATAAAATATAACCTGTTTTCACACAAGATAAAGATACCTCATACTATCAACTCTTGCGTACTCATGAAAGTAACGTATCACTAGATTTTCCTTGTTTTTGTCTCCAAGCTTTTCTGAGGTTTACACAGCTTATCGGATTGAGGACACAAAATTGTTACGAATACGCAAGCAAGTTTACCTTGTCATTTAGTACAATTCATGTTAAGAATTTGTTAACTTTTGCTGACTGTTCTAACTGTCAAACGTTGTAGAAATATAATTTGAACTATAGTTCGGCCATTCAGAGAATGCGTTCCTGACACGTCGCGATTGAACTGACGACGTAACTACATTCATTGATTATTGATATAATAATGTTGTTTTAATGCTCCTCAATTGTTAAAACGGTAAACAACCAGCAAAAATATTTTTATCGTAACTGCAACGCCATTGCAAAGTTACGTCGTCAGTTCAATCGCGACGTGTCAGGAACGCATTCTCTGAATGGCCGAACTAATTATTCTTTATATCTAGAGCAATCAGATGTTGTCAATATAAAGTGAAAATAACCTATTCAAATCCCCGGAGATGCAAACTTGCTTAAATAGGAATCTGACAATTCTGCCTCTACACCAAAATGGCAAAAAACGGACTAGAGTGTCAACTGTCTAGTTAAAAACTGCAGCAAGGCATATCGTGTTTGGCATACTATGCATCTCTTCTGATAGACAGAACATCAACATTAGTAATATTATGAGACAAACTTAGGTCATTTTAGGATACTTTATTAAAAAACTAGCTTCCGCCTGCGGCTTCGCCCGCATAGAGTTCGGTTATATCGCGTTTCCAAGAGAAGTCTTCAAAAGTCGGGGATAAAAACTATCCTATGTTCTTTCTCAAGGTCAACTCTATCTCCGTACCAAATTTTATTAAAACCAGTCCAGTGGTTTAGACGTAAAAGCGTAACAGATAGACATACAGATTTACATTGTGGACAAAGTAGTTACAGATGTCAGCATGATGATTACAAGATGACAGCTTCTTACTTATACTTAGGTAACTAGCGACTCACCCCGGCTTTCCACGGGTAATAGTTCTTCTCCACTATTTAATGGATGTTACTATACATATAAACCTTCCTCTTTATTCACTCAATCTATAAAAAAAACGCATCAAAACCCGTTGCGTAGTTTTGAAGATTTAGGCGTACAAAGGGATATGGGGACAGAAAAGGCGACTTAGTTTTATAATCATCATCTTCCGAGCCTTTTTCCCAACTATGTTGGGGTCAGCTTCCAGTCTAACCGGATGTAGCTGAGTACCAGTGCTTTACAAGGAGCGACTGCCCTATCTGACCTCCTCAACCCAGTTACCCGGGCAACCCAATACCCCTTGGTTAGACTAGCGTCAGACTTACTGGCTTCCGACAACCCGTAACGACTGCCAAGGATGCGGCTTTATGTACTATGCAGTGATATATGCCTATTGTTTTCAGGGTAATCACCTTCGGGTTAACGTGCATCCTCTCGTGCGCAGTTTGCTTCGGCCTGGCCATCGCCATCATCGCTGGCGTCGCCTATGGGTACAACTACTCCATGGCTGAATTCATCACGTTTCAACGTACGCTTTCTAACAATATTTATTATTTCCTCAAGAAAAATCGTCGAGCATGTGCTCATAATATATTAATATTTCAACAAAATCGTGAATAGAGAGAGGATTTCGCTGTAGTAAAAAGATTAATCTATAAATATAAAAGTGAGTCTTGATAGTTACTCGAGAACGACTGACCCGATTTAACAAAAAATTGGTAGGTAGGTAGCAGTAGCAGTAGAACCGAGGATGGACATAGGATACGAGAAGTAGTTTCCTCGGGATGCGGCTTAAGCTGTGGCTCAATTAAAAATAAATAGTTCCTTCTTCTTCTTTAGTCGGTCCCTCACTCGTTGAGGATCGTGACCCCATCTCCTACGCCGACTATTAGCTGTCGCCAGCGTTCTCTGTCCTGTGCCAGCCTGTATGCCTCCTGGAATGGTTTCTGCAGGGTCTTACTGAGCAAATCCGTCCATCGGGTTGGTCTGCGGCCCCGTGGTCTCTTCCCCTGTCTTTTGCCTAATAATATTGATTTTTCAATATTGTCAGGGGGTTTCCGCGCTATGTGTCCGAAATAACGCAGGTATCGCTTTAGGACTATCGTAGATAAGCGTTCTTTAACGTGCAGTAGTTTTAGGATGGATTCGTTTGTACGGAAAGCGGTCCAGGGAATTTGAAGCATTCGACGCCAGCACCACATCTCGAATGCGTTTATTCTGTCCATGTCCACAGCTTTAATTGTCCATGTTTCCGACCCATATAAAAAGATTGAAAATATCAAAGTGCGGACCAGAGATACTTTTGTTTGCCGCCGTATGTTGCTGTCTTTCCATATCTTCCTTAGCTGTGTCATAGCGCTCTTCGACATTGCGATTCTTCGTCTGATTTCTTGTTCACTGGAGGCGTTTGATGTTATAACCGAACCCAGATAGTTAAACTCTTGGACTTTTTCAAAGTTGGAAAGCGCGTTAGATAGGTCGAGTTTGCCAAACCTATCTACAACCATAACTTTGGTTTTACTGCGGTTTATTGACAGCCCTAAATCGCTACTAATATTTTCTACCCGTCGCAAAAGTTCCTCCATCTCGCCGGCTGATTCCGCTAGTAAAGTAGTGTCATCTGCATATCTCAGATTTGCTACACGAACACCGCCTATATTAACTCCGCCTTCCCATCCTTCTAAAGCTTTCCTTAGGATATATTCCCCGTATATGTTGAATAGGATAGGCGATAGGATGCAACCTTGTCTCACACCTTTCTGGAAACGAAACTCATCAGACATGCACTCTTCGATGCGCACTGAACCTCTGCTGCCTTCGTATAGTTTCCTGACAAGTGTAGTCAAGTGAAGAGGAACTCCCATTTCGGACAAAACTTTCCACAGCTTTTCCCACACTACACAGTCAAAAGCCTTTTTGTAGTCCACAAAACAAAGGATCACTGGGCTGTCGAACTCGTGGCTGCTCTCAATTATTTGTCGAACATTGAGGATTTGTTCACGTGTTCCTTTCCCCTTCACGAAGCCCGCTTGTTCTTGTGGTATCTCGGGATCGAGGTAGTAGCGGACCCTTTTATTGAGTATGTGAAGGAGGATTTAAAAATAAATAGTTAAAAAAAGTAAAAAACGCGCTAGTCATGTATTGTCATAAGAACTCAGAGCGTGAGCGAAGAGCGGGAAGTGGGTAAAATTAAGATTCCAAGATTTTCTTACGTACACGTACGTTAGTCACAAGTGAAGCTAATATCAGCGAGTTAATAAAAATTGATATGCTACGAACTCTTTGCTTGATGCACTTTGATTTGTTCCCAGGTTCTGACGTTACAGTCTTCATGCGACGTGGACAGTTCTACGACAAGCCGGAAATATCTTCCAGGTATAGGAGAACTGGAGACGAGGATGATCGTAAGTACATATGTGGGACACACCTTTTACCATTCTTCTTAAGAATTCCAGTTAAGAACAGTGTTTCAAAGGTAACATCTTATTCCTCATCTAAAGTCTAATTTATAGCTTCAATTTTACTCCTAAATGAAATCAAAGTGGTATCAGAAAACAAATATAAATGTATTCTTATGCTTAAATACCTAATGCAATAGCCCATAATTCTTACTCATGTAGGTACTTACATAACGCGGAATATCTCGCTACACTAGAGATATCAGCACCACTTGTCAGTCAAAACATTTGTTCCCAGTGTTTGGCACAAACATCACGACCGACTATGAAGACTCGAAGCCCCCAGCGCAGAGCAAGCCTCTAGCAGACACGTGGCTGAAGACGCAGGACACGAGGAAGTACGCCGAGATCCTGACCAGGTACAACCCCAACAAGAGGCAGGAGGCGGAAAGTGCACTAGCGCGGGAAATGGAGACACAGGAACCTGAACTAGTCAAAGAGCAGCCTATTCAGGCGCAGGTGTGTTTTTAGCAATTTTGCCTCAATTAGATCTTAGTCATCATTTCGGTCTTAAGCGACATATTGACAAATATTTACTTTATTACGTTTCACATGATGTATTTATCTAATTAATGAAGTATCTCTTCAATTTCATTTAAGGCACAACCAGCAGCAGTACGTTTTAGGCCTACTCCTGAATCTCCCGTGATATCGATAATCCCCAACCCTATGATTCCTACCATGGCCTGGCGAAGTGGTTCATCGGAGATCGTGATGAGGAACTTCCAACCTCTGCATGACTTCACGACGGCGAAGAAATTCACGAATATGCCAGAAAATTTGTTCCCGACTAGGGTAACGGGACCAAAGTCTATACCGATCTTAAGTCCTAAAGAACAGGCGAAAGAATCTGCTGACGACAAGCTGCGCGATGAATTCCATAAAAGGTAAGAAGCACGTAAAAGAAATAGGCTGTAAAGTTAATTTTAGATGTGTTTTATTCAAATAAAATGATGGGAAGATAGTCTTCTTTTCTTTGAAAATAATATTTAAATGCACACCTTGCTTAAAGGCAATTTTTATGTTTATGAAGACATGGATCATAGTCATTTAATAATATCTGCTTTTAACTTGTAAGGTAATCGTAGGTTTTAGACCGTCATTGTAATTGTCCATCAGTTACGTGCCAATGCGCGTGTGGGGGACGACAGCGCGCGCCGTCATCCCCGACGACCCTGACGATGTTGATGAAGACGCCATCGTCTACAAACCCGTGTAGCCACGGTATGCTTGCAGGAGGAACTAGGTACACATTATGAAAGGTTTCATACACTACGAATGATATTTTACTTGTTTTGAATCCTCAAATAAAGGTAACATAATCATTTACTGGAAGTATCATTTATAGTTTTTGCAAATGTAGTATTTACAATGGACGTGATAACCTAGTGGCCATTTATACATTACATTTATATTTTCTTTTATAATTTACAAAAAAAAATGAAATGCAGTAGGAATTTTATATCCTTCTTCTTGGTCATATAGAAATTGAAAATTAGTTCAACATATTTGAGTACAAAAATGTAGGCAGAACCTCTATGCTTTCTGTAAGTATGCTTTATTTTCCACTTTCAAATTAACAACAATAGCTATTTAAAAAATCGGATTATGATAGTAGATTGTTATTTGGTTACTTAATTGCCCTCGGTAAGATGAACAGTAAGTGATCTCCTCTCTTCAATGATTTACTTTCTTATTTTATTGATGCGTTCATGTTTTTTGCTCATTTTCTGTCTAAGGTGTCGGAGCCTGGCCCTTTCGTCAAATGTATTTATTTTAGAATCTTCAATACATTTTCCTTCAGAGGAAACAAATCCTGGTTTGCAAACACAGTCGGTGGACGTACACGTTGTTTTACACATTTTGTTTGTATGAGGGTTAGTACAATCGTAGGAATAGGTACCGCCACAGTTTTTATCTCGTTGCTCCTTGCAGGCGTCAGCTGTAGGTACAAGGTAAACAAAAAATTTATTAATTACTTAGAAATGAAGTCGAGCTCATGGTAAGTAACGGCTTCACGGGCCGACCCATCAAAGACTTGAAGCGGTCTTTGGATAAGCGATCAAATCTATCATTGATGACGTATTTCGGGAAGCACGTTAAATTTTGTTTCTCGGAAAAGGAATATCTCATCTTCGTTAATCGTTCTGGGTAGCAAGAAGGCAAAAAGTTGACTTCGAACATCAAATATTGACTGAATTTAGTAAGGGTTTCGTGTTACCCAAGTAACAAGGTTAAGGCAGATACTTCGTTGTTCCATGTTAAACATTAGAACGGAGCTGCATCTTGTCGGACCAGCCCTAACATATTTGGAAAAAATATCATCTGGGCGTAGCAGTTATGATGAAGGCTACACCTAATTCCTACCGAAGGCGAGATGATACAACTAAGTCTAGCTGAATATGGTCGGTTACGCCTAGCTTTAGCCGCTTAAAATTAGGTATAGTCACACTTCGGCGTTTAGTCGTAACATCCATAAATTAGAATAAATAATTTGAATGTTAGGTTACCCTTATTCCCATTTAAAGAATTCTGAGCGCTTCCTAATGCTTCAGCGAATATCGACTTCAAGTGTGACATTATGAGCTTCGGCAGTTCTTTTAAGAAGTATCCGCTGACCAGAGCCTCTACCGTCGGATACATTAATGAAGGTGCAGTGAACAACATACGTCTGAAATGGAAGAACATTAGGTATTATCACCCGCATTCAGGAATATACTGCTTTTACAAAGTCATAATCGGTTTTATGACTTCAATAAATATACTTCAAACCATCTTCTAAGTGTGGGAAATATTGTGCTGAAAACCGCATCAAAGTCGGTTCGGCCCTCACGTAACATACCCGAGAGATCAAACTGAGAACCTCCTTTTTTGATGCCGGTTAAAAACTAGAGCTAAGACATTCAGATCAGCAAAGTGAAAGTCAATTTTCGTTTTATTGAACACGTAAGAAATATCTTAGCAACCCTTGAATGTATCTATCAGATCATTTGCTTTGATTGGTTCAACTTAACTTCATAATTGGACCTTACCTATAGCCAACGATTTCTAATGTCTTATACGGCTCTCCGTCCACTTGCACTTGACCTGGCTTCACTTCGAGTTGTACATCAACGGCCAAGTCCTTTAACTCAATTACGAAGGCGTATCGGTCTTTTCCTATATCTATGTGACCCCGTATCTGTAGAAAATGAAAACAAAATTGCAGGACTTCGTCTGCACGCTCACAGGTACCTACATACCTAATAGGTTTGCCAGTGATTACCGGGACGAGATTGAAAGGGGCCCTATTACTAAGACTTGGCTGTGCGTCTGTCAGGCTTTGTTTCAAAAACCGTGATAGCTATTCAATTGGAATTTTCCAAAATGATGGATTTCTGTAACTGTGAAAACTATAGTAAAATAAATATTTCAGGGAAGTTATTGGAAAGAGTGATCTTTCATGGATGGTACCTACATGGGAACCCTTCGGGCTTTGCGTTGGACTGACTTGCAGTTGGCCGGAATTTTTATGCCCGATTTAACACGTATTCCTAAATCTCAGTGCAGTAGCTAGTCTTGACCTCCAAGTACGACAGACAGGCAGAGATCCTTTCGTATTTTTATATTATTTAGGATTTAAATGACTGCATCTATGTTTCGATTATAAGGAGGTGAAAATAAATCTGTAGAAAGCATAACATCTAAATGTAAGATATTCTTTATTATAAAATACCAAACGTACCTGTAGAGTGCTGAAACGAATCTGTTCTCCTATCATGGCAGATTTCATTCTGTAAGGGCCACCGGAGTGCGCACAGTACAAAGTGTCCAGGCCTGTCAGTACCGCGTCAAGTATTGTTAAAGTTTCCGATTTGTTTACAGACGTTTCCTGTAAGATACAAAAGCAAATACAAAACTATATTATTCGAACGACGATTTTACACTAGCGACTTTTCCGCGTATACGCGCGGTGCTAAAATCTTTCACGTGGTTTTTAAACGTATTTTTTGTACCAAGATATGTCAAATAATTGACAAACCGTCCCCGTAAGAATCAAGCTGTGTCCCGGGTTGTTCCAAAATGGCCTTGTGGGTTTTCAAAACTTCACAAAGCAATTCAGAGGCTGAAAGTTAATGGACCCGTGCATCGGAGAGCACGTTAATATCGGTCCTACGCCTTTCCGGTGGTGTCGGATTGCCGGCCCATCGGGCCATGAGAGTTAAGGAATAGGGAGTGCAACTGTGTCTACTCAAAATAAATGTTTGTGCAGGCAGTTCTTTTTATATTAGAACAATTCAGTCTTTTTATATGAAATAAACATCAAAGACTTTGATTTGACTTTTTACTCTTACGTACCCTTACGTCTTCCCAATAAAAAGTTTTATCCTTAATGTCAATCGCTCCACCGTTCCTCTCAATGGTAATTTTATTTAAGTTTCTGACTATTTCTGTTACATACAACCATGTTGCCTGAAACACTACTTCTTGATTTTCTCTGGAATTCAATAACGATACTGTACAAATATCCGTCTATTTTTAAACGCCATATTTTTATGGCGTTTTAGTATACATGCGAAAGAAATTACAGATTCAGAAGAGAACAGTTCTCGTCATACAACTCTGCCCCTCTGAAAATAACCATTTAACTCCCTGCGTATGCGCAGTAGTATTTTATTCGAACATTTTGATTTTCGGGAACAAATAACCAAGAGATGAGAACTTAATGGTATGATGACAATAGTGTTTACCTTAAGTCTCTGAGGTCTTTATGGAAGATCGAGGAAGTGTTGATGAAAGTAAACATGGCTGCTTGGACCTTGGGCACCAGCTCCTCACTTATTGGCCTCATCAGTAAATCGGTCAGTTTCAAACCTGTGGCACAATTAAATATCAACATCTTTTAATATTTATTCTTTAAAATTTTATGAAGTAGGTACTAGGTCCATATGTAAATGACATGCAATCTTTATACATCTAGTTTGATTATTATTTTTTGCTTTAACAAGACCATCATTTTTGTACCTACTTACTATACATACCTCAATAGCTAAGCAAAGCTGTCTCTATTAACAACATGTTTCTCTATTATAAAATCGGATTTACCCAACACGATCTCAATAAACCCCGTTACACACTAAAGTCAGTAACACTTTGCGTAAAAACAGTTGGTATAAGTTGCAACCTTACTGTAGATATTATTTGGGACACGATTTAATAAAAAGGGCTCAAGACTTGGGGAGTAGGGGCTAGTGTGAACATGGAAGTAATCTGGAGTCTTACCGTCGTCAAGTCTATAGGGATTATACCTCGTGATGACTGGCGGAGAATCGTCGCCTGGTTGGTATAGCTATGGTAGGAATTACACAAATATTATCGCATAACACTTTTAGAAAGAAGAAAGAAAAAAATTGACTCATAAAAGTTTGTTTTAAAACGTAACCCCCGGTCGGTTAAAAATAAGGGTTTCTCCGATTTAAGTAGTGCATAAATTACGCCAACATTTTGGCCAGTTGAGTGTCTATATCTTTGTTTCAACTTCATCCAGATTTCTTTTCAACTTTTGAGTATTATACTCCTGCATGCATAGTGAACGTTCGACTAGCAAAATGCATTTGGGTTTCCTTGTGGTGGCTCCATTTTGTCTCTCTATCCTTTTAGATTACTTTACCCAAAGATAGTTTAAAGTGAATATTTACCTCAATAGTGTGCTGGCAATGCAATAATCTTAGATGGTCATATCCCAAATTAACAGATTCTCCAGTTAGTGATGTAATCAGAAATCCATTTAATACGCAGCTATCCAATATGAGGCTAAAAGACAGATATTACTGAGTACGTGAGCTCACGGCTAACTTGGATTCCTATAATCTATCCGTTGTTTTGTTGTACATAATTTATATTAAGCATCTAAATTCAATCTTTAAAATTATCGGATGGATAGGTTATTAAAACCCGTTGTAAGTACATAACAGCCGTACGATTCGATCAATGTAATCGATCAAACGCATTCCATACGTTGATGAATAAGTTTCTCTGTGTTTCGGAAGGCGCATTGTCAATGCTCCTAGTTGTCATTTGTACGTTCGAATGTCGTTTCGAAAAGCCAGAAGCCGTAATATTGGAACCAGACTACTCTGTTGTAACTGCGTTGGTTTCTAAAACACTGGTACCTACCTAAGTCCTTAAGTGCATATTGGAAGCAAACCAACAAGCGATTGCCAACCCTTATTTTGTAGAAAGAAGCTAAGAGGATGATATGACTAAACAACAATTTATTGGTAATTGCAAACGTCTATAAAACTATTCACATTTTAAATTAGGTATAAATAATTATGTTACGCAACCCATGCCATTATGTTACTTGTAATAACAACTATGAACTAAGTCAGACTTACGTGATTTTCCCGATATCGGAAACTTGTTGGAATCGAAAAGGCGATGCCTCATATGGATTCTGGTAAATTGGCTCATGTATAATATCACTCTTGTTCCTCGCTATCGCATAGTCAGCGTGTATGATAATCTTACTGAGGGCCGCGTAAATTTTGAGCACATTGGAAGCTAGAGAGAATTGTACTTCGGGCAGATATAAGCTAGGTAGCTGTTGGAGAAGTATATTTAATAATACTCTGGAAGAAAACACAAATGAATACCGTCATTAGGTTTAATACTAAACTTTCAAAATACCTAAAAATAGATTACAAGTCTAAAATTAATTATTATTTTTAACTATGATGTCCTCCTAGCCGACTGTCGGCTACGGCGGCTGTTCTCATTTAAGGAGATTAGCCAACTGCGCAGGTATTATTAGTAATTGAATTAAAATATATTAAAAGACACTGCATAATACTTACAGTTGGACTTGATTATCATCGTGGTAAATTCCTAAGGCTAAATCTTCATTTTGTCTTCTGATATAGACATTCATTCCAGGATTGCCTACATTTTCAAGTAAAGCCTGAAAAGCCAAACGGTAATTGTATGTTGAGTGTTGTCCCATATCACACTCTCGAAATTTTTACTAAACGAGAACCAAATTTCATTGAAACCGATTAAGTAAATTGTGTCCAAAATTAATAAGTTAATTCACTCACACTTGTTACCGCATGTTCCAAAGGCTTCCTGTATATTTCCCAATCATTTCTAAATTTGCGAACAGATTCTGTAAGTTGAGTCATTATTTTAAACCCTATTTAGTTTGAAAATGCTCATATATTTATAGGCAGGTACAAAGATTTTAATTTTTGATAGAAGAGACTCATTAGAGCAACATGACTTCAGTTTGGCATACATTGTACATTTTACAATATAACGCATCTTACCACTGTTGAAATAATCTAAGATGGTCTTCTGTATAGGTTCAGAACTAATTTGACATATTAAAAAGCTTGTAAATAACAGAAATGTAGAATACATCTCAGGTATATTCGCCTACAATGTGAAGCCACAATCCCTTTACATAAACATAATCATTGAATTAAATCATTACGTTATGAAACTTTTTAATTGAATTCACTGGTTTATGGTCAAGTCATTGTTGATAAGGAAACGGAATTTGTTCAGTGGAGGGAAAAATTAGAAGTTGGAGACATGAAGAATATAAAATATATTCTTTTATTACTCTGCGTATTTTACAAGTGGGGTTTTATACAAGGTTCTTCTTTTTCCCTTGAAGATGATGAAGGTAGATCACTTTAATTTTAGTATAGGTACCTATTCCATGTAATAGGAAGGTGTCTGATTGGTATTCAAACTTTCGCGGCGTCTAGTAAGATAAAATGCAATAATCAATTTATTTTAGCGTCCTAATACCTACGTGGCTATTTAATTACATATTGTAGAATTACCCAGGTGTACTAAGCATCATATCATGCTTAGACACCGTTTATACCATACATTCTCACATTAAAAAACTTCATACTCGCGACTTCCGTAAAACAAATAATATTACTATAACTGTTCATTTTAGAAGAATATGTAGAAGAAAATGTATTATCCAATGTTGAGGGGTCCGATAACGCAGCAGCTGATGACACACCCGAATCAAACTGTTGGATGAAGCTAAATGCTCCACATCACTTCACAGTCATGGATCAAATTGATGGTAACATTCTCAATTCTTCTACCACCGTAGCCATTGAGCATAGGAAGCCGACCCCAACATAGTTGGGAAAAAGGCTCGGAGGATGATTCTCATTTCTTCTCCATCTTAGGCTGCCTGTCCACCGGAGCGGAGCTAGGCTGCGGATTGGAGAAACTGAGAAAATCACTACCCACAAAATCTCCGCTCCTCAATCCTATTGGTTAATATTTCTCAATTTCTCCACTCCGCAGCCTAGCTCCGCTCCGGTGGACAGGCAGCCTTAGTGTACCATACAACACACTGCGGACTAAACAGTCGGCCGACAGTTCGCCCTATGGTGAATTCAATCACATCGAAATCGGTATCTGATACAGATAAATACCTGATCGATGTTGTGTTAGTAGGCACATCCATTTCCATACTGATTTATGAGTCCGAATAAACTGTCGACCGACAAAAATTTTGCAGTGTGACCACTGATACATATTGCTCATTATTATTCTTCTGTTAGAACATTATTTCGTTGAGCTTAATGAGCTTTAGTGTATCAAGTGGGTATCTCTTTATAAAATAATAAAAAAAAAATTTTTTTTTGGATGACATCCCACCTAACAACACAAGATTTTTACAACCACAAAATTTATACTGGTACTTTTTATACAATTGAAATTGACCTTCACAGATCGCTACAATACAGTAAGGACTGATATTCACGACGCCATGATGGGTTCAAACTTCGATGAGCATATGATTGAAGTACGTACTCTTAGAAAAAAAACTAAGTATGTACAAATTTAAATTTTGTCTGGTAATCAAACCTATAATAAGACCAATTCTGCGCTAGGTATATTATATTTTATGAACAGAGTAATAGTCTGGTAGGATAAAAGACCAGAAAAGTTTTGACTTTGAATGTTAATTTTGTATTGTCTTGGTATTTCAGGATCTAGTGCAAAGTAGAGGAGCCGCGCTCCGGGAAGTACACGCGTTCCACTCCACGTCAACGATACCATCAGGGATCAACCTCGGGGGCTTCTGTATGCTACGAATGCCTGACTCAGTACTGTGAGTTCTTTACATTCTACGTGACATTTGAATTTAAAGCAATCGCTTTACTACAGTTTCAGTTGCCCATTGTCATGGCTCATTGCTATTTATAACATTTACATATTTTTATACCGGTCTTACCCCGACTTTATACTTAGTAAGTTGCTTTTGTAAAAATTACGTAAGTAACTAGTAAGCTGTAATAAGCGGCTAATGTGAGCAATACCTAACCTAAGAAAGGTCTTACAAATAATAAATGACTTTAATTATAAGATCTAGGAAAACTGAATCATATCTGTCGTCAGGTTTTTCCATCGCATGAAACTTCGCAACAATACACATTTCAAAATTGAGTCATTGCATAACGACTTCACGAACATGATGGTGAGGATAAACCTGTGCCTGCATGACTTGCACCTGAAGGGTGCGTATGAGCGCTCCCTCACTGACGATGATCCCTCCGTCCTCATCTACGCTCCCACCTTCGGAGAAGTTGAGTAAGTACAAGTGTTCCTATTTCTTAATACAATTTGACTGGGGGTCATATTGTATTACGGAGTAGGAACACTTCCATGAAACTGGTAAGCCTACAGCATTATTTACTTTCTGCAAAAGTAATCTACTTATGATGGACGGATGTTTGTATTCTTTATTTTTGTTCGCGCATATTTGCGACGTTTACATACGTTTTCCAGGTTTTTGCTGAGAAACGTGAAATACAAAATGGAAGGCCAATACAGAATGATTAAAAACAGACTCAGGATTGAAATGGTTAACTCCGAAATCATCGCTGACGATATTTTGATGACTGCAAGTATTTATTTACATTTCTATCACTTTGAAACTTGCGAGTTTCAGGTTACTTGCTCAGAAAGAGTTGTTAAAACAAATAGTATAATGGGCAATTTCTAAAAGTTGAATTTTTAAAAATCATTTGTCGAAAAATTAGTAAAATATTAATTTTTTTGAACTCTTGTTATTTCTTCAATAGATTACTTTTTAATTATTGATATTCTGAAGTCCCCCTTCTTCCAGTGGGTGTCGTAGAAGTCGACTAATGGAGAAAATTGCACCGAACACCAGTGCGAGAGAAGGAAAACTCGGAAAAAAACCCTCTATCAACCCGTCTGGCCAGCGTGATAGCAGTAGGCTATATTCCTCTAATGTGCAGAACAAAAAAGCCACGGCCCCTAGTTCCCGGCAGTCCCGCTATTCCCGGTCACGGTGGCGACCGTGGTTACGGTGGGACAGGGGGTGCGAAGAATCTCCGGGTTACGGGAGGCCACCAAACACAACTGACTCTTGCGACGTACAACGGCCGCACGCTACGGCTTGACTCGCATCTGGCGCAACTCGAGGTGGAACTTGGGAAGATTAGGTGGCACATATTAGGGTTATGTGAAGTTCGAAGAGAGGGGGAGGACACCATAACCCTCGAATCAGGTCACCTAATGTACTTCCGAGAGGGAGACCAACAATCCCAAGGTGGCGTTGGGTTTCTGGTTAATAAGTCCCTAGCTGATAACGTTGTGGAGGTGTCTAGTGTGTCGAACAGGGTAGCGTACCTTATCATAAAGCTCACCGACAGGTATAGCCTCAAGGTAGTGCAAGTGTACGCACCGACCTCGACACATTCAGACGATGAAGTGGAGGATATGTTTGATGATATATCAAGGGCCCTCCACTTCACTACAAAGACCCATTACACCGTTGTCATGGGGGACTTTAACGCTAAAGTGGGAGTACAGATTTGCGGCGAATCGGCAGTAGGATCCCATGGATTTGGAAGCAGGAATCATAGGGGGCAAATGCTCGTCAACTTCCTTGAACGCGAGGGGCTCTTTTTGATGAACTCCTTTTTCAAAAAGCAGCCCCAAAGGAAGTGGACGTGGCAAAGCCCCGACACTATGACTAAAAATGAGATTGACTTCATCATGACGAACAAGAAGCACATATTCAGAGACGTCTCCGTGATCAATAGGTTTAATACCGGTAGCGATCACCGACTTGTCCGAGGCTCTCTGAATATCAACTTCAAGGCCGAACGTTTCCGTCTGATGAAGGCCAGGCTCCGACCAACACTGCTCCAAACCATGACAGGATCCGAAACGTTCCAGTCAAATCTGGAGAACCGATTTGCCGCCGTGGAAACCACAACAGACGTTAACCAGAACCACGAATATGTGGTTCGGATCCTCAGGGAGGAAGGTTCGAGATTCTGTAACATGCAGCGTAAGGGCAAGAAATCAAAGCTTTCGGAAGAGACATTAGGGCTTATGAAGAAACGACGTGAAAACCCGCCTGTCACTTCGTCAGCTAAGCGGGCTCTAAACCAAGAGATCAACAAGCACGTACGACGCGACCTCCGGTGCTCCAATACTCTTGACATTGAAAGAGCAATTGAGCTGAATCGGGGGTCAAAGGTGTTCGTACAATCTCTTGGAAGAAGCCACTTGACGAAGCTGACCACAACAAGTGGAGAAGTCGTTTCTTCGGTGCCGGCAGTCCTTTCGGAAGTGGAAAATTTCTATGGCCGGTTATACGCATCGCATGCATCTCGACCTGATCCCGGAAATGAGGATTCTAGAGCCACATTAACACGCCATTTCACCGAAGACCTGCCAGAAGTCAGCAGTGGCGAAATCGAGATCGCTCTGAGACAGCTCAAAAATGGAAAAGCCCCTGGCGAGGATGGCATTACAACAGAGCTTTTAAAAGCAGGAGGTAAGCCCGTACTGGGGGAGCTCCAGAAGTTTTTTAATGCCGTCCTGTTTGAAGGGAGAACTCCAGAGGCGTGGAGTAGGAGTGTTGTCGTCCTGTTCTTCAAAAAGGGAGACAAAACCCAGTTGAAGAACTATCGACCCATTTCCCTCCTAAGCCACGTATATAAGCTGTTCTCAAGAGTGATCACGAACCGACTTGCGCGAAGACTCGACGAATTCCAACCACCGGAGCAGGCTGGGTTTCGGAGCGGATACGGCACTATAGACCACATCCACACAGTGCGGCAGATTATACAGAAGACCGAAGAGTATAATCAGCCCCTGTGTCTAGCATTTGTGGACTATGAGAAGGCCTTTGACTCGGTTGAAATCTGGTCTGTTCTGGAGTCCCTGCAGCGTTGTCAAGTAGATTGGCGATACATCCAAGTGATGAGATGTCTCTACGAAGCCGCTACAATGTCCGTCCAAGTACAGAATCAGCAAACAAGGCCCATACCGTTGCATCGAGGAGTGAGACAAGGGGATGTTATTTCCCCGAAACTGTTCACTAATGCAATGGAGGATATGTTCAAAACGCTGAACTGGAAAGGACGCGGCATCAACATCAATGGCGAACACATCTCTCACTTGCGATTTGCTGACGATATCGTCATCATGGCGGAAACGCTGCAGGACCTACAAC
This sequence comes from Helicoverpa zea, assembly GCF_022581195.2. Lineage (NCBI taxonomy): Eukaryota > Metazoa > Arthropoda > Insecta > Lepidoptera > Noctuidae > Helicoverpa > Helicoverpa zea. The sequence continues at coordinate 3,428,213 of NC_061467.1, read as the reverse complement.
AGATGCTGAACGACCTGGCTGAATCTTCTCTACGCATCGGCCTACGGATGAACTTGGACAAAACCAAGGTCATGTTCAATGAACATGTTCTACCGGAACCGATTGCGATACACGGCGCCGTTCTCGAAGTTGTTCGGAAATATGTATACCTCGGGCAGACATTGCAGTTAGGTAGAAACAACTTTGAGGACGAGGTGAATAGGAGAATTCAGTTGGGTTGGGCTGCATTTGGGAAGCTACGTCGAGTCCTAACATCGTCGATCCCACAGTGCCTAAAGACAAAAGTCTTTAATCAGTGCGTCCTACCTGTCATGACTTACGGAGCCGAAACGTGGACACTGACGGTACGGCTGGTCCACAAGTTTAAAGTCGCTCAGCGGGCTATGGAAAGGGCTATGCTCGGCGTTTCTCTGAGGGATCGCATCAGAAATGAGGTAATCCGTCAGAGAACCAAGGTCATCGACATAGCCTATCGAATCAGCAAGCTGAAGTGGCAGTGGGCTGGCCATATTAGCCGAAGAACCGATAACCGTTGGGGTAAACGAGTTCTAGAGTGGAGACCGCGCCTCGGCAAACGTAGTGTAGGACGTCCTCAGGCACGGTGGAGTGATGACTTGCGCAAGACGGCTGGCAGGAGCTGGATGCGAGAAGCCGAAAATCGATCTCAGTGGCGTGCACTTGGAGAGGCCTATGTCCAGCAGTGGACTGCGATAGGCTGATGATGATGATGATGATGATATTCTGAAGTACGTTTATTTCATTTCAGTACGTAAATCAAGCTGCCGGAAGTTCAGCGGTAAAAATAAAAAAGGAAAACTTAGGTACTCAGCTATAATATTTTCAATTCCCTTGCAAAAATTGCAAAAACAACAAACATAACATTCGAATGTTTTTCAGGTAACTTCATGAGTAGACTTAAGATAGATTTGGACCTTTGGCTGAAACATTATTTTAATGACTACATGATATTCATCAGCCTAGATGGAATTAGCGATATAGATAAATATTCGTAAGTCTCTCACTTTACTTACTTATATACTTACTTATTATTATATTCTGAAACCATTATGAAAATTACAGTCTTCATCTGCCTAACCTTTTCCCAACTAAATATTTAGAGGAGCTGCGTCAAGTGTCGGATGAGGCTGAATATCAGTGTTCTACAATCTACATAGACTACCTATCTGAGCTCCTTAACTCAATTACCTGGGCAACCCGATACGCCTTATTAGGACTGATTGCCAAACTCTCTGGCTTCTGACCAACCTCTGCCCAAGATGTTCAAATGAGAACCAGCACCCACCAATTAAAGGTGTCTTCCGAAACACTGAGGAATTCCTCATGACGAGATGGTAAACCGTCAGGATTCTCCGCTCCAAGCTTTGCATGACTTTCCTATCGATCGACTCCTAGGTTATTACGTAACCACGAGCTCTTTATAATTAACAATATATTCTTCAATATTGGACTCGTTTTGATATAATATAATGTAGTATTAACTAATAAATTATTGTTATTTTAAGAAAATATGACAAAGAGAGAGCCACCGCTTTAGAAGAGTACACAGACAAAGCTATCACCGATATCGTGACAAGAATAAGACAATTAAAAGCTGATACAATCCCGGTGCCCGCGTTCACTTTCAATTCCATCCAAGGCGTGGTAAGTCTTTGGGTCTACAGATTTTTGAACAGCACTGGCGGATCTACCTTGACTATACAGTACGTACGGGACCATGCTCACAACTCTAATTTACTTGTAACGTCACCATTTTTCTCCTTTTTAGGTACTTCTTTATGTAGTCGCTTATATACTCCCTTCTCTGCTTCCCCAGTATTCTCCTTTTTTTACTCTACCTATTGACTTAAGTAGGCAGAGTACATATGGCTTATGTACTCCTCCTATTTACTCCCTTATTTGCTACCCCTAAACAGATGCTCTCTTATCTACTACCCTATGTAGCATTTTATGTACTTCTCTACGTTCTCCTCTTTCATTCTGCCTTACAAGCGTTAGTATGTATGTACTCTTTAGAAGGAAGAGGTGTCATTAATTTTCAATTTTCATCATTTTTTGTACTGACTGACAGAATTGTCAACCGCACCAAAAAACGGTTAGACCATACCTGGGTACATTGCCTTGATACCCCAAAAACTTGACGTTCTTTTTTATTAACAGGTAATTAAACTTTATGATGGCGTGATACGAGGACTTGACAGTATGTACAGGCGGTCAGTGGCCACCGGCGTCAAACAGAAAGACATTCGTAGAGTTGATACCGTCGTAGGATTCAGCAACTTGAAGGTACGTGGCTAATTAACATCCGCTTATAATAGATCATGGAATATAAGGTACAGACGCCAGCACGTCAAGCTAATCTAATTTGTAAAATTTTCCCAGTCAACATTGAACCTTTTTTTTGTAATTTATTTATTATAAGGACTTTTACACATTGTGCATACCAGTCCCTAACCACATCTGATTGCAATTAATTTACAGGTACTTAAAATTAAATAGATGATGAAACAAAACTTTGATGCCATTAATTCAAAAAGGCACTTTGCCATCTTAGAATTGCACTGCATTTAAGGTGAAAGTAATTAGCGTATAAAAGCCTTAAGTTTAAATCCCTTCTAAATAGTACAATAACTAGATTGTTATCTGATATGCAAATAACTATTATAGGAGAAACAAAAGCATTCCGTTACTTGTTTATGTGTATGACGAAGTTAAAGAAGAACAGGTTGCTTCTAGTGATCCCCTAAACATGGTTACGTTAAAAATATGGGTAACTAATTTTAATGTGAATGAATTAGTAATTATAGTTCGGCCATTCAGAGAATGCGTTCCTGACACGTCGCGATTGAACTGACGACGTAACTACATTCATTGATTATTGATATAATAATGTTGTTTTAATGCTCCTCAATTGTTAAAACGGTAAACAACCAGCAAAAATATTTTTATCGTAACTGCAACGCCATTGCAAAGTTACGTCGTCAGTTCAATCGCGACGTGTCAGGAACGCATTCTCTGAATGGCCGAACTATAAGGATAAAATATAAGGATTGGTTTCCCATATTTACGGATGGTGCTAACATTGAACCTTATACTTGAGACAAAGTTGAAAATCTTTTAAAGAAAGGCAGATTATACCAGCTTAATAGGCTATCGTCTGTACATTTTTGACTTTCCATAGTAATAGGCGTAGAAACTACTTGTGTCTATATACAATAAATATATAGTCAAAAAAAAACTTGGTGACTGGCACAGAGCGTCTCTAAGGTGTTAAGTCCGCCGTTGTACATTGTGCAAACATATAAATAAAATAAAAATGAAGAAGAAGAGAACAGAAAGATAGAAAGAAGAACTTAACTTGTGTTTAACCAACATACATTTTCAGGTGGTTTACAAGTATGAAGCAATGTTACCGACGGGCGTGCCGCCTCTAGCTGGCGTGCTAATCTTGTCGGCCAATGAACTCGCGGCGCACCTGGCTTTGACCTTAGTCAAAGATCCTGAAACCGTTGACTTGGACATCGAATTTCTGGATCAGATGAAGTAATTAAACATTGAGCTTCTTTTCTCTCACTCAGTGACTATAATGGTGGTTGAAACATTCTTTACGATTGCTGAATACCTACGCAAAAATGTTAGTGTTGCGAACTCCTCACGCAGTTTTCGGGAATATTCGGGATATGTCTAAACTATTAACTATTTCAGACCGGAATCTTTGACGGTTGAAGGAGCTGCGAATACAATGATAGGAAACTTTAAGCACCTGCTGGAACACCAGATCGTTGCCATGATGTCGAATACCCTCCTTCACGGCATATTGATGCTAAGATCTCTACCCAGTTGCCGTAAGTAGTGACATCTAGGAACATTTAAAAACTGCGTGAAAGATACCAAGACTATTACCGAGCAACTGATCTCAAAACTCTCATCAGCTCCTTGTTTACACTGATCCAATTTTTTTGGTTTCGTAGTTTACAGCGCTTTCACCGATTTTACTTTCTTTTTCCGCGTGTAGCAAAACAGTGTGAAAGCGCTGAGATAAAAAATAGGATCAGTAGGAGAAACCGTACACATCAAATGTATATGAATTGTATATATTATTCTTTTTAGAACCATTTGCCAACCAAATTGGAGTTAGAATCAAACCAAATAGTGGTGTGATCAGTGAGTACAAAGATTATGCGAACCCTCAACTCAGTGGTGAAACTTTATTTCGCGACGAATTTGAAGTAGAGATGGCAGTCTCTAGTGACGAAGACGAAGACTACAGAGCAGCGCTGCGCTCAACAAATAGGCCGCAAGTTAAACAAAATAGTACTAAATCTATCAATAAGCAATCAAAGAAAAATATTAAGAGGAAAAATAAACCGGGCCAAGAGAAAATTAAGACGATAAGAAATAAAAAACGTAGTAACAATAACAAGCCAACAGCCAAATCACAAAATGTGAATAAGTTAAATATTATAAAGGTGCGAAAATAAAACAGTAATTTCATTTTAATTTGTCCACATCCAAAAGATCACCATAATTCACCTTTTTTTTATCTAATGATACAACGATTTTTTTAAGTTTTCCTTTTAATAAAGGAAAACTTGAATAATAGGTAGGTACATGCATGTTGAAAATATGAAAGTCAATGTGGATTGAGAAAAACTCTCATAACGGGCTGAAAGATATTTCTTAAGAAATAAGTAGTGCCTTTGATTGCGTTATATTTTTATCTTGTCTCATCAACACAACAAAGACTGTATTAACTGTGTACATAAACTGTTAATACAATCTTAGAGCATTACAATTAATCGAAGTGCAAATCTCTTTGCAAATATTCTGATGTATACGCGGGGAAATAGTGGGCAGCGAAGTTAAAAAATGATAAGTACAACTATATGGCATGATATGGCACAGCAGCGTGCCGTCTCCATTTGGAACTGCAGGCACGATGTATAATTTTGTATATCCCAACCCTATTTAGTCGATAAATTCAAACTCTATTAATTTGACAGTTGTAAGAGTGACAGATACAGCACAACAACTTCCTGTCAGTCGCACGTCAGCTGCAATATGTTTCGTTTTCGGTGATAAAATATAATTATTTATTAAAAAATAAAAATTTATGAGTTGAAAGCTTAAGGTAATGTTATTATAAAATGTCTGAAGAAGAGGTTGTGGATATAGAACTAGAGCTGGACGATCTCTTGACGAAAGTCCAGCCCAATTTGCAAGATGTAATCAAAAGGGTAAATAAATACAAATACTAATAGATTTACATACATTTTATATGTTTGTGTGTTGATAACTGGACTCGTTACTGTATTATAGAGTTTTACGAATGTGGCGCTGCAGCAGACGAAGAATGGTGAACAAATCAAGCCTGACACACTGGGTGATACTTCATATTTTGCCAAAAATACACAAGTGTAAATATATATTTTTGACACTTATAGAATTGAGGAAAATAATATTTAACATTCAATTATGTGCATAATCTATTCTTTGTCATTTTAAATTAATAAAAAAATCGATATAGTTAAACCTACAACACAACCTTATATAAAACCTCATTAGCTTATTGATATTTCAGCAACCTCTCCCGCTTAGAACTGGTGAAGCCTCCTACATTCCACATGCAGTCTGTATCTCTAGATCTAAAGTCTATGAGCCTCACACTACGCTGTTCACTAGGGGAGGTCAATGTGAAGGGGCTTTACAGTGCATTTAATGAGAACCTCTACAACCTTATACCGGTGATGGCCGAAGGACATGTTCTGTAAGTATTGTCACTGAGCTATCCATTCATTAATTTTGTTTTTCAAAATTTTCACAAACATTTGTGTATTCAAACAAACTCTTCAGATTTATATTATGCTTAAAGATTAGTTTGAAAAGTATTCATATTAGCTATGGATTTAAAAAAAATATGTATTAGATCATATGTCCCTTTTGATAATTGGTAATGTCTTGCACCATTCCCAGCAGCTAAGGAAAGGATTCATGGATCAAACATAATCTGTAAATTAACAATATTGAAATATAAAAGTAAACCTCTTAATTTATATAAACCCTATTTATAACCTAAGTATTACTGTATTGCAAAGCATTGATTGTTACACTGTTTCATATCAGTAAAATACATAATTTATGAGCAAGACTGCTATGTAACATTTGTGTTACTATCATAATTATTGTACAAAAGCATCCACATGACAAACTATAAATAGATAGTTTATTACTCCATATAAGATATTCCACTAAGAAGTGTCATTCACATTTGCCGAATTAATTTCATTTTCACACAATATTTTATTGGTTTATTTCATGTTTCATATGTCTTGGGCATTCAGTATATTGATTATTTTGTTTCTAAAAAACACTGTCGGTGAGTTGCACCATTTAACTATTATGATAAGCCATTCTCAACTGTCAAGTCACTTATTTGACCAATTTTTGGCAAGTATAAGGCTGATTATGGTACATTTATCATTATAGTTAAATCATACTACTCACCCTTGAAGCTTGTATATAACCATGTAAAATCTAAGTCTGTGTATAACTTCCACTATCAAAAGAGGTTTAATTACTTCCAGAGAACAAATTTTTATTTTTCTACAGAACATTATGCTTTTCTTAAAAAATGTTCCAATTTAATTGCAAACTTTATGGTACAGGTCTGTGCATTGTTCTTTAAAAGGTAGGTATTCTAATCAGATATTTTAATCATGTTAGTCCTAAAACATTAATAATTTAAAATTAATAATTCTAGAATATCATTATCAAACATGATCGCAGATGTGAGAGTGGGGTTAGTGTTGGAAGACGATGCCTTCTCATTCATCAACCCTGACATTGATTTTACACATGATGAAGTGCTTGTTAAGGTAACTATTGAATTTATTTTTTATTTTCATGTTTAGCTATATTTTTTTCAATGTAGACTTGCCTACATAAAAGTATTGTAGGGCCTGGACTGAACAAGGAATATTTTAGCAATAATTTGGTCGAAAATGCGTCTTTTTCAAAAATATCTTATCTAAGGAGTGGAATCGCCGGGTCCTCGTCGAGGCTTTGGGCGGCGGCGACCTCTCGCGTCCGGCCCTGGTTCAGGCCATGGTCCGGGGCGAGAGGGAATGGGATGCCGTCGCCTCCTTCTGCGAAGCGGTCATGCTCGAGAAGGAGGAGGCGGAACGCCAGAGAGTTCGCACCTCTCATCCCGGCCGCCGCGCTGGACCAGGTAGACACCATGGGCGCCGGGTGTCGCGAGATGACTCCCGGCCACCGTAGGCGTGGGTCTGTGGGCGGTGAGTTCGGGTGGCTCATCGTCCCTCTGTCTTTCTAGACGACAGACCCGTGTCGACGGCGCGCGTTGTTCCACGCGCACGAGATGTCAGCAACCCCAGCGGGGCCCAGCAGGGCCAAGGCCTGCCGGGGCTGCGGGTTGTTCGAAAGAGATACCGCGGCCCTGGTACATAAAAGGCCTATGACGGAACACGACGATTTAGTCAGTATAGTCAGTAAGAGTCTGACACTCCCTCACCGCTGCTATCCCACAGCGGGAGGGGTCATTTGATGATTTTACGTCGCTAAAAAAAAAAAAAAAAAAAAAAAAAAAAAAAAAAAAAAAAAAAAAAAAATTATTATTGTTTTAACATGATTCAAATATTTATTTTAGTTATCCTGGCCATCGCCCCAGAGGACTGGTGGATACGAATTTGCGACAACAGAGCAGCTAGCAAAACATATTGGTAAGTACTCTATCCCTATGGATACAAGCATGAAAAAATATTAGTTATATAAGCTACTGATTCACGCTATAGAAGTCTTGACGAGATGGCAAACAGAACCACTTTTTTCATTCACTCTGATCGAGTTTTGTTTTAGTCGAGCGACGTGAGCCTGTAACCCCTTATAAAAATATACCAAATATTGAACCATACCCTTTGTCACCATCATCTATTTATACATATGTATAACAAATTAACTGTTTCTCGACTACATTTTATCCCATGCTGGGATAACACATTGGGAATAGTGTGGCTTTCCAACAGTGAAGTATTATTTCAAATCAATTCAGTGGTTTCGGGGCCTTGAGGAAAAAGCAAAAAAATGATTCCTCTAAATTATATTAGTAAAAATGTCGTTGCAATTGAGGATAATTAATAGAGAAATATATTAAAGAGAAAATGGCTTCAATTTTCTGTCCAAAATACGAACTGTAAGTATTGCGACACTAGTCTTGCTAATGTAATGAATGGATCGTAAAGTAATTACTTACCACACCAATCTTGCTAATGAAACCTTGTTATCAGACGTGATTTGAGAACCAATTATACACACTTTAAATTTGCTTTAAGATTAATTTATCTTACAATCACATACCGTAAACATCGTACTTATTTCCAAGCTAATTATTTTACAATGCTTGTTAATTTCGTCGATGCCATAAGGTAGGTAGGTAGATCCGGTTCATTCTTCTAGGTCAAATAAAAAACCTAAGTAAAACTATCAGTTAAAAGTGAACTAACGACGCGTTTGGATTCCTATGGAAATCTGTCTAAGGTTTTACAAAAAATGCTCGGGTTCCAAAGAAGTTTTTTGTAACGTTCCTCGTCCCCCGAACATTTGCGTTTTGACGACGCTATTCTTAGGAGGATTTGCGTTATGACATCTCTGCTCGTCATTTTGTCCTCAACGGTCTAGTTTTTTTTTTTATGTTATACTTAATATACACAGCACTATATGTGTTACGTATGTATGTAAATTGATTGTTATCATATAACACGCTTGATAACTATGTAACATAAAAAGTTAATCGTTCGTCGCAAAGATAAGAAACCCGTTATGTAGGAACACGTTTAAGTTGCAAATAATCACCTTGCGACCAATGTTACCCAACTACGGCCTAATATAGCTGATTGATTCTATATTATAGTTTGATCTAGTAAATTATAAACACAAAATAAAATACACATGTAGTAGTGTATGGAAAACTTTGAAAATGTGATGTAATAAGCTTTATTTTTAGCTCACATTCATAATCAGACAATAGCTATAACATTCACAACCAATGACATAAATAGTTTCAATGCTTTTGCACTGCGTTATTGTACGAAACAACTATCGAGGTCATTAAACCCAAAGAATTGAAAATTTTACATTGATAAATAAGGCTACAAACACTTTAACTTTTACTTACGTAACTAGCTTACGAAAAATTTGCAAAAACCTCTCTATAAGTCGCTAAGTACAGTCTTTCTTAGAACTTCTTCCAACTACGAATGCCGCTTATTTATTTTTGCGACAACAACATACAAGTATAAAAGCGGAGTAAGAAATGGTTTGGAATCGAAATAACTGAAAGGTTCAAGTATTACGTAAGCACTATAGGGGGTCGGGGGGGGTCTTTGTTTTGCTTATTTTGGATGAAGGGAGTCCAGATGATGATTACGTCATCGATAGTTATTTACTTTTTTACACGAATGGCAACCCTCACATTGTCTATGCTTGAAAACAAAACGCATTTTCGGGGATACCCGCAAATATACACGCATACGTTTAGGCACTCACTTTAGATTCGATTCGGGGAATTACCGCGCGCTGTTCACTTGTCTAATTTCTTCTGTCAGTGTATTGTTTTGTTCAAGTACCTACTATAATTAGGGCATGCAGTTCCGGTTAAATAAAAATTACCGGTAAAAATTCGGTAATTAAAATATTTTTACCGATAAAACGGTAATTTTTGTATTTTTTTTTTAATGTGATATTATATCAATAAGATTGGGTAGTCTAAAAGCAAAAAATAATTAAAAATACAAGGTATAAGGTGGTAAACATTTTTTGTGACGTGGACCGTAAAAAAAACATGTCAGTACCATCCGTACGCGATGTCGTCGACAAAATGCAAGAGAAACGGCTGCGATGGTTCGGCCATGTAAAAAAGAGACCACCTGAATACATCGCCAATGTTGTGTACTAAATCTCAATATACCCGGTCAAAGGCGCAGAGGCAGGCCGAAACGGTGGTGGTTGAGTAACATGAAAATCTACGAACTCGAAGACGAAGATGTCCTGGATAGAGCGAAGTGGAAGAAGAAGATACGGAAAGCGGACCCCGTCACAAGACGGGATAAACGCTAAGAATTACCGTGAAAAAAAAAACATTTTTTTCATTGAAGTGAAAGCCCTTTTTTATGGTAAATCGTAGGCATTTTATGGACCAGGGTCGCGGTAACTCTTTCGAACAATCCCGCAGCCACGGCAGGCTTTGGCCCTGCGCGTGGAACAACTCGGGCCGCCGACACGGGTCTGTTGTCTACGCAGACGGAGGAACGATGAGCCACCCGAACTCATCGCCCTCAGATCGACGCCTACGGTGGCCGGGAGTCGTCTCTCGACACTCGGCGCCTGGTCCACTACAGCGGTTGGGATGAGAGGTGCGAACTCGCAGGCGCTCCACCGTCTCCTTCTCGAGCTGACTGAGAGAGACTGAGAATGACTGGAATGAATGTTTCGCAGAAGGAGGCGACGGCTTCCCATTCCCTCTCGCTCCGGACCATGGCTTGAACCAGGGCCGGACGCGAGAGGTCGCCGCTGCCTATTGGCTAGACGACGACACCGCGGTACCCTTCCCAGGCAGTGCACACCTAGACTGTGTGCTCCACCGTGTCCTCAGAGCTGTCCGCATGGTAGTGAAGTAAAAGCCCTTGCTCAATAAGGTCATAGAGTAGGTAAAATAAGCATAAGCTACATTTTTACCTAATAGGAACTGACAGCTATGAGGAAATTCAGATTAACCGAATGAATAAAATTTGTTTAGATATTATAAATTAAGATGAGAATAAAGATTCGTATCTAACCTAGAGATAGTTAAGGAGCCACATAAGTTTACTTTTCTAAAAAACAGCATCTTTAACACTCTTACAATATGTAATGTATGCAATATTACATTATGTTCAGGCTACATAATGAAGATTTGACGTTAAGGCGACGAATTGGTCAACAATAATTCCATAACCGGCACGCGCATCTAAGGCGCCAAAAGGGGTCGGAGCGTCTGAGCGGGGCGAGGATAACAATACCCGCTCTGGCTTATAACTAAAAGTCGTAAGCGACAAAATGGTTTTGTAATTTTATTATTTTGAAATGATAATTTGATAAAAATTCCTTCTACAATTTTAAAGAGTATGTATATACTCAACTACTAAAAAAGTTAAGAGGCTTAAATCGGTCCCGTTTGCCCATAATATGTGAATCTCTTTTTAAAAAGAGGTACGTTTGATATATTTTTCTCTGTTATAAAAGTTACCTAATCATGTTTTGACGTCTAACAAAATAAGGTTTATATCATGAACTTTCAGGTAACCAAGTTGTATTTTGATCCGTTTTGTATTTACTGAGAAAAATTGAGATCCTTGGCGCCAAAAACTCCAATTCGTCCTCTTAAATGAGCAATTGCTATATATTATCACAAAAACGTAAAAACCGGTAAATTACCGGTTACATATTATTTTTGCCGGTAAATTAAAAATCGCGAAAATGGGCGGTTTTACCGGTAAAACCGAAACCGGTAAACCGGTATTGCATGCCCTAACTATAATATTATAATTTTAATATATAAAAAATAAATTTTAATTGAAAATAGTTTACGTAAGCATGGGGGGAAGGGGTAAAAACTTTGCTTACTTTTGCTGACAAGGGGGATGGGGGGTAAATAATTGTAATAAATCTGCTCACGTAATATTTGAACGGCCCCAAAGATGCTACCAATCTTTTATTATAAAAATGAATAACTGTTCGTTAGTCTGACTGAAACTGGACCGATTTAGCTTATTTTTTTTAATGTTTGTAGAGGTCCAGGGAAGGTATCGTTTAACGATACGAAGTTCGCGGGGTCAGCTAGTTTTTAAATAAAGAACCCATAGCATATTCACTGTAGTGAAAAGAGTTAAAGTGGTACTAACATAGATTTGGGTTTTATTTACAAACAATTTTTGTATTATATTGAGTGTTATGTTGTTTTTACGGTATGGGCCATTGTTGTCCGAATGTAAAGGATTAAATAAATCAATGAAGTAAATAAATATTCACTGTAGGTACTTCTATATGCTTGTGTAGATGACCTGCCTCTCACGGCAGCGGTCTCCCTGCCTCTGTACGCGCTGCTCCGGGAGAAACTTCAGCGACACCTAGCGCTGGTGCTGCGTCAGGCCACCAGCGTCTCCGAGGTCATGTGCTGCAACCCCTCGCTCATGGAAGCTTATAGGTAACCAGCTTCTGCCACCGGTTTCACCCACATACCTGTAAAATAAGTCCTCAATAAAAGATGAGCTGAAATGATTTTCAAATGGGACCAGTAGTTAGACCTGACACTTTAAAGTTAAGAAGCTGAATGCACCCAAAACACTCTTTCTATCAAAAAGAAAAAAAGAAAGAAAGAGAGAGAAGCCGGCTGACTTAATTTATCATCCGAATCCTCTAATATAATCATCACATTGAGCTATCGTCGCGTTCAAAGCTAATTTTGGCATTCAGCCCCTTAACAAACAATTTTTTTGTTCATTATAATATTACTAAGCTAAATGTACCCCTGATATTGAAATATCGGCCTGCGGAATTTGAAATCCTGGCCGTTAAAGTTGGCTGTTTGGCTTTACAAGAACTCTTTAAGGAACAAAATTACCACCTGATCTCAAATTTTGCGGAATTAAAAAAATACACACTTACCTGACAAAAGTATTTCGAATAGAACATATCAGCATTTTCAGTAGTACTAAAATGAACCTTGCTACCTTACAATAGAGCATATATTCGTATACAGTGGTATGATCGCGTGCCTGTCGCAGAACGGCAACAAGGTGATCGACATGATACTGATCAACCTGCGCCGAACGTTACTGCAGAGTTGTCGAGAGGTGCTGCAGCTACCGCCTATACATGCCACCTTCATGCATAAGGTAAGAGTTGATTACAGTTCTCATAAAACTTCATGTCGTCCCCCACTCCCGCCACCCGCTGATATCTAGAATTTGTTGCCAAAGGTTTGGGGAGACAATAACAATTCATCGTCCGAGCCTTTTCCCAACTATGTATGCGTCGGCTTCCAGTCTAACCGGATGTAGCTGAGTACCAGTGCTTTACAAGAAGCGACTGCCCTATCTGACCTCCTCAACCCAATACCCTTGGTTAGACTGGACTTGGAGACAATAACAATTATCAAACTAAAATCGACCAAGCTGACTATGACCCTCATTGGAATATGCCACCTCGCCCTCTTCCTCACACATCTTCCCGCGATCACCCTGTCGCCGCAGGTTTAGATATTTTTCTGTTATGAGAGTTGGTCTCATTCCATGCAGACTGCACCTGCATAGTACGAGATGCAAAATTACTTGGTCGAGTAGTAGTACTTTAAATATGAAAGTATCCGAGACCAACAATATTTTAACAGCTATTATGTACCATTTCGATATACGCGTATCGAAAGTAAGCCAATTTTTTCTAAGCATTAGACTAGACGAGGAGATCGGAATATAATGTTTACCCAACCAATAATAACCTGTGTTCCAGATAGGATCACTGTCGTTTATCGGCAAGTTCGAGACGGACACCGGGTGGGTGAAGAACTTGGCCACTATCAACCGCATCAGTGACGTCAGCGTGACCCGCCCCGACCCCATGAAGACCTCCTTCCATGTCACCTTGAGGATTAAGGATTTGCAAGTAAGCCACGTGATATTGCCAGTACTGTTTTCAAGTTGAGAAAGGAAATTGAGACATTTACTTATTTAATTCGGAAACGTTCATAATACTATGTATAATGTAAGTACTAAGTGCTTATATAATTCTTTACAATCATATGAAAGCCAGAGTCTGAAACAAATGGAGGTAAAATCAAGCAAAATAATAATTTATTTTAAATAAAGTAAAATATCAATTAGGTATACTTTTTTATCCATTGCCGCAATCAATGCCACTTAATACAAAATGTAATTCATTCTCATTAATTCACCGGCCGCTCGTTGCAGTGACGTGCAATATGCACAACTGGCAAACTACATTTATTACCTATACTTACCCATGTTTATACTTATTTCAAACTCTTGACACGATACAAAAACACTACCATAAAATTAAAAAATATATGTCTAGATCGGTTACGACGAGTACCGTATCCGCGCGATGGGCGTGTCGTGCACGGGCCGCGCGACGGCCGCGCTGCAGCGCCACTCGCTGCACCTCGCGCTCACGCTCGGCCTCGCGCGCTGGGAGCCCTACGCGCAGCTCGACCATCTCACTATACAGAACTTGGAGTAAGTCTAATCATTATTACTGTTACTGCCTTTTTTTATCGTCCCACTGCTGGGCACAGGCCTCCTCTCACATGGAGAAGGATTACTCACTTTTATTTTAACAATTATTACTCACTTTTTATTTCTCCTTAGGATACTCATTTAAACCTGATGAATGAATATTCCTATTCTTCTTAAAACTACCTGCAACACCACCTGCCTTCCCAATCCAAAACCAGTCAGAACAAAGTCGTACCCTTTCACCTTGATGTAAAATATTATTAAAAAAAAACTGCAAATCGTGCAAAAAATATTAAAGAATCAAAAGTGTAACTGAATATAGCTTTTCCATTTGCTATTTTCATGTATTTTGCAATTTTTATTGGTGACTTACCCATAAAATTCAAATATATTTATCTGTTTCCCGTCTAGCTGTGCGGACCTACACGTAACAGGACTCGGGCCACTAAACGGTGCTTCGAACTTAGTATGTGCGTGGCTGCGCGGCGCCGCCACCGCGCTCGCCGCTCCCGCCGTCTCCGCTCAAGTGCAACACGAGTTACATACTGCGTTACACGAACTACCACTGTGGGACTTGCTACACGCTAAACAATGATACGCGTACACGCTACTACGCATACACACTGCAACGCGTATACACTGCTACGCGTACACGCTACTACGCGTACACACTACAACGCGTAACGTGCTACGCGGCAAAGTTATTCCTGTGTTACAACAACGTTTTGCACTCGTGTTTTGTGTGCTCGCTACGGAAGACAGCGTTATTTGTTGCGCGTAATGTTACCGTAGTCATGTACCATAATGTGTTTCAATTGTTGGTTGTAGCTGATATTCAAGAATTTACGTATAATCCTGATATTTGAACTGCCAGCGATTTTGTGACTGTATTTATATTATTTTATAATTGTTAAACATGTAACATTTGTTTTTGAAGCACTTATTAGATAAACAGTGAAATCTCGAAACTAATATGTATATTTTTCTCCACTGTTTTCTTATATTCTTTTTTTGTTACGTTTACATTATTTTTTTCTTAAAGATTTTATATACAAACCATTGAGTGAGAAACATTAGCGTACAATTACGTACCGCAAGTTTTTACTACGTATAAGTACGCATGTGTTGCGTACAACACTAAAGTTTTATGATTCCTACGAGTACAACAGGCGTAAGCACCATTATAGTTGGCCGATTACTTGCTAGGAAAGACCTAATTCCTTGTATTTTTTAATGTATTCTTGACTTTTATTTTATTTGCAATAAAGCATATTCTATTTTTATCTTTTAGTATCCATCTTCTTGACAAATAAAAAAATAACTATATCGTGTGAGGTTGTTCATAAGTATATTCATAGACTACAATTTGAAACTGTCCGTAGTTTTTACCTAAATAGCTAGAGCTGGGAAGCATACTATTTTCCTTTATTTAACCATGTTATAAATATGTAAAAACAATGTATACTGACTGCGTTTAAATGTTAAATATCCATCATTTTTGAGAGTTGTATTTTGTGTAAAATAAATTAATATTATTTACTAGATAAGCAAATATCATTGTGTGTATATGAGTTTTATAAATAGCAATAATAAATTATTCTTGTAATAATCACTACATATGTCGTAAGTACACGTATTTTTTACAATGGTACACTCTTTAAAGTACATTAAGACGGAAAGCAATAAATTAACGATATTAAAAATACATACAACATGTAACTTAATTAACGCACATCCTGAAATTAGTTTGTTCAGAATCGTTTACTGAATCGATTTATATCATTTTTAATATAGATAATTTTTTATCCCAAAAATAATTAAAACTACGGAAATTATTGTCATATTAACCCTGTACAGTCAAAACAAATTCAAATAGACCGTAACTCAAAGTAATAAGACTTCGTGTATTGTCGGCTTTTTCCGTAGTTTCGTTATGTCGTGTCAAGTCGAGCGGCGCGCGGCGCGATATTTGCGTGCGTAGTAGTATGACCAAAAAGTTCTCCAAGAATTGGTATAACTAATTTAGTAAATAACAATGCATATACACGTTAAATTAAAAATTCAGTCTATGTATTATGATCATAACACAATATTCTAATTGGGGTGTTTGAGGGTGTGCGTTAATTACGTTACATGTTGTATATTATTTGGAAGAATATTTGGTTGTGTTGTGAGTGCCTTTCGACTACTGAGACTGTTATCATTTGTATTTTTACTATACAAGTTGTTAAATAAAATGTTTCGTGCATGAAAGTGATTTTATTTTTTACCAGTAAAGTATCTAACGTTTAACTGTCGAAGAACATTGTAACAATTATAAATTCTGTTTTCTTTTTGTGACATGCATATTTTGTACGCATAATTATTATGGTCTACGCTCTTTGCGCTTGAGAAAGCTAGGGCATAGTATAACAAAGGATGCCTTTGTACGCACAATTATAAGTCTTGTGCAATAGCAGAGAAGGTCTGAAGCACGCGCGATGGCCGATGGGCCTCTAAACCAAAAAATCTCTGAGGAGTTCTTACTTCTGTTCATAAACAATATGTATACCAAAGCGTTTTCATATTTCTCTTTGTTTGACACTGACGGAGTACTCAGAATGCACTCGGCAGTTTTGTAATATTTTGGAGTGGTATCTATTATTTTGTATTCTTTTGCAATTCTATGCCTAATAATGTTAGCGAATAAAGTTCCTAGTTTGTATACATATTAGATTTAGGTACGTGAGTGCTATGTACTTTACATCTTAATCAATTTATTTTCAGTTTTTTCGCCAGAGGCATTTAAAGTGCATCCTTTGGTGAATTTTACAAGTAGGTGTCTATTCTATATCTAAGGTATAGCTACTTGAAACCTTGCCTAAAAAAGGACCCGTTTTAATAGTAGGTAGTATACTTAGTAGTAACAAACCGAAATGCTTGACGTCCGTTGGGGGAGGCCTACGTAGAGCAGTGGACGGCTATTTGCCGATATGATGATGATACCTATTTGGGTAGATATTAATTAATTAATTAAACAAACAATTTTATTGCAATGAATAGAAGTTAAGAGGTAATCAAAAAGAAAGTAGAAGGATATTACCACTAGTCTAATAAAATAATTACTCAATATCGCCACAGATAGCAGCATAAACAAGAAAATATGGGGATAATACAATCCGTGTTCTGTTCTTTGACATTTTGTGTGGAAAGGTAAGTTCTACCTAGGAATCCTACTTTTTAGTCATCTATTAGATCATATCCACGTGAGGTTTCGAGGTTTCAAGAACTTGGCTTACGCTGAAACAAAATCACCGGTGGTTTATTCTCGTGGTTAGCAAGCAGCCAACTTCCCAAAATCCAGCTTAAGTAAAATGTCTTTTCTTACTTGAATGGTTTGAGAGTATTTTTACGCTTTGTCTAACATGTAAATCTGCTACCAGAGTTCTCACATGGACCTGCTGCGCTTTCCTGCTGATGTTACTGATGTTCTGCATCATCATGCTGATGGTGTACGGCATTTCGGTGGGATACCATTACGCTCAGAAAGAACTCGCCTCGTTTGCTAGTAAGTATTATCTTTCAGATTCTAATGCGCTCCCTCGACGTTCTTTATTGACCGTGATGATTGATATTGAAGAATACGCAGTGATTTTAGTGACTTAAAATTTCACTACCTATATTTAGGAGGTGGGGAAGCTACTGTCGCAGAGAAGTTAAAGGGTATTGTGGGCGGAGTCAGAAATTCTCGAATGTTTTCTTCTTACTTCTTTGCTTTCAATTAGTTTAAATATAGAAAATGTTGTTGTTTTCGCTCAGTGTCATCGAGATCGACGACGGAGCCGTCGCTGTTGATGCGAGCGGGGCCCGAGAACAGACCAGTGGTACGACTGCTCGCGGTCAACAGGTCGGAAGTCGAACACCCGCCGCATCCACTTCTCGGTATGTAGGAACTTCTGGTCCTTAGGTGTAAACTATGCATGCCGAAGTATCCGCTTCATATTAATAATAATGTAATTTCAGAGGTATACCAAACCAGAAAGCCAGGAGAGCAGCTTTATATAGAGCCGTCGGAAACGCCTATTGTTTTGCTTGAAACAGAAAGGTGAGGCGCATTCCTTTCGCTACGCGCGGCGTAGATATAATCCACGTATTACTACTTATTTGAAATTATAATTCTCCCCAGGCCGCCCAAGGAGCCCGAGTTGTCTCCGCACGAGCGGGAGCTGGCGCGCAGACTGATCGGTCGCTTCCGTCGCTCGCGCAGCAACTCCTCAACGCCTGTGCCCTTCCTCAGGCCCCTAAGGCCCGCTAACTACACACACGCCAGAGTTATACCTTTCACATGAATAACCGCAGAGCTCTAATTTTGCGATAATAAATTGGCCAAGTTCTCTTTAAATTGGGACATTTGGGTAACTTGACTAAGATCAATCTGTATAATCAAGTAGGTGCAATAGATAATAGCCTATTGTATTTTGTAAAATGTTTATTATTTAATGATTGTACACTGGTGTTTGTCTTTATAAATTAGTAAAGTCTTTACGTTATTCAGAATGTATTTTATTCATGAAAAATATTATGCTTACATTAAAACTCAGAACACAACTTTCAGAAGATTGTGAAATTAGTAGCATTGAACGTTGTAAGCTCGACTGTCGGCAGATCGTTGAAGACTGTGTCGTTAGTGACCGAGTCTGTGAGGTTGGAGCTGATCGTGAGGTTGTTCGCTGGCGGCGAGTCGGCATCGCGTCGCGACATGCGGTGCGCGAACCCGCGGTTCATCGCTTTTTCCACAGAGCGCAGCACGTGACCCGAGCCTCCAGCGCCCGGACCTGAACGCAAGGCTCCTGCCGCTTTCGCAGCCTTTGCTATAAAAAAAAAAAACAACAATGAGGGTTGCTCAATTCAAATTATCAGTTATGTTTGAAATTTTAATCTAACTTGAAAAATGAAAACAAATTATTTGTTCGCACCCATAGCATCCACGGAGGTTTGCACAAAACAGTAATGGTAGCCTATGCCCATTCCTATGACCAGCATGGTCATTATTGTGAACAACAGACAACACGTCAACATAGCACAAACCGTGCATAGTGAAATTCTGTAATAGGATTAAACGATAAATTATTGACCTACTTATTAGCATTTCCAGGACTAAATACCTACCTAACGCCTAAAGACACACAGTGCCGGCGGCAGGGCTCCGGGTAAGCCGCCGTGCACCAAGCGGCATACAAAACGAAAAAAAAAAACGATTTTGTGCCGCTTGTATTGTCGGCGGCATAGCCGCTCGGCATGAAACCGGCGGCCTTGCCGCCGGCATATGTGTAGTAGCCTTAAAGTATAAATAAAAAATCGGAAACTTTCTACATTAGCGCAGTTGTAAATAAGCTTGTATAATAAAGAAGCTCATTTAAAGTTTAAACTATGCAGGAGTACCTTTCGAGTGCATCTAACGCAACAGAAATGAATGAACTTAGGGAACAACACACGCAACCCATTTTGTAAGGACAACATTGGTTCACAAGGAATTTGTAGGCCTAATCATACAAATAAATAATGCCGTCACCTACATTACAATTTTTCCATCAACCTAAAGACCCATCTAGATAAAAAAAAACTTTCTGCAGGAGTTATTTAAAAAAACCTGCTAATGGAAACTGACATGATTTGAAAAACCATTACAATACAATGACATATTTTCCTATACAGCCGAGATAGAGAAAGAGTTTTTATCTAGAGTATTTATAGAGTAACTCTGTCTGTCTGTCTGTTACGCTTTCACGTCTAAACCACTGAACTGATTGTAATAAAATTTGGTACAGATATAGATTTGACCTTGAGAAAGAAGATAGGATAGTTTTTATCCCGGACTTTTGAAGAATTCTCTTGGAAACGTGATACAACCAAACTCTACGCAGGCGAAGTCGCAAGCGAAAGCTAGTAGAAAACAAGGCATAAAAATAGATAAAAAGGAGAAAAGAAATCAGTCATATTATTATCCGAATGTCCCAAGATATTTTAAAAACAATTTGTCCAGAAATCTGAATTTCTTGAGTCTTGGCTCAAAGGGCTCGTTGCAATGTTTTTTTTAACTTGGCAATTTTACACGTACTACGCCATCAAGAACTTTCTTTTGGAACAATTTTTTTAATTAGCAAAATGAAAACCTCCAGTTTCTTTTAAAAGTTTTTTAACCTCTGGAATAACCCTTATTTTGGTGGTGTACACAGGCAGAATAATGAGTTTCAAAACAATACGACGCACCGCGTAAACTCGAGTTCTCAGGCTTTTTCGTACAAGCCCGGCCGCAGACATCCGATTTCCGGATACGGTTTCCTGATCAGGAATTCAGATTCGGGATTCCGTGTCACTAGCTATTCGGTTTTTTTCATTCGGAATTTACATGGCCAGTACGTAAAGAGGAACCATCATGGACTATGACGAATTGATTGCTGTTGCACTTTTACTGGCGCTAAACAAGAAAAAGAAGAAACGACGTTACTGGGTACACCCGTCGAATGCTCAAAGATTATCCGAAAGTCAGTTCTATGTTAAAAGAACTAAATTACGAGCATACCCAGAGGAATTATTTAAGTATTATAGAAAATCCATGAAATCCTTTGATGAACTTCATAAAGGCATAGAAGACAAGTACATCCATCCTCCGAGCCTTTTCCCAACTATATTGGGGTCGGCTTCCAGTCTAACCAGATTCAGCTGAGTACCAGTGCTTTACAAGAAGCGACTGCCTATCTGACCTCCTCAACCCAGTTACCCGGGCAACCCAATACCCCTTGGTTAGACTGGTGACAGACTTACTGGCTTCTGACTACCCGTAACGACTGCCAAGGATG
The DNA here is from genome assembly GCF_022581195.2 of Helicoverpa zea. Lineage (NCBI taxonomy): Eukaryota > Metazoa > Arthropoda > Insecta > Lepidoptera > Noctuidae > Helicoverpa > Helicoverpa zea. Next base: position 3,407,053 of record NC_061467.1, on the reverse strand, counting down.
TTCAATGACAGCCGGGACCTACAGTTTAACGTGCCATCCGAAACACAGTCATTGGTGTCTAAGATATACTTAGAAAGTACATACAATTTACAAACTTAGAAAAGTTGCATTGGTACTTGCCTGACCTGGAATCGAACCCGCGCCCTCATACTCGAGAGGTTGGTTCTTTGCCCACTAGGCCACCACGACTTCATAGAAGACAAGTACAAGAGAAATAAAAAAATCACATTATTTTAGGTGTTTATTTATGTACATTATGTGTACGTTTGTTAATTGTTAAATAAACAGGATTTTTTTTAATAATATTTAATACAAAAATAAAACATATATAAAATGCAAGTCACAGGCGGGCTCTGAATGCTCTGATACACATCCATTCAGAACAGGGCCTTGATTCAGAATGAACATTTCCGTATGTGTGCGGCGGTCGAACCAAATTGTTCGCGAGCGCTGCGTTCGGAATGACGTCATTAGGTTTTATTCCGTTCTGAGTACCCGAACGCACGGAGAAAATTTTAAACCGAATGTCAGGTTTTTTTCCGTCCGGAAAAAGTAAGAACGTGTGCGCTCTTGTGAACATTTTGTATGAAAAAAGAGCATTTCGGTTTCCGAATCTGAATTCCTGATCAGGAAACCGTATCCGGAAACCGGATGTGTGCTGCCGGGCTAATTCTTATTTTTTGTTTTTAATTTTTTTATCAGATTCCGAACGGAATCTTTTTGTTACGAGCCCCGCTGTCAAAACAGCTTAAAGTCAAATTCAATTTGACATTTGCCACAGTGCTACTTTGCTAAATATGGCAGATGAAAACACTCAACAGAAGAAAGAAGATTTAAAGAAAAGGCCAAAACGTCAACCAAATAAGAATTATGCTTTAAAGAAACGAGTACCATTGAAACCCGTGGACGGTGATAATGTTATATTCATCACAAAGAAGACTAATTTCAAAGTAATGAGCAATGCAAGGTTCTGAGAGTTTCTGTTTACCAGTGGTTGTGTTTTATATTAAGCACTTTATTTTATAGGCACAACTAGACAAGTGCTGCGATCTTTTAACCAGAGGCGAAAAGGAAATTATTCTCCATGGTTTAGGAGCTGCCATACAGAGGTGCTGCAACCTAGCACTCCAGCTAGAAATATTATTTTCTGGCACATGTCAGATTGAAATAAACACTGGGACTGTTAACTGTATTGGTGAGTTCACATGAATAATTTATCGTTGTTTCTACTTACACCCTAGTGTTACTGGATATACTGGTTGACAATATTGCATCATATTTATAAATATCATAAGTACATCTGATCATCCATCATTTGATCACCATGTGTAATAGTAGTATAAATCTACAGATGATTTGGAGCCTCTGACTGAAGAACTCGATTACAATTCCCAAGTGAGGTGTTCATCTTCAATCCATATAAGGATATTCAGAACTGCGATGCTTGGTGCCAACCAATAAACATGTTCTTCACGTTGAACGAAATTGTGCAGTGGATTGGACTTACAGTGTTTGAAATATGGATAAACCTTATAACTATTACTATATTCTCAGTGTTATTAGCACTAAAAATAGATGGTGTTGTGTACAGCGCTTGGTGGACAGTGTTTGCACCATTATTTGTAAGTGATGCTATGAATGCATACTTTTGCTGTATAGTATGTATAAGGATGAATTTAGAGAGTTCTTACAAAGCCTCCTTGTATAGGGCATCTTGGAGTGCTATTTTCCTAGGTCTGACATTTGTATTTAAATTCCTACTGTGCAGAAAACTGCAAGGTGACTCTGCTATAGAATATAGTGAGGTGTTTGCTCCTCTGTTTATTCTTCTGCAATTAATAGCTGTAAGGGCATGCCAGTTACATCAATAGAATTGTAATTTTATATGGTTAATAAATATATCATCTTTTAAAGCAAAGAATTTAATTTATAGCAAATCAACAACATTGAATTTGAAAATTATTGGAACAAACTAAACAATCCGCCTCTACTTTTCTTCTCCCCACCAAAGTTGAAACTAAAGTTGTTCCCTTCGCTTTCAGTACTGGGACCTGGTTTGGGTTCTGCAGATGCATTACCTCCTCCAAAAAATGATAAGCCAGTTTTTCGCAGTCCTAAAACATACAGTTACAAAACCTGATATTATTTTCACATATCCTATGGAAATGGGCAGTTAGATGATGAGTCTACAGGCACCTGATAGAAAATTCGGAACTTCTTGCGACTGCACCTCAGGGTTGTCATCAGTCATGGGTATGTCAGCCTTAGGTGATAATAGCAAACTTGAGTCTAAAAATAACCATAAATTTTAATCAAGGTACATAATTTCAAAAGAAAAAAGTACATATCGACGGGTAAAAGGCAAAAGGGGTCAAGCACCACAGATCATATTGTTCAGGAGAGTAAAAAGAAAGTTTTAAAAAATAATATCTCTTTATTGCTTTACTGAATCACATCACAATCTTCAGAAAAGTTTACTAAAATACAATGTTCTTTAATAATTTTACATCAAAATAAGCCTGAGATCAATAGTTTCAAAGATAGATGTCGCTTGACCCCAGGTTTTAAACATGTTTATCGCTTTCGCGAGGGGTCAAGCACCAATATTTAATGTTGGAATATTTAGATTATGGCCTAAGCTCCAGGCGCTGGCGCGCGCTGAGTGGATCAAATGCAACGTAATGAAAATAAAATTATTTAAGAAAGGGACCAAGCGCCAATAGGCATGATGACAAATTTTTAAATTCCTTTGTATGATGTAGGTATACGTCTATTTTATATGAAAAATTATTAATTTTAAGAAAATGCGAAGTTTTTTTATCAAATAATTGCATTTTTCTCTGTCCACTTTGAATCCGGCGCGAAAACGCTTGTCAGTGTCATGTCGTCACTTGTGACGTCACAACTGAAATTACAAGGCGCAAGTAAACAACGCTCGTGCAATAATTAAGTTTTTTGTGTTATTAAATATGAATTCGAAAGGGCATAGGTGTTGTGGGGTCCCCCAGTGAAAGAACACATCCAAAACAACTCCTGATAAGTTATTTTTGTGTACGTTCCTCACAATAAAAAAATACGAAACAAGTGGCTTAAACTTGCAAGGCGAGATTCAAAAGCAATATTGCCCAGGGTACAACTTTATTTTTGTGAAGATCACTTTGATGTAAGTTATTACATAGTTCTCTAGATTCTAGCATAGTTTATAATGTAAATAACTATTTCGAGGTTAGGTTTCATCTCTCATTGTTTTTTAATTAAACTAGTATACTTACATGGAAGTTTTAACATTTCTAAATTCAGCTGAACAAAAATCTTTATTTGATGCCAAAAACTTTCCCAGCATTATGATATTAATTCTAGGCAAATTAGCGCTGTTTGCCTTGATAAATCCGGGCTCCATAACTCGTGTTATAAACAATTAATTAATTAAAAACAAAGATCGCAGTGGAAGTTCACAATAACGAAATGTGACGTTCGCGCGCTTTCGCGCGAGTTGTTTTGAGAGATGACGTCACGAGCTCTGATTGGTGTTCAAGATATCATGGCGGATTGCCTTATTTCGTAATTTTATTTTATAAAAATACATATTAATCACATTATTAATAAAGAAAACAATGCGCGTTTTATATTCCAAGCTTCAAGTTTAATTTAATAAATATATTATTTTAATGATTTTTGATTACTGTCATCATGCCTATTATGTTTAGTTGACAATTTTTACTATTGGTGTAAGCGACGTTATAGTTATTAAACAAATAAAAGAAAAATGGATACAAACAACATATTTACTTCTAATATTGTTTTTAAAATGATGCCAAATGACAAGGCGATACAAAAACGTAATACACAAAATGGTCCTTCAACCAAGCAAGGTAAAGTTGGTGTCGCTTGAGCACTTTTGGCAAGTATTGATTTGGCACTTCAGTACAAATAATTCTTTGATGCAAGTGACTTTTTTTCATGCTAGGAAAACGATATTACGACCATTCGAAAGAGAAAAAATAGTGGAGTTGGGGTCAATAAAAAAGTTAAAATCGCAAAATGTGGCGCTTGACCCCTTTTGCCTTTTTACCGTCGATATTTGTAAAAAAAAATCCACTTTACCAATACAATGTGGAAAGTCTGAATCATCATATCCAGTAGTACTCATTGAAGCATTTAGTGAATCTGGTATAGCCTGTGTTCCATGTTTGAAAAGCAATCCAGTCAGAGGTTTTTCTGGTCTTGGATCTTCATGTTTCTGAAAATTGGTATTACAACTTCATCATAGGAAGTAGAAAGTGTAGTTTAAAATAAGCATCTAATCGGATTTTACTGTCCAAGTTTCCAAAACATAAAATCTGAATTGTCACATTTCCTATATTGCATATCGATTTTAGGACTCTGTCAATCTATCTGTAGTACAAACGAAAATCTAGACTTGTACTTGACTTAACAAGTAAATCTGTTTAATTAATTTCCAATAAAATGGAAACAATAATCGTATTTCCAGCAAGCTAGATCGAAAACCCGTTCCTTTAAAAGATAAAGATTTCACAGTCAGCTCAGGCGGGTCAACGTCGCGTACCTTGTCTGAGCTTTCTCTATAAGTTTGCCTATCATCAAATTGTCTATATGGTGTTTCGAAAGGCATTTTAAATTATGCCTCGGCCCTGCTGTCATTTGTACCTATATCTTTCTGTAATAGTTACGAGTAGAAGAGCCAGAAATTCTGCAACCAGACCTGCGAGGGCTGTCGTGTGGCCCAGGTAGGTATCTTGATTAAGGCCAGATATACACACGCTACACATACGATTTGTCAGGAAAAAGAAAACTCAACCAAACAGCTGGGAAAAGGCCAAGCATGGTTATAATATGCTCAGATACCTTATTTTCCTTGGGACTAGAAACTATGATTACATCCACATCCATTGGTGCTGTCGTTTTTCCCTTACTCTCCTGTTCTTTCAAATGCTCTTCCGTTTCTGGAGCCCTGGGTTCTTCATCCATTTCCATTCTGTCATCCTTCATTTCATCTATCATATCTTCCTGATTTTCATGTTGAAAGAACTTTGATGTTACTACTTTATCATCTTCTTTCTACAAAATATAAATGTTAATTTCTTATTGTTAAGCTATACTTCTTTCATTACGATTAAAAAGATATAAGATACTTTAACCTACCTTCTGCAAAACAGGATTCTTAGCATACACAAATTGCGGAGATAGATCTAAATTGTGCTTCTTGAGTATCATATCTTGAATCTTCATAAAACCGTCCTCGCTGACTACGCTTACATCTAGTTGGCTGTTAGCAGTTTGATTTACTTCTTCATTGCCATTCGTAATTTTTGAGGTGTCTTCGTCGTCTATTATTTCATTTATTTTTACTGATGATGGTATATCAAACGATACTCTCTTCTTGTGTATATCCTCCTGGGAAGTCTAAAGTGCAATGTTAATACAGAGCGTAATTAACTCGCTTTAAACGAATCATTTTAGTTATAATCTCGAATAATTTTCAATCGAAAAATTAAGTAACGCAGATTGGTATAGGACGAATGTTTACCGTTATGGTGATATCCAAGAACTGTGTAGGTGGTATTATAATTTCTGTACTGGAGCATGACATGTCCACCTCTTCGATGGTATCACTTTCTATTGGCATACCCTGTAAAGAATCCGATAGCTTTAAAAACAGCACTAAAACGCAGCTTTGCTAGCGTCAGCAAAATATTTCTCAAAGGCCTTTTCAAAAAGTTATGGTACCTTGTCTTTTGAAAAGTTGTATTTATCTTTAACATTGTCGAATGCGTTTACTGAAATTTCGTTAACGGTTCGTAGATTTTCCTTATTTACTTCCTTTATAATGTTGTATGTCTCCTTCTTCGTAACACGTACATCTTCAAGAATGTTAATCAACTTTCTTTTAGAGAAATTTTGCGAATCGTTTTCTTTGTATGTATTGAAAAATGGAGAAATAACATAATCATAAGCTTTTTCTTGACTGCAGGTTTGTTCTGTTTTCTTGTTGGCAAAACTATCTAGTATAGCATCTGTTATGTGATCACTAGAAGCTATCTCTTCCTTCCTCATTCGGACCTGTTGAGTTTATTGCAATATTACAGTAGGTAGTGGAAGAACGTCATTTAATAAAAAAACAGAGTTACTATCTTACCCGTTCCAAATTAATGTCTATACTGTCGAGATCGAAATTAGAGAGCTCTAATTTTGGTATCTGAAATTTCAAAGTCATTATATTAGAATATTCAACTCATAATCTAATATTATCAGTGCAAACGAAAAATTGAAATACCAGTGAATCTTCATCACTTTTATTCAGATCATCATTTTTGACTGGTTCTTTTTCTTCTAAATCATTTGTCTCCGTTTTTTGTGGTTCAGACACTATAATTATTTCTTCAATGTCTCTGACGTTTTTTTGCGCATTGATGATGGCTTCAATTTGTTTTGTAACATCATTAATTCTCTCAGTTTTCTCATGTATAATCTTCTTAGTATTCGGCACTTCATGAGCTATGAATGTCGCAAGTTCTATGCAACGTTTTCTGTCTATATCGATACAGGCTTCACGTTGCTTTCTCATAACTTCGTAAAGCTCTATCGTTTGTTTGTCAAGGCCTTCGATATCATTGTTCAGTACCTGCACCTTTTCGTTGGCATTGATTAGCTGTTTTACAAAAGGTATGCTTTCATATCTAGCTTTGCATTCTGACCATAAGGCTTCGTATTTCTTAATACCCTCCTCAATGCGCTCTTTAATATCTGCCTTTCGAACTTTAACCACTAACAATTCTTTTTTGAGTTCTACTTTAGCCGATTTTATAGTCTCCTGAGCTAATAACATACTGAAATATTTGAAGAAACGTAAATACCTAACTTTATATTCGTAGAAATATATGGTACGGTCAGTATTTTCATCATCTTAAATTTTATTTTGAATCAGATATATTTTATATAGTTATAACTATTTAGACCATATTTTATATTTACCGTTTCTGTACCTACTTAAGTACAGAAATGGTATAATATTTTAAATTAAAAATAGAAGAAAGAATAGGTATAAAAAGCTCATAATTAGTCCATTTACAAATTCAAGACTTACGTAGGTAGGTACCTAACACATTATAATTTACTAAACGACGGTGTTTAACGTCCAACACCAATTCCAGACCTGTTCCCAAAACATCTAGGTATTACTTATCTATAGTTTACTCAATGATAACGATTACCATTAATTTCCAAATGTCTCGTTGTTAAGCTACTGTCGGACCCACTATCAAATCGATTTCTTAATACAAATGTTTGAGTTAATTCGGACCTAATCCTGCTATTCCAAAGAATATTTCATGATGTATTTTTGATTTCGCCATACTTACCTGCCTACTACATCTAGGTAGTGGACCAATGACATAAATATCATACTTACCTTTTTATTTCCTGCTCAGCCTGTCTAATCTCAGCCTCCAGTTTGAGATTAGCGCTGCTAATGAAGCTACACGTCTCCTTGTGACGCTCAGATTGCTTTTTCAGCTTGTCGAGTAAAAATGCCTGAGCTAAAATATTTACTCAACAAGATTGTAAAAGTCTATCTTTATTTTTCCTACGCTATCTTTTTTGGGATTAAGTTTGAGTTTTAATCCAAACTAGTACGAACACTTCATTTCTTTAATTGGACTAACTACGCAAGAAATGGAGAGTTGAATCTCACCTTTGATGCACTGGTTCGAAAGGATGACTTTTATTTGCGATTCATCAACTTCGCTAGAAATCTTTTCTAATGCTTCAACATCGTTTATTTCTTCCATGTTTTTTAATAATGATAATAACTATCCCTTTTAATTTTTTTATCTTGGTAGAAAATGATGGCAATGGGCAATTTGGAACTTGGAACCGGGAAATGAAATGAGAAATGGCGGGAACTATTGTTTTTTTTTTGTAGGTGACATCATTTGTACAGCCTTAACTGACAAGTAGAATATTGTTAGTCCTTTTTTCCTTTTCTGAAAATAAATCATTGTTTCAAAGCATTGCATAATTTCGATGTCTAACAAAAATGCTTTGTTTGAAAAAAAATGATTTATTAAATAATAATCATTGATTTCTATATGTGATGGATGATAGCATCTGTACCACGACAGTTGACTCCCGGTTGAATTTATCGGGGTTATTGTAAATAAATTGTAATCAAGGTGCACTTCATTGTTTATTGTCTTTTGTTTAAAACCGACACAAAAACAAGTGCTAAATTTCTGTACACGCGAAAATGTGTGATAAAATATGATATAATCACTTTGTCGCTCAAGCAATACAGCTGACTACTCGTACTTTTATGGTGGATGGTATGGTAGAGGTAGATTATAGATATTAGATCAGCATTATGCCGAAAGAGACTAAATTTTAATATTAGAATAAAACAAAGAAATTAATACCTAAAATTTATTTAACAAAATAGTGTCATACAGTTATTTAAAATAACAGACATAAATGATAATTTGCGATACAACCTAGCATCCTAATTAAACCAGGTACGACTTCCAAAAATTTATCCGTCTATTAAAAAAATAATAAAAGTAAAAGGACAAACAATGACGAATGCAGCACGAAGGAATGTTGGCTAACGCTTGTGTCCTAGTGCACGCATCCACCGGCCGTGCGCGAAACTAGCCGATTACACTGACCCACTTTGAATACTCGACATAACACATGAAGCCTAATGTTCCGGAGCTATTTACAACGTTCGGCAACGCAATTACCAACTGGCACCATATTGAAGTTCTACATGCAGAACACATCCACAAACAAACGTCTCCTGAGCCGCAACTGATCGACACGGTCATACTCTACGAACTGGCAGCTACAACTTTATAATACTGTTAACGGAACTATAATAACAATGATCTTGTCCAAGATGTGCGCCACATGTACGTTACATTCGTAAGGACACACGTTTCAGATGTTCCAATTCAACTAAGTAACTACAATATAAAACACAAGTCACACATCCAATTAACGTTAATTTATTTAAATAACTCATCTCAAACTCTGAATCGACACTTAACGGAATATTTTAATCTAAACACCAATTGAATAAATTTATATTTTCTACTATGGAAACCACTGTCTGGTCAAGGTATAAGTACTATAATATTACTTTGGCTGTCTGACTGAGCTGCGTAATTGAACCTGTACCTGAACCAGCGAGGAATACTTCATTACATGTAACATCAAATCTAGTGTGAGCTTCAAATGGAAATACAACGTGTACAGTGTGGACATAGACACTGACATGTAACATCTCTGTTCTGTTAACAACATGGAAACACGCTAATTAGCAGTGACAAGGAATGTCTAATTTCAACTTGAAGGTAATTACATCGATTAAGCACTCATACAGAAATCAATAATTAAGCTAGGAGAACAACTCAAAGCACGTCAATCTGGAATAACTTAACAGTAATACTTATAGATACATGTTTTAAGAATACCTACTGGGTCCCACATCAAATTATAATAGTTTTAACATTAAATTAACATAGTTTGTACCGCCAACATTCACTAAGTGCGATAATCACTATGCAATTACATAAAAAGAAGTCGTGAAATCGATATAAAGTCGAGCACTATGGCAGCCACGAAACGTACAAATGGAAAATACCCTGCGTATATCCTTTTTATGTAAATACACAGCGACCTGTTAGTAATTTGTCTACTTTTAAAGTTACATCAGTCGAACGGTAAATTTTTGAGGAAAATAGTTTTTACATTCAAATATAATATACATTTCAACAACATCGAAACTCACCATCGGCGAACTAAAACGTACTTCCGAAAGATTTCCACATCGGAGCGGGCCAGTGCGCCGGCCGAAGGCGCGGCGATCACTGCTCTCTCAGAATTTCGTCCGAAAGGAGGATTATTTTTAACGTTTTTTTCTAAGGAGAGGCCGTTTGGGCCGGCCGGCGGCTCATTAACTATAGGGCTGCGGGGGCAGGATCTCCGTGAGCAGCCGCTTGAGGCTGTCGATGCCGGTGAGGAAGCCGCAGTCGGGCCCGTGGTGCGGCGTGTTGGTGGCCAGCGGCGACTCGGCCGCCGCGCCCGCGAAGGCCGTGTGCGCGAAGTCGATCATGCGGATGTCCACGCGCTCGGCGGGCGCGGGCGGCGGCGGCGGCCGCGGCTCCCACGTGCGCGCGCGCTTGGCCGCCTCGTCCTCCTCCGCCTCGCCGCGCCACGACTCGCTGCTCGTGGACGAGTACGCCATCCAGCTGTCGGCCGAGTCGGGGCTGGGCGGGTGGCGGCGCGGCGAGTGCCCGGCCACCTCGCCGTCCTCGTACCCGCCCATGGTCTCCTCGGAGTGCGGGGTGAAGGGCTCGCGGCCCGGCTGCGTCGAGATCTCGTCGTGCAGCGTGGACATGTCGAAGTGGCCGGGCGACGGCGCCAGCTCCGCCGAGCTGCTGGACGCGTCCGCATCATACTCGTTGGCGACGCCGCCGCTCGCTTCCTCCTCGGGCGCCACGTCACCCTCGTATACTATTAGCAGCGAACTGTGATCACAAAAAAATCAACTGTAAGCCTTTTGAAACCTCAGACATATACGATACTTTTTATCGGGTATTGGAAGTATGCAGATTGTAACTCCCCGTGACAGAAACAGCTAACATATACAATGAGACAAAGGTAATAAATAGGATGGATGTTTATGTGGCAAGTGAGTACATACCAGGAGTAGAACCTGTAGCTGGTCTGCTTGGCGATGGCGCGGCGCAGCGCGTCGAGGTCGCGCAGCACGTGGCGCACGACGCGCGCGCGCAGGCCGGAGCCGGCCGCGAAGAAGTCGCGCAGCGCCTCGCGCAGCCCGCTCTCCGACAGCGCGCGGCCCCAGTACTTGTCGCGCCGCACGCACGCGCCCGTCTCCGGGACGTATACCTGCACACGACATCATCTCTATCAGTACTGCCCAAGGTCGAAAAGTCGAGGTGGACTTGTGGATAAAGCCTCTCAAGTACAGCTCTCGTTCAATTTGCCAACCCGAAGTTGACGACTAAGCCAACTTGATGAGAGCTGTACTTTTGACATCGATGTCTTAATAATGATGTAAGCAGGAATTATAAAGTTTGAAATCGCCAACCCGTATTGACCAAGCTTGGTTCTCTGAACGAAAGGAGTCGTTCGTCGAGTCGAGTGTAGATGGGACAATTAAGAGGCTGATGAGGAGGAAGGTAGAAAATAGGTTAATGAAATGTGTTTAATGAGGGCCAGTCGGACGCATGATGCGGATCCTTCCAGCTGTGGTGACGGTGATGGTGATGATGAAGTGCGGCTGGAGTCACACCTGCATGCCGCACAGCCTGACGCCGAGGGTGGCGGACGTGCTGGCCGCGCACTTGGCGATCTGCTTGCTGCGCTTCTCTGCCGACGCGTCGTCGCCGTGTTGCCGCGTGCCCATCTTCAGGTCGAGCACGCACGGCCGCCGGTACGAAGACGTTATATTCTCCATCATTAGGAAATCTGTCGAGTCAACGGGTAAATAAGTATTCCGTCGATTTTGAGTTTAATAACATATAAGTAATGTTACATTCATAACATGACTAAAACTTACACTGCTTATTTGAATTGTCCATGTGCGCAATACTTTTAAGCACCTCGCTCGCATTGCCATTCCGGTGAACCTTGAATCTGTAATGGGAAAAGAGAAGTTGTAATACTCTGTGAGGGGCGCGTAATCGATCGACAGATATATGTAGTTCAGGAGCTAATGAAACGCAGATTCATTGTTATCTGGTATATTGTTACATTTGAATCAAATTATAGATATCATTACCACGACTCCACGACGCAAGTCATCGGAGGCTCGCAGAGTGAGTGTGTCGTGCATCGCTCACGTTAGTGGGATAGTCATAAAGTATCGAATGAATTAATGGCGACGTCGGAGCCGGGCCGGCGTACGTCAAAGCTTCTGAAATATGATAAAGGACACATGACAAGTGTCGAGGATGTCGGTCGCCCGCGGTCGCGCGGATACGCACTTGAACACATCGTCGCGCTTGCGCTTGCCGCCCAGCGACTGCTTGCGCCCGTTCTCGTCGCGGAAACATGGCGAGTACCGCTTGTCCAATTTGGGGCCTCCAGTGTTAGACGCCTGCATCACGCCTGAAACAAACAGCCTTGCCATCAACACTAGTGTCCGCCAGCACACACGCACACACCACAACTAGTGTAAACATTGACTCTGTTGAAACAATTGTTATTTTGTTTCCAATACATTATTAAAAAAGGTTAACGTTAACTAAAAATTAAAAGATCATACTATTCACTGTAGTAAATGGATGAATTTGTGCAAAGATAGAAGATTTGAAAACTCAGTACATGCCCAGTCGGGTTCCGACCCGGAACTGGCCAGCGTGCATTGCAGCGCTGGTTCGTCAGTGGGACATAGAATGAGTTACTTTATCCACTATCTACGATCGTAAATTCAATATTAACTTACTAGAGTGCAAGTTGGCAGCGTTATTTAATGAGGAAGTGATTTTACAGTTACTTTGTTTTTAAACAGGGTTTGTATATCTTTTGTATCGTGTCTCATGTGACGTGTAACTGAATCGGTAAACGTGTGTGTGATCAAACAATTTATATTGTTGTAAGTAGACAATGCATGTAGGTGTGTCTGCGTGTATGTATAAGTATGATGTGGGTGTAGTTTTTAAGTAAAGGTTTACAAACCCAAAATGTAAAATTACCGCTAGGGCGCTATTAGGGGCGGTTGTGTGGTGCGCCGCCGGCGTCGCTCCGCCCGCCGCAGCGCCGCAGCCCTTGCGACAACAAGGAAACTAATATTGTGTTCCTGACCCCAGGCCCGCTCCCGCTCCCGCTCCCGCTCGCGCGCTCCCACTCAAACCCGCCGCGACGCGCCCTACTGCCACGCACGCCGTCAACTGCATGCCACCTCGGCCCTACTCTACCGGCGCTGGCTTGCATACATTGAACTTTTACTTCTTGTTACACAGAGAGGTACATAATCGCTACCACTTGCAACTAACATAACCAACAAACTAAACAGACCATTTTGACTGCACAATCTGAATAACACTCAATATTCCGTACGGCAACACTACTAAACTCAAATAATAAAATAATTCAGACAATATACTAATTACAAAAGAATACACTTAAAATTGAAATAAATACATTAAAACTACAAGTATTTCACTTCGTTTTTGACATTTACATGCGATTCCAGAACATTGAAATTGGAAAAGCAGTAATAGTAGGTAACATAAGTAAAAGTTCAAATGTACAGGATGCACAATGTGAGCAATTTGTTCAAAACGAGCTAAGTTTACTTAGTTACGTTTCAACAATGTTGGTGAAAATACAACAATACTATTGCCATATCGTGCACCGGCCTATTGTAAGACAGGTAACTGTGTTATTGTTATTAACTTAAATTAAAAATTAACGTTATTAACTTATATTCGTGGCCATTAATGCAGTTTATATTAAATACTCTTATATTAGATTAATGTATTAGAGTAGTAGACAGACTCCACAGTATCATTGAATTATTAAATGGGCACGCTTCACGAATTGATTTATAAGTATTTCAACTATAGTATGGAGAGTTATTTCACCGTCGCGTTCATAAATTAATATAAAATCAATAACATTATTGTTATACTTACCTAAGGGCCTTATTAACAGATTGCTAAGTATGGTTATATTAGAAACGGTCGCAATTTAAGTAAATAGCCATTATCGTTACACGCAATAAATATTTGTTACAAGGATTAAGTGAGAGATACTGTGGATAATCAAACTGTATATTTTGCGGTCGGCGGGTTTGCAATATTCGACATACACACAATTCTCTCTCATACACATAACTCAATTTGAAAATGATGGTTACGATCATTAAGCAATAAGGAAAGTCAGTGTCTCTTGTCTTATCTTAATCACTCATATTTCACAGCTTCATGAATCGAATAACGATTACATTAGATAATCTTAAGTACCGAATGACGCAGGTGATAAAAATAAATAATTAAACAAAGATATCGATCAAAAACAACGTCAAACACGTATTTGTTTCGACACTACAGATATAACAGCTGCTAATTTGATATCACCCATGTTTCGTAAACGCGATAGTCACAAGGCTGGAAACAGATTCACAGTTGAATTAAATCAAGTTTTGACATCCATTTAATCAATAACTTCCTTAATGCTTCAAATGCAAACACATTAAACAACACAATTGATATGTAAACAAAAACGGATAATATCATTATAATTAAAGGAAATAATGTAAGATGCAATGAATGAACATGATGCATTCAGCGAATCGAAAAAGCGTACTGGGCGGCCATATTGAATCGTGTTCAAGGCGGCAAAAGATTTTGATGCTCACCTTTGTATCTGGGTACGAAGTTCTGGATGTCTTCAGGAATGTTCTGGTAGAAATGCAACTCGCGAATATTGAGCGGCTTGATTACAGTACTGTCGTTTAGCACCAACAGTCTGGTGTGGCCCCCAACCTGTATAAAACAATCATGGTTAACAAACACATTCAATATTGTCATTAGAATAATAACATTTGCTTTATAACAAATTCAAAGTCTATCAAATTCAGCATATAATTTAAAAGGTATCTTCATGGCCATATTCGTCGGCTTACAAGTATAAAATAAATGCAGTTTGGTCTATTACAAAGTATGAATATCATTCCTGAGTTGTTTTGCCTTGAAATATCAATCCTCAATACATATACAGTTTAATAAACATATTTATAATTAGCAGTCCGTAATTTTGCATTGTTTGCATCAATCTAAAGTTCTTTGTTGTTTCTTTGAAATTTTATCATTTTTGATACTGTTGCAGTGCCCTCATCAGTCCGGTATCAAAACATCGTCAACCTTGTACGAAGAGTGAGTCATTTGGTCGGTTAAGTATTCATGTTTGTACTGTCACCAGAGTTGAATGTGTCTTTATCTGATAAAGAGTCAATTTGGGTATTGTTTTCGTGTCATAAAATATCCATGTTTATTCACAATGCCGAGTACAAAAACACGAGCGAAAAATGGTATCGCGTTGTACAAACGTGGGTTGTAATTCAGTTGAGCACACGCGAGGCATGTTGCAGTCTGTACAATATGCATTCGACCGATCGAATTACTTGCGAGTGAGAAATAGTGTAAAAAGTATGGGTGGTGCCATTGACCCGCCGGGCTCAGGCATCACCTGGGCGAGGCACGACGACCCTGCCGCCCGGGCCGCCCCGGCCGAGGCCCGCAACCTAGCATACACAATTTATTTCGTATGCATTTATTTGATACCAGTCTAGACATTGATATCAAGCACGGATATTAGCGGTCGTTAGGTCGTTGTATCACGAATTTTGTTTCGCATAGGATGAAGTAAAACGATATAAAAAATTAGACCTATATAAAAGACACTGTAATTATTAATGCAATGAATCCGTCGTTTGATACAATTTTGTTGGGTGGTAACAATGGTGTTCCAACTGTGTCTGATGATAATTAAACAGCATTTTGGATCAAAGCGACACTTCGATCACTCTACGTCACTGTTCCTTAAGCCATAGACTGGCAAGTAACGAATACTGCTTGCTAATACCGTTCCGCCACGTTCCGGACAGTGAACACTGCACTTCACACCACATAAATACCGATCGTTAAGTACTAAATTAATTATAAGTATATCACCTCATTACTACAGAAAGTTATCTTCTATTTAGGTGACAGTTTTTAGAAACATATTTTGTATGTTCTTTAAGCAAGCTGTGAGGGAGTTAAAATAGCACTGGGAAGACCCTTTTGTTGCCCTTTTAGGGGATAACAGACCCAAGTCCAACGGAAGGCAAACTACTGATACTTTAATATTCTTGGTAGTCTGGATCACTTTACGTCTCTGTCAATAAGCATTAATTGAAAGTACTAAAGCTCTATTTATAGGCTTAAGGCTCAATATTGTAACCGCACTTGAACTGTGCTTGTGAGAAAAGTTAAATATAACCGAACGTAAATGGAGTTTATACAAGACCGCGGTTCAGACTTAGTCGATGTTAAACAAAGTTTGGGTAAACAATGAATTATTCAGACCGTACTGTTCGCTGAATATTTTAGGCTGTTTGGACATCTATTTGTAGCAAAGCCACACGCTATTTGGACGAACTTTCTGAAACGATACTATCTGCGAAATTCATCCATTTCAGCGGAAGCATCATCAATCAATCTTATCACATCTCTTTGAGTTCACAAAAAGATATTTCATCAGTATTGCAACCTTTCATAGTGTTTCCCGAGTTCCTGAGAAGCAAAAGCATGATATGGCAAAATTAGATTTATCCAACTTCCTTAGTTCAGTCAGATGAAAGATTATCAAGGTGGATCGGAAATCGAACATCGAATAATATGATAAATTGTAAGTTCCTTTTTGCAATTTCTATATTTTGTATATCACACAGAGACTTCTGCACACATGAGGACTATATCGAAGAGCGCAAGAAGTTACTATTCACGCATAACCTGATGCAGCAGTACCTGATTGTGTAAGGGCAGCACATCGACTTCATGTCCTTCATCAGGCGAGAGCGGCGCGTGTACCACGGCGACCGGCGCCGGCTGGCCGCGCTTGCGGTCCGCGCCGCGCCGCTCCGGCTCCCCCATGCCCCAGCCGAGAGAGTACACCATTACTTCGGCCGAGCCACCGCCGCCGCTGTCCACCTGCGACACAAATGCAACCTGGTTTAATAACACATCATTCAAACTAAGCTTATCTTGGAAGGAGCCAGATGCAAGAGTTCAAACAGCTATGATGGGTCTGTAGCTTTACGTAACAATGCAAAACAAGTTCAAAGTAAAGCAAAAAAATTAGAGATTTTCACTTCTTAGATAATGTAGCGAGCGACCCATGTTAACTAATGTAGTTAAGTGGAATGGGAAATTATGGAATGTAGACACAGATTCAAAGCGCTTCATACTAAAAATAGATTTCAATCAATGTTCTCGGAAATTCCCCTATTAGAGGAAAACATAATTTCATTAAAACCTTATCACATCTGGGAATTGGAATGTACTCATATAGATAGACGACTGGAGTCCTTATTATCTAACTTCTGCAATTAATTTTGGACCTAACATGTTTCATACAAGGAAAAGTTGTCCGGTAGATACACTCAAATACTCATTGAAATATCATTCAAGTGTAGGTGCTCAATAAAATGCGCAAATACGTAGTACTTGTGGCTACTCTTTAGCTCGCATAGAATCAGAATGATGTATTGCTACATCGCACATGAGTACAAGGGGAAATACCGAACAAAAGAGCTGCTTTGACCATTAACGCCTATTTGATTAGCAAATTATAATTTACATAACTGTTCATATAAAATGAAACACGTTTCCTTTAATGGCTAAAATACGTAGTCAGCCACACAGCCTATTGACTAAGCTTATAAGTTGATGCAACTGTAATGACTTCTCAAGTTATTACATAACATGAAATGTTTAGTTTACATAAAATCAAAGAAAATTGCGACACTGTCTGCAACGTCCAGAAGAAACGACTTTCATGTAAAAGAGTCCTTGCGTTAATTGAAATTAGGCCACGAGTTAAAAATTTACACATTAAACTTTGTTTCTACACAATATAATAAAGGCACAGTTCAGTTCGGTTGTCTCATACACTGTTCTGAGGACAAAGACAAAAGAGTAGCAGTAAAAGATGCGAGTGTTGATGACTGAATTTCAAAATGGCAGACAGTGCTACTGGTAACCAACAGCCCAGACCATTATAGTTGAAATCTTTTATTTTATGTGCCCTCACATATCTGTCACGTTTGTGAGAAAAGGGCACGACAAAGCAATCGAAATAGTCTTACATTGTGTGTTTAGATGCACGACCTCCAGATGCCACTGTTGAATGTGTTGCTTCTTTCAACTCGACTTAAAATATCAGCAACTCAGTATAACACATCTGGTTATGAGCAGGTGGGTTTTCATATACAGTGTAAACAATCACGTGTTTGCAGTATTCTTTGTTTATTACATCGATGAGTAGGTATTAATTGTGACGCACGAGTGAAGCTACTGCTTTCAATACTCGATGTCACGTCGGCGTCGTCGAGATTGCGTAGTGGGACAAAAGCTTGCCAGCGCGGCCGCCCGCGGCGTCACCAAATTAGAAGCGATCGTAGCGCATCTGTTCTCGGTGTATTTGTATGACGCGTAAGCCCCGCCTCTCGCGATAGTCCGAGATTCGTCAACGAACCACCTACCACTACCACAACAACACATCATTTCACGGGAAATACTGAAATAGAGTCTCCAAAAATCCACGTCACAAAATCATATGGTTCCAAACAACAGCAATAGTTTGCCAGATCTCTGAACCAAAATAATCTAACATGGAGTCTGTCTTACGTAATAATAGGTAGATGCTGTAGTTAAAATTAGGTAAAGCCAAAGGTATAGACTTGAATTATTTGTTCACGCCTATATTATATTATCGAGGAGACCTTCAAACTCTTGATAAGAGAATATTACATGCGTACGTATGTGCCTATCGTATCCTGCGTGTCAACACTATGAATATAACGCATGCTCCAAGCTAGTTAGATTTTACTGTGACGAAAAGCGAATGTTTGTAAACGCAATATAATAAGGTCATGTATGCTCAGACAGAACCGGATGGGACCGGTTTTGAGAAGACGAGGAGCCGTTGTTAGACACAGATAATTAATATAAACGTGCAGTAGACTACAGACAACCAGAGCAACTGTAATTGTAATTATTACGCAACGCTAATGGAGTAGGAATAGAATTAATGCGTAGGCGTCTGATATCGAACAAAACTAATAACACGGACGGTTAACTCCGTCAGGACAAATACGGATGTCGATAACAGATCATGAAAAAATATGACAATTAGAAATCTCATCTATCTGAGAAGTTCAAATAAGGAACAAGGAAAAGCTATAATAGTACCTATACAAAGTTTTTGCGATTAATCGCAAAAACATAATTGAATTAAGAAAACCATTAGGTAAAGGTACTTATATTGTTGATTGATATAATTCTCTAATCAATCAAAAACCTGATTGCTAGATCAGGTTTTTGATTTTGTTTTTCAAGACATCATGTCGTACGATACCATTATCATCATAAATAAGATTCGTTGTTGATGTTGTAAGTATTTTGGTAATACCCAGAAATTTGCGATACATTGTGAGCAATCGCGACAAGAATCCAGAGAATTCAGCTGTATAAGTTTGTGTACATCATTGACATCTCCTTGCGGGCTGACAGCATTATTTTCAGAAGCCCCAATTTACTGGACTTTATTCTTAACAATGTATTCCCGCTTTAGGGCGACTGAACTTTCTTATGAGTTTTGCCTTCTTTATTCAAAAACAAGACAAGAATTTAAAATGGTTTTCAGGTTGTCAATAATTTGGTGCACCTTTAAAATTTTCCTGTGATGATAGCCAGGACCTGGGATAACCTAGAAAGTGAGAGGCCGCGATGTATTTGCACTGGTAAATTTAGGTCACTAGGTTACGTCTCTACGCGGTTACACCTAGTGTTTTTAATTCCATGTAACTACATAAATTTATAAAAACCCTTTAACAATTTCATACATTAAAAAAACTGTTATAATTAGCAGATTTTTTCACAGAACGAAACTTGACTTAAATAAAAAGACATTGAACTTGGGAATGACATCCAGAACGTGCAAGATAAAACAAACATCAGTTTTACATAATGATCACGTGATAGTGGAATGCGGCAAAGCGGTGCACCAGAGACATTTGCCAACAGTCATTCTAAATGATAGCTGTACCTGTTGCTATCCGACACTAATGATCATCAATAAAGAGAGCATTAAACCCACAAAACATGTTCTGCATGAAACAGAAGGGGTCAAATTCCCAGTAAACTTTGATGAATGCGACCATCCATGTCCATTGGGCGTCGATGCTCGACCGATATTTATATCCGTTGGATGGTATTAATAGCATCAACCGGAATAAAGTATTATATTATTGATTCCACCGTTGTGAACAGTCTCATGTGTTCTTATAAAGTGGTCATATTATGCCTTATTGATTTAATGGACTCCAGTATCCATTTTGTTCGTTGCTGCACGGTTTGTATTGTTAAAAAATAAATTCTGGTCTTTGGCAACAATACTCAAAGGATATTTTGTCAGAATTTCTTAACTCCTACTATTTCTACAGTATTTATAGTTTACAGTTTTACCAACTTTCCATTGTAATGAAGTAAGTAACAATTTTAGAGTAGAGTTGTAAAATAACATAACAGAAGGCTCGTCCATCATCGTCATACTTGGCGAGGATGTGGACGATGTCGCTTTGAATGAAAACACGCCAATCGAGCCAAACGACTGACTCATCATTTTCATTCAAGGAAATTTGTTTTTAATTTGTCGCGATAGTGTGTGGCTACTAGCTTTCGTTAGCGTCAGGACCGCCGTCACAATTCTCCGATCCTCTCGAAATACATATAGAGAGTTGCTACCTAATTGCTACCAGCTACCATTAGTTGCTACCGATTGCTACCCTCGTGGTTTTGAAGATATTCAGCATCCAAAGGTGACAGCCATTCTGATATCAGGATGGCTGTCACTTTTCCCAGTGTGAAGAAACGGCGCAAAAGTATTGAGTTTTTTTTTCACCCAGAGTTGCTACCTAATTGCTACCCTCCAGAATTAAATTTTGGACCACAACGATTCCCTGGATAAAAAGATATTTAAAAAATGAGTTTTACGCCCTGCCAAATTAAATTAGCAAGCAGTCAGTTAATACAAATGAGTACTTTTGACGTAGGCGCTATCTATTATAATCCGACAGCTGATATAAATGCGGCCGAAAAGTGAACTAAAGCAAGCCGCCATCTTTGAACATCATTTTTGATTAGGTGTATTTATAAATGTTACCTGTTGACTGAAATTTCCCGAAATGCATGAAAAAAGTATTTATTATAATTACCTCAGCCTTCGATTGTTAACACGAAATAATTCAAAATTTATTAAATCATGTCAGGGTATGATATACACTCTTTTGCAAAAAAAGCGGGCACCTATGCGAAATCTTAGTTTTAAGGACTTTATGTGTGTTTCAAAGGGTTGTAATGATTGTAGTATGTTTCTAGCATCAAAAAGGTTAGCCAAGCATGCGTGAGAGTGTATTCTAAATTTGAATATTTTAAAATTGCTAAAAAATTTGTAAACCTTGTTTTGGACTAATCGCTTGCAGAATGTTCGTCGGTGTTTTGAATTTTTTTTAGTCCTTAAAACTAAGATTTCGTATGGGCGCTTTTTTTGCAAAAGAGTCTATTTTAAGTCGGTGACTGAAATAAAAATATTTTTTAATAAAATCAATATTGTTTTACTGTGACCAAATCAGTTCATGTTTTACGTAGAGTTGGGTATGATTTTTACACGACTGGCCTTACTGGATGTTTTCGTGTTAACAATCGAAGGCTGAGGTTATTATAATAAATACTTTTTTCATGCATTTCGGGAAATTTCATTTAACAGGTAACATTTATAAATACACCTAATCAAAAATGATGTTCAAAGATGGCGGCTTGCTTTAGTTCACTTTTCGGCCGCATTTATATCAGCTGTCGGATTATAATAGATAGCGCCTACGTCAAAAGTACTCATTTGTATTAACTGACAGCTTGCTAATTTAATTTGGCAGGGCGTAAAAACTCATTTTTTAAATATCTTTTTATCCAGGAAATCTCTGTGGCCCAAAATTTAATTCTGGAGGGTAGCAATTAGGTAGCAACTCTGGGTGAAAAAAAAACTCAATACTTTTGCGCCGTTTCTTCACACTGGGAAAAGTGACAGCCATCCTGATATCAGAATGGCTGTCACCTTTGGATGCTGAATATCTTCAAAACCACGAGGGTAGCAATTGGTAGCAACTAATGGTAGCTGGTAGCAATTAGGTAGCAACTCTCTATATGTATTTCGAGAGGATCAGAGAATTGTGACGGCGCTCCTGACGCTAACCTAGCTTTCTAGTGAATGAAAAGACATGTACATAAACTGCGAAGTCGACCTCGACACATATCGATAATGTCGCTCATTTATACAAGAAATTAGCGTATTACATAAGACGCGTTAAATAAACAGCCGCTTCTTTTTGCCACCTACAAACATTTCACGTGTGCCTACGCGAGTTTTAATGTGCCTTGAGCTTGACCTGACTAAAATTGTATGTACCACTAACAAACAAACGATTATGTAATGAATGCTGGCCTGCAGCATTACCAAAGTAGGTAGATACTTGATCTTGATTGTTGATTGAACAGTTTTAATCTCCCACGTACAGTTAACTGTCACAATTAGTATAATAAGTGTGACATAAGCTTATTGTAAGTGACGGTGGTGGTTAGCGGTTCATTGCGATTACAATACCGTCACGTGGACCACCACGCGCCTGGTGCAGTGTAGCATGCCAACTGCAGCCAGACTGCCAGCTTTAATAACTTGAACGATATGCTTCTACACCGTGATTGATTGACGCTTCACACATTCTTAGATAGTAGTATCTCATACATAATAAACATGATGCATGAAAGCAGGACGGGTTGATAAAGATTGTTATTCTAAACATGACATAGTTTCATTGAACAAAACTTGTTTATATGCTTAATGATCAAATTGCACTTGGGAATTGCAATAAAAATTATCATACGTAGTACAGCAGGAAACTATAATGCAATTGTCAGTGTCAATGCAGTAGTCTTGGTTACGAAATTGAAGCGGAACAAAGCAGCAGGCTCTGTTGTTTCGCTGGAAAATTCCACAGAGCTTTCTAGAGCTCCTCGGAGCACGCAGCCTTACGACACACGACGACGGAGTCGAGAGCTGCGCCGGCGCAGGTCGAGCCCGCATCGACACTTTCACTGTATGCGATCGATGCAAACCTAGCATTACATACAGCAATAATACACGACCTTTACTTTCGACTAATCCTACTAAGAGCTAAATCATAAATTAAGACTAATACAAACAAATGTTTTAACCATTCACACAAAATGCAGACCATGCCAATGATAAACTGTGAGAAAACTTTAATATTCATGCATTGTTGAACTGGTTCTACAAGTTTGACAGGTTTATTTCTAACTGACAAATTAACCTCGATGAAAATTCAATGACAGTAAATAAAAAATATGACTAATGATAATGACTTCAATGCTAGTTAGTATACGGCAGACGTTGACACCTCTCATGGCACATTGAATTTTGTTGCGCACAAATAATAGAAAACTAATTGAACGAATAGGAATAGTTTCCACAATTTGCGTTCAAGTGTCGAAATTGGCAATAACACGGGTAAAAATATTGACAACAGCTTCAGGCAAATAAAAACTATGATATAACATAGTTTATCAAAACAACCCATAACAGTACATATCCTAAACAACGACGTAATGAAAGTAATATACAACGACAGCTCACACAGAGATGAGCAAACCATTTTTACGTAAACATTGACCTTGTATTATGGTGATTATCGCGATACAGGCTAAGATCATTCGATTATAAAATTTCAATCGAAGTGTGTGAATCGTGTTTATGTAATCTTCTAATAAAAAAATGGCATGCATTTGTTTATATCAATAAATAGGTTGAAGCAGATGATACTACAAACTGTCCTTGAACCTTCGCAGTAGCGCATTTTCCTTAGAAGGTACTAACAGCAAGTAAGACATGCTACTTGAAACATGAATGCAGATAGAGTTAGCCTTGGACGATTAATTGTTGAGTCCCAATCTACTGTTAATAATACTGAAGCACTAATTGATAGTAACAATGCTATGCTGAAAGGAGCCGAAGTTTAATCACAAGCTAAAAAAATTTCAGAATCAGACCCTAAAGAAATCGCTTAGATGGTGGAAGTTAAACCATTTTGGGCAAAAGAGATACTCCGATCTTTATACCTTGTCGTGAAGTGGCTAAATACTGAGAAGATCATACTAATTCTTGTAACACAACTCCAGAGCAAATGCCATTACATTTGTAACCACACAAAGGCATAATTGGAACTAATCAACACCAAACAAATGTAACTGTCGCTATACGAACGCAACTTGGCAACCTTTCGCCTAATGGATGCTAGTTCAACAGCGCTTCACAATCAAGTCTTCCGAACCGTAACTACGTCATCACAATATTTAGTTAAACGTTCTGTTTTTGTTTACCTACAGAACCAGCTTATGAATTCTGTAGACAATGACGTACATGAGCTACTCAAAAAATTGTAGTTTCAGGACATAGACATTGTTTTAGAAGGCTGGTGAACATAAAAAGAGAAATGAACCTTAAAAATGCAGTTTTAACCAATTTCACAAATGGAAAAAATTAGAACCTCCCGTTCTCAGTTCGGATGTTTGTACGCTTTTAATCAACACTGCATAAAAAAAACCAGTTTATTTGTAAAACCTTATTTGCAAAAAGATTTAAACATATTTGACTTGTTTATCAGAAACATGTTATTCTTGTATGGAAGACAACCAAAAATTGCAAATATTTATTCAATCAAAGATGAATAAATACATAGTGTCAGAGTTTTTGCATTTATTCATTTAATTTACGTGGCAACCAAGCTCCCAAAATAGCCCGTGTACAATACAGCAGAACAACTAAATCAAGAGCGGATTTGAATCAATACCTACGTCCGGTTCCGACACTATTCTAAATGTTATGTAGCGTCTGTTTACTCATCAAACGTTCATTGATTTCTGTAGTAGCTTTATAACAGCTATTTTGGTTGGAAAACAGTGGAAAATGAAATATTTATTACTGCAGCTTTATCGACTTTACGTACTTATCGTATTTAAAAGTCAAATTTTAACCATGAAACCAATTGATTCGCTTACTAGCACACCATCACCATTCGAGATAAGTGGCGCTCTTGAGCGTGTAGCCAGCGTAGTGGGACAGTGACGTTCGAGCGACGTGGTGGTGGTGCGACTCGGTACGGAGCCGTCACGCGAGCACCACGGTGCATCTACATTTTCATCAAATATACTTACACCTCAGAAAATTATGAGTTTCCCAGCGATTCCTTACAGACATTTTACAGTAGACTCGATCACATGAACACAATAAACCAGTTTCAGTCTAATTACTAATTCAGCACACATTTAATTGTAAATTAGGCGGACACAAACATAAAAAAGAAAGTCAAACAAAACAAAATTGTGGAACTCTACCGTCTAAGTAGAGTCGCGTGTATGTCGTCATTAACTCACTTGACTATAAACTTCCTTGAGCCCGCTCGTGGTGAAATCCCAATTTGGAACACGTTCACGATGAAATTGTCCGAGTCTATCACAAGCACAACCACTACAACTGACACAGAATATTACTCAACACACAGGAACCGAACTAGGTAGAGAGCCAAGCTATGTAACACAGTTTAGAAAGATACTCTACTCTTTCGTTTCCACCAAAGAATACAAGAGCAATTTAAAACAGGTTTCCTTTGTTGAAGCGTAGACTTGCACAAAAAAAATTAACGCAAAAATAAAAGTAGCGCTGCGAAGCGCGAACACTTGTTTCTCTTGGCGTTGCGCACTAGTGACTGAGTGAGACGATAGCGGGCGAAGCGCGAACCACGAATCAATGTTGCGCAGCAGGCCGCTGTGTGCCGTATCTGTAAACAGAGGTCGCACACATCGGCGCGAGGGATACCCGACCTAGCCGGAACAGCAGGGGACGGCATTGTCTCGCCACGGGAGCCCGTCTGGAGGTACCTGTCCGACCACTACCGGCCCGTGTAAACGAACCCCATTTGACCCCTGTAACATTACAATTTGATGATTAGAACGGAAAAACTACTGTTTGTTCCGGTCACCGATGAAACGCAATAACAAATGCATTCACTGTGGAACACTGCACTAACACAGGTGATTATTATTCATTAAGCAACGTATTTTGATTCACAATAAGCTATTGTTATTGGTGTTCCTACTTTAAACATTTAGCTTCATGATACTAACTTAAATCAGCAGAGCATTATCCAAATATTGGAAGATAAAGAGAGAGATCATTTTAAACCCTTAAAATATGACGCAATGACACAATAATTGCTAAATGGCACCCGACTTCTACCACAATCTAGATAATATGAGAATGAACTCGTGAGAACTAAGTAACACTTACTGCAATATGAGTCTAAATTAGTTGCAAAACATAAAAACTGTTTTCTAGAAAATGAAGCTAAATAAGCTAAACATGGTAATTATAGGAGCTAGGTGCTGCAGATAAATAATTCAGTTATAACAAAAACCATAAGAAACCAAAAAATAACAAGTTATCTATATTTTTCAAACAATGCTACAGCTGAAACTCATCTAATTGAACAAGGCAATATATGTAAGACTGTTGACGAAAAACCATAATATGATATAGGAGCTATATCCTGACACAAAGCTGCTAAAATTTTAAAGAACTAACGATCTGGCGCCACTTACTGGCCGTAAAATAAATATAGCAACGCCTCGAAACAGGGAATGTGCAAAAGAGCAATAAAAGTAAAAATAGTAATATCAGCAACATTAATTTCAAAAACATCGAAAATTATAAACGTGTTTCCAAAAATATCAATTTAGGGATAAGATTTTCTGGCATCATTTTAGTTCCCTGGTTTTGATCACGTTATATTCGGTTGGTTACCAGTGTAGTACCAGATGTTATATCTTAACGCAACTACGCATTAGATTTCGCATATACTACGAGTTCAGAACTACTTTTAACACGATATTTTTATCCCCATCGTATGCAAACCAAAAGGAAGCTTCTGTGAAGCGATTTATTAAAAATCGATATAATTATTGTGAGCCGGTGGATGGCGGCCATTACTATTGCTTCGGTATAAACCGGTGTACATTCAGAACAATAATAGGGCATTGACGTTGTTTTATATCAGTCCGCACAGACGCAATTCGAAGCGCATAAGGATCACTTAGTGTATCGGTCGATGAAAGAACTTGAAACAAAGCGAATTTATCGTCTCCTTCAATTATATGATGGCAGATTCAATAGAGTAATAACACAGTTTTTATAAACAACTCAATTTGGGAATGATGAGTTACTAAACGTCTGACGTGATTTAAACCTGTCCCGATTTGATCAAATATTTTTGTTTTGAATATATTAAGAGGCAAACATTGCTAGTGTTACCATTAGCAAGTCAAATCATTGAAGGAATTTCAATGAATTTATATAAATTATTAATTTATAAGTAGGTACGGCATTCTTTACAATATGTAAACACAACTATACAATACATATATGTAGTTTACATAAGAAACCTGTTTCCAAATTTTTTTGGATAAATGTAGGTTTAATGCGTCTCTGCTTGCAACCTTTTATCGATTTGAAAGACAGACAGATTAAGACTGAAAATTTAGATTTACCTAATTGATTTATCGAATCAATCAACTGCCATGTCAAAGATTATAGGTACGAATTAATGAAATCCGTAGATATTTTTCACGATAACATTAAGTTGCACTAAGCTCTACTTTCGAAGATAAAACATACATTATCCCTTTCTTTGTACTTGGCATTGAATGGACAGTTTGATGATAAAACGCTTTCTCTAATGATAAAGGTCAAGTCACAATAATTAGGCTGGCGCTATCTGACACCGCGCCAACCCCTGGCTTTACGACATGCCTTTGTGAAAGCTCGCTTTGTAAATGTCACTTCACTCGACTTCAAAACAATGGAAACCTAAATCCTAAAAGCTAAGTTAGTTTGGTGAAAATACAAGAGAAATACATTAACGATTTTATCCTAAATCAATATTTTGTGATCTGCTTCTGTGGAGATAAAAAATGAACTTTAGATGTCCAATACTTTATTCTACTTATAATTTAAATCAAAATGATGTGCTATTGATTCTACTATATCGATTAAAGAAAACACTCACAACAGGTCCAATCTATAGCATGTCTATCCTTCCAAAAACCACCTGGATACCTATTTGCAATTTACAAATATAAAAGTGGCTTCATAAAAAATCTAAGCAACTGAAAACCCACACGTCATTTCAAAGACCACCCAAACTGGTAAGATCAGTCCATACCGCTTCAAATTAGGTCTTACCTCATCAAACCGCGTAGAGTTTGCCTCAAAGCTTAGGTCGGAGCTATGAGCTCCCGCGCCGGGGTACGACGTCCGTCGCGCACCTGACACCAACATCGTATGGTTCACTAGTGCTTCACACAACCTCTCTAGAGCACAGATTACCGTGGGCATTACTTAACAGATAAGATAACGACTGTATATACACTTTTGTGACATATTGCAAATATAGCTTGCGAAACTTAGTCTGATCCTTTTATTGTATTTATAGATTGAGGATCATAATAGACTCTGATGTGATTTATTGATCGTAATGATGAGAACACAACACAACAACGCGAGTCTAAAAAAGACAGATTGAAGATACCTACATACCAAACAACTAACTCACGAGACCAGAGGAACCGTGAAATTACACAAAGACTTTAGACAACAAAGCAAATGCTGATGACAACAATGTCTATATTAGTATTACGTAGATACATCAATATTACGCAATTGCGTTAACAATTTTCAAATCTGATTAAAACTTAGTTTACTAACAACAAATGTTTGTCTTACTAGCACGCTACGTTGTTAAATTTTATGTGCAACTAAAACAATATTTGAGAAGCAGTAAATCCTTCACCTGGTATTAGCAAGTACTATAGAAGCTTATATTTCACAATACAACCTATTAGCTCTGCTAAGATTATAAGCATTATCTACACCATAACAACAATGATAACGGCCAGTTCAACTCGGATTAAGTGGTTAAAATTTCCACTACAAATCATGTTCTGAGTGAGATAACAAATTCAATAAAAAGAAGAACTACTTTTTCGTGTAATTTAGGTATAGCTGTATCAGCATATTTAAAATAAAACGATAATAATTTACATTATCAATTAACACACAAATGTTTCTTTGACCTTCACCTTATCGACAAAACCCCAAATATAGATCGCGTGCAACTATACCAAGCGGCACCCTTATCAACGTGACATCATAAATGACCAGCCAACAAAGCAGCGAATAACTAAATTGTGCCTAATCTTAACGGCGACCTAACATAATGTAACACACGTTGTCTATCGATTACAAAGACATAATAATTAGAAAAATGTACGATAATGCGTATTAATGGCCGTGAAGAAGACGTAATCCAGATTACAAAATTATTTAACTCTCGTGTCATTCCTTTCCGACCGTTCACATTCGATAAGTGAACTTTCAATGACAGAGGCCATACTGGAACAAGCCTCGGAAAGTCTTCAATTTCTTACATTAAACGAGCTGTTTTTGGTGAACAAAGCTTCTGCTTCCCAAGAAAACCAAAAATCCAGCCGCGGGTGAATTCCCTCAAATAAATTGGCCATTCGCCAAAGTATACCCCGCAGTGCTAATTAAAGTATGTCCACACGCTGCAAACGATTCATTCTTAGCTCAAACACAGGTTAGACCAAATTAAACTGTTCCCAGGATTTACCTTTAAAGACAAAAAGAGAGTCTGCAACAACATCAAACCCTAAATATATTGCTGTATAAGTTAGAACTTCTTCATTGTTACAACTTTATTGTATTCATTGTGAAAATGTTTGATTCATTCCAACAGAGATTCCAAGAAAAGTTTGCGTCATAATCTTTATGAAATGTATTTTCATCAGCCTACAGAGAACGCAGTCAGCTACTGCCAACAATGGTAACTCAGCGCACGTGTATCTTGAAGCAGACTAGTATTTCATTGCTTCATCTAGAAATATTTTAAAAAGGTTCTGAAAGAGATAAAGCATGTTTTGCTAGTTGTGTTACGAAAAAGCCGCGACACTACGCGACATTTTTTGTAAACCGATTAAACAATGGAACTAAAGCATGAAGTGAATAATTTACAGAAACAATGATCTCTTACATTCCGGTATAGTTTCAGACAAGATTCGTATAACATGATCGTCTGGACGTCTAACACAATCGGAGCGTCATACACGTGCATTGATTTTAAAGCAGTTTGTTAGCGTAGCAACACGACTTCGACGAATGGGCACTAAAACTCATAAATATACACTTAATCAGAAATACTATTCTCGTCCGTCTGTTTATTACCAATGTTTGTTCTAAGCTATTAATTTCAACAATCTTCAAATAGAACAGGCATCGATCAAAGCTTTGGTGAAAATAGCTGAAGTTCTATTGATGCAGTGCGGAACCAAACAAACCGAGAGACGATTGAAATATTGATTGGTATTTTATACTAAGCAGACTGATCAGGAAGCTCCGCAAATTACGATGAAGATCTACGAAAATATGTCAATCAATTTATATAAACCAAAACAGAAACCAAAAATAACATCGAAATCCCCAGAGACCAATATAATCACAGACGAGATATATTTAATCTTGCACGGGTGACCGATTGAAATGTAGATAACATACCTAATATGTATATCAGTTCACTGTGCAGAGGAAATAAACAATGTGTGGAGATTTTTTTTATAATTCACAAAGCTGTTCTGACTATAGAAGACGGAATGAATACAGAGTGAATTCAAGTTTTCTAACAGTCGAGACTCGTGGTGTTATACATTTATTTTCATATTAATGCGGTTTTGTTAGGTGTTATAATCTATTGAGTGTCATCGTTATGATGCAATGTTTATTGGTAGAGTTGGTACCGGGCAACTCACCACACTCTTAAATGCTACGACTTGAAACCACGAACAGCAACAGCATTTACTTTGAAATAACATGTAAATCGTAGATTATTAAAACATGGCTTTCAACAGCCATAGCAACTGTTGTCATGTTTAGATTTCAGGTACGTAGAATAATGTGTCACTTCTTGTGTTTATTTATATTCTCCGAAGATAAAACATATAACGTAATGTAGTCTTATCAAAGAAAAAATTCAATGTTGTGTTGCTTGAAACTTTTTGGCTAGATTAGAATAACAAATTGTATTCTGACATTGTCTTATCGATTGTAATTATATTTTCTACAGACTATAAAAGAAAATTATTTTTTAACATTGAAATACAAAGACGAACGAATTTTAGGGCTATTATTCGGAAAATATTAAGTACACGGATGTAGCACGTGTTGTTTGGAAGGTTAAATGGCTAAGGTCAAGTACTAAGCATTGTTCACGGTTACTTGAAATGTGATAGTAGCCATAGGGCGTTTCTACCTTAATCTTATTACAACGTGACAGACAACATAAAATACTTCCCGAGATGAGTATGTTGCCACAATGTTTACCTTCAGTATGAATATTATTTCTACTCTGTAGCAGACTAAATGTTGGGTGTCCATTATTATCCAAGGAACTTAAAATTCCGAATACAATATGCTTCTTTTCTGTTTCTGTTCACTGACACACGAGGTCACAAACTAAGGTTAAGGTTGAATCAACGAAAATTTATCCTCAAGTTTACGGACTTCCGCAGCCATGACGAATTTCGGGTTATTGTAATTATATAGGTTAGACATGCGCACATCCGCCAAGAGTTGTCAATGGCCAGCCAGTTTACCTGATACTTGATACTATTGACTGGCCTGAACTAGCGGTTTGATGAAGTGAATATGTATAATATGTAAATGGTGATGTCTCGCTATTACAGGCTAAGTTTAGACGGGGATCGCGTGTAAAAGGCTAGACAGGCGAGGCGCTGGATAAACTCTGAATATTTTATGGAGTCACTGACGTAGGTGCAAGTGGGCTATCTTTTGGTTATAAACGGCACACCTCTACTGATGTGCTTTTGTTTAAAAATGTATACCTATGCTGCAACCGTACATGTCCATTTGTGTATAATATTATCCTTGTGCTAGCGGGGACATAATGCATGCTATATCATAAAATATTTTTATTACAATACAAAGATACTTGTAACCAAGAGTTTAATGTAGAATATAAATTCTAAAGCAGGTTTACACGGCTCTTCAATAACGACCAAACTATTGTTTGTGATTTTTTTAAATACCAAAGTGAACACCAGTTAAGTGCATTGTACAACCGAGCAAGAGAGAAAATTTATAAGGGTTTAAAGCAGAGCAGGCAACACCTACGCTTTGCCCGTGACACCCACGCAAGATTCACCCTCTTAATATACCGCCCACGCTGTCCTCTATTCAAAATTAAAGGGCAAAGAATAAATGCATCAGCGTTTTTTAACCGACTTTTTGCACTTTTCGTTTAACAGGAAGAAGCTGTTAGCATAATGTTAAAGGTAAGATGCATGAAAGCATCCCGGGGCCTCAAGGTTGATCCGGGAATGCCGCAGTGCGACTCTCGTCTCCCGATAAATCAACTTCAAGGTTAGACCGTTCTGAGACATCCCGAGGACGACTCACTCCCTTATGAGAAGCTGAGGAATTTGGAAATAAGATTACTGTATTATCTACATGAGAAAATTCTTCGCAATTCTACGGTTCATAAGGTGCTGTCATATGCTTACTGAACTGGCGAAATTGTTTGATCTCTTGTACTGAGTGATGCAGGGAATTTCTTTAATCAAAAAGGTGTTACATATTTGCACGTGCAAGTATTCTCATTAAAGTAAGCTCTTTACTGTATTGTAATGATTATCAGATGGTTGGGGGGGCTTCCTATATTTGATGATTCTATTGAGAACGTCGGTAAAAACCATGGTAAAATAATTTGGTCAGATTTAAGAGATATCGTGCTGGTCAATTTTTGTGCTGTATTATTACATAACACTCGCAATTGTATTAGCTTTCACTGGACAGTCGAATTAAAATTTGAGGCGGATGGTCAAGATAATAATTATAGGATTTATACCCATAGGTTTGTAATGAATATTGTAAGTACACGCAGAATTTAAGCACAACACAGCTGCGGAACTGTTGCGATTGTGAGTGCATTACGTAATGTATGTGCTGGCCCGTTACGTCATCTCTAAACGTAAACTCACGTGACCGATGACATATTTGGCTAAATATTTGTGGAAAATTCAAACCAAAATATGTACTTACCTTCATAATATATCATAGCTAGAGTGCAAGTCACTAGTTTCTTACACAGACAGGTACAAACCACTCCATATTATCTTTTATCTGTATCGATATCAGTGTCTTTCTTATTAATATCAAAATGAATCACTGGTTTAAAATATTTATTGGCGAACTTTATTTTTCGTGAGTCATTACACCCTGTACTACCGGAACTAGTGTTCCTAGAACCACTCTATTGGAAACATGGCTCTCTCGACCTTTTTAACATATTTACTCGTACTTATTAGTCATGCATAATATAGTAGATTTGTTCAACGACGGTTCTTTACACGTGCCAATGGTGGAACCATTCAAAAACTCACGTTGCCGTTGTCGAGACAAAAAAAACATTACGTACGAAAAATTTCGGCATAATACATCGATTAATCCTGTCCAACAACTTATTTTCAAATCACTTCGCCATACGAATGGAATCGTATTATATTCCTCCTACAGTTGCCTAGATAAGAATCCATTCAGATTTTCAGATTAAAAACTAATAAAGCCAATATTTTAGTCCACATCGTACAATATCCATTAACGACTCATGAATGACATTAGATATAATGATCACTATTATTTAGAGCTCAAGAAATAACGCAAGATAATGATACTTTATCTCAGTTTGATATTTGCTCGTTATAATAGAAATGAGACAGATCTAGTAAGTCATTAGAAAATAATGATACAATAGTAGTTACATAATAAATCTTCTTCATTATTAAAATCAAAATACATGTATACGTGCTACCTACCAGGATATTGACTGAGCCAAACCAACAATTAGTTGTTTATTTTTATACATAACATTCTGGTACAGACTACAAAACTATTTTCATAGTTTGCTACTGAATTCTAGTATTGTACAATGCAAAAGCCGCGATCAATAATGCCAGATAGCGAACCAACGAATTATACATTTCTAGCTAAATAGCTTTCATCTGAAATAATCTAAATTGATCCAGACATTACGGCAAAGTCTAGTAACAAACATAAACTTTTACATTTCCATGGCTTAATTAGTGGGAGAGCTTGTATATTTATTCAGGGTAGAATACGCAGAAAACAGTATTAGCCATAAATAAGCTGCTAGGCAGTGGAATAAAATAGACGTTATCGTTAACATTACCAGGAAAATTGTTTAGAATTACTGTATGTACGGAACGCGAGTTTTTTTTATAACCGTTCAGCGATTCACAGAAACGATTACACTAATTAGTATCGAATTTCGCCTGAGTACTTATAATATAAAATTCTTTACTTCAGTTATTTTCCAATCCAGCTTAGACGTGATTGGAATTGCTGGGCAGCCAATGTCAAGTGTATTAGAGGGTCGAAGTACTGCCAGGCCTTGGCCTCGAGGTGCGTAGGGTGTAGGCGTCACGCGGGCGATGACGTCACTACGCGGAGCACCCTCGCACCCCCTGCGCCCTCGCCCCACAGACGATACGTCGCCCGATAAACGCCAGGGCGGCTTGCTGTTTATCGCCCTTTTACTATTCTGACAGATTCATACTTTTGCCTGATCTCAATGCGCAACCACTACGGATGACCTCTTCTAAACACAATGAAAATTGAAATAAGGACTTATAATGAATGATAAATGCATTGTGCACCATTTCAACTCGTATCTTTTTTTGAATTGCCTGTTTTGTAAGCGCAGATTTGTTATCCCTGGAGCATGTGTGCATTTATTTCGGTGAGAGACTGTAGACTACGAAAATTTGCGTATCTTCATTTACACCGCGCCGGCCGCTACGCATTTGAACGTAAATATTTGGTTTGTATCTCGACCGTATTTTGCACGTTCCTATTCCGTAATAACAATAAATCTTTCGAGTTTGCATGCTAAATTTATAAAAGTGCCTCAAAACAATCCACCCACATTTTTTATCTGACATAATAACCAAATGGTAAAATTTACCTGCGCTGTATCAAGACAAACTTTAATTGCACAAATCCTATTCTCACTTTATTAAATATTTTTGAAACATTTCTTTCTACTCTTGTGATTCCGTTGAAGCAACGAAAATCCATAACAATATCAGATATTCAGTATATCATAATATTATGACAATTGTATTATATAATGAACATAAGAATCCGTGCGACAATCGTATGATTGTTGATTTCGCTGAGAGCCCAGAAGGTGCCAGAAAACTGATGATTTACATGTCACGGTTTACAAGTGTTTGGGAGTGGTGTCGATTTGAGTTACATGATTGAAGTTCTTGTACTATATTTTGCACGCATGCCGTCGAACTTTGACTTTCTTTTGGCATGTGTCAATACGTTGCTATCAGTCGACCGACACTTGGCTTTTTTCCAAAGAAAAGTAATAAATAGCGATCGTTGGCCGGCGCCAGGTCGCTATTATAATACTAATGTATCGAAATGAAAATAGTGCAGCATAACGTAAATTTACACGCCTGTCATCGTAAACAAAATATAGGATATTATAATTATAATAAGATGACCGGAATTCCTTATATCTGACGCACTAGAAGAGAAAATAGTTCACCTTGTATTAGGAACGCCAACGGGCATAGTTGAGGGTGTCCCAGCCTTAGTCACAAATAATTTGGAGAAATTATAGTTTGGTTGGTGTTAATGAATGCACGTGGTGCATGATGCGCAGCAGACACATGAATACCGACAGGGCAAGTGGATAACGAGGACGGTGACAATATTTATGTGGCTATTACCAACACGTTAAAACTGCGTGCACGTCAGGATGCCAGCTCAGTAATGGCACTTCTGCCACTTCATAAAAAGAACTGAACTCTGGCAAATACTACCCATAACAATTCACCAGTCGATCATAAACGCTAATTTATAAATTAATATAAACTATGCTGCACGTGGCCAAATTACACAGAATTTAGCAAAGACAGCATATTGTATTAATACCAAGTCACGAATGTCAAACAGTTAAATTGAGTGCTAACCTAGGCAAGTTGTAGGTAATTCACACTCAAGATGAAAAACGGTTATGGTATGTTGTTAAGTAATATCTAACAAAACATTTTTCCGCGGATAAATAGAGCGAAATTCGAGTAATTATATATAATTTAATTATTAATAATGTGGTAATCCGCAACAGCCGAATCAGGATGACAAGTCCGAAATTATATTATGTAAGCTTTAAATTAGCACGATGCTAATTCACTGCAACAACAAAAATAAAGTATGTGAAGCTAGTTCACGACGTCAGATCATCAGGTTGTGTGCCATGAAAACTTAATTAATGAATAACAATAATAATGAAAATCTCAATAACTAGTAAAGAGAAATGCAGTCTTGGCCTAATTCAGGCAGAACAGACTGAAATAACAAATCCTTGCCCTAATCTCGGCGCCACGAGCCCACGACAAGTGTGTGTGATCGTTAAACTCACTACACGTGTCAAAATTATACCTGACTGTGTCATCATTATAAAGTAGCTAGTAACAAGTACTAATATATGCAAGCAACATTAATGGTGTAGTAAATAAGTATACGTTGCACTTCGCATCAGCAAACTTCAGCGAAATTCGATGTGCTGCTTTAATTGGAATGATAACAACTACTTTTAAGTACAGTTAGTGTTCCTGGTAAAGCTAGTGTGACGAAAGCGATAATTATGTACTTAAGTGTTTAGACCCGCTAAGCATTTATTACTTTATCGGTGGTAGCAAAACTAATGAAAATGACATGCAAACATTATGCAGGTATGTTCCATTGAATTTAAATAATAAGTATTTGTTACAATTGTTATGTCACCGGCAACAATGTTAGTTTTATACCTATTACTTGTGTTTTTTAACAATACCAAAGCAATGAACTCTTTACGAAAACGCTAACTCATTCATTACCTTAAATGCATCATGCCAGTATTCAAACATGCATGGGAACTAGCCTCGGCAAAATTATTAGCAGAATGCTGTAATTAACAATTTTAAAAATTTATATTCGCCTTGTTATTTTGATGCTAAAATCGATAGAGCTAATTAAGACAGACGAACTCGTCTCCAGGAGAATATTATTAACGTTATAGCTGTTATATGAGACGATGGAGTCTAGCCAACTGGGGCGACTCTCACAGCCATCTCTGCCTCACATCTATCGATACTATCTACAAAAACCCAGACAGATTTGAAACGCCTACAAAGCGATCGATCTTATACGATAAAAGCGATATCTTTCAAGAGAAGCCATCGCAGACAGATTTTCGCTACCACGGGAATTATGTTATTATAAGTCTAATAGTGAGCCCATTAGACTTAATATCTATCATTTCAAGCAATTGTATAATCAAAAATAGATTAAAATAGCGTGCTTACATAATGTGTTATGCAAACAATAGACAAAAAGTTCTCATGAACTGCATCGGATGATTGTGCGCTTAGCAACAGCGGTCGCAAGGGAGAACGGATAACGGATAGTAATGTGATTCACCTTCGCATACTACCAGTAAATCGCACTAAGCGCTACGTAACAAATTGCCTAGACACTGCGTGTAATTATGGAAAATTACTTGAGACGCGGTGCAAACAACCGGCTAAGAATAAAACACGTGTCTCAAACGCAAAGGTAATCGAATTCCAGATAATCAACGATATCAATCACTTGAAACCTATGTATTTTGCACTCATAGCAAAACATGAAATCAGAATATGAAAATTGATATTGTGAGCAAAGTTATTATGACCAATATTTAATTGCGTAACTGAATAGTCATTCAATCAAGTAATGTCACGTCAGCTTGTGTCTTTTCTGTAGGTAGACAATTTATGATGAATGTTAAAAATACTCAGAATGTATCGTGTTACAACCCTTGTTCGAATTGCTATTCTGCATGTGGAGTCAGGCAATCAGGCATGCAAATCACATGAGGCACACGCAGCCCAGTCACATGATGAAATTAGGGAGCCACCCAAAGT
Organism: Helicoverpa zea; assembly: GCF_022581195.2. NCBI lineage: Eukaryota > Metazoa > Arthropoda > Insecta > Lepidoptera > Noctuidae > Helicoverpa > Helicoverpa zea. Next base: position 3,368,990 of record NC_061467.1, on the reverse strand, counting down.
GACCGACGAATGATTAAGTGAACAAATATTCTGACGACAATGGCCTAACAAGACTGGTGATTAAGCTGATTTCTGAAACTGAACAAAATAAAATAAGACATTGTACAGTACTAATGCCTTTTGGTAGAACTGCAGACTAACCAAATTGGTAGGTGTCCGAAACACCTGAACAGATCTAGTTTCGACCACAAATTCAATAAAGGTTCTGTTCTCTGTTCAACGGTTGAATAGTTCCATTCCAAAGAGATTCAAACAATGAAACCGTCCGTCACGGCATTGAACACAACGAAGTACTCGCGCCAGTCAGTCTGGTGACAACGTTGAATAAACTATGAAGGGAAAAATGTTACTAACTCCTGTATCTGCGACACTGAACAGCTGTTGCTTTATGCATACTTAGTTAACGACAGCCTGCAGGAAATGGAACAGAACTTTGACATGAGAAAGGTATATTTTACATAGTGTTTTTAACCTAAGACGAAGCAATTTCCATACATTAACTCGGTAGCTGCTCGGTTATTTGATTTTAATAAATTATGCTACATGGCATTTCCCATACATTTGTCATCCTCCAAAAATGACAACTTATTCAGAGTACCTACTTGCAACTAGATGTCTAACCATTATTGCGCATTGGGCGAGCCAATAATAAGTGATGACTAAATTAGGTATCAGCAACGGCTGTAAAACGCTTTTAGTGGCTATCAATACAATCATCTAACTTAACTCAAACAACCTTACTACACACAATTGCATACTGCAATGCAGTTATAATATGATATTATATATTTGCTGTATTGTGTTAAAATTTGATAAATGCTGACATTCTGGGACGAAAATATTTCTATTAGTTTCACTAGCCACGTAAGATTAAAAGGATCTCAATAAGGATGATCCATCAGCCAATCCAAAAAGGTCAACACTAACTAAAGTTCAAGTTCAATATGACCTTTATTAATACTTCGATAGAGGATAATGGCGAGGTAAACCTATAAGTAACTTTGTTTTATAAATAAACTTAACAAAATAGTCTACTGAAATACTCCAGAACATGATTCTATTGGGATCGTTTACGTGAAACATTTAATCTACTACAATTAATTTGCTATTTCAATTCACCAAAAACATGGCACTATTCATATAATAGCTGTTTCGTATGACAAGACCCTTTCAAATTCAGAACCTTGGATAGCTTGCTACGTAATGCTACCGCAGTATGACAGGAGCCTTGAAACGAAACCTCATCAACTTAAAACACTCCCTATTTATTTAACGAACGAACTAGTTTGTCATCGTACACGAACTTATGATACAAAGTCCCTTAGGACACGTTACGCTTTACTTATAAGAACAGCTTCGAATTTTCCGGACAAGTGGACATAAATAATTCTTTCAGCAAAATTAACTTCAAATGAAGTACGAAAAGGCGCGTACGCACGTACGAACACGAACATAGCGAACACAAACACCAGACCCGAACATTTGGTTCGTACGTATGGACGGCATATTCGAACACGAACGCAAACATAGTTCGAGTCGAGTTCGCGAACAACAGTCGTGAACTCTATCTTAGTAGCCATGACGGCGCCGTTGTAAGTAGTCGATTGTGAAGTAGCGGAGAATTTTTTGATGTTCGCAGTTTTGTTGCGTAACATTTATTAAAGCTCTTCGAACACCGTCCATACAGAACACACTACAAGGATCGCCGCGAACATGTTTGACGAACAGAGTGTTCGATGTTCGATAGTGGTACGCACGTGCGAACCAAGTTGTTGCATATCATGTAACGCAACAAATTTGTTCGTACGTGCGTACGCGGCTTAACGAAGTGTGCCGAATAACGCAGAAACAATAAGAGCGTTGTGTTTGTTTATAAAGGAACACAAACGCGATAAACAATGAATCATTGCCCACTGGGCTTTATTACCACACAATACAACTACACTGGAGCCCGAGTAAATAATGCGCAAAACTAGTGAAAACATGCGTAGCAGTCCATTTGTGTACATTGCCTGATTTTAAGGACAAAACAAGAAAATATTAGTTCATTCTTAGCCATAATCCCGTGGCTAATTAAATTACAGCGTGCGTAATTTGTCCGACAGATAATAAATATGTAGGAGGTCGTAATCGTATCTAACATCAGCGTTGTATCACCAAGTCTTTGTGAAAAATAAATGCCATACTTACATAGATTTATGGATCTTTGTTTTGATCACGTAAAATAAAACAATAATATTCTTAGATACAAGTTTTGCGTCATCAAATACGTCAATTTTATTATGATAGATTTTTTACATGATACTACCATTTAGTTTAATTTTTATTTTTACAATTATAAGGTCTATGTATGCATCCAGTTTTTGTAGCTTATATCAAACAGTTTTATTCGAGACCATTAAAACTACTTTAGTAATAGTTGCAATGGAAGACTCTTTTTAATGTTCTACATTATCATAATAGGTATATCGTTTGTCACTGTGATGAAATATAGCACATAGGTAGGCAAAACATTTATATTCGTTTTTTCCGGCCCGATAATGCCACTGAAACATTCATATAAGCTGCCATGACTTTGATTATTTATTTTAATTATTTACCTACCTTGTTAATTAGCCAAATGAGTTTTAAAGACAATAATACCTACCAGTACAAGAGGTATCACTGTATAATTTGTATACAAGAATATGTTGTCGTATGTTAATAACAAAACTAGAATGCACAACATTCCCTTACGTGCTTAGGTATGTGCAGAGCAAAATGGCATGGTATTAATTTTGGCGCCCTTTTAAAACAAGTGTTTATTACGTATCTCTAGGTCAAACAGTGATTCTTGATGTCGTTTGTGATACTGTGATCACCATCATAGGTGCAAGTGCAACTAACTATATCTACCACAAGTCTGTCTAATAGCTATAATGCAATGTGCAGTTCAGTGGTATGTGGTCGTGTTCGTTGCCCACCCGTGTCTAAGTAAAGATCGTTAGATCACAATAAAACGATATCGCGGGAAATTCCCAGCGATTAATATTTGCGTCGTATCTTTATTTTCACATAATAGCTGCTCATGCAAGGACGCATAATCCATTAAACATTCTAAAGGACGTACGTGTCCAGCAATCAGAATTAAAGAAAAAACTACACTTAACACCAAAAGGGGCTATTTCAATGTTTGTTATTGAGGGCAATTACCTCCTGAAAACAAGTTTTTGTTGAAGGCCTAATGAAACATTAAAAGTACACTGACATTTCTGTTGAAACTACCCAACTCAGTTGGTTCAAATAAAACCCTATAACATTCCACTATGAATACGAAGCTTAACAAATTCCAAAAACTTAATCGTAATTAGAAAACTCATTGTGAAAACGAATCCATCAAGAACTTACATTAGTATTTCATTTATGGAGAAAATTTCCACGAGAGAACTTTGAAGGAGAAATATAAATAACAGAAAACTTTTATAAAATATGATAAACCTAACTAACATTTAACACATAATTATGTATTACAGCTCAAGTGAGACTATTATTTAAACTAATGTGACATTCAACTGCATTCATTTAGCTTTTTTCGCCCTAACTCATATAGATTGTCCCATAAGAAAGAAGTCTTGAAACTCGGTCAAGAATGTTCTAAGAACGAGTCAACAAAACAAATCTAAAATAACTTAAAACCAATAATAGGGGAGTCATTGACCGAATCACCTAAACATCTCTTTATAGTGTCGCTGTTATCTAGAATCAACATATTATTCGATAAGTTTCGCTAACAATAATTAAAGTGGAACATAACAAAGTGATATGTTTTGTTTGTATTGCATCGATGTTGCGCTGCTTGTCACGTATTATTTTATAGATTCATATTAATATTATTTTACATGTTAGATCAAAATTTAAATTGGATGAAATCACCGTATAGCCGAATGTTACGAATGCTAGATTCTGGTTATTTAATGGACAATAGTGGACAAAACCAGATATTTCTGCGATAACGTTACATGCAGGGTTATCTGGCAGAAGGTTCAGCTAAATGTGAATATTCAATTAAAACGTTATAGGTACTTCTGCGATAAACATAATGAATACATTATTTTCCAGCTACTAGCAAAACTTGCCAGACATAAATCATGGGATGAAGACTGTTATAAATTGTTTATATTTTCATTGTGTCGTGAACAAGTAAATTAAATTACAAAGCGCATGACCACTATGCGCCATTATCCAGAGACAGCTCGTACGCAGGGTTAATAACCTTCAAACTAATTGTAAACATCTCATAAGAAGCCTGTATTGCTTGCTATTGTAAAGGAGGCTGCAATTAAAGAATAAATTAGTTTGTGAGTTCTAAGAAAATCGTCGGTACTCAAAGAGATTGTCAGTCCAGGACCAATGAAGATAAACGACGATTAGTGTCAGGGTGATGCAACAGTCACCACTGCAAATATCTTGTTCCCTCAGTTCCATCTCACTCAATGCCAAACACAATATTAAACGTTTTATCTGGTTCTGAGCATACTCGTGTAGAGGGAATGCTGTCGCTTATGGGTACCTCGGTCTCTGCCGCTCGACATGGCAATTTGATTGTGCGACTCGAGTGAGAGGTACTGTTGCACTCAGTTGAGCCTTGGGCTGCATTTTGTTGACTTTAGTTCGCTCTCAAAGGACATGTTAAATCGTGGAGCCGTAGCAGTTACAGTTATAAAATACGAGCTTTACTTTTTAATGAATACCAAAATATTATGCATAGCTATTGAATGTTATCGTTTATCATATCTTCCAAATCAGTTTTCACTATCAGTTCCGCTGATTACGATATGTTTTCGAAACATCGTGAAATAATGGTAACTTGCGCAAAACAAAACCGATTCAATATAAATCAATTGCTTATTTAGGTATTGTCTACGATTGCACGTAGTGAGCATTATAGAGATTTCTTAATTTTCAGACCCTGGTGATAAGCCATCAGTAAATATCACTAGCTAATTTTAATTCTTCGAATTAAACCAAGCTTCGATTATGATTCAATGAACGATAAATTGATTGTCCCCAGTAAATGAATCATCATAATCATTTGAACCGGCCTTAAAGAGGAAACTGTCCCAGGAATGCAGCTGATTTGGCATCGGGCCACGAGTGTGGGACCGCGGGAAATATCATTCTGCTTGCACATTGTCTTTCAATAAGGCCTGGGCGGATATGATTAGTTGTTTACTTGTCAACTGTACAGTATAAACACATTGCACTCGAAATCGTATGATATATGTCCACGTGACAGAATTTTTACTAGTCTACTAACTCAATGTTACAACTTCTTCAATGATCCAAAGATTAAATTGGAAGAGAACCATTGACTTCAATTAACAAACTTCTGTGCATTTAACCCGTGCAAAAAAATACAGTGCTGGCCCAAATACGTTTCAAATGACCCCCTAACTATTCGAACTCAGACAATTCCAACAAATCAACCACTTTAACTCCACTTGACAAAGAATAGTTAAAATCTGCTATAAACCAGATATGCGACTGAGATAAGGCAGAAAGCACCAGGTTGACCTCTGATCAATCGTCAGTCGTCCGTAACTTTACAATAAATATGGAACATGGACCTTTGACAACCTCTATTTCTACGAGAGAAAGTTCCATCATGCGATAACATGATGATACAATTAACGAATACTGGATAACAGTTGTATCATGCGGTATTACGTCATCTTATCAAGACCCAATATTGACCATAGTTAGCTGAACAAAATGATAAATTAATGTTCAGTGTTACTGAGAATTTAAGATATTATTTTCCGGCAATCTGAGATAAGATGAGCTCGTGCTTCCCACGCATAACATAACAACTTCAATTACGTATAATTGATACTTTATTGAACATTATTCACAGAACTACTTTTCCTAAGGGCTCTCATCAAACTGCTACGATATAACTTCGTGATCCGCAATCTGCCTAATAACTAACAAACTACTTATTAAGTTCCAACTAAAGTAAGGTCAATCGTTGGCCTGATAGCTTCCTAGAGATAATAGACCATAATCACCATGCCAAGCACGAAGAACCGTGATCACAGAACTGCCCCGCCTGAATTAAACACTCCGTACACGTGTCGTTTACAACTCGACACCTAAAGCTTGGGTTTATTAGGAAAGCGGTACCGTCACATAGCGGCCGTAATACAGCGGTGAATGACGTCGCGAGAACGTTGTCTATGTAAACAAAATGGGGCGGTTTCCTAGAGAGCGGTAACTGACGCCGTAACTTCAAAAAGCGGTGCCGCTATTTGCATGACGGCCGTCTTGACGGTGTCAGATAGTTTGGTGAACGTTTTATTGAAAGCGGTGAAGCTTTTTTAATACGTATTTGTGTTTTTTTTTTCGGAACAATGTCAAAAATGAGTTCCAAATCTTGGAGCAGCGAGGACGACGCAATTTTAATAGATTTCGTTCGTAACTACGAAGCAATATATAATATAAAAAATAAAGATTATAGAAAAAGTCAACTAAAACAGAATTGGTGTCGTGATATTTGAGAAAAATTAAATAAAACAGGTTAGTAAGTATAATACAACTAACAAAAAGTTTATGACGGTGTATTAAAACGGCCGTGGAACTTTCCACATGTCATTACCGTAAAGACGACCGTCTATTTGCTTCCGTAATATTACGGCCGCTATATGACGGCACCGCTTTCCTAGGAAACCAAAGCTTAAGTATGTCTATTTTGACATTGCCATTTTCGAGACTGAGTAACAATGGTGCACAAAAGTAAACAAAGGCTATTTGCGTTCTAAATACGGAAGTGTAGGACTAATCATATCAGACATAAATACATGGGAAGTCATACGAGTGCAGGTATACCCGCTCTGTGGCGTTTCAGAGCCTGACGACACTCGTGACGTAAGCAGCCGTAATGAATGAAATCCATTGACAGATCGGGGGCTTGTTTATAACTTGTTTATTGTCTCAAATGATAAGTGATGAAATAAATTTAACTATTGAGTAACGGTTCAAAGTTCTAACACATCAAAATAGAAAATATAGACGTAAACGAGCGACAAAAATAGACATTCAAAACAACCATCTATTTATCAGTAGGTGAATCATTAATCCGGTATTTTTATTCAAGTCTATGTAAATAATAAAACTGTGAAGTACTGGGACTATTTTTTATGGAACAGGAAAGAAGTATTTAAAGAATTTCTTCATATCAAAAGTTCAAGAGTATTTTTTTATATAATTTGCACCAATGCCAACATTACATAAAAGATAAGCTTATGAGCTGGAAAAATCCAGAGAAAAAATGATTCATGGAAGGTATTGCAACTGACAAAGAGAACCTAACTAAAAACAAATAGAGATTATCTCAGCATTTATTTATTATTTAGTTTAATGTCTCCTTGGCAAGGGAACAAACACTTTTTTTTAACTGAATAAATTAAAACTCAAAATTTCCGTCTGTCTGTTGCCAATGCATATTATAATGAAACCTCAACCCTGACGGTTGAGTGAGTAATTTTAGATCCACCATTTATTTTCGGGAGATCAAGTGTTATGAATATTTTAGCATATTTTTAACTTAAAGTTTTTAAAGATTCGTTGATTGTGCTACCTGTCATGTATGTCTGGCACTGACGTGTTGCAAACAAAAATCACAATAATTGTCCAGAATTTCAAAAGGTGCAAGTAGCAGTGTAATGTGACTCCATTCTTTTTAATCTTATTGCCCTTCAATGTTGTTTATTAATGGAAATTATTAATGGATTTTGTAAATGAATATAAGATTTACAACTCTTTATTCTCATTGGCATTGTAAAAAAAATATGAATAAACACAATTTTCCTTAAAAATAAATTACAATGCATTTCAGATATGGAAAACAAAATCGTACAATACGGTACATCAATGAATTCTTTAAATACCCATTGGAAATGTTCATTGCAGCATTTATTTGGCATGAAAAGCACTACAGGGAATACTTATGATATTTTGAGTAATTTTGCTCACTTGGAAAGTTTTCATGCAGTTCACACAGGTATTAACCCGTAATCTGTAGCCTAACGAAGCATACCTTATAATACTCTGCAGATAAGATACTTCCAAGCTATTTAAAGCATTATCATTTGCCAAATTAAAATAACTTTTATAGCTTTAAACATAAAGCATATTTTACAGGTTATCATAACTTTGTGTCAAGTAAAACATCTGTGACCATAATGTTACACAGTTTACACCACGTTTGTGCAAATAAGTGTAATAACTTATTAAATTACTACTATTTGGTAGGAATTTAAAGGAATCATCATGATCAGTATATTTACTGTAGGCATTTCTACTAATTATTCTGTTAACCTTGTATATTTAATTATCTATTGTTTGCAGTCAAGCTAACTGTACCCATACAATAAAAATTACTCATCTCCAAGTAAAAACCAGTTATAACAAGATATAGTTAATGGAAAATCTTGTACTGTTGTTGCTATTCTATCTTGATAAGCCAAATGTACTACTATCATCATTGTTTTCACAAGTTTGACAGGCATAATAAAAGTATACCCACATGTTGGCAATTGTTTGTTTCGCTAAAAAAAGCTGATTAAGGTTCTGATTAAAATCAGCTGTTTTATGTTAAGAAGTCTACTTCTATGAAAATAGAGTGTATTTAAAAAATACCCATCTTCGTGAAAATCATTCATCATTATAGATTTTTGCTGATGCAATGTTGTTATTTATCATCGTCAGCCTTTTTATTGTCTCACTGCTAGGCACAGGCCTCTTCTCACACAGAAAAGGATTGAACGTTAACCATCACGTTTTGATAGTAGCTCAATGCAGGTTGGTGATTTTGGACTTCATAGTTCAAGTTTCCTCAAGATGATTTGCTTCGCCTTCAATCAGCCATTGGTATAAAAGATGTACTTAATGAAAGAAAGTGCCTACAAAGTTAGAAAAGCTACATTGCTACATGCCTGACCTGGAATCGAACCCACACTCATACAGAGGTTGGTTTTTTACCCACTAGGCCATCACTATTGATGTTAGTGATGCAATATATCAATCACAGAGATTTGACTCATACAAATCTGAAGTCATAAGTATCTGCATTATCTCTATGATTTATGAAATAATTCCAAGATAGATTATATATTTCATACTCCATCATTGCAATCTGTGCCCATCAATTTAAAGTCTTGGGTAAAACTGACGTTCATGAGTCCTGACAATTCTATAATAATAAACATGCAGTTGATAAACTTGACAACAAGTGAGTGCCATTACTCAAATACTTTAAATTACCTACCTATGTGATGTCACCTTACAAGTAAGTCCAGTAGATTTATACTGTACAACCAGTGAAAATAAGCCAAAGCAGAATCATTTTGGTACTTAGGTAAGCAGCGTCTCTAAGTATTGATTTTTTTTAACAGTAAAAATACCATAGCATTAAATGCAAAAACAGCTATTACTATTATTACACAGATTAACTTGACAAAATAGTATGAAAAATGCAAATACATACCTTCGAAGCACGACTTGAAGGAAACTCAACGGTACATAGGCAGACTTCACCAATTTTGGCAGCGGTAACACACTCACTGACTAACATAAATTAAGACTTCTGCATGTAAAATTACAATGTAACCTATTGGGGAACAGATCAGCGTTTTGTTCCAGTGTTAAAGTATCATTCGAATATGAAAATAAGATGACTAAAGCATGCCAGGAGACTAAAATCATTAATTGATCGACGAAGTAATACTATTAAAAATTAAATTTTAATCTAATTGCACGAAATATGGCAGATTCCAGAAAAAAGACTGCTGTCAACTGTCAATCAAATATCAATTGCCATAATTATCACAGATTATTAATAAAATAAGTCTACCAACTTAACCGCTTAAATTTTTAAGAGAATGTTGTGTACAAATAGTCGAATAGGTGCATACAAAAGTGCCTAAACTTAGAGGGATAGTGTTACATCCGATCATTCGAACGATTTTTAATAAATATTGTCTCACTAGACTTGATTGAATTTTTGATTAATGAAGCAATCATGATGATCCATTGATCTTTTCAAATAAGTTTCATAAAAAAAGACAATTTGTAATAAAACAAGGCTCACAGCCTAGCTGTTGTCTGAACTAGAGTGTCAATCAAAATGCTACAAAGTTAAATAATTGAAAATACAAAAAGCGTTTAGAGCACTATGCAAACGTAAAAATTATTCCTGTCAAATTTTAAAATTAGAACTTTTTTTTAAAGCAATGTCAGTGGTAAAAAGATATTTTCAAATATAATATCACTTATATTATATGACTAGTTTTTCAAGAATAATTTATTTCAAGAAATGCCCACAGAACCTCCTTGCACATGCAGTAATCCATCTGATTGCCAAGTAAATATCTTTTACATATAGTAGGCATAGGTACTTCGATTCGTAGCTTTGCGTAGTTGTTCCCACGAACTAGTAAAAAGTAGTAGTTCCAAAAGCATAATGACTGAAAGATAAATTCTTCTGTAAGTACTAGAATTGTTGCCGTTAGTTCCATTATATCCATTAGCCTCTTAAATAAGCTGTGTTGTTTCTTCTTATAAACCAGCCACCATGCATCGTAGTCACCTTAGTAGAGATATTTTGAATTATGTTTTTTTTAAACGACTAATGATGTTAGGAATATATTCATGGAAGTCATAGAATCGTCAAGTTTTCATTATAACTGGGAAAACTATCATGATTTTTATTAAGGCTGTTTGGGAGAAAAAATTAACGGCAAATAAATAAATCCGAATACCGAATACTAATTTGTCTGTAAGAATCTGCTCTAAGCGTGATAAAATTGCGTTTTTACTTTTTAGTTGAATTTTAGTCATAGGTGATGCAACATACACAAAAATTAAAATAAAATTATAAATAAAAAGCTGGCAACACTTATCACGTCTTTTGTGCAAGGATAGTGCATGTTACGATTTTGGGGGCTATAAAATTCAATTGGAATTAAGATTCTATTTAGAATTAACCCAAAAGTGTAATTAATTTATAACAGTAGTACTAATTATAACATGCTTATGGATTTAACTGATGAACTGGAACAAAGTGACAGCGGAATGGAATCTTTGACTGCGAGCAAAGATGATACTCCAGAGCGTAGACCCGATGAATTTTTCATAACCCCCTCTGTATGTATGGACTACTGATAGTGGAATTTAGGACAAACGTGACCTGTTAATGATAACAAATCTATTTGCAGTTAGGATCGTCGCCCAGCGCGGGGACTCCTACTAGTGGGCCACCTACTGGAGGACCTTTAGGAGGACCTCTAGGGGGACCCATTGGAGGAAATACTGGGGGCTCTACTGGAGGCTCTCCTGGAGGTCATACCGGAGGATACACTGGAGGACAAGCCGGTGGACACACTGGAGGACAAGCCGGTGGACACACTGGAGGGCATACCGGAGGACATACCGGAGGAACTACTGGAGGTCACACCGGAGGATCTACCGTAGGCACTATTGGAGGACCTACCGGCGGCAGTTTTGGAGGACCTACCGGAGGTCCTTTGGCTGGGCCATTGAAGGAATATGATGATGTGAGTTGTGTTTTACCATGTTCATTAAATTCATATCAATATAATATTTGTGAGTTGATAAGTGTGAAAAATATATAATATGTCTTTTAGGAACCTGACGAAACCTTATCAGAGAGGTTATGGGGCTTGACTGAGATGTTCCCGGAATGTGTTCGAAGCTGCACTTACACATTTACTACAAACACACTGTAAGTTACATCAACATTCCTTGTTAGGTAGTCTCTTTGATATGCAGTTACAGCGAAATATCAAGATATACTCAAAAAACCCTACTTGGTAGTAAAACAAAAAGTGGTTTGATTATGAATTAAGTGGGAAACAAGTTTGTTTGTACTGATGGTTGTTCGTAACTACTAACAACTGTTTTCTTTGTATCAGTTGTAGCCAAGTAATTAAAACAAGTAGACCGTGGCTTACTCGTGTGTGGATAATTATGTTTAAGTTGTTTTTGTTACAGGTCTGGAGTTAAAACTCTATATGGACTATCTCGCTCAGTGATGTGGGTGATTGCTAGTTCATCAGTTATTCTGTTTGCTCCAGTTATATTTGAAGTTGAGAGAGCTCAAATGGCTGAATTGGAAAAGTCACAACAGAAACAGGTAAATATATGGCCCGATGCTGCTTACATATACAAGGTGTTGATTTGCATTTGTGCCATACTTCAGGAGGAGGACATAAAATACGTAAATAATCGATTGGGATTACAGAAGACGGGAAATAGCTAATATGCACTGCTTTTTTTGTCATTGTTATGTCGTAGTATTTCAGAAGTAACCCAATTTTATGAATGAAATTTATGAATAATCGTTGCGTATGCTTTGTGTTTGCGTTTGTGTGAGGGCGCAGCACGGTTTTAAGGCCAGTAACACACGCGCCAAGTTTAAATATGGCTAGATGACATTGACGGAATTCCGAAAAAAAAACTAAAAAATAAAAATTACGTACCGATTTTTTTGTTGATTTGGGTCGAGAATCATTAGCATAATTACGTCCTTGACTATGGCACGGATGCAAATCAACAGCTTGTATTACAATGATAGTTGTAAATACATAAACATATATCTTAATGACTTTTTTGTGATTCCAGGTCCTGTTAGGCACTAACACAGCCCTGTCAGGTCCAATGCCGAACATGCCGCCCATGCCGCGATAAACTAGTTATTCAACCTGAACAGCACATTCATTGTAACCTGTTTGACATCTTCATTGTAATAATATATAAAGGAAATATTCAAATATCACCCTGAATGCTTTAATGTTAGTGTATTAGTTAAAAGAAATAGGTACCTTTTTGAAACATTATTTGACCTATTTTGTTTTGGGTATCACTGAAGTCTTATGTACAGTAGTACTTACATTTATATACCCAATTGCATTTACTCATAATCATAATGAATGTTAACAAAATAATCAAATTACTGTTTATATTGAACTGTATATTACAGATAAGTTGCATTTTCTCATACTGTCTATTATGTTTTTCTGTTCCTAAAGGTTGCAGGTATGTTAGGCACTGGGTCTAATTTTGTAATTATTCATTGATTAGTGAGATAGTCATTTTATTTGTGAAAAACATTTTATAGGTGATGCTTTGTTATTAGAATAAATGTACTGTTGAAAATGCATTTTTTAATCATCTGTATATTTATCATAGAACAAAATGTGGCAAAAAGTAATACAGTGTATAATAATTGAGCCAAATGATTTTATTATTTTAAATAAAACGTAAGTATTCGTTCCATTTTGGAATTCGTATTGCTGCTTACTATTTGCATTATAAAAAAAAAAGCAGGAAAGCATCCGAATTGATAATCACCGATATAGTAATTACCGAATCTAGTCGAAACGCAGCGTACGATTTTCCTTTGTCTAGGTCTAGATACATAGCAGGGGCCCGATTCTCCTAATTTTACTTAAGCGACCTTCGATTGACGTTCGACTCGATTCGACTGAGATCCAATCCCGACTCGATTACTATTGAAGCGTATGTGGCATTCCGCTATTTTTTCTTTGAAATAAACGTTTTTATTCTTTTCTGCCATTCAATAATGAATCATTTTGTCTGCAAATGTTTTACGATTGCAAAATGATTGCACGGCAAACTACCGTATAGACCAAAATTACCAAAATAGCATACCAATCGCACACCAATCAAATGTCAATCGAATACGATTGGTCTTTTATTAGTAGCAGAATGCTCGATATGGTTAAAACTGCTATTACGATCGTATTGCGATTCGATTACTATTCGATTTTGACATTATTAACTTAGGAGAATCGGGCCCCAGGTCACCTATACATACAAATTGGTACCGCCCAAAATCGATGCAGCCCTCTACATTTATATATGGGGGGTGTACCTATATATTATAGATATGCTGGTGCATTGCCAGGGTCATCAAGCTCTCTGAAATCAATATCATAAACATTATCTACAACGTACAGGAAATAGCGACCCGCCAAAGTTTGAATTGTGAGTGTTTTCCGTTAGGTGCAACAAGTTTCTACCAAATTGTTGCAACCAGTCTGTAGTTATGCATTTTTTATTCTGAAATAAAGAAAATTATACATATATAAATACTTCAAGCTTTTTCCCTAACTCTTCCTTAAGGTTTTTTCAAATAAATAACAATAATTAAATGAAAAGTATAGAAATCTTTGGACTTTAGCTAGACGATGCAATGAAAACTGAATAATAATTATGCTCAATAATCAACTAATCAATTAATTATGCTCAATAATTATGTTAACCAACAGTTTTTTATTGTAGATACGGTTAAGAAAAGATTTTATCTAATTTCTCAATTTTCTCGGGTTTACAAGAAAAAGCTGGAAAAAGCATTTTTTGAATGTTTTCAGTGAGAATGGACAGATTGGGAAGCTAAGTGTTTTGAGACTGTTGTTGGAACACTCCCTTACGCAATTTAATCTATCTGTGGCTGTGTCGGCTGATGACACATACTCTATAAATAAATATAATCTGTGCAAAATAGTTTAAATGTCATTTCACCTGACAACTTTTTTACTGAGAACCAATGTAATTTCATAAATAAATCGGTGTAAACATGGCAAATACGGGTTTATTGCCGTTTGTGCGTGGTGTAGACTTTACTTGCAATGATTTCAGCGTAAGTGTTATGTGAAATTAACTGTTCATCGTCTTATCTGTCAGGGATGATATCATATCCCTAACCTTTGCTTTCCTATTTGGGTCTAAATATTTTCTTCTTATAGGACGATAAATTCCCCGATGCTATTCGGTACATGACTGGTCTTCAATGGCTAAGGCTGGACAAAACTAATCTTTCTGATATTCCCGAGGAACTGGGAAAGTTAATGAAATTGGTAAGTAAGCACTGCTGTTTTAAAAGTATTTCAAAACTTTTCCTACTTCTGTTGTTGATAAAATGAACAAAGCAACTTGAATCTTACAAAAAAACTTGTTCTGAATTATTCTGTAAAAATAGCAAGAAATAAAAAATAAGGGTTAATTTTAAATAGTTTGTTCCAAACATAAGATATTACATTACATACTTGATAATATCGAAAAGTATGAAAGTGTTAGAATAACTATAACTTAATTTCTTTCCTGTTACTACCCAAATCTTATACATAATTAAAATCACAGGAGAATCTTTCGTTGAAGAAGAACAGTTTAGAGAAGTTGTTTGGTGAGTTGACTGAGCTGAAATGTTTGAGATCATTGAATGTGAGGCACAACAAGGTGAAGAGCTCGGGCATCCCGGCCGAGCTCTTCAGGCTCGAGGAGCTCACCACTCTGGACCTCTCACATAACAGACTCAAGGAAGTTCCTGAGGGACTGGAGAAAGCCAAATCTTTGCTTGTCTTAAATCTCAGCAATAACAAGTAAGTTCTTTATAGAATATTATTGTTGAAATACTTTATTAGAAAAGCCATAATAAAATTGTAGCAAGTTAATAAAAATTGCTTTATATAAAGCCAACAAATTGATAATGTATTTATTTCATGAACAAAGCCTGTTTTTACATATAGATAAAGTATTAACAGCATGTTACTTTTTGTTTCAGAATTGAGAGCATACCACCTACTTTATTTGTGCAACTGACAGATCTATTGTTTCTGGATCTTTCTAACAATATATTGGAGACTTTGCCCCCTCAGACAAGGAGGCTGGCGAACCTGCAGACTCTTATACTGAATGATAACCCACTTGGTGTTTTTCAATTGAGGTAAGATACATAAATAATTAATTTGAAGCCCAATTAACAGAAACAGGTTTATAAAAGAATTATCTTTTTCAGACAACTACCCTCACTTCAGAGTTTAGAAGTGCTACACATGCGTAACACTCAGAGGACCCTGGCCAATCTGCCTGCATCTCTTGACACCCTATCTAACTTGTCTGATGTAGACTTGTCTAAGAATGCCTTGACTAAAGTACCTGACGCCTTGTATTCATTGCTAAGTCTCAAAAGGCTAAATCTTAGTGACAATGAGATTACTGAAGTGTCTTCAGGTAAGGACACATCTGTTTTTTTTAATAATTTGTAATATATTTTATGTAGCTTAGAATATTTGCGGTATTTAATTGAATTACATTGTAGTTACTCATAAATCCTCATAGCCTTTGTACTGTTTGTTAACTGCTCCAAATTCTTTTATATCAATGTAGCTAATATTGGTAAACAAATGCAGTGCATGATACTTTGTATGATCTCACAATCTAATACAATATCATTGTTTATTGTTGTATTTGTGATAAGATTCTCTACCTACCTTAGATAAAATAGCTTACTAAATTCCAATGCTCTTCATTGACAGCATGCCAGTGGAATTACATGATTATTACAAGGCTTCTGCTTATGGTAGTAATTTATTGCAGTTAAGACTCTGAGAAAAAAAAAAATCATCTGAATTGAGAATCAGGAATTCGAATTTTTTGGGAATTTAGTTAAAGGAAAAAGTTGAATCCTAAAAAATAAAGCTACATTTCAATAAAAAAAAATCGATTAAAAACATACTAAATAATTACACCATCAACATATTTTTTTAGAATTCTTGCACAGCATTCTACAAGAATGTGTTCAAAAATGTAACTACTGTATACTGTTCACAGCATTATAGAAACATCTCTAATGAATAAAGATGGATCACATCAGAAATTCTATTACATTACTGTATAATTTTATGAAGCGCACTGAAATCAATGCACATATCAAGCCATCATAATTTCACTTGCACATTTGCATGATTGTGTGCAATTAGAATCTAGTCATGCTTTCTATTTTACATGGCCATGGGTGTGACAATAATTGCTCAATCAGTAATGAAAACTATATGTCGTATTGCATTGCATCATACCCAAGTGTTACTAAATGGACTTTGATGCTTGGTCTGATAAATTAATCAAATATATTAGAACTGCTTGAGAATCTATGATGAATTTAATACCTCTAAAATCTTATAATAAGTCATCATATACAATGAATGGGGTAAATAAATGTAGGATGAATAGGACACTTAAAATTAACAAAGGAAACGTTTAAATTAAAATAGACACTGGCAACCAAACCAGTATAATTCTTTATTCAAAGTTTCTCACAAAGGACCTGAACACGTGTTTAGACACTTGATACAGTGTAAATGTGAACATAGATGTTCCGCTGGTGACCACGGCCGCCCATCCGTGGCTCTGGTCGAGTCACAGTACGTGTAAGCGATCCTTTTCAAGTTCAGAACAGACTAGTGACCTGCAAAAACTTTGCGCCTGCCAGTTACATCCAGCTTATGATATGGTGTAGGTTTTTTTTCTTTCTAGAAATTCGAATTTGTCTTTGAGTTCGTCCTTTATTCGAATAGGGATGCATTATCATCGGTACATGTCTCCATTGTACAATACAATGGGTTTATATTATCTTCTCTTTGCATTCTTAAGTGTCCACTGAAAGATAAACCGTCATAAATTCCAATGGGTAGCTCTGTGTAACGACAATCGTAATTCCCCTTTGCATGTTATATCTAAGAGAAAAATATAATGACTATACAAACATTCCAGCTATGGACAATTGGCAGAAGCTTGAGAGTTTAAACCTCTCTAGAAACAACCTGACTTCGTTACCAGCCTCCTTGGTGAAACTTCAGAACCTAAGGAGGTTGCATGTGGATGACAATAAACTAGACTTCGAAGGCATACCCTCAGGGATTGGGAAGCTTGGAAGTTTGGAGGTGTTTTCAGCTGCCAACAACGTTTTGGAAATGATTCCTGAAGGACTTTGTAGGTAAGTGACAACAATTCAACTATTAAATAAGTAAAATATGCGACCAGTCGAACTTTTAGTGAATAAAAAAATTAAAACCTTTCTTAAATCCATCAAGTCTTTAATAAATTATTAAATTAAATGAATTCTAAACATTATTTCAACATAAAGAATAAGGCCACTATATGTTTGGGGCATTTCCAAAAATAATATAGGTCAAGAACCATGCACCATTATTCACTGTCTTTCATCGCATGTGTTTGGGCTTTGAAAAATGGACGACAAAATATCCGAATGTTAATTTAAACAATTTAACATTGAAGTAATTATAGAAGTTTTCCAGTTTGACCATAAAAATAGATGATAGAGATGCATCTATTTTTTTTAATGGTCAACGCAATAAAAGAAAGAGATCATTTAACAAGAAAAATAAAAATCGATGGGCAAATGTTACGTAGGGTTACTTCAGTATTTACCCATCACAATATTCCTTAAAACGTAACACCACCCTGTAGTTTTTGCGTCGGGATTTAAAAATGAATTGTGTTGGTAACTTAGAATGTCGTGCTATAATACTAATTACCCCCGCTAAACACGCACGTTATATTACAGACCATTTTAATTACTTTAAAATTAAATTCTGTTGAAAAAATGTTAACACCCAGTTATTTGTTCAAAACTCTTTCAACGTAATAATCGCTAAATGCTCTTTCAAACGGAAAATTATTGCGTTGTTACGGTTTCCTGACAACGCGTGTCTATCATTTACTGCGACACATAATATATATTAACAAATGATCTATTAACATGAAAACTGCGTATTTATTTCTTCAACAGCTGCTGTTTTCATAATAAATCGTATAAGCAAGACATATGCGGCGTTTTATATCTTGGAACATTAATCTAGATAGTCAGATCTTTCAAAGGCTGTCATGCTACATGAATGTGCTACATATTACGAAAAAATAAATGTAATATAAGAAATAATGTCATGTAATTCGCTGAATATAAAGAACGGGGGTTGTTGACATCGTAAATAATGTCGATGTTCTAAATGATTGAATTAGTTCAACCAAATAGTTCATCAATGGTTTCATGTTCATTCAGCCAGTGAAAAAATGGGCCACGTTTACACAATCCAAGAAAAACTTCCATCGTTCCAACTACCTATAATTTTCACAGATGCGGTTCTCTAAAGAAACTGAATCTAAGCTGTAACAAGCTGATTACGTTACCCGATGCGATCCACTTGCTAAGCGACTTGGAAAGTCTTCAGCTTCACGGTAACCCAGACCTGGTGATGCCGCCGAAGCCGGTGGAACGACCGAGAGGCGCTGGCCTCCAGTATTATAATATTGACTTCTCGTTGCAAGCTCAGCTTCAGTTGGCTGGTGCAGCCACTAATGAACCTACGACACCTAGCAGTGAGTATTGATGAATGAAGGGTACTTCATATATGCGAAATATGTATGTTCATGTAAACTACTGCATAGAAGCTTGAAGCACGTAGCAACTCTTGATAAGTATTCAAGAGTATTGAGTTGATACGGTTACGGTCTCTTTCCGAGTTAATGTGTATGTGTGCTATGGATCCTAAGTGCCAACCTACTCTTCTCACTTAGTTATTGATCTGGTGGTCTCTGCTTTTGGCTTTAATTTCGGAGTTTCTTAAAGTATTGTTGATTTTTCTGTTAGGAATTATTTTGTCCCTAATGTCCCCAACCTCCTCATTACGTAAAATATGTACCTACATGGGTCTAAAAAGATACATATTCAATGTTTTCTTGACTTTTAATTAAAATATGATTTCTTCTTTTACTAAGCCAACAGTGAGATGACAATGTTCTCATAAAAATAATATATTTCAAAGGTGTAAAATCCGACCCGATCGCGCGTAAAATGCGCCTACGTCGCGGACGCGCTGAGCCGGAACAGCGCGACTCGGCGCTCATACTGCGCGGCATGCAGGAGCAAGCCAACACGCAGCACAACGACCAGAGGATCGATCAGAGGAACTCCGAACTCAAGTGAGTTGGATACTAATAACATTTATGTACCTATAGTAGTGGTAATCATTAGCAATTTTGCAAAAAAAAAATAAGTTGGGAAACTTAGCATATACTAAAGACAACTTTTGAAAATGTAAAGGAGATTGCCACGGGGCAGGTCCCTTTTGTGGTATCGTGTGCCTGAATGGAATAATAACCTAAAAATATTGTTTATTTTTTTGTTTCCAAATTATTTTTTATACAATTTCTTTCACCCTGGGAATAAAGTTAAAATTAATTAATAGTTAAACATTACGTCGACATCCGTTTGATTGGTAAACAAAAAAAAGTTGCCAGATATCAAATAACTATTGAAAATTACGTATTTTAATCAATAGAGTAATCGATATCAAAACAAAACAGTTATTAAAAATAAAAAAATACAATTATTTTTAATTATTATTCTAACTATATTCATGATAAGTCTATATTGTTGAACAGATAAGATAAGATAGATAAGATAAGAGCGATTTTAACCCCTCTGCTCGACAAGGTTTTGACATATGACTTTACCGTTGATTCGGCGGGATATTTTGAATCGCGACATGGAACTCAAAAATTTGTACTAACTTTCAACACATAAATTCTAAGTCCGTAATGCCTGATCAGAAGTATTTTAACTATAACTTTAGAGCTCACTTATTTGACAACAACGTGCGAAGGTCAAATGGGGTCAGTTAATTCAGAAATAGATAATAATTACGGTGTTTCTAAGTCTATCGAAAAGTTAGGCATTTCAAATTTGGTGAAAACTTACCAATAAATAATCGCATCACTTTCTCAAACACAACACAAACGTCATATTTATAACATTTTCAATCCGTTGCAATACATTTCGTGCACTTATTTATGATTCATAACTAAAAAATCAGCACATAAAATACACAATAAAAATGAACAATTTACAAGATCAAAGTCAAGTAGAGTTTGGAACAGAGTACATTTTTTTTTTTTTCAATCAGCGGTGTGCATTCGATACCTAAATCGGATGTTTATTATAAATAATCGAATACCAATTTTATATATATTTTTTAATAGAAACTTATTTCAATTTTATTTCTTAATTTTAAATTATAGGTTCAATTTGTTTTTGTTGTGAAGAAAAAATATTAAAGTTTTATGAAAGTTTTTAGCATAGGAAAAATTTTTATACTGGGTGTCCCATAAGTCCTTTGAATTTTAAATTTCGAATAAAATTCAGATGGCGCGCCGGAATGGCGCGCGGGGTGCGGGGATAGCATCAACGGTCTTTCAGGAAAGTTTTATCGGAGCAGACCGTGGTTTTTGTGTGCGTGAGTCACAACAATGATTCGGCCACCATTGCGCGGCGTAAAGGACATTGGGCGAGATGTTTGAATGTTGGTCTACTCCCCCTCTACTAATGAGTCATACATCATTTGAAAGGTCTTTTTAAGCGTTACATTTTGTACTTACATACTACTTACCAATTCTTAGTACTTTAGATGTTAGAACATGTTTAAGGTTTTTTATCGATAGTTAGTTTCAAGTCCTTAGATTCCTTCTCTAGTAATTAATTATATATCACTGGAAAGGCCTTTTTAAATCGAACATTTCGTACTTAAATACCTCTAACAAATTGTCAGTACCTAAGAAGCTACAGTAGATTTTAGACATAGTTATTATTTCACTAAACATGGTCCAACTCCCTAAATACTAACAAATGACAATCGCCGCCGTACAAGAAAATACTTTATATAACATAAGCTTTCTATTGATGTATTACTTAATGCTAGAGGAGAGGTAGGTCAAAACGCTCATTGTCCTTTGGTGGCGAAAAAAAATTGCTTCATTCCTCTAGGCATCGACTTAATATTTTTGATCCTAATGATCCCGCAGGACTTCTGAGGATCTGAGGCGGATGACGGGGAGTAGCGACCCCGCGCTTCTTTATAGCTTGTCGGTCAAAAATAATCTTTCTTGTTCTACTAGTCAATGCAATTTATTTGATACCCGTATTGACAGATTTGTGAAAAGAAAAATAAGTCAGCGGCGGCCATCTTTCTTCCATCTTGGACCAGCTTTCGATGAACAGCGAGTAGCAGTTCCGACTACCTATTTGCCCTTTCAAACAATAAAATCGTCATAAAATTTTGCGATAACTACACCTAACTACAGCTCTCGTCAAATAGCTTTGCCGCTCAGTTAAAAAGTCGGAAGTAACGAACCGCCATTAAGTTTGGCAGGACTACAGGAATTCTGTACATAAAACACCCGAAAAAATAAATAAGTCTTCAAAATTTGCGGTCTTCAGAAATCCTAAAAACCGAAAAAAAAAATATTCCGGCTACAACGTATTTTCTACCACTGATTTTCTAGCATTTTTTCAAAATAAATTAAGTCATTTTACTTTTCCTAATTTATTTTCAGATTATAGTATACAAAAGTGCAATTTAGTAATATTATAATATCAAATAATATAAAATTATTAAATCGATTCTTTATTTTAACGAATCGGATCATTCGATGCAAAACTTCTATCACCGTCGCCATCTTGTCTATGCGTCTTCAAATTTAAAAAAAACAACAAATGTAAACAAACATGGCGAGTTCGATCAGAATTCCCGGTAATTACGATTGGATTTTCAAAAGGTATATTACTAAAGGGATGCTAAATATGAAAGGTTTGAATGCGTCAAAATAGTTTAAATTTATTTAGTTATTTTATTTAGTACTCACAAATACGGTTTGATTGGAAAGAAAATAAATATGAGCGTAAATAATTAGGAAAGTGTATGACTCATTCGCAGACCCCGATTGGGGTCTAAACCGAGCTTACGGTGACATTGATGTTCAGACCCCAATCGGGGTCCGCTACGGATTTGACGGTTAAATTAAAATAAAAGCCTTACGTAATTTAACCGTCAAATCCGTAGCGGACCCCAATCGGGGTCTGAACATCAATGTCACCGTAAGCTCGGTTTAGACCCCAATTGGGGTCTGCGAATCAGTCATACACTTTCCTAATTATTTACGCTCATATTAATTTTCTTTCCAATCAAACCACATTTGTGAGTGCTAAATAAAATAACTAAATAAATTTAAATTATTTTTACGCATTCAAACCTTTCATATTTAGCATCCCGTTAGAAATATACCTTTTTAAAATCCAATCGTAATTACCGGGAATTCTGATCGAACTCGCCATGTTTGTTTACATTAGTTGTTTTTTTTAAATTTGAAGACGCATAGACAAGATGGCGACGGTGATAGAAGTTTTGCATCGAATGATCCGATTCGTTTAAATAAAGAATCGATTTAATAATTTTATATTATTTGATATTATAATATTACTAAATTGCACTTTTGTATACTTACCATAATCTGAAAATAAATTAGGAAAAGTAAAATGGCTTAATTTATTTTGAAAAAAATGCTAGAAAATCAGTGGTAGAAAATACGTTGTAGCCGGAATAAAAAAAAATTTTTTAGCTAGCTTTTTTTTTCAAAATAAATTAAGCCATTTTACTTTTCCTAATTTATTTTCAGATTATGGTAAGTATAAAAAAGACGGCAAATGAAGACTTATTTATTTCTTCGGGTGTTTTATGTGCAGGATTCCTGTAGACCTGCCAAATTTAATGGCGATTCGTTACTTCCAACTTTTTAACTGAGCGGCAAAGCTATTTGACGAGAGCCGTAGTTAGGTGTAGTTATCGCAAAATTTTATGACGTTTTTATTGTTTGAAAGGGCAAATAGTTCGCTGTTCATCGAAAGCTGGTCCAAGATGGAAAGATGGCCGCCGCCGACTTATTTTTAACCGACTTCCCAAGCGGAGGTTCTCAATTCGACCGTTTTTTTTCTATGTTTGTTACGCGATTACTCAGCCATTTATCGATTTTGATGATTTTTTTTTTGTTTGATAGCGTATACTTCCGAGGTGGTCCCATTATCATCAGGTCAGGATCTGATGATGGAACCTTGAGAAATCGAGGGCGACTTTCGAAAGTTGCAGAAAGACATAGGTTGAAATCTTATCACTCAGGTGTTTGCCTGGTAGCACTATTTAACAGTGAAGGCTTTGAGCTGACCTGATGATGGAGACCAGTGAAGGTCGAGGGAACTCGACAACTGAATATTTAAACTTTCTCGTGTTTGTGCTTATATTATTCGTATTTACGAGGCCTCTGCAACAGTGAAGGAGATGGAGACGAGAGAAGTTCGGTTGTCGAGTTCCCTCGATCTTCTCTGGTCTCCATCATCAGGTCAGCTCCAAACCTCTACTGTTTCATAGTGTTATCAGACATACATCTGAGTGTCAAGTTATAACCTTAGATATGCTT
The DNA here is from genome assembly GCF_022581195.2 of Helicoverpa zea. Classification (NCBI taxonomy): domain Eukaryota; kingdom Metazoa; phylum Arthropoda; class Insecta; order Lepidoptera; family Noctuidae; genus Helicoverpa; species Helicoverpa zea. Next base: position 3,344,810 of record NC_061467.1, on the reverse strand, counting down.
ACAATTTTCGAGAGTTGCCCTCGATTTCTCAAGGTTTCCATCATCAGATCCTGGACCTAATAACAAATATTACCCTTTCGACCAAAAACAAACATCCAAATTGAGAACCACCTCCTTTTTGGGATTCGGTAAAAAATATTTGGTGACTTTAAAATCAATCAATTATTATTATTGTTTCTCATCATCAAATAAGTACATTACTTTGGTAGTTACAAATTGCATTATATTTCAGAACACCAGGCTTACCCTCCGCCGAAACAAAAATCTTAGAATTGTTGAGAAATAATATAAGAATAAATTAAAATTCCGTAATAGGTAATAAAAATTCAATTAAAGTTAAAAATTATTACGAATGACGCAATACCAAAATAAATAATACATATAAAAATTTAATGCTAAAAACTTTCATAAAACTGAAATATATTTTTTCTTAACAACAAAAACAAATTGAACCTATAATTTAAAATTAATAAATAAAATTGAAGTAAGTTGCTATTATAAAATAGGTATATAAAAAATTGGTATTCGATTATTTATAATAAATATCCGATTTAGGTATCGAATGCACACCGCTGATTGAAAAAAAAAAAAATACTCCATTCCAAACTCTACTTCTTTTTGATCTTGTAAATTGTTCATTTTTATTGTGTATTTTATGTGCTGATTTTTTAGTTATTGAACATAAATAAGTGCACGAAATGTATTGCAACGGATTGAAAATGTTATAAATATGACGTTTGTGTTGTGTTTGAGAAAGTGATGCGATTATTTATTGGTAAGTTTTCACCAAATTTGAAATGCCTAACTTTTCGATAGACTTAAAAACACCGTAATTATTATCTTTTTCTGAATTAACTGACTCCATTCGACCTTTGCACGTTGTTGTCAAATAAGTGAGCTCTAAAGTTATAGTTAAAATACTTCTGATCAGGCATTACGGACTTAGAATTAATTCGTTGAAAGTTAGTACAAATTTTTGACATCCATGTCGCGATTCAAAATTCCCGCCGAATCAACGGTAAAGTCATATGTCAAAATCTTGTCGAGCAGAGGGGTTAAAAACTTAAATCGATTTATTAATGATTAAATATAATTGCTCTGGCAACATTTACTTGCGCATGTCACATCACTTTGACGTTCGTTCGTTGTGTGTTCGTGATTGCTTTGTATAATACGTTGAGTTTTGAATTCCGTATTTACTTAGTTATTATTTACGATACGTGCCTTTCTGCTACCACCGAGTTGAGCTAATAAGTTCCTCGCGTACTTACTTTATGTTTTGTGAGATAATTGACTCCTCTTTGTGAGATATTGACTCTAAGTGCTTGACTCTTGTTTGTGCTGTTCTTTGTGAGATAAAGTGCTATTCTTGGAGAACAATTTGACTCTTAGTGAAATCCTTGTGTGATATTGAACTCCCGAACTGTTTTTGTCAGAACTATGTCTACCCCAGCCAGAAGTCGGGCACACCGCCTGTCTTACCGACGCTGTATTAACTGTTCCCTTTTACTAGCGTCTAATTTACGCCGGTATACAGTTGAGGAGTTGAACGAGCAAATGACAGTTCTTCTACGAACTTGGACAACGCCTACACCTGTAAGTTATCGTGTGCATAAACAATAATAATTATTGTGGACAATATAAATATAGTGGTTAAATGCATTATGCAAACTCAAAATAACATTTGATTAGAGTAAACTTAGCACTGTAAACTTAGTTCTTTATGAGAGTTTATGTATTTACAAGTTTAAGCAGTTATAAATATAGAATAGTATAGAATATAATCTTTTCCAGGTAACGTCAGATGATATCCTATGTATTGAATGTTATTTGCTGTTGCAAGAAAGGATATTGTCAAATATAACTGGATCCCACGAGGATATATCACCTGCATATGGTCACTTAAATGTTTGTTATGGATGTGGTATCTCTGTTGCAAGTCGGAGAACCCACAGAGTTGAGTTAGACTGTCCACAACGTAGCATGATTTTAAGATGGACTTTAGCACATCTGGTGAGTATTATTTAATAACATTCTGTATCATCACGCCTATAATCCCCAATCACAAGCGTGACGACGATTAGGCAGAGGTGTACCTAACAGTACACAATACATTTTGTCAGTTATGTTCTAAGTAATAACGGTGAGACCATGCAATCAACCAGGCACAAACCCAGTATTCCAGGCTCTTCTGGTTACTACTCATGAAATCTTAATGGAAATACCCAGAAACCCAATCCTGGAACTGAACCTGAGATCTCATACCCTGCAATTGTGTTTAACATTTTCTAAATAATGTTTCAGAAAAAATGCTGCATAGTTTATTTCTAATTGATGCTATTTTTATTCATATGCTTGCACAATAACAATATAGGGTTTGGTACCTATTCTGATATTCACTAATACCAACTATTTCATTTTAGGTTCCACATTTACAAAAAGTGTGCATTCCTTGCTGGTTAGCAGCAACTCGGGAGACGAGACGTTTGGAGGTTCAAGATTCAAACAGACCTGCAAGGGTCATGGATGCAGCTCTATCTTCATTAGAAGACCCCGAGATACCTGAACCACCTCCAATGCCAGCTCCAACATCTCAACCACAACAAGCATTACGAGTTCAATCTAAGATTAACTCACAAAAGTATAAACGAGTTGCTGCAGCTTCTCGTCACTGTATGTTTGTAGGCTGTGATAATGATGAACGTCTTTTAGTACCTATGACTATAAAGGAACTGTTGTTATTGCAGTACAATATATATATACCTTTAAATGCTAGAATCTGTCATCACCATTTATATAGCAATCAGTGGGATGAACTGACTACCAACCTAAATGACTTTACTAGCTTTCAAGTTGATGATATATTTTCCATACTGGAAAGAGCTTCTCAAAGAAGTTTAGATTTTAATAATATTGCAGCAATGGATGCACATTTACGCCATTATTGGCTGGGACTTACAGAGATGCAGTTTAATGAAATATTAAATAGCCTTCCTACTTTACATAATAAGGTTAGAAATCCTAGCCTTGCATTAAGCACATTTCTTGTTAAACTTAGGACAGGGGACAGCAACCAAAGACTGGCAACTCTTTTTCAATTGCCACGATCTACATTAGAAAAAAAAATGAACATTGTTAGGGAATGTTTAAAAGAACATTTTGTACCAATGCATTTGGGAGTTAATCACACTAATATACAAAATGTGGCCTCACGTAACAGGACTATTCCTGAAGGTCTATTCGGAGACAGTAGCATGGCTCCAGATTCTAAACCTGCTATTGTCATATGTGATGGTACATATGTTTATGTACAGAGTAGTAGTAACTACAAATATCAGAAACAGACATATAGTCTACACAAATATAATAATTTGGTTAAACCCTTTTTAATCACATGTTGTGATGGATATATTTTAGAGTGCATTGGACCATATGAAGCAACAAAAAATGACTCGACAATCATGAGTGATCTATTTCGTAATGAAAGTGGTCCAATGCGCTCATTTTTTAGACAGGGGGATGTCTTTATATTGGATAGGGGATTTAGAGACGTGATCCCTGAACTCCAAAGCTATAATTATAAAACATACATGCCTGAGTCATTATTGGAAGGTGAATTTCAATTGACCACTGACCAAGCAAACAAGTCTAGGTGTGTGACTATGTGTAGATGGGTAGTTGAAATTGTAAATGGTCGCATCAAAAGAGACTACAAACTGTTTCGACAAGAATATTTTAACAGAGCATCAACACACCTTATGGATGATTTTAAAATTGTTTGTGCCCTTTTGAATAAATTCCACCCAACAATTGAAGATAGACCTGACGCTGCAGAGTATGTGCAAATTGCTCAGGCGAGATTAAACAGTAGTAATTATTTGGGGGAATTTATTCGAAGGGATAACATCAATAGGAGACGTACGGTTTTCCAAAACATAGACAGCAATGCTCCCCATTTAGATCATTTTCCAAGATTAACTTTAGATGATTTAAGAAGATTTGCATTGGGATCTTACCAATTAAAACAGGCTAGATCCTATTATGGGGAGCACATAAGAAGTAATGGTACTTATAATGTTGAAGTAAGCAATGATGTCTTGGAAGAGGATTTGCCCTTAATATTGGGTCAAAATAATTATTTAATTAGGACTAGAATTAAGTCCCGCCATGTGAGCCATAAAACATATTACTCTTATTTGTTGATAAGTAGAGATGAAGATCGGGCAAATTCTTTAGAAAGTATCATTGCTTACTATTGTAACTGTCTAGTGGGTAACCGTACGGTAGGGTGTTGTGCTCATACTATGACAGTATTGTGGTATTTAAGCTGGGGCCGCTTCAACAATGTGAGTGCTCCAGCTCAATCTTTGGACGAAATATTTTATGAAGAATAAATAGTTTATTCATGTTTTGTTTTTTTTTTATTTCCCTTGCTATTACTAAAATAATAATAACTATCAATAACGGTAATTATGAGTCTATACTAATATTATAAAGAGGAAAGATTTGATTAGGTAGGCTATAATTTATCCGGGTATGGAAAGGTGTTCCCGGGGACGCGGGTGTAACCGCGGGAAACACATAATAACAATTCCATTACTTTATGCATAAATAGAGACATAATTCCATGGTACTGCTATTTACAGTACATATTTCTATGCTCATAGTGATCTATAGTCCATGTCAATTTCTAATTATAACCTATATTCTTAAAACAGAAAAATAATGATATCTCTTGAACCAGGGTGAATAAATGAAAAAAGGTTTCTGATTATGAAAATGCAATGTTTTTCCTATTAGTTAAAATAAAAATCTTCAGGGCACAAACATTTTTCACTGGGACCCAACTTCCCTTACAAAACGGGCAATCTCCTTTGCTTACTGGCAATTTAACTTTTTATAAAGTAAGTATTTATTTTAGTAAGTATTTAGTGTGGGTGGTGTTTAAAAAAAGTATCATGCCAAATTGCCATTCTTAGAAGTCATGGGTAGTCCAGAGTCAAAAAACTCTGGTATCACTGCATTCATTTAATACTGGAACCCAAACTCAACATGGTTTGTGTTGTAAAGACTAGACAGAGTCTTAAGTTAACCTTTTATAACAGCAAATAAAATATATTCGTAGGCCTAAGCGTTGGGACGAAAGCTTGGAGAAACCCCCGCTAGACTACTCCGAATTCTTCGACGAAGACACGGGCCAAACACCCGGGTTGACGGTGTGGGAGATCGAGAACTTCATTCCTGCGCCCGTTGATGAGGTAACATTCATAGATATAGAAAACAATGTTATTTACTTCTTATAGTTGATTCTGTTGATTATCGACTAACAATAGTAACAAAACAAACAAACGCATCTGATTGGCAGATGGACCAAACAAAGTTTAGAACAGGCGTTTATGAAACATTAGCACATGTAAAGCGATTGGTAAAATGCAAATTATTACAAGTTGCATTATTTACATATGGCCATTATTTCAACAATGGATATAAAATAATAATTAAATAGAGAATGTGTAAAAACAAGTTTTTTTTTTTAATATTGTGGTATAGGTAGCCCATGGCAAGTTTTTCGAAGGAGATTGCTACATAGTGTTGAAGACGGCCATTGAGGAGCAGGGACAGCTGTCCTGGGATATACACTTCTGGATCGGGTCCAAGGCAACCGTGAGTACATACGATTGTTTCTACCCTAGTTTCATTTCGATATTTGTTGTTATACATATACATTTTGAAATTATTTTTATAAATAAGTTGTATTTCTTGTTGGAGATTTTTTTTCTCGAATTCTTCTTTCTTCGATTGATTTTCCTCTATAGGCTCGTGCCGTTCACTTGGGGTCAAAATAAACTTGCCTAACAGTTTATGGTCCACTACAATAAATAAACAACGGGCCTAATTTTGGGGCCTTCGCTGTCTTAATCGCACGGGACGCGGATGCCCAATGCCTCTGCATTATCAATAACGTAGCAGCGCTCTCGACCAATCACTTTGAGTACAAACAACTCCATTCCCGTGAACGAAAGAGCGTGGCTTCCTCGCACAGCGTTGCTCAAGATAAGATACAGCACTGCATAAGATGACATGAAATAAGCACATGGGGCAAAAACCGACAGCTGTTATACAGGGGACTTTCGCTTATTCTACTTTTGTATTGTATGCTTTTATTGTAATGGTATATAAATTCCCGCAGCTGGACAAGGCCGCCTGCGCCGCCATGCACGCGGTGAACCTGCGCAACCTGCTGGGCGCCCGGCGCACGCAGCGCCACGAGCAGGCCGACGAGACGCCCGACTTCCTCGCGCTCTTCCCCACGCCGCCCGTCTACATACAGGGCAGCCACACGCCCTCCGGGTTCTTCACTGTCGATGACCCGGTCGGTACTCTAAAACAAAGTCAAAAATTGGTTGATAACAACACTTTCAGAATGCCACAATTACAGGAGAGAGCTCTCAAAATCGCCCGCACTCCACCATTTACTATTTGTTTTTGCTGGGAAGTAATAGTGGCGTAACAAAATCCTCAGCGACACATATGGAAAGTTGTACATAAAAATTCCTAGTAAACAGTTGTTTAACGAAAATTGACGTTTATGTTGACAAAGAACGTAATAATTATTAACTTACGGCCTAAATAGCGTATTAAGTTAATTTTAACGCTTAATTTCCGTGTCAAATGTTATATCAATGTGTTTCTCCAGCACTATGTGACGCGTCTATACCGCGTGCACGGCGCCGGGAACAGCATACACCTGGAGCCAGTCGCCGTGCAGGCCGACTCGCTCGACCCACGATACGTCTTCGTGCTGGATACCGGACTTGTTATATATTTGTGGTAAGTATTATATTCAACATGATTTTCGTTTCATCCTCAGACTAATAAAAATTACTCTTAAGTTAGAATTTTCAAAACCGTCTCGTTATATCTCAGCCAGTTTGTATTGTGAAATATATTGAGAAGTACATTCATATCCTAATAACTTATTTCAGTCCTAAAATGTGATGTGTCAATTCTTTCTTTCCTTTGCCTTTTGGCCTTGGGCCTTTGTTTCACCACTATAGCCACCATTGATCGACCGAGGATGATGGTTCATACAAAAAATAAGAATGTTATGTCTTCTTACTTAGCTACATAACAGTTAAGACACCTGTATTTTTGGCGATTCAACAACTTTTAATTGGGGAACTAAAAAATAAACTCCATAAAAAAACTAAAATTGACACAGGTACGGTAAAAAAGCTCGCAACACACTGAAGTCCAAAGCCCGTTTGTTCGCGGAGAAAATAAACAAAGAAGAGAGGAAGAATAAGGCTGAGTTGATTGCGGAGCCGCCTGGCAAGGAACCGCCCAGCTTCTGGGAGACGCTCGGATATGAAGGAGAGATGCCTTATGTGCCTGAGGTAAGTTCAGTTCTAAGAATTTTTCAATAAAATATCTTCTTCTAACGTAATTTAACGCTACTATATCTTCTATATGCCGAGAAGCCTTTCTCATAAAATAAATACTATGTTTTGATATTTGTATTATGAGTACCTAAAGTTTAAGGAGACTTTCGAAAGCGACCTTCTCGTGATGGTTAGGCCGTTCATATTATCACATACGTCTTTGATTTTGATTTTTTAGTTAGAGCTTAAGAGCTAAAACCACGAAGGAGAAAAGACTAGCGGAGATGCCCTAACGCAGGTAGGTCACGCGCCTTCAGGTAGGTCAAATACGTCACGACTACGTCACGGCAGGCGTGGCTGGACACCGCCCATATATCGTCCTTTACATCAAACTGACATCTTGTCATGGTTGTATTTTTACCACAATTTCAACAGATTTTATTTGTTACTCGATTAAAACGATGAAATGCACTATCATTAATTGTAGAAATTGCTCAGGATCCAAACTCAAACATACCATAGGATAACATTTCACGTGTAAGTAATATTTTAGCTTTAAAACATATTTTTTGCTAGAGACATCTGTCGTCGAATAGCTGCATTTCTAGAACCTCTAAGTGAATTTGTATTATTTTCGTATCAATCTTGTATCAATGTATATTATTGGTACCAATTTTTGCCTTAAAAAGCAGCTTTATTTTTCCTTGCATCCTACAAGTTTTTTTATAGATTATTTACAAACCAAAACATATGATATATTATCATGAAAATTTAATATTATAAAAACACCATCTTTCGGTAAGTAGTCGACTTACGTATATTTGAAGTAAAATTGTGTTCATCAAGACAGAGAGACCCGTTACAAAATTAAGTGCTACGTAAGGCTGCCTTTTAAGTTCTGTCGTTTGGTAACCTCCCGCGATTTTTAAAAATATATATATATGCTATTTGAATCTTTTTGAATTTAGAATTCGAAAACAAAAGAATGTTTTTAAATAGGTCGAATAGTTTTATTGTATCGTCCATTCAAAGGTGACAGGTCGGTTGCAAAAATGGAAATGTGTAAGGAAAATTTGAGTGCGATAATTTTCTACAACTTTAAAAGGGGATTGTCGCGACTTCAGTACTAGAAAGAGATTAATTCTGTATTTAGTGATGTAGCACCATTCCTTAGGACCGCAGAACGCTGATATTTAGAATTTCAACCTGGGCACTCTAGCTTCAGTGACAAGCCTCGTGAAGGTCGTCCAAAAACCGCCATGATGCAAGTTTATATCGAGGCTGTGCGGCAGCTAATCCTCGCAGACGGACATGTAGCATATGGTGAAATAGAGGCATCCGTGGGCATTTCAGGGACCACAGTCAAAAATATCCTACACGAAGAACTTGGCGTAAGATAGATGATCTCTCCATGGATACCACATTTTCTTAGCGACGACCAAGAAACAGCCCTAGTAAGTTGGTGACGTCAAACTCTGCAGCGATTCGACCGAGGAGAGTCAAAGCAGGTCTATGATATAGTTAGTGATAACAAGTCCTGGATATACGCTTATGATCCGGATTCTAAGCAGCAGTCAGCTGTCTAGGTCTTCCAAGACGAGCCAAAACCGACCAAAGTCGTACGCTCGCAAAGCACTTAAAAAAAAAATGGTTGTCTCGTTTTTGGCAAAGGGTGATCGTGTCGCCACTATTGTACTAAAATATCGCGACATGGTTACCGCTGACTCGTATACCATTGTTTGTTTGCCAAAAGTCATCACCGAATTTAGAAAAAACTATCCAAGACTTCGAATGATACTGCACCATGACAATGCAAGTTCGCGCACCGCCCGCCAAACACCGATGTTTTTGAGTTCCCAAAATGTTGTAATATTGGATCATCCACCTTACAGCTGTAACTTAAGCACTAATGATTTTAATACATTAACCAAAATTAAGAAAATTCTTCGTGGACTACCTTTCAGCACACCTGAAGAAGCTGTTGACGTATACAAATCGGCCGTTTTGACTACCCCCACTTTGGAATGGAATAAATATTTAAAAACTGATTTGAATGCATGCAAAAGTGCATTAAATATCGCTAAGTATTCTTAAAAAAATAATAAACGGTAATAACCTATTGGATTATCTATACTTATTTCAAACGACACAACTTAAAAGGCAGCCCTCGTACCAGACATCGAAAATGCAATCACCCATTCTTAAAAAAGGTCTTATTTAAAAAAGCTGCAATTATCTTAAAATTAATCATAACTCTAACTATGTAGATTTATTTATATTCATCACTATATAGCCGTTTTTCCGCGGTTTCACCCGCGTACCGTGGGAGCTACTGCCCGCACCGGGATAAAATATAGCCTATGTTACTTGCAGATAATATAGCTTTCTAATGGTGAAAGAATATTTAAAATCGGTCCAGTAGTTTTTGAGTTTATCCATTACAACCAAACAAACAAACAAAGTTTTCCTCTTTATAATATTAATAGATCAGCAATGTTTTACATAGGTATATCTCTCTTGCCGTACATACTTTTTGAATGTACCTTTACTCAGAGCAACATCGGACACACATAATGTCAGCCACTTAGTGGATGCGCCGTTATGATATAGTTGTGAAAACTCTAATTTGATAAACACTGTCCCTATAATTTTAATTCCCATTTTTCTTGGTGAATTTCGTAATGTGGCAACATCGAAAATAACAACAGTCATCGCAGCACGGTTTTAGACATGTTCTAGAACAAATAGAACGAATTTTCGTGCTTGTGATGCCATAGTGGCTAGTAGACGAACTAACACAATGCCATAAGTTGATACTTAAATTACACCATGGGGGTATTTTAGACCCGTGGTGAATAAAAATGATTTTTCATCGAGTCTCCGTTTAATGGTTCCTAGATACCTATTTCATTTCTGGAGGAGTAAATAAATTGTTGTGGGGCAAGTTCTCTGCACAAAATAATACTTATATAACAATTAATTTTCTAACTTTTTTATCTCTCTCTTTTTCTTCGTTCATTTCAAATGAATGCTTCTTTAAACTTTCTAATTGAATTACTATTTTAAAAGAATTATTAATTTTGAGTATGTCACTAGTGGTCGATGTTAGTTTAGGGTTAGATTTTAATCATCCTATTCCACGCTAGATGGATTTACAAAAAATGGGTGGCTTCCCATAAAAGGCGTATAAGGGTGGAGCACGGGTGGAGACAGTAACGTTCCTCGTCCCCCGCTCACCCGAATTTTGGCGCGCTGCTTTGTTAGGAGATTTTTCGTTAGGGCATCTCCGCTAGTCTTTTCTCCTCCGTGGCTAAAACATATTTAACGGCCGTTCCCAATATTGTACCTATTTGTCGTAAAACATACAATTATCTAATACAATTTATCCAGGAGCATGTCCCCGAAGACTTCACATGGCCGGGAGCCCGGCTGTACCGCGTGGAGCTGGGCATGGGGTACTTGGAGCTGCCGCAGCCTGAGGCCACGCCACTGGCGCGAGGAGTGCTGGCCACCAGGAACGTGTACATACTGGACGCGCATGTCGATGTGTTTGTGTGGTGAGTGTGTACACTGTTCCTGACTACTACAGTGTATGGGGTACTTGTCTTTCTATGACACCACCACTCGTCATCTACTGAGCGATCCCGAGCTTACGCATACAAAGACAGTGTGCACGACGTTAGATACAGAACACAAGTATGACTTATTTGCTTCTGTGAGATAGTACACGTGTTCACATTCGCAATACCTATATACAGTCCATTATTCCATTATTAAATTGAGCTTGTGCTCATCCAAAATCTATTTTCACACACAAATTATTGTAAGCAGAACAAAATAGCTAAAATAACAAATTGTTTCATAAGGTTTGGCAAGAAATCATCTCGCCTCGTCCGCGCGGCCGCCGTGAAACTGGCCCAGGAGTTGTTCAACATGGTGACGAGGCCGCCACACGCACTAGTTACCAGGCTACAGGAGGGAACTGAGACACAGGTATGAAGTCAAATACAGGTTACTATATAGAAAAAAAGAAAATATATTTATACGCGTTCGCATTGTTATGTACAACGCATGTACACGCAAAAGTACCACAAAACAAAAACATATTTAATGGGGGAAACATATTACTCTTTATCCATCCAGACACATATGGGGAAACATGTTTAAATAATTATTTTCTTTAGGTATTCAAGACATATTTCCTGGGCTGGGAAGAAGTGATAGCAGTAGACTTCACACGTACTGCTGAGTCGGTAGCCAGGACCGGTGCAGACCTCGCCAGCTGGGCTAAGCAACAGGAGACTAAGTATGTAATTCATATAATTTTGTTAACTTTACTAAGTATGTAATTCTATATTTTTGAACATTAAGAAACTCTAGTACGAATAACTACTTTGATATCTATGTCATGAATATACAAATACGGTATGTTAAAATCTTTGCAAAAATAAGGTTCTTTTTTAATAAGTTGTTGAATTAAAATAGTATATTGTGAGTTCGTAATTGACATATCACATTTCTTCTATCAAAGTCTTGTGTGCCAAAAATTTGAAGAATTAATTACAACATGCTTAACTCATTGTAATAGTTAACACTGTTTACATGATTATCATTTTATCTTACCTTCACAGAGCGGATCTATCAGCACTCTTCACGCCCCGCCAGCCAGCCATGGGGTCCGCGGAAGCGAAGACATTAGCAGACGAGTGGAACGAAGACCTGGAAGCCATGGAGGCGTTCGTGCTGGAGGGGCGACACTTCGTGCGGCTGCCCGACCACGAGCTCGGCGTCTTCCACAGCTGCGACTGCTACGTGTTCCTGTGCAGATATGTGCTGCCTGCTGAGGTACGTGTTGAAGACAAGTTATTTTGTATAAAGAGTTTCAGAAGCAGGATTTAGCGAAAAGTTACGATTAGTTGTTGGTTTTGTACAAAGAATCTCAGTAGTATTAGGGGATAGCGGGAAATTACGATTGCGTGTTTTCTTGTATTTGGGGCATGGAAGAGGTTACTTGAATTCGTGCATCAATTACATTGTAACGAAACTTTATGGTTCATATACCTGATATCAAAGGCCTTATTAGTCCTTTTTTCGAACTTTTTAAAATTTAATTATTCGACTCATTGATGATAGTACCATAGTTTTTTTTTTATTAGAGTCTTTAAGCTGAATGAAACAATAATCTTTAATTTCACCCTCCTACCATATAGAAACATGAACTTTTTTTTCAAATTTTCAACTATTATAATTTCCTTCACAACAGCCCGAAGACGAGACCGACGCCACCAACCCAATGGACCCTGAAGACTCTGAATCCGAATCAGCCACCTGGGTGGTGTACTTCTGGCAAGGCCGTAGAGCTCCCAACATGGGCTGGCTGACCTTCACCTTCGGCTTGGAGCGCAAGTTCAAGCAACTGTGCAAGAGGCTGGACGTGGTCAGGACTCATCAGCAGCAAGAGAGTCTCAAGTTCATGGCACATTTCCATAGGAGGTTCATTATAAAGGATGGCAAGAGGAATCAGAAACCGGTAAGTAGTTGCTTAATTCATTGTTATTCATTATAATCATGAATAATTAATTAATCACGTGCGCTAGTATATTTTAATTGCGAAAGTACGTCATTGTGTATGTTCAACTTCACGCGAAAATTAATTAAATAATTATTTTTACTTCTTTTCTTTACTTCTAAACTGAAAGAATTTCTGTTCATCAGGAGAGCGGCCGACAGCCGGTGGAGCTATTCGAGCTACGCAGCAACGGATCTGCGCTATGCACTAGACTTGTGCAAGTGAAAGCAGACGCCACACAACTTAACAGTGCCTTCTGGTAAGAAATACTAAATTTAATTTAATGCTCACCATCAATCTTTATGTATTACTTAGTTCAACTGAAGTGACTGGTAATTACTAAGCATTTTTATTAAAAAAAAAAAACAACAAACAAAAAAATCTGAGCCTCCTCCTTTTTGGGCAGTTGTCACGGATTGTCATACAGCTTTCACTAAAAGACACACAGAATGTTTCACAAAAAAATATATTAGGTAATGTACTTGTTATGTATCTCAAAAAATACTTATTGTTGTTATACACAGCTACATACTGAACGTGCCGCTGGAAGGCGCAAACGACACGTCGTCCGCCATAGTGTACGCGTGGATCGGCAACAAGAGCGACGCCGACTCCGCCAGGCTCATCGAGCAGATTGCTGAGGAGAAGTTCAATAACCCATGGGTTAGCTTGCAGGTAGGAAGTCACAAGCATACAGTATCTTATTATGTACACTCATTAAATAAAACAATTGACTAAAACCAACAGCTGTTGTTCAGCTGCATTTCGCCTCAGTCGACACCGGGTGGCAATCGGCAATATCATCATCATAATCAAATCAGCCAATTGCAGTCCACTGCTGAACATAGGCCTCTTACAAGGAATGCCAACCATCACCACCACCAGTGAACCACACTGACCTGTGATGTAATGTTAACTACACTTATACACTTAATAAATAAATACTATTAATTCGACATAAAGCGCGGACACCAAACCAAGTAGGAATTCTGTCTTCTTCTTTATAGTCGAGCACTCCTGTTCGCGAGGTTGTGCCTTCTTTTATTAATTATTCATTTATTTATGTGCACCTTATATGTCAATTTAGTACCCACAATTGTGGAGTACCGTAATTTACACTTTATTAATATTAACACCATTAGTCTCTATTTTGTATTTTCCAACACCAGGTTCTAACGGAAGGCAGTGAGCCAGACAACTTCTTCTGGGTGGGCATCGGCGGCCGCAAGCCGTACGATACGGATGCTGACTATCTGAACTACACGCGCCTGTTTAGGTGCTCCAACGAAAAGGGATACTTCACTGTGTCTGAGAAATGCACTGATTTCTGCCAGGTAAATGAATAACAATATGATTTTTTTTTTTTAAATTTGGGAGTCCAAAGAATCAGGAATATTATTAATAATATGTTTATATTTATACCGCGATAATATTACAATAGTATTACTGATATTCCTGGCTCTGCTGAAGTGCAACAGGGTTTGTTCCCATCCCTCAGGTAAGCCATAGGCGAAAACAACTAGAAGGGCTTCTTTCTTAGAGTGGCCTATCGTCATATACCCAAGTAGACGTGACCCCAAGCAGAACATGTTAAAAAATAATATTTCTCTTGTATTTACGATTACTCTTTTCTGCCTAGGATGATCTAGCTGATGACGACATCATGATTTTGGATAACGGCGACCAAGTGTTCCTATGGCTCGGCGCCAAGTGCTCTGAAGTGGAGATAAAACTGGCCTACAAGTCTGCACAGGTAATAAAGTAGTTGAAAATATTCCATAGAATTTATCTACACTCCATGTCTTGACTGCAGTGACTCAATGAGATAAAAACCTTTTTAAACAAATACGTAAGTAATAAGTAGATTAAATATAAAATTGAACACATAATTCTGATACTTTTAGATCCAATTTATTAAATTGGGATTATATAAAATTTACGGTAATATGTCAGACAGTACATTATGTCTTACTTTAATTTGATAAACTTCTAATTATAATAACTAAATTAGCTCTTAAACACTTGAGCTATCAGTTGCAAATCTTATCAATTAATCATCATACTAACAACATTTACTTCCTCATTGCGAAGGTATACATCCAACACATGAAGTCTATGCAACCGGACAAACCACGCAAGCTGTTCCTCACGCTGAAGAACAAGGAGTCGCGACGGTTCACCAAGTGCTTCCACGGCTGGGGCGAGCACAAGAGACCTCCAGAGTAACCGGATAGATCTGCATTTGCCAACAACTAGTAACCATTAGATATCTACAACTTTTATACGAGTGATTGTTAGTGACTAAGCTAAATTGCAGCACACGTTTTTAATAAAAGACATGATATATATAGATATACGTTCCTTATGTTACGTGGAACTGACATTGGTCTGCATGTTTTAGTTTATGTTGATTGTCATTAAATCATATCAATTTATGGTAACAACGAATCAGTATTGTATAGTTTGTATGTCTTTTTAAAGGTATTGACAATTTTTAATCAACATGTGTGCAATACTGAGTATTAAGTAAATTATCATTAGTTTCATAACTTCATATTGAATGTGCTTCTGAATAAAGATGTGTTAGGACATAATTTTTATACAAATTCTACCACTGCTCAAATTGATGTCACTATTTTTTTCTCTCTCGTAAGTTAAATTGACTATACATCTTATCTAAAGCTGTTGTTCCACTTTATAAGATTATTAATTTATGAAGTCTTCCTCACATTTCCTATACTATTGTCTCTCTTGACTAGCATACTGCTGCAGTGTTAGAATTATGTTACGGTTTGTCAAAAATGAAAGACTGAATCATGCCATTATCTCATTTATTTGAACTTTCATCTATAAAATATTAAGCACAAGTGTGTGACGATGAGATTACACAGAACTGTTAGAGCTACATGTGTGAGAGTAACTTTTGACTAGATTAGCAGAGATTGCTGTGTGTCACTCCTGAAAACAAATGAAACATGCATTTCTTCATAATGCATTTATTATGACATGGTTTTTAATGTATCGTGATTTATTTAGCTGTATATAACATGCTGTTTTATATAACTACCTAATATGATCATATAATTATATACTGTATTTATGTAAATCATGTAAATAAGAGATTGCTTTAATATAATAAAATCCTTAAATAAAAACAAAATTCTTAAGTATAATGCTATTTTGATGTTGAGCACAAAATTTTAATGTTTTTATAACAATTCAATAAAATATAACAACAATTATGGTTCTTCTTATGTTTATTAAATATTAATCATAATTAATTTTATATTAAACCCGCATGAAGTTCACATTCATCTGAAAATAAAATTACATTAGTAGTTGCATCACATATGAGGAACAAGGAAATATTCTGGGAATAAATTATTATAATTAATAATTTTCACTAATATAATAATAAACTAAAATAATAAACATTATACCTCAAGTGCGATTTAGTCATCGTCGTCGTCGTCATCCGAAGGTACAAACAGTTCGTTTTCCTCCAGGAAATTGGCTATGTTTTTACTAATAGCGGCTCCTATAAGCAAGCCAGGCACTACGGCCATTACTATACCCAGAAGACCCAACGGAGTCTTCTCTGGCTCAGGTAGAATGGCTCCAGTCGGCGTAGTCGTAGCAGTTCTTCTCTGAATGGCATTTTCATGTCTCGTCAAGTTTTTAGATTGAGCCACCAACCGAGACAGCCGGAAAATAGCCATTTTGCACAAAATTAACTGCGCTAATGCAGTGTTTTTCTCAGATTATTTTTAGCCAGCTAAAGTTTCTCTCTGCTGCTGTAAGTTGACAGTGACAACTGATTGACACCTATAAGGTACAAACAAAAGCCTTTTCAGATGGCCAAAGAAATATAATTTTCATGAATAATCACAGGTAGATACATAAATTACATCAAAATAACCAAACGAACAATTTTGCTACATGTTCAGCCTAAAATATCTGCTTACTGAGCGTTTTAGTGGCGTCCATATCCATTAACTTCTTTCATTTTCGTGTTTGGCAATGTTGATAATTTAAGCCCAAAACGAACACACTCAAGTAATATTGCCAGATAAAATATAAATTTCTACATATAATATTTTAACTAATCTTTCGAGATTGTTATATAAACCAATATTTAATAGAGTAAATAATTGTAATATAATTATGTTTAAAGTTAGTTATTGAAAATGAGACAAAAATGATAATACAATAGTAATGTTTTCATTTTAGCAGAAAAAATAGCAACACAATTCAAAATGTCAACTTGATCTGATCTGAAACGAAATGATCAAAAATTTTAATTTTATTTATATTTATCGGAAAGTGTTTTTCCTCTGAAAAAATGAATGTAACTTTGATCAGCCTAGAAGCTTTGATATGTAAGTATTTATTTTCGATACTGGATCGTGTTTATAAAGTTTGAACTACTTTACGACTGTGTTTGTTATTCGTTTGCTTAGTAAAAGCTACACACGAATCTCTGCCATGTCCGGATGCTGCGGCGTTGGAGGCGTTTTGCGCGGTGATGCGGGACTCTGCGGAGGGCCCGCAGCTGGCGGCGCAGGCCCTGGCAGCCCGCATACACACGCCAAACGCCCGAGAAGCTCTGCTCGCCCTGTCAATGCTAGATCGCTGTATGCGACGTTGCGATGCCGGTTTTCACGCTGAAGTCGGCAAATTTCGCTTCCTCAATGAAATGATTAAGTTAGTTTCACCTAAATATTTTGCTGATCGAACATCACCTGAAGTACGGACTAGGGTAAGACATTTTTCTTATACACTTTCTTTTTATAATGCTTTCACATACTTTTTTAAGTAACTTACAAATTAGTGTATAGCCTTTTGCACAGAGCATCTTTTCTTGATGAATAACTTAGGTAGGCTAGTGTATATTCAAATATTTTGACCAATCAATAAATAAGTATTATTTATACAAAAATATATATTTGCCCTTTTTTAATCACATGCCTATTAAAAGGTACAAAGGGTTTTTAAAATTCTTTTTCCTCAATTGAATTCTTGAGTTATTTATTTTGTAACGTAAGTAAGTATAACAATTCCTTCCTCATAAAAAATATATATTATTTTAGGTACTACAGCTGCTTCACGCATGGTCTATCGAGTATCCAAAGGAAACCAAATTTAAGGTTGCATATGACATGCTTAAGAATCAGGGTGTGGTGAAGGAAACTCCTCCACCATTACCCCCTGAAGACGTGGTACCTCCTCGGAGTAGGGCCAAGAATGCCATATTTGAAGATGAAGAAAAGTCCAAGTTGCTGCAAAAGTTATTACAAAGCAAGAAACCAGAAGATCTTCAACATGCAAATAGACTCATCAAAACTATGGTCAGAGAAGTAAGTGTATTTTGCTCAGCAGTACTATTAACAGTTAATTTATGTTTAATGATTAACTATTATTTAAAAATTAAGTTTGCAGCATGTCATGAATCTTTATTGAACTTGCCAGATTTATTATCAGAACACAATTCCATTTTCTTTTCAGCAGAACAGGTATTTTAAAATTACACATATTTTCTAAAGAAACCTAAAAATATTTTGAGTCTCACTCTGTCTTATTTTGTTCATTGATTTCATTGTTGAGATTATTAAAAACGTCAGCTATACATAGCCTTAACAATAGAGCAATGGATTAAGATTGTGTATAATATTCTCCATTCTATCTAAAGAAGCTAGCTCACGTAACTTCGTAAGTCCAATGTTAAAGTCTAATAATAATGTCTTTTAAATCTAACTGTTCCATTCAACTCTCAGGAAGAACGACGGAACGAGGAAAGTAGCCGTCGCGCCCAAGAAGTCGGAAACGCGTTAGACAGCGCAGAACTCCTCCGAGAACTCCTCGCTAACGCTGAAGACGCTTCTCCCGAAGAGGAGCAGCTCATCCACGAGCTGCACGTGTCGTGCGGAGCCCTGCGGCTGGCGCTGCAACGCCTGGCCGCCTCCGAGACACAGCCGGACAGTCTCAGTGAGTGGACCGGTTTGTCACTTCCAGTCATTATCATTGTGATGTGTAGTGTTTGTTTGTTTTTATCTACCATTGCTTTTGATTGGTGTACATTTTATTTATTTTTTGTTTAAAAATACCAAGAATTTGTGGCCTGTAGTTTCATAACAGAATATCCATTTGCATAATTTTTGGATGAAAACGTACTTTTGACGTGCCTGCATGACTTTGTTTATTTTGGTACAATATAGTCTTGAAGCAACTAGATTATATGGAACCCACAAGTTATCTGCAATGCTGATTCCTTCTGTTTTCGTAGATTATAATATACATAGTAAGTGAGCCATACATTTGATTACAGCGTGAAAAACAACTTGCCTCCGCACTACTCTATAAACATCATTGTACTTATAAAGTTAGTTAAAAAATATCAAATTTATCTTGAGCAGTCAGTTATCATTATGTTCTAGCCAGTGATTGGACAAGCTATTATTTTCCTGTTTAGTTACAGTATCGGAAATACCAACGTTGTACCGTGAATTAATTAATCCAGTGGTTTACACATGTATAACAAGTTCACACTGCATGGCAAATGTGTCGCTGATAAATATAATCTTGCTATCTAGAATTCTCAAAGCTACATGATAAAGTAGCTGTTTTATTAATAGATTATAAAACAAGCAATGAATTTGGTTGCGTATTTTTTGTGAAATCGAATCTTATCGCCATATTATTAAATACCGTTTTTGGTAATTTTATAAATATTATTTGATAAAGTGCTTCATGTTTACATATTTTTTCTCAATGTATGTATAAGTAGCGAATTTAAGTCATCACCAAGCCACTGTACTGTCAATTAAGCCTTTATAATAATTATTTATGTTAACCTTTCTAGATGACATCCTACATGCCAGCGAAGTTCTAGACGATGTCTTCGAGAAATATGACGCATACAGCAAGTTTAAGAAGGACAAGAAGAAAAAAACAACTTCTCAAGCATCAAGTACTGACCAAGCTGAGACATCTAACAGTGATAGTTTGTTAGACTTTGCGGGTAACGTGGGTAAAGGAGATGATACTACAGTGAAGAGCCTGGCCTCTAGGAACACGGCTATTGATGAGCTGGGTGATATATTTTCGACTGGAAGCGATTCTAATATCGTGGAGCCGTTGAAACCTGTTAGCTTAATGCCCAGTGGTAAGAACTTTTCTAAATCTTGACTTATTTCATTCAAACGTAACTCTACCTGTAGGACAAAATAGTTTGACCTTAAGATGAAGTAACTAAAATTTAAATATGAATAGTTTTGTTACAGCTGATGTCATGGACTAGTCCCGTTAGTGCAAGAGACGAGTTAAGAAATAATTTAGTATGAAAACTATTTTACCCACAGCAATTAATTTAAAATTTATTTTTACAGAAGATGTAGATCTTTTAGGAGAGAAAACAAATAAAGCGGAAGGTTGGAACGAATTGGACTCGCTCGGCGAACAACTGATAAAGCAGTCATTACCCGATCACGTTAAACGACGTGAAAACTTTAATAGGTACATAATCATTGAATTACATATACTTGACACTTGTACTTTTTTAATTAGATAAAAAATTCAAGGAATAACTTATATTTTTTGTTTCAGTAAAACATCAAAGAAAATTCCAATGAACGCATTAGCATCACCCAAACACGATCTCACACCGTCTACAAACGGTGCCCTATTTGACCTAGACTTCTTTACCAAAAAGCCAGAGGAAACCAAACCAACTGAACTACCCAAACTGACAAACAAACCATCTTCACCCCCCGATGACGTCATAGTAGACATCACAGACGGACCCAGCACTTCTAATGTTAATGTTACAAATTCGACTGATTCCCCTATAGACAACATATTGGATTTAAGTATAACATTAGATGAAGCCAAATGTAAGAACACTTCTCCCACGGAAAGTGTCGAATCTAATTCTTTAGAGGAGAAGAGAGAGAAGACTAAAAGTGAAGTGAAACCGTTGACTGATATAGATGTTTCATTGGCTAACGTGACTCCGGGCAACGTGCCTCCAATGACGATATTCGAAGAGGAGAATGGACTTACAGTAGTGTTACACTTTTGTAAAGACAAGCCGAGGCCTGATGTAAACGTTATTGTGATATCGACGACAAACAAAAATAAGAAACCTATACTAGATTTTAGGTTTCAAGGTGTGGTTCCTAAGGTGAGTATAATCTATATCTATACTAATATTATAAAGCTGAAGAGTTTGTTTGTTTGTTTGAACGCGCTAATCTCAAGAACTACTGGACCGATTTGAAAAATTCTTTCAGTGTTAGATAGCCCATTTATCGAGGAAGGCTATAGGCTACTTTTTATCCGGGTTCGTGCCGTGGTTCCTACGGGATGCGGGTGAAACCGCTGACAGAAGCTAGTATAAATATAATCTTTAAAATTATTTTTTTTATGCCTGACACAGTGATTAATGTTTTCAATGCACTGTTCTTAGCTTAAATCCGACAGTTGTACTGGGGCTGCAAATTACACTAACTTATGCCATGTATTTGTGCATATATTTTTTGCTTTTCCTAGCGAATGTTTGCACAGCGAAAGCTTTAATATTTCCTATCTCTAACGTCCATTTTCACTACAAAATAAACTGTGTAACTTATTTTAAAACATATTTTTATATTCCAGTGTTGCAAAGTACGTCTACTGACGCCGTCTGGCACGTCGTTACCGCAATACAACCCGTTCCTGCCGCCGCCGGCGCTCACACAAGTGATGCTGATTGCCCGGCCGGCATCCAGGCCTCGTGTCGATCTGCGCTTCGTCATCTCCTATACCTGCGACGACGACGCCTGCTCAGAGATAGGCGACGTCACTGACCTACCCCTAGACCATGTATAGTACCCCATAAGCCCCATATACTACTTAACTATGTGCTGATTCTGATAGCTTCATTATCATTTACCGCTTATGTAAACGTGGTATATGCTCACGTGATGGCAACAGTAAGATAATTCTTGTTCAATTCAAACAATATGAAAGTGTATTCGTAATACGAGAATATTGACTGTCACGTGCCAACTGATTCAGTAAATATATATTATATATTTACTTATTATTACTTATTGATTTAATTGATGAAAGCATCAGCGTTACAGTCACATGGGCAGGTGATAATATTTAATTTTGGGACTGAGTGAGATATATATTTTATCGTGCAATTGAATGTATAATTGTTTCTAGTCGAGATTTTATTATTGAAATGTAATTATGTATGTATCGGAAAAGCATTTATTTAACATTCCAATATTTTGTGACTGTATGTAATTATTGTCTTATCCTTTATACTTATGTTGTGGATTATACAAAAGGTGAAATCATAAAAAAGTCGTTAACATTGCGTGTACAGTGTTTACTTTGTAAAGCTGTAGTTAGCACAGTATTATATTAGAATACATATTTGTATTGAAGACGTACTTATGTTGCAATTGTATGTACAATTATTAGGATAATGTTTGAGTTTATTTTCCGCGTGAACAACAAAGGACAACTACCGGTTCAAACATAATGACGACACCTCGAACCACTCGACCATTTTAGAGCGTATATGCGTGTCAAAAGCCGCTGTGTGAAAGCGCTCTCATATACCTTCTTGTGCAATATAATCGCCGAATAAATACGATTTATTTTATGTTTGAAAGATCTGATCAATGTTTTTTTACCTTTCGTCAGCTTAAACTAAGCTTCAAAGTGTAATATAGAAAACTTAATCTTTTTTTGTGATCGGCACTAATATCTTATTTATTAAAAGAAATAAAACTGCATTTATAAATAGTATGAATGTTTTAATTTACAAAATTAACTACATTTATAACAAATTCATTTACACAATAAATGCATCCAGGAGGTAATGTTAAATTTATCGTGATTTTTTGACCCCATTTTTTTTTACTGATGAAGCACGCACGAGATTCGAGTACATTTTCGAATAATTGGAGATAACAGATTGAACTCCAGAGAGCTTACGTGCATACAATTCACGCGAACAAGAGCTTATACTTATTTACAAATATACAAAAACTACTTCTAAATTACAACCTAAAGTTCGTGACTCGTCTCCTTACATTAATTCAGTACAAAAGGAACATAGAATTGATCATTGTCATCTGTATTCATTAGTGCGATCTTACTACATGGGTAAGGCCCAAATTGTACTAAAGCGCACAGAAGGTTTTAAAGAACCAAAAATAATTTCTCCACTCACGTGTTCACTTCGCTTTCGTGTATTTTGGGTCTAACCCGGCACTGATAAATGCTAATGGCACTTACACTATTTTATTTATATATCTGTACATACTTAAAATAACCATTCATAAAAAGCAACAAAATAGTTGGAAAAATATTTCAGTATTCTTATAGTACTTCTTTTAGCATTCATAGTAAGTCTATACAGCTTGATCCCTGAAGGCGAGTGCAGTGATGGCCTTCTGATGCCCACAGTACTCTCTCTCGAGGGTACCCTTCTCTACATCCCATAGACGCGCGTAGCTATCCGATGAACCTGCACGCGAAAAAAAATTGATTATTTTTTTCTTATATTGCGTACTTCTTGAGATAATTCCCTGTGTGTGTTATTTTATTGTATTGTTTTGCTTGGCTTGATGGTCAAACATTCTATTCTATGTGTTCTGTTGCATGCGCAGACGCTCGAGAGACGACAACGCTTGTAAAACGACAGTGGTATAAATGAAATCGGCCTAAATTGTTAGTTTTTATAATGATACAAGTCAAAACTTACCAGTAAAGAGATATCGCGAGTCGATGCTAAAGGCAGCATCCCACACCCACCGCTGCGTGTCGTTGCGCAGCTCCCGGAGCAGCGACCAGTCCTTAGTGCGCCACACCTTCGCCGAACAGTCGCCTGATGTCGTCACCAACATACTGAACACATTAACAGGACAAACATTTATGTATTGAAAAACTATAGATAGCTATTTGTGTTAGTATACACTATAATAGCTACTTACGTGGAATCAAGGCTGAATTTGCACCTTAGAGCATATTTGGTATGAGCGACAATATGCTTCAAAGGTACTGGGTGTGGCGCCGCTCCCCCCAGAGACCAGACGTAGCAGTTTCCTTTGTTATTGACCGCCGCCATCATCTTGCCTTCCGGGTCGATCGCTATGTCCTGGATCGACGCCTCGGCTTCTGGAATCTGTTGCAACATGCAGTTGTGTAAAAAAGGGGATTTTCTTAAAAAAGATTCACTACAGAAAATGTCGATCGTTTTTTCGACTTTTGATTTTTATTTCTCTTGTAACTAATTTATTTATACTGTATGACAGCATTTAAGGTAAGATTGTCCCATTTTAAGCTGAAAGACTAGAGATTTTAACCAACCCCAATTCTAACACCATAACATGTCTGTCTGTATACCACCAAGTTTCTAATGTGTGAAATATTCTTCAAATTTTAAATGACTGACTCACCAACTGCTCATTCTGATCAGTCCGGAGGTCCCACATATGTATGATGCCACTCTGGTCTCCCACCATTATCATTGTCTGGTCGGGATGCAGCATCACTGCATTCACTGGGGCTTGCACTTGGAATATCTTTGTACAGCGGAACTGTGGTGCGGCTCTGAGGAATTAATTTATATGATACTGGTTAAAGATTCAAAGTTACTTGAACACAACTTTTTATGGAAGGGTTTGGATTCAGATCAGACTATTCATGTATTATAGTTCGGCCATTCAGAGAATGCGTTCCTGACACGTCGCGATTGAACTGACGACGTAACTACATTCATTGATTATTGATATAATAATGTTGTTTTAATGCTCCTCAATTGTTAAAACGGTAAACAACCAGCAAAAATATTTTAATCGTAACTGCAACGCCATTGCAAAGTTACGTCGTCAGTTCAATCGCGACGTGTCAGGAACGCATTCTCTGAATGGCCGAACTATAACATTAAACATAATGTACAAATAGTTGTTCTTAAGAGTAAGCGAAAAACTAATATTTTACCTTGGGTCCCATATCCTAGCTGTCCAGTCTTCACCACCAGTGTACATCCACAGGTCATTTTTCTAAATAAACAAACAGCAGCAATAAAAGCCACATATATTTTATTTTAGAATTATCTACATAATTACTGGTTTACGCACTGACTTTCTAAATTGGTTCAAATCAAACCAGAGAACTCACTTGAAATCCAACTCTAGAGACATTCTTGGTGATGCCTTCGAAGTTGACGACAGGGTCGGGGTTGGCGCTGGCCAGGTCGTACATGCGGATATGTTGGTACCCGCACGCCGCCACCATCTGACCAGTGGGGGATATCTCCAGGCCATTCACTTGCTGTAATCAACATTACACGCTATTTATACTTAAACCAACATATTTATAATGTGATGTTAGAACCACAAGACATTTTATAGTTTCTAGAATTGCATGTTATGATATGAAATCTCACGGAATCAGGGTGCTGCATAGTCCGCAAACAGACGCCGCTGTGCGCCTGCCACAGCTTGATAGTGTGGTCATAGCCGCCCGTGACCAGCGCCACCGCTGACCCGCCACCACCGCTGCCGTCCCCCGACATCCCTGCAAACAAACCTCTATTATCAGCTAAATTATCACATTGTTTATTATAATGTCATTTTAACCTCAAATACCTTTGAAATTTTGATAACAAAAACAACTCTTGTTATTTAGGAAGCTTCTATAATGCTTAATAGAATTAAATTCTTGATATAACTAACTCTCTGAATAATGTAGGTACTGAAATAATCTATTTATTTATTTCAATTCGAACATAATATCAGACAACAACAATTTGAACAATTAAAATATGACTTTGACACAATTGACACTTGATTGACAATGGTTAGATTGATCAATTTTATCAAGGCGTATTTGATAAAAAATACCTTATTTCTGCTACTTCCACAACATTAAAAAATCGTTACAAATAGTTTATTAACCAAAGAATGTAGGCACTTAAAATCTTATAATATAGAACGGTTCATTTGATTACCACATTTTTGACAAAATAAGCGCTGAAACGAACGCACGCATGGTATCGTATCAAATTGATAGGAGACGCTATGTCAATGGAGACGCGCGAGACGCTTGCTTTGTAATGACGTAGGCAGATTGACATATTTATAATTAGCGCTAAGTTCTGATTGGCTCATTGCATGATTGGAATATAGGTAGTATTTTAGAAAAATATATGTAATCAGTGCTTTAATTATTGATTGATATCATACACCTAGCTGGTTCAAGTCTTCAGATAATGGAAAACTCGATACTTAACTAGGTATAGCAGTACATACCGTATTTTTTTGTAAGATACCTATCTGTGTTATTGATTTCTGCACTGTATTGATTTGGCATTACTGAAGTACATAATCAAACTGATAACAATGGGTAGTGGAAACGCCTATTGTAGATACCTATGAATCAAGTTCTTGTTTTGCAAACAAAACAATCTGACAATACCTACGAATCTTAACATTATAGAGGTCACAAAATATCATCGATGCGTTCTCACGCTTACGTGGCACATCCTAGGATCGAACATCCTTTGCAGTTTGCCACGCGGTGTCACGTGCATTCGCTGTTGTATGGCGAACTTTGGCCAAATCTTTCAATAATAAACTGATGTAATTAAATAAAAAATAGGTATTTGGAAGTAGCGATAGAATGTAGAAATAGGTTAGAGATAGAAGAAATGCAAAATAAGAATGAAAAGACAAATTGAAAAATAGAATATTTTATATGAAATTACTTTATTGAACATGTAAAATCCGTATTGACATGAGGAATGCTAATTCTCATTTACAAAATAACACAAATGTAAAATTTGAGAGACAAATCACATCGAAAACCTACCTATTAACTAACTAAAAATACAACATACACATCAATTTCCTAAGTGGGATCTTAGCTTAGAGTTTGGTACCATTATCAGCATTGAAATTTACAATGAGAAGAGGTAGGTTTAATTAACAATAAGCCGCCACATACGTTCATGAAATAGTCTCTAATTTTACATGTTGGTATAGTTTGACCAAAACTTCTATGTCCAAAATTAATGCACACAACTTATTAATACACAGTAAATTAAAATTATGGTATATTTAAATCAAAGCACAGCTTCAACATAAATATGTATGTTATACAGCAAATCAGGTAATATTGCAGACATACTAGTTTTGATGAAACCAGTCACATCTTACAAGTGAGCATCCAGTAGTCACAGCGAACTTAACGAGGGAGGGCTAACTGTACAATTCCCCGGTGTATACATGCTAACACTTAAACATTATTTTTTTTTTGAGGCTTAGAAACCTAGACCCTAGCCAGCGGCAGAACTTTCCAAACTCTGCAATTCTCTTACATACATCTATCATTACTATTAATACTACAAAACATAAGTAGTAGATAAACAATACACTGAAACATCAACAAATTTCATGTGTAAACCAAAATTATTGTTACAATGCATCAGAAACATGAGCCAAAAATTTGTAAAATTCAACTCTGTAAAAAATTATTAAAAAAATGTGAAATGTCATACAGACTTTGGAAAGTCAGTCCCATTTTACTTTGTAATAAATTAAGTCCAAGTAAATTATTCAATATGAACAGTAATGTCGTATATGTTGGGAGATCATTCGCTTTCCTCTTCCTCCTCCTCACCCTCGTCATCTTCAGACTCTTCCTTCTTTTTCTTGGATTTCTAGAAAAAAACTTGAATTAGTGACTTTTCATAAACAAACAAACAGCTCGAGAAGCGTCGCTACGTGGACAGTATACTTACAGCGGGTGCTGCCTTCTTGCCCTTCTTTCCTCGCTTTTGTGCCTTCTTGCCGCCGCCCTCGCCACCACCACCGTTGGCGTTGTATGACTCGAGGTCTTTTGCGTACTGCTCCTTGGCCTTAGCGGCTTTCTCCTCCCACTCCTACAGAAAATAATAGATTAAATAACGGCGTCAAATAGACAAAGGCAATACGTTACGGGTGAAATATTACGTACAGTCTTGTCTTTCATCGACTTCCAAATCTCTCCTCCCTTTTTAGCAATGTCGGTGACTTTCATGCCGGGGTTCTCCGACTTGATCTGTTCTCTGGCACTGTTCAGCCATAGCATATAAGCTGACATGGGACGCTTAGGCTTGTCCGTCATTTTAACTTTTTTCCTGCAACCAAACAAAGAAAATTATTGTAAAATATAGAGAAAATGCATGGCAACAGGTTATGCGGGCCACGCTTTGAAGAATCTGATAGCTAGCTAGCCTTCGCACTGCATATATGGCACAGTAGGGCGGCGTTTTGGCGGGAAACACGCTAACGCGTCTTTCTGGTAATAAATATGTAACCCGTTATTGATTACAAGAAAAACTAGCTTTAAATGACACGAATTGCAATAAAAATCATAATACCACACAGTTATTAACGAAAATAGTTATCTCCCCGTACAACGAGTTCACTGTCCTAGGCTTGGGTCGAAAGAGCCATTTTGTTTTCACGGATTGTGTTGAAAATACGCAATAACTAAAGATGACCTAATTATCAAATAATCCAATGACTATTTAGCTAAAACTTGTGGAAGAACTGTTCCAGTACCTTAATAGTAAAGATCCGAGAAATTAATTATTGAAATAAGGCGTCCTTCCCATACCCACGCGTACTAAGGAAAGTACTACGAAGCCTATAGCCATGTTTGAATGCGAATTCCAACGTGGAATGAAAATTATTTCAATGAATCCGCCCGTAAGAAACACGAATACACTTATTAAAACACTTTACTTTGATTGGAAAAATAATTGTACTTACCTGATGGCAAAAATTTTGAAATTATTTTTGAACTGGTGCACAACCAAACTATAGACGTAGAGAACCAGAAGAAAATGTATGGAGCTCGAAGCAAATGTTCCCAGAGCAAGCTAGCTTGGGGTCGACTCGCGTCGGTACTACAGCGCCATCTACGTCGAACGTGATTGGCCGGAGAATACGATTCTACCAACAGCACGGCAAATGCAAGGCATCGTGTACTACGTATATCCGTGACGTATCGATTGCCTCATTCATATAAATTTATACCTTATTCCTGTGTAATAAGAACCATATTCTATTTAGCGTAATGGGCTAGAACATTTGCTTCAGAAATTTATTTCGCCTTATTTCGATAGTTTTATGCATATAAATGGGTTGAATTTAGGTTTTTAAGATCAGAAAACTTACACTAAAGATTTTTTATAACTACACTACATATACTTACAAAAGAAGTATATCAAAAAATGACCCAGTCCACTCAACACAAGACTCCTATCGAAATGTACTCGCGCCCTATTTCAAATGCCGCCAACGTTATTTCGAAAACGTAAAAAGCGCGGTAAACGTTAGCGGGAAAGGGACGCCAATAAAACATAGCGCTTGAATGGCAGCACGTTTGTTTACGATTTGATATTTCGTAGGAACTTGGGAAATAGTTTTTATTTCAAAGATATAAGGGTGTGCTGTCCTTAGTTCTTAAGGTCATATACCTAAAATACATTCTTGAACAAGATGGTATTGAACTTCGAATGACTTACATCGACATTATATGAGTACCCAATAAACTGTCGTACTGTTCCTTCGTTTGTGTTGTTTTCCTATTTAACTAAGTAGTAATTAGGTAATTAATTAAATAGCTAGGTAGGCATCTACTTACTTAGGTAAAGGGTATTGAAAATACCAGGGGCCCGATTCTCCTAATTTTACTTAAGCAACATACGATTCACGTTCGACTGCGATCCAATCCCGACTCGATTACGATTGAAACGCATTCCGCTATTTTTTCTATGAAATAAACGTTTTTATCCTTTTCTGTCATTCAATAATGAATCATTTTGTCTGCAAATGATTAACTATTGCAATATGATTGTAGAGCAAACTACCGTATAGACCAAAATCACCAAAATAGCAGACTAATCGCAAACCAATCGAATGTCGTTGGAATACGATTGGTCTTATATTAGTAGCAGAATGCCCGATATGGTCAAAACTGCTATTGCGATCATATTGCGATTCGATTTCTATTCGATTTTGACATTATTAACTTAGGAGAATCGGGCCCCAGATACGGTTAAAACTGTTTCAACTGGTTCAATTTCTATTCAATTTTGACATTATTAACTTAGGAGAATCGGGCCCAGGGTTTGAAAGTTTGCTTGCCCGAAACGAAACGGACATGGATATGGAAATTGGGGACTGGGGATGGCTTGCTTAAGAAAGTACAGAAGGTTCACACAGGTAGTACATTTTATCCAACGTAAGTATCTGCAGCATTTCAGACAATCTTCGAACACACACAGAAATTAAATTTAATCTTAACTAGAAATTAAATTTAAGCCAGTGTAATTTTTGTGTGTCCGCCAAGCACAAATTACCTACCTATTTATGATTAGTTGATCTAAGCTGGTAAGGGCCATTGGTAAAGTTTCATTAAAATAAGTTCAGTAAGTAGCTTTAGCGCTACCATTGGAACATCTTTGGCAGTCGTTCCTACGGGGCAGTCAAACCAGAAAGTCATATAACCACTCTTACCAACTGAGACCTCCTGAAGGTCAGTTGGGCAGTCGCACCTTGTAAAACACTGATACCGACATCCTACTAATTTTACTAAAGCTACATACGATCCACATCCGACTGAAATCCAATCACCACTCAATTACGTTTGAAGCGTATGTGGCATTCCACTATTTTTTCTTTTAAATAAACGTTTTATCCGTTTCTGTGATTCAATAATGAATCATATTGTCTGCAAATTATTTGCGATTGCAATATGATTGTAGAGCAAACAACCATATATGTAGACCAAATGGCAGACCAATCGCAAGCCAATCGAATGTCATTGGAATACCATTGGTCTTATATTAGTAGCAGAATGTCCGCTAAGGTGGTTAAAACTGCTATTGCGATTCAATTTCTATTCAATTTTGACATTATTAACTTAGCAGAATCGGGCCCCAGGGATTGACTGGAAGCCGACCTCATCACACCATATTTGGGAAAAGGCTAGGCAGATGATAAGTAGATTTAGCGTCTTGTTTGACAGAGCTTTGGACAGTTTTAAACTGTTTACCTAGGTACCTACTTAGGTAATATAATGTTACCAACCTAGGTTTACCTAGGTACCTACCAAAGTCAATTGTACTTACCTATCAAACCGACTGTACATAGGTAGGTAGGTGATTATGGCGTAGATACGGCAGGGGCCCGATTCTCCTAATTTTACATAAGCAACATACGATTCACATTCGACTGCGATCCAATCCCGACTCGATTACGATTGAAGTGTATGTGGCATTACGCTATTTTTTCTTTGAAATAAGCGTTTTTATCCTTTTCTGTCATTCAATAATGAATCATTTTGTCTGCAAATGATTTTTATGATTGTAGAGCAAACTACTGTATAGACCAAAATCACCAAAATAGCAGACCAATCGAATGTCGTTGAAATACGATTGGTCTTATATTAGTAGCAGAATGCCCGATATGGTTAAAACTGCTATTGCGATCATATTGCGATTAGATTTTGACATTATTAACTTAGGAGAATCGGGCCCCAGGCAGTCCTTGCGCACTAGTGATGACTACCGCTCGCCGTCAGCGGCCTACCGGTATTCGGTATTTGCATTGTACATACTAACTAGGTAATCTACAGAATTTTAAGGCGTGAGCGATGTTAATAACACATCGCTAAGACATCAATAATGGTGTTTGTTGAATTTTGAAGCCAACTTTGCCTGAATTTAGGAAATATCATAAGCCTCAGTAATAAAATAATTAGAGACCTTCCTAAAAACCTAATTCTTAAATTGAAACACAAATATAATACATTCTTTCTGTGAATGCTTAACGATAATAGTATCAAGATGGTCCTTTCGAAATCGTACTGAGTCAGCCATATAACATGGAAGAGCGGAAATACAAGCGTGGCCTCTCTGTTCCTCACAGTGTAATATTCGATACGGATCAGGTTTTACTGGTTTTTGTGACACGCGACGCTCAAGTTGTTTACGCGTTGTGGCTTGGCATGCGTCCTCCATTACCTATACAAGATACAAATGCATTTTCCCCTTTAGCTAATATTATATTCTTAGCTAGATTATTATAAATCTCGCTTATTGTCGGTACCATGCATCTAGGGGACCGACATAATAAAATTACCTTTACACTGCGACAGAGAATTCAATAGATAACCAACCCTATTAATAGAGTTTGTCATGACATGAGAACATTTTTTTAGGTCCTTGCCTTACCTTGCACCGTTCTCACGTACTAGTGACGACCGTTACAAGGTCCTCCATATATCAATTAAATGCCATTTGTTTCTTTTGTTTGTAAGTAGCAATCGCGAAGGGTTCGTTTCTTGTCATGTTCTTAATAGGTACTTAGTGGTCGTTAGTTCATTGCCTATAACTGCAACATTATCTTTACAAACTGATAAGTAAAATATGACTATCGCTTAATTATTTATTAGCGAGCCGATTCTGTAATAGTTAAAAACAAAATATCGAGCAATTAAGTGTTCAAAAGAATTACGTAATTGTAAATTCAGCCGTAGTTTATTTAAGCGAATAAAATGCATGCTTTTACGAATGCCGTAAATATTGCATTATGATCAATACGAATCGGAATATATTCATAACTAAAATGCAAGAATGCATCATAAAGGCGGAGACACGTGTTGATATCAAGTTATCAATGTGCTGACCGATTAAACGAGCGCCAACTGAAAGTCTGTTTGACCTGTTATACCGCTTGATAAGTCTCTTATTTCAACGCGATAAGCACTTTTGAATGTAGGCACAAGGCGGTGCAATTTAGTTAGATTTTTATAACATCGATTTTAATGTCCTAATAAATATTATTTATTACGTTTTCCTGTGAAACTAGTATAAATAAATGAGTTTTCCTCAATGTCCTTGTTTACAGAAAACAGCAGTTCAATTAAATTCGAATAAAAATAGATTAATTTCGTAAACCGCCAGCCATTTCATAGACATGCCTCAATTTTATAGCTGCCTACAGATGAAAGTTAAAACTACATATTGCTCGACACTCATTATAAAATATTCGGCAGTAACATTTTTTTACCCTAACTTAGTGCGAACCGCTCGTCGCTATTCTTGGGAACCACCCGGGAAGCACAATAGCCGTGCTTATAAAAAAAGGCGGCAATACGGTTCCTCGGTTCGACACAGCCCCATACTTTCGTAGTTGGGTTTAGAAAGGCGCATTTTTGTTACTTTTTGTATAGGCCGCTTAGGGGAACAGAATGCAAGCGATGTTACCGGCTTACCTTCTACTAACGGTTGTAGTTAGTTTGTGAACAATTTGACTTTGTTCTAAATTATATTATTGATGTTATTCAAAGAAATGATAATTATGAAGTAGGTAAAGTTAAAACTTTTTTAAATACAATAGATTCCTCCTAACCTGATATTTTTTGTCGATTTTGTAGTTAGAATAAATCAAAGAAAAAGCACCAAGTAAAAATATAATCTTATAATAAAAATACCATAAACTAACAAATTACAACTAACTGGGGCTTACAATACACATCGCAGGTAATACGAATTTAAGACAATTACAAATGATCTTACGAATATATTTACATTTACTTATTCATCAAGGATTTGTTTTCACATAACACACATTAATTACGAATCACACATCAATTGAATTGGAAAATACATAATACAAATAATATCACATACATTGTGTTTCTTAGGACTTATGGCAATTCTAATAACAAATAAGGGAGGGAAGATGCAAGACTGCGCAAGCGCATACATGGACATATTTAGAAATTACGTGTTTTATAAATGATATAATAATGCGGTGGAAATAATGGCTTCACTTTATATTGCCTCTTGAGTTTCAAAATTAACTTCACTTGATATCGCGATCGCATTCAAGGCCGTCTTTATTTCGATCGCGTAATAAACAATTTATAATAATTTGATTACAGATTGGTCCTATTCGTTACTTTGCAGAAACGTTTTTTTTTTTCAGTTAAACCTATCAGTACGGATTCGGGATTATTGATGACAAATACGTATGTTAGTGTCATTTAACAATTAGTATGAAATATTTCGCTAGTACAAGATCCACTGTACATATAAGTATTACAAATCTGCATGTAAAAACCTTCACTCAAAAGAAATAACAAAAAAAAAATGTATCAGTTCTTGGGTATAAGAATCAAATCAAAGCTCATTCAACATTCTATGGTCAAATCCCCCATGAAATGTCAACACCGTGGGAAATAACGAGAGATAATCTTGATAAAGTTAACTAGTACAGTAATAACTACAGCAGAACATAATTTTATTTAGTAAGTACATTGTGGTTTCAATCGCTACCGCTTCCACTCTCGTCCCCGGACCCGCCCGAAGAGGCTTCTGCTTCTGATGACGAACTCTTTGCTTTCTCCTTCTTTGAGTCTTTGCTCTAGAAAAGAAAATTATGACGTGAGTATAATGTCTATGATGTTTAACCAATAAGTTTTTTATATAATCCAACTGTAGATATATCCAAACTAAATAATTATCATACTAATAGGAAGCTTCTTTAAAATAGTGTCTTGAGCATAATAAATGAAAGTGAATTCACAGAAGAAACTGGTTTAGGCTATAGCCTAACTAAACCATTTTGGGCTTACTACAAAAACTTAAACATCTGTTTTACACTTGTCTAAAAAAAATTGTGGCTGCAAAATGAACCATATGTCAACGTCATACTCTGACATTCTTTTAGACAAGTCTTACACTGACGTTTAAAAGTTTTTGTGGTAAAACGGTTTACATTCTATTTACAAATAAAGCTTAGCAAACTAT
Organism: Helicoverpa zea; assembly: GCF_022581195.2. Taxonomy (NCBI): domain Eukaryota; kingdom Metazoa; phylum Arthropoda; class Insecta; order Lepidoptera; family Noctuidae; genus Helicoverpa; species Helicoverpa zea. The sequence goes on along the minus strand of NC_061467.1, from coordinate 3,309,988 downwards.
GTGGCTACCAATTCACGATCTTCAATAGATAAAATTATTAAATAACAATTTTACACAAAAAAATGTTGCATCATTTAATATAGCTCAGACAATGCATAACGCTTTTTTATCATTGGCTTGTTATAACAATGACGCGGTAATGCAGTTGATAAAAATCTACGTTTACTATTAGGATCAGTTGCGCGTGACCGCGGACCACGAGTCTCGTGTGTAGTAAGCAAACTGTTCGTTACACAACCTCTTTATTCATGAATTAACGAGCCATTTGAATTATGACTTTCATTCAATCTTTTTTTTTGTCAGAATTTGACGCTTTAGTAATGAAATGTCTTTGTATGGACGGCCGGAATAATTATAACTTATATATAAGGTTGTTCTAAAGCAAAAATAATGTGCACATCATTCATACTGCTAAAAAGTAATATCGATAGTATTAGGAACATTATCATACAATATGCACACATACTTATCAATTATTTTACAAAAACGTTCCAAAAGTTCAATAAAAAGCCATTTCGACTGGATTTTTATGTTCCATGAATTGCGGCTAAATAAGACTCAACTTACATCTTTAGTATCCTTTTTCTTCTTATCCTTCTCCTTATCGGAATCAGAAGAGCTATCATCATCTTCGATATACTCTTTGCTGGTAAACTTCCCGCCACTGCCCGCGCCGGCGTTGGCAGTCTTCGCCTTCTTACTAGCAGAAGGTGCTTTACTCTTCTTCTCTGCGGCTTTACGTTCCTTCTCCGCTTGTTTTTTCTTCTGTTTGAATTCATCGGCAGCGCCGCTGTCTTTGTATTTCTTCATCGCTATGTTGTATTCTTCTTTCGATTTGGCGGCTTTCTCTTCCCATTCCTGTTAATCAAAAGTTGTATTTCGTTAGATGTATAATTTAATAAACTTCAAAGAGAAATAACAGTATCAACAGATTTTAATTTCCTCCTTTGTGCTGAAATTGGTAAAATAATATGAGAATTAGTACATTACGGTGATGCAGGTCAAAAATATATTGTAACTTTTTTTCGAAACCATGCTAGTTCAAATAGGCCAATATTGCTAACTGAAACGCATACGAGAAATGCGCCTAAATGGTATAGTAGCGCATCAATTCAGCTTAGACGAGCTACATAATTTCTATATTATAAAAAAGCCAATACATACAGATTTATCCTTCAGATCCCTCCACAGTTCTCCTCCCTTCTTAGCGATCTCGGTGACCTTGATCCCGGGGTTGGCGTCGACGATGCCCTTCCTGTTCTCGTTGAGCCACAGCATGAAAGCGGTGGCGGGACGTTTGGGTGCATTCACGTCCTTCTCGCGTTTTTTAGATTTCTCCTTGCGTTTGCGTGGGGCTTCCGACTGAAAATTAAATATAAGAATTAGTATTATTTAATCCACTTGTTACAAAAAATGTCATAGTGCCTTGTCATAACTTATATTAGGGTAAACTATTGTAACTATGAAGAGTTGGTACGTGACTATTTCAGTGGTCCTCAAACTAGGTAAGTATAAGGCAATGGAATCCGGGAAGATTACTATTACCTTATTTGGACGTAGTTATGCAGAAACGTTCCAACCCACAAGTCACCCGAAATCGAGTTATTGTGATTGAACAGCCTAAAATTTAGCATATGGTTATCTAAACTCAATATAATTCAACAATAAAACCTCTAGTACCTTTACTAGTTAGAATAAAAAAGAATACAACTGAAACGCGTAAATGCTTATATCTCAAATTCAAGTTTAATTTGAGATATAAGCATTTACGCGTACAGTGGGTTGGAACGTTTCTGCATAACTACGTCCATTTGTAAAACAAAAAAGTTTTTATAATTTGTAAAGTCTACTGTTATTCTTGACTGTGTTTACAACACAGGCAGTTTACATAATATTGAATTGAATATCTTCACATTGAGTAAAGCTAATTGATATAGATAATGTACTTACAATAGTAATAGCTTTCTTGGGCTTGTCCTTCTTCTTCTTTTCCTTCTTAGCATCGTCGTCCGACGCAGCTGACGCATCGGAATCCTCTGATGATGACGGGTTTGTGTCGTATCTAGACGGAACAAAACATTATGTTAATGGGGAAAAAATATAACCGTATCTACCCGTAATAATAGGATTGATAACAGAGAGAGAAAAAAGGCAAGTAATAATATCGATACTTTTTCCAACTGGGATATAATTTTCAATGAATGCATTTATGAGATGAGACAAACAGAAGAGAAATATAAATAATTCACGGTTTTTCACGTGCCGACAAGAACGTATATTTTTCTCCGCAGTTCCTTCTATATCTATACTAATATTATAAAGCTGAAGAGTTTGTTTGTTTGTTTGAACGCGCTAATCTCAGGAACTACTGGTCTGATTTGAAAATTTCTTTCAGTGTTAGATAGCCCATTTATCGAGGAAGGCTATAGGCTACTTTTTATCCCGGTACGGGAAGTAGTTTCCACGGGATGCGGGTGAAACCGCTGGCAGAAGTTAGTTCTTAGTAAAGTCGCTATTAAATTCCCTTCACAGATTTGAAAAAGAGCGGAGATAATTTTGTCAATAAAATTTTTGCTACATATACAGAACAGAATGGAGGAAAAAAGGCCATGTACAAAGTATGTTATGCCTCTTAAAAGGCACGAAAACTTAAAAAGAAAATACGATCTTACTTTGTCGCGGGACAAAACCCGACAACGAACGGGGAACGCCGTGAAGCGTGAACGCGAACGCGCGAAACCTACACATGCGTTCCGCGGCTTTCGCGGCCTTTCGCGCCGCCAGTGTAGAGCGCGCTTTACAATTGAAATCGTAGTAGCAACAAAAACAGAACAATGTGTACTAACTCCTCAGCCACATCGCTCTCCTTGGCCTTGTCGGGGTTGAAGTCCTCGTCCGTGCTCTCGTCGTCGGAGTCGGCGGAGTCGCGCTCCTTGGCCTCCGCCTTCACGCGCTCCAGGTACGCGTCCGGCTCCTTCTCCGTGTCCGAGTCGCCGAAGTCGTCGTCGTACAGCGCCTTGTCCTGGGGGTGGAAAGTGTATATCAGTTCTATGTATGGAAGAGTTAACGCGGACATGGTACATAAAAGGCCTACGGAGGAACATGATGTGTTTTAGTCAGTAAGAGTCTGACACTCCCTCACGCTGTTAAACCACAGGAAGAGGAGTCATTTGATGATTGCCAATCAAGAAAAATGCGGTATGGCTGTATGTTTATATACCTAGTATATCTTGAATACTAATAACTGATTGAAGGTGTAGGAAAACATCTCGAGGAAACTAGGAGTCTAAAATCCTCAACATAGATTGAGCAAGCGTGGTGATTACCACCTAATTCTTCTCAGTGTTGAGGAGATATTATGTGCCTAGCATTAGGATGATACAGTCTGATGAATACGTTTATTTATATAAAAAAAAAATAAGAGGATATGAAGGTGGTCATATTTTTTTACAACATGTAGATACTTAAACAACATAGTCTAAAGCCGTATACAGTAGTACATAGGAAAAAAAAAAAGTTGATAGCAGGTGCTGATTTACCAGCTCTTATCGATGGTGGTTCATTGTGGTAACTGTTATATTTGCTTCCCTTGCTTCATATGTAACTATTTCTTTAGAACTCAAAATACTGCAACAGTAAAAAAATACTATTTTGAAAAAGCTTACATTCTTGCCGGTGTTCTTGACGTGCAGTTTCTTGGAGGTGATGTAGTCGAAGAGCTTGTCGTACTCGCCCTTCTCGATGCTGCTGAACGTGTGGATGCTGCCCTGCTTCAGCTCGATCTCGAAGTCGAACGACCTGGAGTTATATGAACACATAAGTATGCACTGAACAATACAACAGTTTGAAAAAAGAAGAAATATTGAATCACCCAAAGTCATTCGGGATAAGGGCAGGACGACGATGAAGACTAAGATAAATAATGTATTAATCTTCTTAAAAGAAGGGCTTTTCTGAAATTCTTATTGGGAAACCAAATAAAATACATTTAGGTCAGAGTACGGCAGTTTTCCAATAGGTGACAGTCTAACTAGAATACACGTTCATTCTTATTCCAATGAGGATCTTGTTCGAATTATAGATACTCATTGAGATTTCTAATTGAAATAAAAGCAGGTACTATGCCACTGCTGCCATGTCTGCAGTTTTGTTGTAAAGCTTGCTTTCCGCGTGTAAATAACTCTTTGTAAAATTATAATAATAATGGCGTCCACGGCGGCTATTATTGAAATTAATGCTATGTAATTAATCTGTGTGATAATTTACGCATCACTGCTAGACCAACAACAAATGAATACAATATCAACTTACTTGGTAGAAGAAGCGCCTCCTCTCGCGAAGTTGACGGAGGCGATCTCTTCGAAGCGGATGTGCACGGGCGGCTTGTGCACGTAGATGAAGCCTTTCTCCAAGGGGTACAGGTAGCCAGCCGCTGCTTTGTATGAACATGCGATAGCTGGGGTCTTGTGGTGACTGGAAATGTTTTAAAATTGCTTAGTTAGTTTTAAAATCTGCGTTATTTTATTAGCTGTAATGCTAATAGTGAATTAATTGAATTAATTTCAAAAAAAAAAAACAGAACATAATATTGAAAAACGAAAGTTTTTATGGATGGATGTTTTGGTCCTTGCAAAACTACTCGATTGCTTTTGATGAAACTCGGCAGTAATGTACAGACAGACAGGCTATTTTTTACGTACACAACCAAGTACGTAAGGATTGTGTTAATAAAGGATTGAGTAGCATTCAGTAAGACTATTACTTGCGTGAATTCAAGACCATAAAAAATACTTACCCTAAGAAGTCTCCTGGGCCTGTAACTCTTCTGTTAATGATGACCTTCATAATTTTGGCGAGCACCTCGTAAGTAGGCCCAGACAGTTCCTTGCTTATCTTCCCTTCGTATTTCTCTTTTAATTCTTCTCTGTAATACGCAACAAAATTGAGATTAGTTACTAGTTCTCGCCAAATTTTTTGTTAAAAAGGTAGATTTGACAGATATGTCACATGCGCGTAATTGACCTAGGAATTTAGTTTTACGAAAATTGTGTCACTCGTACTCATGGCATGGTGCCTTTATAGCAGCTATAATCAAGTGATTTTGTGTTAATGTTAATGTTATTGGTGTGTAAACCGTTTTAACATAACATAATAAATAAATAAAAGTGATATTCTTCTGTCTTCTGTGATTGTATGTACATGCCAAGTTTTAATTATTTACATGTATTAAGTGAATGGTAACTCGGATCCATAGATATTAGACAGAAGCTAGATACCAAACTTGACATGTAAAACAATAAAAGTCACTTTATTAGGTAACTAATTTATAAATAATCAATACCACTTACTCAGTAAAAGGCAGTTCCAAACTGGTTTCCTCTTCAATACCGAACAGGAGTACCAAGTAATGATACCTGGTCTGACCCTGTTTGATGGGTGGGTCAAGAGACACCACGAAGAACATCTGCCGAGTGTCCTTGTGAGGCAACAGGAATAGACGTAAGACTGTCGACATCGGTATCTTGTAGTCAAACGTCTTACCGTGGAGTTGGAAGAATGTCTGGAACACTTTGATGTCGTAGCGACCACTGTGGGAGGAAATTGCAAAGAGTTATATTAGAAGTTTGTAAAAATAAGATAATAGGAATGTTTGAACATTATGCAGATTAGGCGTCTCAATGTACGCGCACTTGGTTGCGCAGCGGAAGTCGGTACCTTACCGAGTGTTCAAGTTTATCTGCGGTTTGTAGCTATTGAACCATCTTTCCTGTGTACACATCTATTGGAACGTAAATCCGTAAAAAAAAAGTCCGTAAATAACTTTACAAGAGCTGATCAAACTCGCGTTCTTAGGATTGTACAGAATTGAAAGCCTGTAATTATAGCAGTGCCAATAGCACTTTGCACTTTAGGCAAACAGCAAGAACCCCATTGATCTTTCTTTACAAATTCATATGTTTTCAAACCTAGATGTGATAATCAAACGTACCGAGGCGTGAGACACTGTAGCTCCCTAAAGATGGCGATGGCGTCACCGGAGACGGAAATGACGCTGGCTTTGTTCATGACTTGCTGGTGGAACGCCTCGACTGCGTCCATGTCGCCTCCCACTTCACTTGTTGGGATGTGGAAGCGCATCTCCATGAGGGATACTGGTGTGTCGTCATTCTGTGGAAAAAAGATTTTGTACCATTAGAATCAGTCTTAGTGGATGAATGGTTTTTGATGTAACATGGGTTTGGAAAATGGCTACTAATTTTATGCTTATATGAAACTCAGATAAATAAACACGAAACTTTGTTTTGTTAACGTGTGATGTGGGATGGTTAACAACAGATAAAAGTAATAATGTTGTGCAAGACTGTTTAACAAAAATGCAGACACAATTTCAGATAATTTTTATGCTTTTTTTTGTCATCATTCATATTACTGATTACTAGCTCGTTTCCTGGGGGTTCACTTGCATCTACTACAACTACTTCTGTGACCCACACAAAATATAGCCTATGTCACCCAGGGATAAAGAATCTACACAGTTTTACATTATTCTTTCACTTTTTATCTGAGCAGTAGTAGCAGCAGTAGTTTCCTAGCTCATAGTGAGCTGTTTTGCTCCTCCTCCGAGCCTTTTTCCCAATCATGTTGGGGTTGGCTTCCAGTCTAACCGGATTCAGCTGAGTACCAGTGCTTTACAAGAAGCGACTGCCTATCTGACCTCCTCAACCCAGTTACCCGGGCAACCCGATACCCCTTGGTTATGCATGCACCTTAACTCAATAGTAATAAGTACGATTTTCCTATAAAACTGTTACCACTGACCTGAAGTTGACTGTACATATGTTTCAATACATAGTGAATAATAGTGGTGTTGCATAACATTATGTAAATATGTATATATTCAACTATCCCAAATAGTTGAGTTAAAATAAATACTTTAGGATAGATTACTTAAAATTAATGAGAACTTAATACCCATTATTACCTGATGGAACTCCAGAGTGACTTCATTCTTGCCAGTATTACATTGTGATACATAGTGCAGCGGGATTTCAAAGGCAGTGTTAGTGCCAACATTGAAGCTCAATACTGCTCCATTAAACTTAGCCGTGCCCCAGTTCCAGCCCTTCAGAGACAGCTCCTTCTCTAACATGTCTTTATTGTAGTTAGTTTTGAAGAACTTTGCTACTTTCTCTTGTTCCTGAAATCATTATAATAATTCATAAGACTTTTTACCCTTGTACGAGTCAAATGTGTTGTTCAGGAATATATTGATTTATATGGTTACTTCTAATGCAATAAATACCTTGTTGAACAAGTCTATACTTGTTTTTTTTTAACTTTTTTTTAATATTCAAGTTGACATTTACTGTGATACACAACCTTTAAGGAATTAAACTTAGACTAAAGAAAGACCCAATGTTATTGTTTAATTCAATGATAGAACTTACCCCTTCCTTGAAGCCTCCATATCTGTGTAATGTGCCATTCTTCAAGAACACTCTCAAGCCCCAAGATCCAATGAACTTCTGGAAGTTAACCAATTCTATCTCGTTAGCAGGAATCTGTTCCACCTTGCCAGTCTTGCTGTTCTTAAACACTATGTTCTGGTCCGTCATCTTCAACCTCCCAGGAACCTGGAATATATAACAACAACATTTGTGAAACAATAGTTTTACAAAGAAACAATAAGCAAAAATTGTCGGGATGAACAATACCATTGCGCCTTTGATCTCAGCTTGCACATCATTATATTCGAGAAATTCCATTTTAAGAGTCTCGCCAAGATCACTAAAGGATACAAAAGTTTTAATAACAACTGAAAAACGTGCTCAGTCTCAGTAAATCCACGCGCTAAATTTTGTATGGAAAAATTAGCGGCATGAAACGACCGATCAAACAGCGAAACAACAAATCTGACATTAATGACAGGAACTGTAGTGATGTAGTGTAGTGTAGTGTAGTGTCGTCAAAAAGAAGACTGAACTACAAAAAAAGATATCGGAAAATTATATCGTTTTGTTTGTGTGGATGATATAGATTGTGACTAAATTAGATCAACGCTCGATTTTTTAAATAATTTAAACACCCACAGAGAATTCATCTTACATGATTTTCTTAAACTTATTTTATACTTCCCACGAAAGCTAAATATTCTTGCATGGATTCGATTGGGTGCAACCCAACGCTGAGATTCCCGCACCAAAAGACTAAGATCCTCTCGTCTGTGGCGGCCATTTTGCGCGATTCGGCGCATCTGTGTCAGCACTTCGTGGGTGGTCCGCGCGATACCGGCGCGTGTATTTAAAATTACAATATCTCAAAAGTCTTAATAAAAGCTTATATAAAGCTTATATCTTTGAAATCGCAAAGAAATAGGCTAACATAAAAATATGTATTAGTCCAGTTTCAATTTGTAATGTATAATTAGTCCTAATTTGAAATCACGATGAGCTATTATTTTCCCAGTTTATAGTAAAAAATACGTCATAAAAAAACAAAAAAAAAAACGATTTCCAAAGTTTTTTCTTTACACTGCTGAATTAACATTAATTAAAGTAAAAAGAAAACAAACACCACTTGCCATATGTTTTATTTACACAAACACGTTTAACAAAAACGCATCGTCAGCCGCGAGCCGGCCGACTACTTTTCAAGTGTCTAGTATACGTCACAAGTGGGTTCCAGTTACTTCAAGTGCGTGTTTATGCATAGTTAATGTTCTTTCCCGTTCAATTCGTACAAGTAAGAGCAAGAAAGGTACAGCATTACGTCATAAAGCGATAAGATAAAGCGACGGTTCGCAGAGGACTCCTGGAGTCCGCGCCACAGATGACCGTTTTTTGACAGAGAGCTCCTGGAGTCCGTTCAACAGACGAGGGGAGATAGATATCAAATGCAGGAAAAACTAATTTTGCTTTAATGGCGTGGGAGTTGCAGGTACGCTCTGGCGCAAACAACGACGCCCGACTGCGAGTCACCATGTCCTGTGGATGCCCCGTGGAGGCGTGAAACATGTGCCTGTGTTAATTTGCATGGTAATTAACTCTTCTATGCATATGCATAAGGGCTGGAAGGTGGAACCTTAGTTTCGGAAATAAGAGAAGAACTACATCTTTTTTATGATATCTATCTTTATAAACGTAGCAGTAATGTCATTTTGACAGCGGTGTATCATTCATTCATCACATCATTTCATTCATTCGCAGATTTTTTGTGGGCGTACGGCGGACGTGTTTTATGTTGATAATTTTAGAAGTTATAATATTTACGTTATTGTATTCGATAAATTACAGTTTTTAAACCAGCATTTGCCAGTAATTTATTGGTTATATACAGATTATAGTGAGGATTTGTGTAAATACAGTGTTTTTTGATAGAGAAGTCCGCCCTCATTTAAAAATTAAATCGTGTCGTGTTTGGTCTAAGTACCTCCACCAGTTACTATTTTTCGTAGTTGTGTTTTGCATGTGCGTACTCTATGGCGTCATTATCCTTGCCGCGAGTTCTCCAGCTGAAGAAGAACAGCTTGGATGCTGAACGCGAACAGTTTGAGAAGTTTCAGGTTTGTTTGTTGACCTTCTAAAACTTGCAATTTGTGACCTTGCAATATTTATTATGTAGGCAGTTTTAATTTGCAGCAACATTCTTGTGCATTATTTACATATACTTAACATGAAATGGTTTGTTATATGAGATTTATGCAAAATAATTTAAAATAAGCCCGAAGGCTGGATAGCAGTCATGACGAGTAGAAAATCTGCACAGCCCCTAGGACAACGCACTGACCAACTATGTTGCCACAGTTCCCGAAGCTAACTGGATGGTGTATACTTTTGTCAGCAGTTCAGCACTACATTTTCACACCAAATATCAAAGGACACATAAACTAATACACACAATATAAAAATATATATAAGAAATAGAAAATCTTGTTTGTTTTTCACTTCTTTGATTTTATTATTGGATTCGTCACACACATGGTTATTAAACAAAAAAAAAATGGCTAAAAATTTATGTTACATTTAAAGTTGTATTATACAGCCAGCAGCCCTACAGTGTTCTTAATTTTATAGTATCAGAAAGTACAATTAATTAAAAAGCAAAACTTTTTTATATAATAATACACTGGAAAAGGATCTTTGACAAAGTTTTTGCTTAGTTTGCTTGAAAACAAAGCTAATCGCAGGAATCTGTGGACTTGGTGTTACATAGATAGACCATTTAACGAAGAATGCTTTAGGAAAATTTTGATCTGGGCATACCAAGAAAATCCTGTATGATGCGGGTGAACCTACTGGTAGAAGCTAGTAACCAATAGCCCAGAGGTGCGAGTATTTATACACACTTTAACTGCAATCCCTTGCAAGGCTTTTTTACTCATACAAAATGAAATAAAATTACAGAAAAAAAGCCATTGTTTTTTTCCATAGGATTTAAAACTCATTTCAATAGAGCTGGCGTGGCACTGAAGTCTTGTATCATATACTGCCTACCCTGCCTCTGAACAGAACAAATGTGATCATTTCCTAACAATTTCACATTGATGAGCAAAACTTGGATGTTATCTGTGCCCCCCTCTGTTTTTGTGCACTACCCAGGGTACCATAAGTACCACCCTAGTTTCAGCACTAAGTATAGGCAAAAATTAATTTTCAAATATTCTTCCTTCCAGGTGTTCTAAATCTATCGAAGCCTAGTAGTTCATAAATTGAGCCTCTATTACCACAGACAAGGCATACCAAATTGGAGGGAAATTGTCAGTTGCGCCACATAGTTGCGGATACGCGGCGACACACTCGCCGAGTGTCGCTTACGTCATTCCCACCTGTATACAAACACTGACATAACTTTACACTGGTACTAAAACTACAAAACTAATGTATCAGCCTAGCCATCTCTTTGTCTATGCTGTATTGTTACCAAGTCTAATCACTGGCATTCTTTATGTTACATCAATGTATCCCGCTGTAACAAGCTGCTTTGCCTATGTTCTATTTGCATATCAAGATCGTTACTTAGGTGGATAGACAAAAGTAGGACTTTTGTATTAACAATAGGAGAATATTCTAGGTCTCCAACTTAAAGACAAGCAGGTAATACCCATCATTTCCAGGACTTGGGGTTAAGCAGAAATAATTTTAAATTAATTCTTGTGGTGCTTGTATGAGTTGTCGATACGAAACCGTTTTTGGCATAACCTAAGGCTGAAAATGACCAGAAAAGGATTAAGATATGAAGACTGTGAATTTGTCAAAACACAGGTCAAACGCAGACAATGGCAATCTCGCTATTTTATACGATGCCGTGTCAATAGCTCGCGATGGTGATAACAAAGTGGCCGATAGCTCGCCATTGCACAGTTTTTTTGTTATCAAACAGATAATGGATGTTGTGAGGACTCGCTTTCGATAACTTATCTACTGCGTTACTTAGTTGGTCGACAACACTCAATTCAGTTACAAATAGATTCCGACGATTATACCTGTGTTATCAGAAATTTCGCCATTTTTTTGTTTCTTGGAAAGCAGAGATTTTGTGTATTTCATCATTCGTGTTATTCCGGTAAGTTTTGCTAACACCATATTGCCGAAGATCTAAGGAGGGCACAACAAATGTCGTAGGGTGAACGACCCGTATTTTGGAGATAAATATAGTTCTTTGTTTCGAGTTCCGGGCTCTGGTTAAGAAGATCTGAATACAGTTTTGTAATGTATATCTTAACCGCAGTTGCAATAAGGCTACCGTTTCTCTAGTGAAAACTATATCGACTCTTACCGGTTTACCACAAAATGCGGTTTCAAGGTGGTGTTAGTCGTAATTGTTTTAGTATTTGTTTTAATGCCTACACGCAAGTCGGCACTGTTGGCAGAGTAGGTAAATAAATATGTTGTTGCCAAGGACGAACGGCGAATCCTAGGATTCATTATGTCGCGTTAGTAGAAATGCCCCCTAATCTCTCATTCTCAACACAGTCCATTTTAAGGGCTATAATGCTATGTGAGTGATCCATCGTCAGCTTTATTTATTAGCTGCCGGTTCGAGTTGTGAGTTGTCCAGTAAACGATCATGATTGCCCGCTTCCGCTCGTGCAATGCTCCTCAACGTTATTTGTCCTGCATTTGAAAATAATGTTTTGTCACTTGTTCGAGAGAGCTTCGAGGATTTTATATCAACACCCAGATAGAGAAACCAGAGTGTCAAAAGGTAATAATAGATTAGACATTTTGAAGGTCTGAGAGAATCTAGGATCCAACTAAAATATGACAAATATCGAACATAGTTTTTATTGTGTCTTCGAAGCGCACTTTGCTCTAACGTGACGTAAATCTAGCACGTATAGTGATATTATTGAATTTATGTATAAAATGACTCATGTTGTCTAGTTTGTTTGTGTGAAAAACAAAAGGGAAAATGTTTGCAATAATATGGGTTTTTAAAAGGACCATACCAACCACCATTAACCATTTAGTTAGGGAACAAAATAACATATGACTTAGATTAACCTGCGAATATCCCTCTTATGGATTTGGAATATAAACCCAACATAATAATATAATAAAATACATACGTAAAAGAATGAAATCTTTGAAACTCAAGTGATATAAGAACATCTGCATCAGTAAACGACGTAGGCGCGAAAAAACTGTTATAAAGGTCAAGATTTCGATACAGCGGCAACGAAGTCAACCTTGCAGTTTGCCTTATAAGAAATAAGAACTGTTGTTCCCCTAGCTGTGAATGATAAATGATTGGCAGGTTATAATAGTAAAGCAAGAATTTGTGGTTTTTTAAATGGTTGCATTTACTTATAAACAAGGTTTAGCATAGTTATTGTTACTTAGTGTGCATATACAACCTTCATACCTGCACATAATAACTGGTTCTAGTACTTGACACGTTAAACGTTGAATTATCCTCAATACGCAAAATATCAAAGAAGTGACCACCTCTGGCCTTATTCGGTATCCCCTATCTCGTTCCGCTGCCCTTCCTTGAACTACAAAGTTTATTCTAATACTACTATCAGTAGTTTGTTTTACTATGACTATAGTTCGGCCATTCAGAGAATGCGTTCCTGACACGTCGCGATTGAACTGACGACGTAATAACATTCATTGATTATTGATATAATAATGTTGTTTTAATGCTCCTCAATTGTTAAAACGGTAAACAACCAGCAAAAATATTTTTATCGTAACTGCAACGCCATTGCAAAGTTACGTCGTCAGTTCAATCGCGACGTGTCAGGAACGCATTCTCTGAATGGCCGAACTATAACTGGTCGAAGGAGGTCTCCAGTTGGTTCATATTGTTTGTAGTTGCAAGCTGTGGGCTGTGACTAAGCAAGTATGAATGTGCAGGGTTTGAGCCAATGCCGCGAGCTCACAACCGGTTCTGTGACGGAAGAAATATTACCACAGTGACCTAGTGTCGCGATGTTTCATATTTTGCAACCAGACACATACTGTTGTGTAGTATTATGATTCTCTTAATTACTTTCTCAAATGACGATGAATGAATGGATACGCTGTCGAATGTTGTTAATGATACAATCTTGTTAGCATAATCTCATTTAGTAATTGACAGTTCATTAGCTTTATTCATTTAATTAATTATGTTGTAGTTTTCCCCTACAAGATCCTCTATCTCGCTAGACTAGACCCGTTAAGTTACCGCAGAAGTCAAACAAGTTGTTCTGACATTTTCTAATACCTCATTAAACACGTTCGCAGCTTTCTTCCAACCAATGCTAGTCTCGATGCATTTCGCCATTTCCCGTAATGCACCATCTACAATTAAACAGCTTTCTATAAAGTTTTCTAATAGTTCATCCGCCAGGTTTCTCGTATTTATAACTTCATTTTTATTTTATCTCACCATGATATGTGGAGCATGGTGTCTATTTAGATCGTAATCTCATTCCCACTAATGCTATAGAAACGTACCTTTATAAAAGGTAGATTGACGATGGAGGGCGTTCGTGATACAAGCTTTGAAGCTAATTGCAGCTGTGTTTGTTTTGTATGCTTATTAGCACGTGAGTTATTGCTTATTGAACATTTTGCAACCAAGTCCTAGATTATTCAGGGACACCGGACGCCTCCATTCTCATGTAACCTAGGTTTTAGTTAGCACTTTGTTTTTGAAATGACTTGTTGTAATATCCTATTTCATATTATAAAAAGAATCATTCATGCATAAACAGTGCTGAAAGTCGATTTCTAAAACCCTTTTGTTTTTCCAAAATATTTGTGCTATTGACCAACCTTTTTGTGTACCACAAAAAACTCGAATAGCTCTTGAATTCCCATATCATTTGAAAGCGTCCAATTAGCGTAGTTCAATATTGGCACAGAGTATAAATGTTTGGTATAAAGTGGCGCGTCAGATGGGAAGTGGCCCGGTCGGCAGTCGGGGTGCCGGAGGGCAATCACCGCAGCATCCTCTTCCGCCCAGCCTCCACACGTTAAACATCATTATGAGCATAGTAAACGCGATTTACTACGGTAATGATATGTTTATCTGTTGGAGTGCTACTATAACGCTGGTGTGTATGTGTTTCATATTTATTAGTCTTTGAGAGAATGAGGTGCTTTGGTCTATTTTCAGTATCGGGATATTCTTATACATATTTGTGTCAATAGCATAATATGTTTGGCTCTGCTAGACGATAAGCGTCATGTTGGAGAACGTATTTTTATATTGCTCATTTCCCTAAGTTCGTAAGTTACTTTATAAAGTGTGTCTTTTAGTGAAGTCTGCACGAAAATAAAGCTAAAAAATACTTTTAATTTACATTTTTAATCATCACCCGAAATTAGATATCGGTTACGGAACCTAAAACAAAAACAAGAACCACCATTTCTCAAGTTTCCTCAGAATTTTTTTATTCTGGAAATTAGTTTTGAATAGTAATATGATAGATTCGCTTCGTCTGTCGATTGGTCACGCATTGCGTGCGATTGTTATCGGCCAGACTTCGGTGCACATTCGATTCTCTCGCTTTACTAACGGGTCGGCGATACTCCGATGGTTCTATGTAACTGGTAACATGTAATACTTGTAATAGAGGTGCAACAATCGGGGCGGAACACTATAAGTGTGCGTAGACCTGGAAGTCACCGTTGTTTTCCTGTTGACTGACCGTGTCGCCTAATGAGCGATTTATGGGTCTAAGCGAGCTTCACAGCTATTGAAGTCCTGTGAGAATTGAATTGGTCACCCTAAATTAGCTTTAATTAAAAAAAGTTAATATTAAATTCTGAAGATAAACTTATTTTTATATACAGCTTAAAACAATAACAATGATTATAAAATGACATCAAAACTCCTCCTCATCGCTGCCCACTGAGAGTGTACCGAAGAGGCTGACAGCATGCCACGTTGGCAATGCTTAATTTTTTTCCATAATATAAACCTTCTTTGGGTCACTTGAAGTGTCAGCAAGTCGCTTTGCCAGATCTTAATAAAGCAGATGAGCACTTGTACCTACTATAGTTGCGCCGTTTGTGGTTCTCAAATTACTGCTTAATTCTGCTGAATATAGCAAAAAACTCATTCATTTCTCAGCTGCATGTCTCTTTGACATTAAAGAAAATGCAAGCGAAGGCAAAGAAAATTAAATCGTTTTAACGGTTCATGCAACTCTTTAAACCAACTTTCCCCTTAGAAAGTATATTAATTGATAATTATGTCTTTCTTTTTATTTACTTTTATCGTAAATCACGGAAACTGCAAGTTACCTGTGGTCACACGTCACAGTCTGTTAGTTGCTAATTCTTCGTATTATATACCTTGTAGATGTGAATGACACTAATTAGATTGATTATCCGTCGCCAAGGCTTCATCGTGTTAATTTATTAAATTAGTATAGCATTGTGTCGACCCTTGAAATTAGGATCGTGCGAATTTTATAACTGCACGACGGACTTACAGCCTATTTATTATCCCACTGCTGGGCACAGGCCTCCTCTCACACGGAGAAGAATAGAGAATTAACGACGATACGACGGACTTGAACATTTAAGTTGAATTCAAAGAAATAAGGTTTTTGGCACAATAATTGGCTCCTACTATTAATTTCCTCAATACCCTAATCAAACCTCGTAGTTGCATTGTTTCATATTGAACTATGTATTGTGTGACGATGGGAAATTTTATTTAGCATGTCAAGTATCTTTACTTTGTCCGTACAATAGCTCGGTTGTGAAATCGTCACCATTGTGAGGTTATGAATGGCGTGGCGTGGGTGATTCTTGGTCCTGTATCTAAGTAAGTGCCGTGGTGAATGAATTACGTGGGTTAAGGATGTATAAAAACGCTAAACTAGTGGACATTGTAATCCACCAAGAAGTATGTATGTACATGTAGATTATGTGACTCAGAGATATGAGTTAACAAAACTTGAAAGAAATAGGTAACACGTGAACAACGACGTATTCATGACGTATTTGTCCTAATAGAGTTAAAACAGATGGTGCAAAAGTAAGTGATTTAGGCTATGGCTCGATGCTTACGTCAAACGTATCAGTGTGTTCGAACAGAACGGAGATTGTATCTCGTAAAGTGCAGTTTCCTGATTTAGACATGCGCCAACGCACGCTCTCCGTCCGCAGCGTGGGACACGATGGGTTATTATTGTAACTGTTCATGTTTTGTTTATGGCCGACCATAATTTTGAGGATTTATGAGTAAAACTGAAAGGCTAGTCGTTGACGTCAAAGGCGATTCGCGCTGAAGGTTTAGGTCAGGGAAGTGGGAAATATAGCCTACTAGGAATCTGTCGAAAGCGTCTTATAAGCACCAATAACTGAGTCCATTTTGATACCACATAACTGAGCCTACAATAGACAATACCTGTACGTAACGTGTAACAAGGTTACAAAAAAATATTAATCAAAAAGTTCTAATTTCTGCGTTATCCGGTTTTAATGAAAAATTTAATCATAACATTCACGCTGAAACGTGAAATATTTTTAATAGTTCAGGTATATGACCTAATTAAGTGAGACATTTCATATAGACACGCGATATTGTTACTTAACATAATTTATTCGTTATGCAAGCTATGTATGTATGAGGCCATTTACTGGCATGGGAATGTAAGTAGTTGTTTGTATACCCATAATTTTCTTTTAATTATATCGGTGCATTAATTTAAATATTATTACGATAAAATGATTTCCATGTCGGCAGTTGAAAGAAAAACATAATTTGCTTAATGCTTAATAACTTTTTAAATTAAAAAGTCTTATAATTTTCTAATTGCTGTTAAAGGGTTGTTTCACTATCGTAAATACTTCGTCATAACAAGCTTCAAGGCACATTGTGAGTTGAATAAATACGACGGCAAGTAGGAGCTAGACATATTTGGGTTAATATTGTTAGCAAGACCACTGAGACGTTCAATATTCCTGTCTAAAATCATCACTGCCTGTTCGAATTCAGACGTTTCCAACCAGCTGCCCACTAACAAATTCGATTTGACGGCAAACGGCGCCTAATCTCCTAAAACAGAATACGAAAGTGGGACAACAGAAGCCCTACCTGGCTTCTCTCGCAAAGTGACATGTACTTATTGATTTTCTGTCGCTATTTTGGTACAATAGGGTTGTTTCCAATTTTCGGAAATCTATTTAGATAGCTTCTAAATAATTTTAAGATCACTCTCTCTTTCATTTTTCGTCTCAAATCTTTGTATTTTTTATGTATTACATTTTTTTCTATTTTTCTTAAAATATTGCCCAGAAAACGCTAGATCACGTGACTGTGACGTCAACGTTCTCTGTTCATTCCTTTACATTAAAGTACATCTGACGAGAAAAAACTAACATACTAACTAATTGATTTCTTAATTTTAATAATGTATTTTTACAAAATAGCCACAAAAAGTATAATATTTTTACATGTACATTATTTTTATACATTTAGCACAAAAATAAGATAACTCAAATGTTTTGAGTTGTTTACGCGGTAAACTGAAACGGTGCAAAGAAACGTAAAGTTTATGTTTATTTATATTGAGGTTATGTTTGTGTCAGCATTCGAAAAAAATTGATGTGTTCAAAAAACTTAAATTAAATGAATACCTACAAGGTTTGTGTTGTGCGAGACTGGAAATACGACCAAATAGAATGTTCATCCACGTTCCGCTGAATAAAAATCTTGGTTATTGGCAAAGAATTGAGTGACCATAAAAGAGTCTACTCTTGGCAGATTGGAACTATCAGCTTTCATAAATCCTTTCTCCATAATTCTTCATCAGTTGTATCACTTAAATGCAACTATAATAACACAGAACTTCACAGAAGCAAATAAACAAAACATTAATTCTGAGGTTATTTCGGGTTATATATCTGTCACTGTCAAATACTCATTGTCAAATATAGAAAGGATGACGTCATCGGTCTCTTCTCGTCGTTTTTAATGGCGTGACGTCATAGGCTCTAAGTTTAAATTTCATAAATTAATAAAAAAATATATGGTCAGTTATAAATTATATAATATAGCTTATCGTGTTTCTAGTTTTGTGAACTTTCGGTGCATTTATTTATTTTTAACTAAATGAATACTAGGAAACAACCCTATTATGTGTACAGTTAATGTATTTAGCGTAATTGAACTTATGACGCGAGGAAAAGCTGCTTTGAGAGTTGATAGCATCCAAATTGGATTTTCCGTCGGAAAATGAATCCTCTCGACAATTTCGATTTTTAAGGTGCCCGCCGTGTTTTGACGAAACCTGAATATTAATAATTGAGATGACATAAAAACGAGACACTACAGACATGTTTTTACCATCTGTTGCCCAAAGCCGAAGCCCTCTGTATACATGATGCGGTTACTTAATATTCAAGTATTTGGTACACATTTTTCGGTAAATTTATTTACTTTCGGAGCCGTTCGTCGCACCGGTTTCTTACATTCATTATGTTCTCGCCACGCACCAATTCTTATATATTTTTTGTTTGTTACAGGTAAGGTGTTCCGTTCCACTGGACTGGTGATTTTTTGCAATATATTCTCAGTTCACACCTGCATGATTTCTTGGTGCAAGAATTTCAGGCCATCAATAACTGCCATTCTGTAATTAATTTTCAATTTCTTAACTCTTTAATATTCAGAGTTGGCATGTAAAATACTTTCATTTCAATATTAATTGTTTTTGTACAAATACTTACAAATATTTTGGAAACTGATCTAAGCGTGAGAGATCCACAACATGATGGTTCTCTATTTGTGTTAGTTTTGCATGATTGTCGGATTCATCTGATCACAGCATTTGCCCAAACTCTCATACATTTAATTAGAACTGCTGCTCTGCGTACCGTGCCCACACTGCAGTTAGGGCCGTCTTGTAGGTAACCTTAGTGTAACCTTAGCATTGCCTACAAAAGAAGCCCAAGTTACATTCCTACTCAGCGAGGGTGAGGGGCAAAAAAGTATGTATATTGCCCTTCGGCCATGGCTATAAGACGGCCCTGACTGCAGCCGGTGTTCCTCTTAGTCAGCCAATGATATCTGGGCTGTCAGATGTCGCGTTCACTAACAATACTAATAGAGTGTGGCGCGTTCATTTCAGCGCCAAAGCTCGGCACTTAACTAATGCATGCAGCTGATTCAGACACGGTCCACTAACACGCTATGGCCAACCCCAACGACAAGCGCTTCTATCAGCTGGTGAGTGTACAAACACATTTTTTTAACACAGGCAGGTACCACATTTCATGAAGTTAATCCCTTTGGGGCTCATTAAAATAATGCTCTAGCAGAAACCTTATTAAGTGTTGATAACTTTTAGGTAACTGGTGGTTTAAAAATGTAAATAGATAGGTTTTCTTGACTTCTAAAAACAAATCCCATAAATGGATTTTTACAAAACGGTTTTTGTATCCCCATAACAATGCACCTGATATTACGCATCATCGATTATATTTCCATAATTGTTCCGTTTCGTTCCACAAAAACGGTACGTGCAATGAAACTAATTTGATTCCCCTACAAAGGACTCCTAAGTAAGGGGAAGGTATTTTCAAAGTTCTTACGGCAGCCGGTGTCGAGTCACGACTCGGTTTGCAAAACGACAAAAACTCCGCCTGACCGAACTCATGGCACGGCGGGCGAGGCAATAAATCTAGAACTATCTTCTCGCTTCGTGCTCCTCGATTCAGCTGAAAAGCGTTTATTGAAATGTGGAGTAGACACTATTTTATGTAACATTTGATTTCCTGTCAGGTATCTAATAAAAAATCGGATAAACAATAAAGTAAAACGAAGATGCGCTACATTTTAGGGAATGCTGCAATTTTTACATGTTTCGTACTTTTCCTGCTATTTTACGTCTTTATACGTTTTTAGTTAGGTACAGGATAAACGTTATGTTTATTCTTTATTTCCTGTCGCCTGCTGGTATACCGATATGATATGATTACCTACATTCCGTATCTATTGATGCGAACTACTAGCAGCCAATACTATATTTTCCTTATGTGTAATTTTTGTGAGATAACAAGATGAACTTTAATTCTTTAGTGATAAATACAGGAAATCATCCCCATTTGGAAACAAAATCCCTATCTATCCCTGTTAGTTGACAAAAAAGGCTTCTACATAATATTTGCGGTTTGTGGAAAATCACGTTCCTTGTATGCTGCATGGATACAACCATGTGTACAGTGTATTTTTATTAAAACGCAAGCCTCTACAGCTCAAATATGTAAAAAAAAATAAAGGTACTTTTTGTTAATTAAGCAAACTTATACCTAATCTAGCCCATCACATGGATCTTATGTTGTCAGGTAATTTGACCCAACTAAGCATTGTAGTCTTTGTAGCTATTCCGGCTACGTAAGTAACACAATCTTGATTACGAATAATTACAATAGACAAACCCAAATAAAGATCAATGGCGTTCATCAAACACGGTAGTAATTTATTCCTATTCATAAGACCATTTTCTAAAGAATAATATTCATTATTGACACCCAACAGATGTCTAAATAGTGTTAATTCATCCGCCACGTGTGGTGATGATTTCATTTACACATTATCATTATGAGTTACAGCCGCAATCATTATTTCTATGTTCAGATATCAATTAATGGTTAGATTATTTATGCTGTGAATCAGCTCTGATGTTGTTAGAACAGTGCAAAAAGGCAATTTTATTCAATTTACGCCGTGACGGGAAACAGATTGGGTTTTTTTCATTAGTTTAGTTACTGTTTCAATTGTGGAAAAACGTAACTTCTAGAGTAACAACATCACAAAGGCATTCTCCGGTTTCGGGAAAAACGGTTGTTTCGTGTGTAATACATAATACTATTTCTGGAGTCGAATCCGCGTTGAGCTCGGTTTGACATTTGTTTCACCGGTCAGTGTTCCCTTCGTCCTGGGGTGACTCATCTACTCACTACAGAAAAGGCACGCAAGTGTAAGTCTCGACTGGACCTTTTAGGAAGTCATTATCTTTTTCGGATGCTGTATTAGGTAAAGACCCTCTTGTAATGTGTAGGTCAGGGTTATAAATAATGATGTTAGATATGTAGTCTGCCATTCCGGCAACAAACACGGCTATTCATTCATCACCGCGAATGCTGTGAAACATTGAAGTTTACCAAAGAATTTTGTGGCTTGAATATCAAGCGATATTATAAGAAGTAATTCTGTTAAAGGTTCTTCATCGGAACTTTTCCAAGACCTACGTGGCGTTTAGCGGTTGTTGCTGCTCAATTTATTTCCTTGAAGATAACGTACTTTTTACGGTTTCCTCAAAGTATTTACCGTCTAAAAATATCGATCAGTGAACGCAAACTCAACATGTGTTCAGTAGCACTTGCACCCCGCCTCTTGTTTACACACAAACATATGAATCGCTTATCCACTTACAGCTACAGCATGTTTGTTTATCTTACTTTCTATAAATGTCGCTGTCTTACTTGGATTCACAGAACTAGAAGATTCCAGAACACTCCAGAAGGATTTATTTAGGGAGCGGTGGCAAAAACAAGTGAGCGTGTTGGAACCCTCCAAGTTGTTCATTTGTTTTTTTTTTTGTTTTCAAGATGAACTCGAGTGAATTCGATAGACTGAAGTATGTAGTCGTTTTGTGGACTATAGCTGGCACAGTTGCAATGCAGACTGTGGGTAGACATGAACAGAATTATAGGTTAACAGGCGTAACGACCCAGACAGACCGAATTAGATTCTAATATCGAAGAGTAGTCGGACTAACACTTCATGTTTGCAGTCTAAAATAAGCTTGCAGTTGAGACAAAATAAGAAGCAAATCCTTTCTGAATTGAATGAATATTGTGATCAAGGTGGAAAACAACACAAAATAAAATTCATTGTCCTTGATTGGTATCCTTTGAGAACAAGCGTCATTACTATGCATATGCAGTACTGAGCGCAAAGACGCTATAAATAAATATAAGGATATGTCATACTTGTAGTTATATTACTTATCCAGTTAGGTATAAGGAAATTAGCATGGACAAGTAAATGCGTGAGTTGTATCTTTTTACAATAAACATGACTGTTCCGACAGTCAGTAAATGTACCTTTGTATAGTTATTCATATACATATTATATTGTAAATAATTCTTATCGAAGTATTGATTGTAAGGCGATAAAGCCTATGATTCATACGAGATTAAAATTCGTAAAAGGTTATCTGGTCGTGTTATGACTCAAAGTTAACGAAATATGATTTGCAATTTAGCTAACTAAAAATGAAGTCATTATGTACCTAGGTTTGGTTAATTAAACAAATCGGTGTGTAAAGATAAAAAAAGAGGTTTTAATCAACGCTTTTCATTCCAAAAGTACCTATAACTTCAGCAAGTTGTAGGAATGACATCATTTCAAACTTAGTTTAGCGCCATGAAGTACTAACTTTAATAGATCTTTAGAGTAAAATGGTGCAACTCGTTCTTATTAATCATATTATTCCACGTTTTTTAGCACGGTTTGTTTTTGTTCAGCTAATGCTTCGTCTGGATTTTCCAAGTTATTTACTGACGTTAGAATCGTATGCTTACTCCTTCTGCTGTAAGCATAAATCCATACTTATGCATGTAGTAAAGAAGTAACATTTTTTTGTTTATGTGTGTTATTATTTTATCCGGGTACGAGCAGTAGTTTCCAAGTGACGCGAATAAAACGGCGGGAAAACACCTAGTCTTAGATATTAATACTATAAAGAGGAAGCATTTCTTGTTTGTTTGTTTTAAATGACAGAGTAAAATACAATACAAATATCGATTAAATTAGGTGAACAATAAACATGTTTACGACAATAACGATTCAATTCAACATTTACATGCAAATAATTTGTCTACAATTGTGTAGCGTGTCTTTGTTAGAGTCAAAGTAATCAGCGACGCGTGGTATCGGAACACTTTTTGTGCCATTAGCTCCACAATTCATTAATTACTAATTGTCATGTGCATTGCGTATTGTGGGAATGCTGTATTTCTGCTGAATAAATCCCGGTAGAATTATATGCAATGATATATGCGGTCCCGATGACGCAAGTATCAATCGTCATATCATACGAAATCACTTTGTTTGTCGAGAATGTTTTAGCAATTCCATTTGTAATAACATTCCACAAAATTCGGAAGTTTAGAAGAAAATAGCGTTCCTAGCTTGTTTGTTGACGTTCTTACGAAACTATGTCAATTCCAGCTAGTGATTTGCTTCTGTTTTCAAACGTCCACGTTCATTTGTTATCACTTCAATCAAAGCGAGTGCAGTGTAGAAGCATAAATCGCCTATATGCCTTATTTAGGTTAACTCTAAACACGTAACAAAAGCAGGTTAATGGGCCTACAGAACAATACGGTGCATTTCTCCATTAGTTTTACATGCATAATGTTGCATGTTAGGAATTTGTATTGTTTACTGTGAAACTGGTGACTTTAGGATGGGACAGCGTTTTCATATTATGGTATTATTTCCTCGTAATAATTCTAATATTTCTGTAACTGACTAATATTTCTGTAAATATACACTGTTCGGAAGGTCATGTATCTGTTTGCTCTAATATATTTGTTTGTTTTCCAGACACTAGCTATACAGAAAGCGATCAATGCCATCGAGACGCCCGTGAAAGAAAAACATGTTCGCAGTACACTCATCGGCACCTTTAAGGAGCAGAGCGCCATCACATATTGGGTAAACAATTATAATTACTATGTATGAAAAAGCATCACATACGAAGCAATTTCTATTTACACTATCAAAGCAAAGTGAACTTTATTTCGAACTAAAGACGATGGTACTTTTTTCATTCTCATAATTTAGCAACCCTAATCCACAAATTGGCCAGAGTGCTTATGGTGTAAATTATGTGCGGACTTTATCTTTGTCGGATGCAAGTCACTTGGCTCAATCTTTCTTGCGACTTAAAAGTCACGTCTCAGAATACAGTTCGAAGTTATTTAAGGTTAACAACTTAAGCCGTTAAAGTGAATAAGGAGTAGGTGTAAAGGTGTCCCCGTTTCAAGTAAATCACGCTTAGTACGACGAATTGCACATACCTCGTTAGGGCATTGACTGTTCTGCGTAATAATATTAACATACAATTCAAAAGCACCTGATAGCTAATGAATTAGGGCAATAACTTTGATTGTTCCGAAATGGTCTTATCGTCTTTTGAACCCAGCTAGACTTTAGCCACAACAAATTAGAAAAATAGAATTCTATCATAAGGTTCCCTGTTGATTTTTAACGATGGGATTACATGTAGGTAAGGCCGTATTGAGAAAGCAAGCTGATTGGAACAACATGAAGCAAACATGAATTTACCGCCATGTATGTATAAGCATTGGTAGATCGTCACCGACCAGCTTTCTTTCTGCACATGGCCTTACCAAAAATCCTATTAGCTAATAGGCTCAAATCAAAATACTAAAGAATATTCTTCTCTATCCAGATGGTGGCCATTCGTCTTCCACTGCAAGAGAACCGCATCGTGGCATGGAAGTTCTGCCACGTGACACACAAGCTGCTCCGGGAGGGGCACCCCGCCTGCCTCGATGACTCGCAGCGCCATATTGGCATGATCGAGAACTTGGGCAAGCTATGGGTAAGTTGAGTGAACTTAGCTATTATTAAAAATACTGGCGGCTTGCGACTAACTTCCGTATACAGGAGTTCGCATGTTCCCGTGCCCTTTGTGTCCTTCTTCCACTGATACCGAGAGCCGATTCGTGCGATCTTTAAAGCTGTCATTGAGTTTGGTTCCCACTAAAATACTACAGTAAATGTCCGTAAACAATTATGAAAGTAGTTACACAAATCTTAACTTTACCTTACACGACAACTAAAACGCATTAGATAAATAAAATCCTGAAGATGGCATAAGATTTAAACGAAATTGTTCAAAAAAAACCCGCGGGAAAATTCGAGTGATTAATAAGCTCCCAGATATTTCCTCTACGAATCATTGAAACAGCTGACAACAGTTTCTTGGAATAATGAATGGACACAGAACTGTCACATATTTGGTAATACGTTGTCATTGTTTCCGATACTCTTCTCGGTAAACGTAACTGGAGCCATTTCACCTTGATATTGACAGTTTATCATTCATGCTTTGAATGAGTACCTACTTGATACCAGCATAGTAAGGTTTGTTGACTCGGAATAGGGTTTCTGGATTCTGGAATAAGTTGACCTATCTATGATCAGAACTCTAGAGGTCTAGTGACCCGTATTCCTTTTATGGGCTCTATTGTTCGAAAGAGTTGCTGAGGCCCTGGAACATTAAGGCCTCCGGATTAAAAAAGAACTTTGGATGTTAGTCAGTAAAAGTATGACACTTCTTCCGTTCCACCAACAGCGTAAGAAGTCGTTTGACAGCTGGTAACAAACCGACGGGCAACACAGTCTTAGTAATACCTAGGGTCCCTTCTTATCCTTTGGTTAAAGAAGCTGTAAGGTAATGTCTTCCCTATTCCTAACATCAAATAAATCGTCACCAGGTCCACTTACGCGAAGGTTACGGCAAGTTGGTGCACTTGTACTGCAACCTGCTGGTCTGCAAGCTGAAATTCCACTCGCGCAACCCACGCTTCCCTGGTAACATGCAGCTCACCGCTGAAGAGTTGGACGCGATCGCCGAGAATGATGTCAATAATTAGTGAGTTATCGAAAATGGAGAAAATCATTGATTGTACTTTACTTTTGAATTCATTTCATTTGGATAAAAAGACCAAAAATAAATTTAGAATAAAATATTGTCCCATTACGCAAAAATATTGAAAATTGACCTAATGATGTTCAATTGTTTTTTCATAAATACCTTTACTTACAGCTACTTACATATATTTTCCTTTACAGTTTCCAACTATGCGTGGAATTGTTTGACTACATGGATGAAATCCTCAACTTGCAAGCGTCAGGTTGGTATTCACGCTGCCAAGATTTCATTTATTAGGGACACCTATTCTATTTCTTTTCTTTTTCAACCGACTTCCCTAAAACCTCCTCTGGACCCGACTCCGACTCCAACTGGAAGCCGACCAATATAGTTGGGAAAAGGCTCGGGAGATGATGGAGATGATTCCCTAAAAGGAGGAGGTTTTCAATTCGGATATTTTTTCGTATATCAATGGTTGAACTTTCTTACGTTCAATAATGCTATATAAGAGAACTTCTCAAGTAAATTCTTGCCATTTCCCCAGTATTCGACAGCCTGGGCAACGCCCGCGCGAACTCGATGACGGCGAGCGGTCAGTGCCGGCTGGCCGCACTCATCCCGTGTGCACAGGACGCGTCGCAGATCTACGACTGCAACGTGCGACTGCTGTTCCGGTTGCATGCCTCTCTGCCGGCTGACACGTTGGCTGGACATCGTGAGAGGTAAAGTTTAGGGATTTTTTTTACTTTCAGGAATTAAAAGCAGGATATTTATTTTCCTCCTATCGTTAGCACAGAAGTAAAAAATGTAAAAGAAATAATTAAAAAGTTCAATCGCTCTTTTAAATAGAATCAAACAATATTATGCACTTAATATTACCTCCACCTTTATAATCAATTATCAAATTGATAGCCTTTTTGACTCCAACCATATTCAACATATACAATTTTCGTATATTATATACATATGTTTTATTTTAATACATTTCAGATTCAGACAGCAATTCAAAAAGTTAAGCTCATTCTACAAGCACGCCAGCAGTCTGCAATACTACAGAAACCTCCTCACATTGCCAGTTCTGCCTTCTAACCCACCAAACTTCTTGCAACAGGTAACATTCACTCACTGCTCCTTGTTGATTTACAGTAAAATAAGAAATAGTAACATGGAAAGGATTATATAGAAGCAGTGGTTTTGCGTTTGAAACGTAGGTCCAGTATATAGCTTCGAAAAGTTACGACAAATTCGTTTTTGTTTATTTAAAAAATAGGACACATTTATATATGTTTAAATAAAGAATAAAAAGTGTAATAATAATAATTTCTACATGCTTTAAAATTATTATTTATACATCTATATAAATAAAAATGAATTGTGGTTCGTTAGTCTGATTAAAACTCGAGAACGGCTGGGCCGATTGAGCTGATTTTGGTTTTAAAGTGTTTGTAGAGGTCCAGGGAAGGTTTGAACGATACGAAGTTCGCGGGATCAGCTAGTATGTAATATAATAATATTTTTTTATGTTTCGACAGTCTGACTTCGGCACATACGTGACTCCGGTGGTGTCGATCCCGGAGCCGCCGCCCGACGAAGTGGATTCCGTCGCTTCACTCATTGACACCTCCGATACTATGAGCCAGGTAACCATACTCACAGCAAAATGATTAATTACATCAAAAAAACTTATTGACTTAAATTTTAATAGGATTTTGTTCCTACAGAAAATTGTTTCGATGCTTTATTTTATGCTTTCAAATAAAGTCCTGTTCCATTTTTAAGTTTGTTTGTCTGTAAACTAAATCCAAACGTTTGTTTCAGTGCATAAATGTTGTTTATCCTAATTATTTTACTGTTGTGGTACCCTGGATAATTCCAGGATACATAGGTTATATTTTATCAGGGTAAGGCAAGTAGTTCCCCTGACAGCAGGTCCGACTCGACGATTACTAATAATATAGCGAATCCTTTTTATGATAACGTTTCATTCTGTGTAGGTGACTGTGGATAATCTAGAGGATTTCGACAACCGTCCCACATCGTCGCCTCAGCCAGACCCTATCGTGGAACGAGACCGACTCATTGATCACCTGCAGAACGAACTCAAACGGATGAGGTAATTTGTCATTTATAAATATGCTTTATAATTTCTAACCTCTTTAATAGGCAATCTCAAATCTTGCTAACGTTGGTCCTGAAAGTCCTTTTGGTTGCTAAACTTATCTAACCGAAGCATAAAAAAAAATTTAAACGATTGAGACGAAATGCTTTACATTACGGGTTGCACAATAGAATTTTCAATTATTTACTTTCACGAGTAAGAATGGTCAATCAAGATGTACTTTACATTCCATTATTGATACTCTTAGAATCGAACTGTGTTTTCTGAACTCCCCAATCATTAAATCAGTTAAACCAGATTTCCATAAATTGGGGCGATATCATTATTAAAGCTATTTTCAATTTGCTTCCAGATCAGAGGTGTCTCAGCTTGTACAAGAGAGGAACACTATGATAGGATCTATGAAAGAACATTGTTCACGAATTGAAACGCAACTACATAATGCAAAGGTAACATATAATAAACAAATTGAAAATAATTTGTTACCTCAGAATGTTAGTTATGCGTTTCCTAAAATAATTTTTATTTACAGGTAGAATTAGAAGAGGAAAAACATAAGGCTGAAATACTTTCTGCACAGACACCAGAAATTAAACGTAAGTGGCTTTTTAAATTACTCTGTTTGCTTTTTCGGTCGACTTACTAAATAATATCGATAAGCCCCGCAGGGCATCTGAGGCGGATGACGGGGAGTAGCGACCCCGCGGGGCTATATATCCGAGAGCTCCAGGGAGAGTATACTGTCCCCCACCTCCGGCTTGCCGGAGTGAAGCATGACGGGGGATAGGTCTCCCGCCTCTTGGCTTGCCTTCATCGGCCGGTCAGAGTGGAGTCGCTAGAGCAAGGTTAGTCCTGCTCGGAGGGTAGGTGCCTCGTGGTAAGTGGCGAGTGGGCCGGTGATGCTGGACCCACAGGGAGCGCGTGATCTGCGTTAAAAGTCCGCCGAGGTATCCTCACCCTTCTCAGCCGCTCATGTCCCTGTTGCCCTCTTGTTACTTTTCAGTGACTGATTCCCGGGGGCCCAGTAAGTGAGTTGGCGAGTCTCCACCTGCTATTTTTACGTGTGCAAACATTGTTATCGGCAGGTGCCATAGTTCCCGTAGTTTCCCCATCCCTAGTCCATTAGCATCCCATCACAATAGCCCAAGTAGTTTTCATCCATAGTTAGCAATAGTTTAGCTCAGAACCGGGGATTGTCCTTGGGTACATTTCTATAGTGTATACAGGGATAATCGTCGGTTTTGTGTCACCATTTCATTAAAGTTGTCTCAAAAGGGCTTCAGCGTGTTGGCTTCGGCCCCACGTTCGCCTCCCAAAAATCCGGGACTCTATAGTCCCGAGGTCTGGTAGAGACATACAAGATCGATAATAGTAATACGTTTTTATTAACATCAAAATATATATGTTTTGTTTCATAGAAAAACTAACGGAAACCGAAGAAAAAGCCAAAGTAACAGATGAAAAGTTTCAAAAACTAAAAGGAGCTTACACGCAGCTCAGAGAAGAACACATCGCATTAATTAGACAGGTTAGTTTATATTTTTAGCCGACGGTGCAAAAAGAGGGTTATTATAAATTTGCATTCAACTATTTTTTATTTATTAATCTGAGTTGCACCTGCTATGACGAGAAAATCATAAAAATCTATATCTGTTCAGAAAGCTGAGGTGGACAAGTTATCAGCCAGCCTGAGAGCGGCCGCCGCCCAACACGAGAGCGCCAAGTTAGCCTTACAGCAACAACTTAACGATAGGATAAAGTAAGTTATTTTTTACAATTACTTTTCTATTTATCTTCATAATTATGTCCTCAGAATTTACTGTTAATTATATACAACATAAAATAAATTGTAAAATTTTACTAACAAATTAAAATATTAAATTAATGCTAACATTTTTACAATAACAAACATCGTCAAAAAAAAAATAGGAAGAAAACTTTATGCATCATAAGTAGTTTATCGTACAGCCGTCCCTTAATATAAGCATTTGTTTCGCCCCTTTCAGAGACGTAGAGTTATTACAGCAAAGTGCTTCATCGAGTGAAGAGATAGAAGCATACAAATCCGAAATACTGAGTCTCCGTTCTGACCTCGAACAATCTAGACAAAAGGAAGCAGAACTTGAAACTCTTAGGGCTTCAATGGAGGCTTTAGAAATAGAACACAACACTGCTACAAAGGAACAAGAAGAAAAACTAACAACGGTAACAAATGAACTGAAAGAAACTACAGAAAATTTGGAAAGGATTACACAAGAGAAGGAACAGAAAGAAATAGAGTTGAATAGAGTTAAAGAGGAGTTGGTAGGACTGAGAGAGAGTAGCGGGGATGAGTATAAAAAGGTAGTAGAAGAAAAAGAAGCGGCGTTGAAACAGGTGGCGGAGTTGCAACAACAGCATTTGCAGGAGAAAGAGGTCAGTATTGTATATTATGTAGTTATTCTTGTAGTTTATATAAAGGTGTAGAACTGTATATGCTTGCTAGTGAGGTAGTTGCATGATAGATTAACAGTTATGAAGTGCTAGACCGCAAACCCTAATGCTTAACTTTGTGATAGTAAAAGTAATATAGAATTACCCCCATAAATAGCTTTAGGTTTTATTAGGATTTCATAAATGTAAATAACTGACATTTACAAATACAACCCCGATGCTTTACTAATAATTAACCCTATATAAAAAGCCCTTAAATTCATATTAGTTTGATTTTGTTAGGAAATAACGATTTTAAACAACAGCATTAAAGAATTACAAACAGAGATAGATAATTTACAAAATAAGCTTACTAATACCGAAACTGAGTATAGTGCTGAATGCGAAAAATTGAAAGAAGAACTAAATGCTAAATCACAAGACTATGATGGTACTCTCGCAGAGAAAGAAAGTAAAATAAAAGACAGCTTAGATCAACTCGAGGAGTTGCGCCTTGAGTTAGAAAATACCAAAGCTAACTATGAAGGCACCATCGCCGAAAAAGTCACTGAAATAACAAGTCTTCAAGAACAAAATGATGAATTAGCTAAATACAAAGAAACCACTGAAATATTGAAAGCTGAGCTAACACTAGAAAGAGACGAGCTTAACGAACAACTAAAACAAATATTAGAAGAGAAAGAAACTATACAATCTAACCTACATGAAAAAGAGACGGAAATAGTTGATCTACTAACTCAATTGAAAGACTTAGAAAGTAGCAAGGATCAAGAAGTGTCTGCATTGAAAGAAGAAATACAAAAAACCATTGAAGACAAAAATAATGAAATTGATAATTTAAAATCTGTACTTGATGAGAAATCTGAATTTGGCGATAGGCAGAAGTCAGAATCAGAACATTTGTCTAAAAATATAATTGCCCTTGAGACTACTATAAAAGAAACAAATATTAAATTACAGGAACAAAAGGCTTCGTATGAGGACCAACTCAAAGAGTGTAATTGTGAGATTACTATTCTGAAAGATAGATTGCAAAATGTAACAGAATGCAAAGATGAAATCATCACTAATTTAAAAAGTATGGTGGCGGAAAAAGATGGTCAAGTCATATCGCTTAATGTAGAAGTTACTCAATTAACTAACGAGAATTCCAGGCTTAAAGATGAACTTACAGAAACACAGGCTGAACTAGAAATAGGAAAGAACGAACTATTTTCTTTGAGGGACGAACATGATAAAATAGTAGAAAGGAACGAAAGCAACTTAGCTATGAAGAATCAAGAGCTAAGAGAACTTCACGATCAAGTTAAGGAACTCAGTGAACAAAAGACAGTCTTAGAGCGAGCAAAAGAAAAAATATCAACCGATTTGACCTTAGAAAAAGAGGTTAGTGTTATAGTTGTCGACTGTGTGCCGTCCTTTAATCTATGTATTTGTTAATTTTAATTAATTGTTGTCTTTAATTAGGTGTTAGAGAGTAAAATACTGGAACTTACCGTTGCCTATGAAAATCTGACGAAAGACAATGACGATATGAAGTCCGAAAAAGAAGCTTTGGAAATTCAGCTGAACAATGAAATTAACAAATTGAAATTAGAATTCGAACAATTGAAAGATGAAAAAGAAATCGAGATCAAATCGTTGAATACTAAAATCGAAAGTCAGGAGACAGAATTTAATGAAGCGTTGGCTGTGAAAGATGCCTCTATCGCTGAGGCCGAGACGAACATACAGCAACTAAAAGATGACTTGGAACAATTACACAAACAGAAGGCTGATGAGAAGGAAGAAATGGCTTCTGCATTATCTGCCAAAGAACACGAGATGCAGGTTAGGATACGAGTGACGTTGAGTGAAATGTGTACTGACGCATTGCGTTGTTTTGCCGACACTCTCAGTTAACGGTGGTGGATCATTGTTTTACGTCACGTCAATATCATTATCATGAACTAGGATTACTGTCAACATTGTGTTTCAATCGGTTTTGGGATCATCTTGTGGTTACAGTCTTTTAGTTCTCTTTCTTAGTATTTTTATGATGAATAGACATAGTGCTGTTTTTGATAGTTAGCAACACGTTGTGTATAGCTCGTCCACTGTTTGATTTGGCTTTTTATCTTGCCTATTAGCATGTAACGTTATCTAAACTGCATGTTTTATTTTCTTTCCTCTACAATCTACGCAACCTGCCGCGCTGTGCATGGAATCTTTCGGACTGCGCTCTTGGACTCGCTTGGAACGTTGGAACTTGCGTACCTACTTCTTCTATGGTGGTATAGTTATTGGAAACTAGGCTAGGCCACGCGGAGAGTAAGAGATTGAATGCCGAGTGTGAATTACAGGACTTGTTGCAACACAATACTGTGCTCGAAGCCGACTTGTCGGCTGTCAAGCGACAACTCGCAGAGGCGCAGAAGGCGTTGGAAGAACGTTAGTATACATTTTATTTGTATTTTTATATGTAGAACTTGAACTAAACTTTCCTGTAAATATTTACTTTAACTTTCTTATAGTGTAGTGCACTAATTGGTAAGAAGTTCTTACGTGTCAAGATCTTTAAGGTTACTGAATCAATGCATTATTGAGCTCATTGCAGCATTATGGAGTACTAGCTTCTGCCAGCGGTTTCACCCGCATCCCGTGGGAACTACTTCCTGTACCGGGATAAAAAGTAGCCTATAGCCTTCCTCGATAAATGGGTTATCTAACACTGAAAGAAATTTTCAAATCGGACCAGTAGTTCCTGAGATTAGCGCGTTCAAACAAACAAACAAACTCTTCAGCTTTATAATATTAGTATAGATTATCAAACAACCGTAAAAACTTATAATAGATCAATTTGTATTCTTTCAAACAAATTAGGACGATCAATAGCATTGCCCGATTAGTCAAAAATTGGTCGTCGAGCACTTTTATGTCACTGTAATACCTTTTTCGAAAAATGAGATGTGTATATTAATTGGCATGAAAGGTCTGTCGTGCAAGGCCTATATTCAAACTTGTGTTATACAGAAAAGTCACGGTTAGTGACGTGTGCGGGCGAGGCGGCGCTGGAGGTGGCGAGCGGAGCGCTCACGTCCTTCGAGCACGGCAGAGACACGGTCGGGGAGGCTGCTGAACTCGCAGCTAAAGCTTTGGAAGAACTGTCCAGCCATACTGAGGTAAGGACCCTGACGTGCAGACATGCCTATAGTGATCAACATATTATAAAAAAAAACACTGGTACTCAAACATACTACTGCATCAGGTGAGACTGGAAGACGACCCCAGCATGGTTGTGAAAATGCTAGATGAGTTAACATAATTAATAAAAATAATGTTATCAATAATCTAATTGGGGCCTCGAGCAAAGAGATCATTCAGAACATTTAATATTGTTTACCAGTTGTCTGTATTTTGCAATTATAATTATTTCCTGATGTAATCCTGTTCCTTGAGATCACCATCCAATCCTACTTCCAGGTGTCAGGCAACGAGGAGTCAGTGGCGAAGTCAGCTATCATTGCGGCGCACAACACAGCCCAGCTATCAGCGTACGTTGCTGAAGTGTCTAACGTTTCCACTGACATGGCACTCGCAGACAGTAAGGAACTACTCACCTATAAATTGTGTCACAAATAAAATAGCTACATGATAGTGTTATGCCCGGTTTACACTTTGTTAAGTTAACACTGCAGGTGATTAGTGCAGGTGTTTAGTAATCAAGGTGTGAACGGAAGCGTAAAGTGATTAGTGTTAAGTGATACGTGCGATTAGTACTTATTGATTAGTGCGAGTGAATAGAATCAAGGTCTATTTTTGTTGTTAAGTGACTACCCCCTCTCAACTTTTCTACTACCCTCTCTCGCAATTTGCCTATACTAATCAGTGTGTAAATACGTGTGTGTTAAGTGCGCAGTGTCAAGTTCAAAGCGAAAATGAAGTGGACGGAACAACATACTTTAAAATTCGTACAAGAATACATAAAGTTTGAATGCCTATACAATGTAAAGTGCGCAGAATTTAAAAACAAACAGTTGAGAGATGCGGCCCTATTGAAACTGAGTGAAGCGATGGGAATTCCCGATTTCAAAATTGAGTTCATTTTCTATATCAGATACCACAACAGATACAATCTCCTTAATTATTTGTCTCAATATTAGGCTCTGTTCATCTTCCATTTCTAGAGACACTATGCACAACGGACAGTACCACTATGAGCTTCTTCCTAAACACTGTGTAAACGGAGATGGAAAAGACTACTTAACACTTGAGACTTATCGCGTAAAGTTAACGCTTAACACTTATCACTTCACACTTCGCAAAGTGTAAACCGGCCTTTAGTAAAGATTCGCTTAGTTTGTACAAAAGAGTTATGCCCGGTTTACACTTTGTTAAGTTAACACTGCAGGTGATTAGTGCAGGTGTTTAGTAATCAAGGTGTGAACGGAAGCGTAAAGTGATTAGTGTTAAGTGATACGTGCGATTAGTACTTATTGATTAGTGCGAGTGAATAGAATCAAGGTCTATTTTTGTTGTTAAGTGACTACCCCCTCTCAACTTTTCTACTACCCTCTCTCGCAATTTGCCTATACTAATCAGTGTGTAAATACGTGTGTGTTAAGTGCGCAGTGTCAAGTTCAAAGCGAAAATGAAGTGGACGGAACAACATACTTTAAAATTCGTACAAGAATACATAAAGTTTGAATGCCTATACAATGTAAAGTGCGCAGAATTTAAAAACAAACAGTTGAGAGATGCGGCCCTATTGAAACTGAGTGAAGCGATGGGAATTCCCGATTTCAAAATTGAGTTCATTTTCTATATCAGATACCACAACAGATACAATCTCCTTAATTATTTGTCCCAATATTAGGCTCTGTTCATCTTCCATTTCTAGAGACACTATGCACAACGGACAGTACCACTATGAGCTTCTTCCTAAACACTGTGTAAACGGAGATGGAAAAGACTACTTAACACTTGAGACTTATCGCGTAAAGTTAACGCTTAACACTTATCACTTCACACTTCGCAAAGTGTAAACCGGCCTTTAGAAAGTAAAAAGGACTCTTTCTCCTGATTTTCGCTTAATTTTTTCTAAACTTCCATATGAATGCCAAATTTAAAAGTGACAGCGATTCCTTATTTTTATGTCTTCACAAAAAAATTACAAAAAATGTAACTTATAACTTAGATTTTTTACTTTGCAACCCAGTTCACATACCCAGATCATATAGACAAATGATTCAAAACCGATTCTCTTTCCAGAACTAAATACAGAATGTCGTTCAATGTTGTCCGCGACAAAGGAATGCCTGGAATCCATAAAGGGCGGTTCAGTAGACAGCTCGCATTGTTCTGACGTCAGAACAAAGGTCCGAAGTCTGATGACTGCTGCGGCTGCGGCTGATAGACTCAACAGTGGAGCTAGGAGTGTGGATGATGAACTAGCTGACATGGATAAAGCTATTGAAGAAGCTGCGTCGCAGATTGAGGTCAGTTTCTATGTATTTTGAAGATGTATGGTTATGTTAGGTTAGGTTGGTAATATTAGGATAAGCGAACAGGGGATACATTTTCTTAATATTCTAATTATGTAGGTACCTACGTGTTATCTTGGATTGAAGTTACTTTTCTAAGAAGATTCAAACATTTTGACAATGTATTTTTCTCACAATATTCTCACATAGAAATAAATCCAGACTTCTAAATATTTTCCAGAAATATCGCCTTCCCCCACTTGGGTCCACAATTTCTGACATAGCTATAAATTCCACAGAACATGTTAGCGGCAACCCGCGCCGGCGACTCAGGCGTCAAACTAGAAGTGAACGGGAAGATTCTAGACGCCTGCACCACTCTAATGGGTGCTGTCAAAATACTCGTGCAGGACGCGAGAAAACTTCAGAACGAGTTGGGAGACCCCAAGACTCGGCAGAAAATGTACAGAAAGAACCCCCAGTGGTCTGAAGGACTTATTTCAGCGGCTAAGGCTGTTGTGTTTGCCGCTAAACTGCTAGTGTATGTATTCATTATATAGTTTTATTCAGCTTGTTTTTTTTGTTGTTTTGAATTAGGGATACTTTTCAGGCAAGCAAAGTGCTTTACTATGATGGACTCATTGAAGGCTAAATTATATATTTTTGACTTCGTAATTATTTTCCGCTTATGAGTCAGGTAATATGACTAGCAGAGATAATTGATGCAACTTTGTTCCAGTCTATAAGAACTAATGATATTATGATTACCATATTACATTTTAAGATTGCTGAACTTCGATCTCCTCGCTTAGAGCTGACTTCGTTTTGGTTTGAATACTTATATAATTTGTGTGATTTTATCTCACGAGTTTCTTCACATAAAATTCTCACTTTTCCTTGAGTATTAGCACTTTGAGCTATACCTGCAAAATGATCGAACCTCCTGTTACGAGAGCACGATTTGGTTGTCTTAGTAACTTTTTTGTGTGAGCACTACACTGGTTGTAAGGCTCGAGAATGTGATTCCCCTTTAACCCTTTTCGCTCACTATGTTGATACAATCCTAAAGGAAACCTTACACCCTGTAAGCGAGTCCAGAGGTTTCGAACTTCAGGCGTAACTGAACATGTACCTGATTTATTATTATACAGGACATCAGCAGACGAGGCAGTAGGAGCATCAGGTCAAGTGGAAGGTGTATCGGCAGCCGCGCACGAAGTGGCGGGTAGTACGGCACAGCTAGTAGCCGCGTCCCGTGCGCGAGCCCCGCCCGGCTCGCCCGCGCTGTCGCGGCTGACGCAGGCCAGCCGCTCCGTGGCCGCCGCAACAGGTGCACTTGTCGCTGCTGTACGAGCTGGCTCCGCGCTCGTGTTGGAGCAAGGTATGTAGAATGGACTCCTCATAAATATTTGAAGGGCATTTTTTCAGGTTTCCCTAATGTCATGCGGCAGAGTTGTACAGCTCATGCGACATGGATTAAAATAGGAGGATAGATCTTGTTAAATAAATGCTACTCCGAATGCGTCTACTTGTCCTCCTTCAGAACAGTCAAAATGTTATAAACACAACAACATAGGTACTCCGCATTCAGATGGCGTCATATTCTAGCTGACTTGATTATAGTTTTTGCCACAGTCTTCAAAGGAATTGCCCCTCCTCTTATTTTAAAAAAGAAAAAAAAAACATGCTATGCGGCATATTTATGCCAATAAAATAACTTTACCCCCACAGAGGCGCTAGACACGTCCTCCCTGTCGCTGACGGCCACGCGGCGCCTGGAGATGGAGAGCAAGGTGCGGTCGCTGAAGCTGGAGACGGCGCTGGACGCCGAGCGCAGCCGCCTCGCCGCGCTGCGCAAGCGACACTACCAGCTCGCGCAGATGGAAGAGGTCAGTACTACAAAAGGTTCATGACGTACGAAATATGCGTCACACCCACGGCCCTCGCTACGAAGCCTCAGCGCTGATTTTCAGGCTAAGCCGAGAAGAGATAAACGTAGTTGTGACACAGAAACCGTTGTCGCTGATCACCATCATCTCAAAATGTGTTCAGCAACTTAGATCGATCAGCAGGTTTTTTTAAAGAGACCTATATGAAGTTGGGTTGGATTTGACGACAATTTTGTGGTCAAAGACAGTCGACAGTATATTTAAAGATGCTTTTTTGTTCCAGAATGGAAACATGGAAAACGGCAAAGATTGAACACCTGGAAAATTATTAAGTGATAATAATCATCAGCTGATAAAATTGCTAACGGTTTTAGTTAGGCTTTGACCAGTTTCCGTGCACTTTTCTTTTTTTGAAGATAATTGTACTCGCATTTTTATAGTTTATTTTATACAACGAATTTTGTACTATCATGCTTGCCGATTGCTCAGTTCACTAAAGTGACGGACGAGAGAACGCGTCTTCCTAACGGGCGACAATCAATTACTAATTAATACAGTATACTGTACGACTTAACATCCTAATAAAAATAATAATTCGATATAAGGCATTTACAAGCAAGTAAATTAATTATTAGCTATGGAATTCGTAATATATGTCCACATAGAATTACATGATACAAATTATATGCAGTAGTTTTAATTACGTAACAAACTCTGTAGGAAATTGCAGGAGAAACGGCGTTTATTGAAGTGTAAACCAGTCACAATGTTGATTAACCTTGGAATGGCTGTAACACTGAGTAACTAAGATAACAGAGCGGTTTTCACATTAAGCTGATGTTATTGACCCGCACTAATCGATGTCATTAAGATGGTCAACCCGGACGGTAGAAACGGTAGCCAGTAGATGTATGTAAACCTTAGTGTCTTCAGTGAACGACTGAGGAGCGCGTGAGGCTCGACAAGCCTTTAAACTGGTCTGATCCCCCCGAACGTGGAGTACGCATGATCACGAGACTATAAGCTTTAAGCAAAGAGACTAAGGTAAATTGTGAATTGTCTATGTACCTTTATGTATAGAAATAGATATTTTATAATTGAATTATGTTAGTTTATTATACACGTGTTATGGCATGGGCATTGTTTGTACGAGTAGCCGTGTCATGCGCATTCCGATACAATTTTTGTGTAGATTAGCTAGGTACGTACGTAAGCGTGTGATCACAATCTAGGTATGCAGCCTAGGATATCACTAATGTTAGCCTATAAGTGTACCCGTTTGTTTGATTTATATAAATATACCTAGTATTGAATGATTCGGACAGAAATCGCCTGCACGGCTCATTTGTATTATTTATTCCTTGTTTTACATTTACTAATAAAATTTACATGATGTGAAACGTAAGTTGTAGTTTTATTTAACAACCAGTTTAAAGGCTAGCTGGTAGGATCGAAGGTCTGACCTTTGCCATAAACTATGTCATACGTAATAGACGACAGTTGACCTCACATTAATAAATCCCTGCGACCTATGAATGAATGTAATTCAACAATTATTATAGTCATTGTTTAATAAAAACCAATAAACAAACGCATTTTGGCGTAGCTGATAAGGTGCAGTGTTAACTCTGTGAATTTTGTGATAAAAGATTTATTATTAAACCCTTATCATAACGTGTTTTCAATGTGAAGTATCTTTATCTGCTCCAAAATAGACAAACAATTGTTATCAGATTACGATGAACTTTACGATAATACCACATCCGTCATGGTGTCACACTTCCATCCCGTGATTTGCAACAAAAACAAACATTTTGCTTACACATATTCCATATATTCGCTGTATTAAACTAATACTGCTAGAAAACTAAGTACAGAAAGCATGGCATTGATTACATCTTTAAATTAAATACATCCTGCAAACAGGCTGGGACAACACAGTATAAAATATAATATTTAATAACAAAGAGTACAGAAATTGGTTTTTGTTTAAGGAGAATGCTTGAGTTGTGGAATGCTATATAGTTTATAACTTGCGATCATCTTTGCACTTAAATATAATAAAATACAAATAAAGGAATAAAAAATGAGATTATTATGCTTTTACTAAAGTGATTAACATAACACTCCTAAAATAATCGCACACATCACTAACCAGCGGCACTTCATATTTGTGCAATATAATACACTATCATTAATAATAACATAGTTGATACATGATGCTTAAGTACTGAAGATTACTTGAGATTAAAATTAGGCCAATAATGTCGATGACGCAATCATTATCACTATCATACAAACTGTAAAGCTACCTCGGTGCAAGAAGCCATTATCCATTCACTGAGAGAAATACATCTGTTATCAAAATCTTAAGACGATGGTAAAACCTTCGAAAATTTAGCACCACAAATTGGCTTCTCACTATATAAAATACTGAATTTCTTTGCAATTTAATATACAAATGCATTTGCTATAACATTGGTCTTTTCATTGCCATGATCTAAACATAACTGAGCAGTACAATTCGTTCCTTCCATTGAATCCAATAAATTGTTGAGATATAGACATACACAATTGACACTGTGGCATTCGATTCTGACGACAATTAGTATGGCATACTTATAAGTATAGTTATATAATCTTATAAAGTAATTATAAGTGGCATAACACACATTTATATGAAGGATGGCTAAGATATGACAGGAAAGAGAGATTGGGGGAGCAAGGGGACCTTGCAAACAATATTTAAGACTGTGAGGTGTGTTTGGCGGAGGGATTAAGTTAGAGCGGGGGTGGCTCGTCCCACTTGAGGTGCTTCTCAGGAGTCAGGTGGACGATGCGGACATGGACAGCTTGGTTCTTCTCAAACTTGGGAGGGATCGGACAGAGCCTGTATATTACTTCATCGCCTGGCAGTGGAACATATTCGCCTTCAATGCTGTAAGTAACAAAAAGTATTATGTCATAGTTATGCAGGATTTTGTGATAAATAAAAAGAAACCTGTAATGTTTTTGCACAAACAACATTTTTATAAAAAAAAATAATGATGCTTGTATGTTTTATAATCATAACCTTGAGCACAGGAGTTCTTATTATTACAAAATTGTTTTCAATACATGAAACACAGTTGACAATTTAAACAAAAGCAAATAACTTGGTTATTTGTTTTGATGTGGTTACAAATAAATACAACAATGACTACAGATTTACAGCATTTTGAACCTTAGATAAATATAAAAGAAGCTATAGGAACAGATAATGTTCTATAAGTAATATGATATATTATGTTAGTTCAACAAAAAAAGAACAATATGACAAGAACAAAGACAAACAAAGAACTCCCACATTTGACCTCCAAAATGTGCTAACTCAAACACTCAGATGAAAAAGTATCACATGTCTGTTATCAGCCACAAATTGTAATTCATATAACAAGCCCATTATAATATGAGTTCATTTATTTCTCTTCTAATACTGCACTAAAGTTGTTTACATTGACTGAGCCAATTTTTTGTTATACATACATTTTGAATGTTCCACATTCATCATGTTCGTAAACAAACATGAGGAACTGTTAACCCATTGTAAAAACGTGTCATGTTTGTTGAAAAATGATTATTAATGTTGTTTACCGCTAGCTCACATACTTTTGTGAAGGCTTCTTTTATGTGGTTAAAATAATTAAAGTATACAGGATTTTTAGACATAATGGTACAAAATTATTTAAGTCACACAGTGGGTAGGCTTTGGAATATTAAACGGGAATAATACTCACTCAGAGATATGTAGAAATATATCTTCGCCGCCTCTTTCAGGAGTAACAAATCCATGACCTTTCGCTCGGCAAAATGATTTGATTTTACCACTTTCTATCGGATTTCCTAAAGCCCTTTCTGACCTGAAAAAATACAAAATTTAATGATAACTGTATAATCCCGTTACTTTTTATTATAATTTAGTAATTAATTACTGGAAATCATCAACAATGCCACAAATTATACTTACGTCGAAGCTGTTCGGTTCCGGCGCGTAATTATTGGGCTTGGCAATTGTAGATGAGAATTTGTTTTATTGGGTGAATCATCACTATTAAAGCCGTAATCATTGGACATGATTACAGTACACAAATTATTTCCCCGAAATAAATTATAAACAAGAAGAACTTCGCAAGAAGGAAGAAAAACAAAATGTCAGTCGCCTTCTCAGATTCTCAGTAGCTTGTGGAAAATGTCAATGTAATGTCAAAGATGGAAGATGTCAAGTATAATGTTGATGCGTTCGGAAACAGTAAAATTTAAAAGAAGCATTTATGTTCTAAACAAACATATTACAGCAATTTTTACGCTTTTATTTCTTATTTGCGTACTTAATTACGTAGTTGTGTTTTATACCTTTGTTAACTGCGCTCGCAGTACATCCAAAAAAAGGATTAGATTTACGCTAATCTTTGAAAAAATCCTCGTTTCCACTGCATAAATGCAAGCTTAGCATCAGGACTCTTAGATTATAGCAAGTTTTGTATTGGTTTTGTACTTTCATTATCGCATGAATAGCGCAAACGTTATTACCGTGTAACCTGATAACAGGCAATGCAAAAATGCACCTATGTTGCTGACCGTAGTATTCTATGGATTCATAAAAAGATTGCATTCTTAAATGTACATTGGTGCTCATGAATTCCAAATTATACAATACCATTACTTATAAGCTTTTGTCGCTCTCTTTGTTATAGAGGACCACTTGACGATGGTGATGTAAAACAAATAAAGCACAAAGTAATAAAACATAGTAGTTTATTTACTATACATTTTTATTTTATTATTGCATAATGTCACTCTTAGTTTATTACAACTACGTAGATTCCAAATAATGTAGACATTCATAGCCAACCACATTTAGTTGACAAAATAATGTACAACAATTTATCATTGTCTACAGCTAACACGTTAAAACTTTTTATCACAACGAATACATTAAGTACCTAGCTAAACTATGACTTTTACAATATGTATGTATTTGAACAAGATTTATATAACGATAAATATACGTTTTTAGCTTATGTCTCTACAACAATGCCTAAGTGAGTATTAAGCATTCGACCCTTAACTACTAGGTATTTAATAAAGGTGATAAGTTGAATACTGAGATTATTTGTCAATAATCATGTCTGGACACACTCTCTTTTCAGGCGGCAGGGGCAACTTGATCTTTGGTATCTCTATTCCTTCCCAGTCTCCCTGCACAAAAAAAAATGTTACAACTTTCGTCAATTTGTAGAAGAATTCAATTAACTACCTACATTATATTTTTTCAAAAATCTAAAGTACACACAACATAAGGCCTTTTTCACATGCACATAGTGTAATGTGAAAGTCACGGCACGGTCGCAGTGCCTCGAGAAGTCCTCTACCTAGGAAGGTAGCTAACATGTAGGTACAAGATAGCATAATATAGTCTACCTGGAAGCGGCTGCCATCAGACTTGTTGCACTGCATAGATATAGGTGATTCGGTGTAGAGAGCATGCAGCGCGTTGGCCCTCAGGTGAGTCCACGGCTTGATGGATAGATAGTTCGCGCGGGGAGCCGCCTTGTATGAGATTGACATGTTGTCCCATCTAGAATACAAGAAGTTATTAATAAATAAACAATAAATATAAGTTTATTGATCCACAGTTACATTAAAAACTCCGTTTCAATTCAAGTAAATATGGTAAATGAATGAATACAAATGTGCGCTGTAACTACACTACGGAAGACATATTTATAGGTCCCCAAACTAGGCGCTTGCTGCCTGTATCTTGGGGAACTGGATTGTTAGGGTGCTTAAATTAATAGTGGTGTGATCTAACCGTACCGAAAACTGAATTTGTTTGCCTATTTACATCCCCAAAGCCTAAGATTCGGCGTATCTTACCGTTTCTCAAACTTGAAATAGCTTTCAAGAGCAGCGTTGGAGACGGCACTCTTGCAGACTTCCAGCTCTGTAGCGGGGTAGTAGTGCATGTAGTTGACGCACATCTCGTCAGTAATGGCGTGACCCCCCACTGTGGCATTGTCTTTGTCTTCCGTGTTGTAAATGCAAGTCGTTTCTAAGTAGTCACCCTGGAATAACACGCAAGTAGAGGACAGAGTATTAAACCAATTGTTTCCAAAATAATATGTATTTCCAAGTAACCTACAAAAAAAACTATTTTAGCAATAAACACAAAGAATCGCAACTTCTAGATTTGGCTTCATTTGAAAGGTGCACATACAACAGCTACCTTTGAATGTTAAAAGAGGCAACACGGCAGCGTCTGTTTATTATAACTTACCGGCAAAACATTAACAGGGCGATGCAAGATTCTGATCTCCTGGAAGTGCGTGGAGTAATGCAGGTCCTTGTTGAGGTAGGGCAGCTCCACCCCCTGCCTCGAATGCCTTGTCCAGACGGCCACTCCCGTCAGGTGCGTGTGGAGCTGACTACCGAAGACTACAATACCGTCTGATGGTAGACCCTAGAATGGAGTTCTCCATCAAATTTTAATAAGTGGCAAACTTGAATATTCTTTGGTGATCGGAAAAAAGAAACAAAAGGATATAACTAGGATCACTATGAATAAGGTCAGCGTTATGGCTTTTTTTGTAGGTACCCCCGCATTGAAATCAAGTTTGATATTGAAAGGGCCATCTTCTACCTTCTTTTT
Organism: Helicoverpa zea; assembly: GCF_022581195.2. NCBI lineage: Eukaryota > Metazoa > Arthropoda > Insecta > Lepidoptera > Noctuidae > Helicoverpa > Helicoverpa zea. The sequence continues at coordinate 3,265,248 of NC_061467.1, read as the reverse complement.
TAATATAAATAGCTTCATACGAGCCTTACCACTCCGGTACACTGCGGGATGCAGTATGCAGTCAACGGAAAAGCCTTCTGTCTGCCAGGTATCGCCATTTTGTCGGTATATTCCAAGCCGAGCTCCATAATGGCTGCATCGTATTTTCTTCTTTGTCCAGTTACATGGAGTATTATACCTGAACTGTCTACCCAGTCTATAACAAAACAAAAAGGTTTCCATACTTAGAAAAAATTGTTCGACAACATTGTATCCAGGACTTTGTTTGACTGTCACAGAACTACCGCAAGAACCGGCCCTGCACTCAAAAATTTATTCATATATTTTTTTAAGCCTTAAAGCCTTTCAGCGTATTAATTAGTACTGTTGTGATAATGACTGTTATTATACCTTTTCTTAGTTCCGGATTGTTATAATGCACTTCCAGCATTAAGTATTTGTTTGCTTTCGGTCCTCCGAGAGGCAAACCAGCTTCCTTTGGATATGTAAATGGAGGAGCACCCATGGCCCATGCTGCTTTTACCTAGAAATTTTGCAGAAACGTATTGAAAGTCACACCGTAGTAAGCTTAAGTAGACATGGAGGCTTGAGACATGTTCGGATCTAAGATTTTTACCTTTGAACATGTTTTGGTGATTTCAGGCCTGTCAGGAGCGAAACAGTTGCCTTCATAAAGAGGGACCTCCTTGTTAGGGTCGGTGTCGCAATAAAATACTTCCATATGGTGAACCAAGCCCTCATTTCCTTTTGTGATGGTAGATTGGAACTGAAATATTTTCCGAAACGTTTTTAATTACGTTTTTAATTTTTATGTAGGTAGGTACTTGTAATTTCATACGTATTTGTAATTTCACGTGGGTACGAATGTTATATTTTTTTTTGCAATATTAACTACCTGAATGATATGATGAACCTTCTTCGTTATAAATTCTGGTAGCTTGACCACATGACACCAATACGTGGTATCATCCCCAGGTACCTTCAAGTTCTTGTTGGTAATCCGCAATTGGTAAGCATCACCAACTCTCTGATGACCGACAGGAGTGAAGAGTCGAACTCTTATGAAGCCGTGGTCTGTGGTTGGAGTGCAGGTCAAGCAGAGGCCTTTGGATGTGAATAGTTTGTCGTTGCCGTGAGCCCAGACTACGTGGACTGTTCCTTCCTGAAAAAGAGGTGAGGTTGATTGATGTGATCTTGATAAATGAAAGGAAAGTCTTGGCATTAAGAAGTTAGTTACATTAGAAAAAAAACTAAGCGATAAAAACAATAAAATTAAAAGAAAAATAATTGCATACATCGTTTTTTTGTAGATCTTACCTCAATAATATAGTCATCATTGTCACATGTGTCGAAAAACCGTTCAAATACCAAGCTATGAGTCTCAGGGTCCAAGTAAAATGCGTCACAGTCTTGCTTAGGATCTCGCATCAAGTTACCTTCATCATCTCCGTACATATCCTACGATATTAAAATTAGATCGGAAATTATTATTTAGATTTAATATATATCTTGTAAAATCATAAAAATATTGAAACGACTTTGTAATATTTTTACCTCAAAGTGGTGTTTTCCTTTATAATCAGTCCAGAACACACAGACATCGGAATTATTGAACTTTCCTCTATCAGAGAATCCTAACGCAAACCAGTGGAAAGATGGTGCGGTTTCCGATATTACTATTTGAAACTGAATCTTGCGGAAGGAATAATCAACTCGCCATTTCAGTAGGAATTCGCCATTTGGGTCTAAGACTGACTCACTTTCTGCTAATCTTTGGTCTGGAGGAAAAAAGTGGTGGGTAAGAGAGCTATTTTTTGAGAAAAACTTGTTACTATATTGCAACAGGTATACCTACCGCATTTCGACCGTTAACGGACACATATTTCAGAGACGAGAAAGCAGGTAGATATAGCATATACAAAAAGGCAAGCATATTTAAGATTAGATGTGAAGAAAACAAAAAAAAATATTGTCTCAAGAAACAATTTTGGGTAGAGTCAGCATAAAAAATGAAACTTTTGCCGATCTCGTTCCAAACCCGCACCTCTATCTCGAAAACTGCACTATAACTTCTTGCAAAAAATAAAACAACACCACTTACCAGCATTCCTATTAATCGTATAAGAAAGATGTGAACAAACAAATAAAGAAAGTATCGTAACTAAACACTTTAGCGCCATCGTGTTCACTAGCACATTGCGTTAACACTAGACCGCCTAGATGTGGAGTCAGAGAGACAATGAGCAACCCTTGGAGCTGAGAACTATGCCAGGGTATATAGCTATGAGGCTGTATAAATATATTGAGGGAGGTGACGGTATGACGGGATTGTGGTACAGTCGAGGACAGATAGGAAAGGCTTTGTTTGTACAGTCAGGAAGAGTCTTTATTTTTTTATTATAAATTGAACAATTTGGATTTACAGTGAAATATATAGATACGGTGTATTTAGGACCTTATTTACCTACGGAAGGTAATTTTTGTAATCTTACTGCACAGTCATAAGGGTGAAAGTTCGTATGTTTGTAACTTGTTCACGCAAAAACGACTAAACGGATTTTTTTGAAACTTGGCAAGAATATAGCTCATACATTAGAATAACAAAGGTTACTATTTAAATTTTTTAACCGGATATAGGAAATAGTTCCCTCAGGAAGCAGGTGTAAATTAGCACAGAGAACCGCTAGTTAATTTGATTAGTGGATTTGTGTTAGGTTTCAAATAAAAAACAATTTATTTAAAACCTATAGCCGCCTATTATTCGAGCACCACAGAAAAAAAAACCGAATACGTGACAATATGCTCAGTGAACGAATACGACCTATACTTATTGTAATGATCTCGAAGCTTCGACGGAATGCAGCGCTTCGTCGCCGCTATATTAAATTCCTGGAGAATTTGCCGCCCTGGGGTCGCGCAGATTAACATTTCATTTAATTATGGATAGCTAGGTTGTGGTGGAAACTGAGAATATCTTGGTGTAGGCTTCGTAGTTAGGATATTGTGTTGTTTTGGTTTTGCTATCTCAAAATTGTTCGTGTGAAAAACTGAATTCCATAATTTTAATTATATAGTTTTTCCAAAATTTTTTTTTTAATTTTTTATTTTTTTCCATAATAGTCTACTATTACATACAGTACTAAGTTACTTTGTGAACATCGTACGTTGTAGTACTAATCAACTATTTTGTCGACTGCACATGGAATTAAATTTTATCTGCAGGTATTTATCGAATGTACACTACCTACTCTGTATAATCGCATTTCTGCGTTTGAAAAACGATTTGACCAATAGAGATGTAGTTGTATAGATACAGATGGTAACTGGATAACTTTTTATCAGGTGGGTGCAGTAGTTCTCTCAAGATTTGGGTGTAATTATAGGTATCAAATAAAGGTTTAATAAAAACACACTTATAGAATGTAACAATAAACATTTAATAATCAACAAATGCTATGCTACATTAGTATGATTGTTCTCCTTACTATTTACATCATCTATATGTACATCATTATTGTCACTTTGTACTTTCGTATCGACGACAGCGTCTTCGGATTTCACTGATTCCTCTTCCACGGGATCCGGCACCTTCTGCGAAAATAAACAACAATAATTATAGCTCAGAATTTTCTTATTAGAATAATTATTCCTGACTAGCAAGATGCTTTAGTGTCTTGCGAGGATCAACAAGATTTACAAAATATTTTTTTTGGTCGTAAATAAAATATTACGGATTTTTTTTTAATGTTGAAAAAAAAGTAGAATTTGCGCAATCGCGCTACGGGAGCGCCGCGTAGCATCTTAGACGAGGGACGGAATAAGCCTATGAAGTTCTTCACCACTGAAGAAGGACTGCATGAGATATAAACTAGGGTACATGAATCCTCAGAATAAATAGTTAAATTACCTCTCTCTCGAACAATATAGCGAGTTCCACATGTTTAGTCTGAGGGAACATATCGACGGGCACCGCCCGCACCGGCAGGAAGGGAGCGCCGCGCAACGTCTTGGACGAGGGACGGGTCAAGTCTATGAAGTTCTTCACCACGGAGGAGGGACTGCATGAGATGTAGACAAGGCGTTTGACCTTCTTCGTATTGCGGAGCTGGGTTACTGCTCGCATGTCTGTAAGTTTGTAAACGTGTTTAGAGTTTAGGGGTAAGTTTGCTGAATTTTTTTGGTAATAGTTTTTGTATGTTGAAGAATTGGTGAATTTCATGTTTGGTTTGACCTTCTTTGTATGACTGTGATACCAACGAGGTTTTAAGAAAAAATGTCAGTATCAAGATTTATTTGATCATTAATATTTTAAGGCTCCTTTGAGGATGACATGACAGGATTAAAACACATTCAAAATTGTACTCTACCTTTTTAGGGTTCCGTAGCCAAAATGGCAAAAACGGAACCCTTATAGTTTCGTCATGTCCGTCTGTCCGTCTGTCCGTCTGTCCGTCTGTCACAGCCGATTTACTCGGAAACTATAAGTACTACAGTGATGAAATTTGATGGGAATATGTGTTGTATGAACCGCTACAAAAATATGACACTAAATAGTAAAAAAAAGAATTGGGGGTGGGGCCCCCCATACATGTAACTGAGGGATGAAATTTTTTTTTTCGATGTACATACCCGTGTGGGGTATCAATGGAAAGGTCTTTTAAAATGATATAAAGTTTTCTAAAAAACATTTTTCTTAAAGTGAACGGTTTTTGAGATATCAGCTCTCAAAGTCGTAAAAAGTATGTCCCCCCCCCTCTATTTTTATAACTACGGGGTATAAAATTCTAAAAAAAATAGAGGTGATGCATGCTAATTAACTCTTTCAACGATTTTTGGTTTGATCAAAGTATCTCTTATAGTTTTTGAGATAGGTTGATTTAACTGTAATTTACGGAACCCTTCGTGCACGAGTCCGACTCGCACTTGGCCGGTTTTCATTCAAATTGTTGGAATTTAGACAAAGTCTTCTTTCTTCCACGCAACAATGGAAGTGCGAAATAAAAACATACAATTTGAAGTTTTATTTTAAAAGCAATGAGCAACTTAAGACTTTATAAGTTACAACTTACGCAGTCCAGCTCTAGGCGGGTCCACAATAGCGATAACATCATCCCCGGTGGCTCTGGCCAGCACTGACGGCAGTATATCCTCCGCCTTGCCAGTGAAGAACTCGCAGTTCTCTATGCCGTTCAGCTCCGCGTTCGCTTTAGCGTCTTTGACAGCTTCCGCTATCATTTCTAGGCCTAGCACTTTGCTACAGTGCTGGAAATTTTTATGAAGAAAAAACTGTGATGTAGTACATAAAAGATGGAAGAAAATAAAGTTAGATAGAAGAGAAAGACGGCATATACCTAATTATAAAGTCGATCAAGTCTTACATCTTCTTCCCTCTCCATAGAGAGGTTTTTAGGGTGGTACTAGACCTATGTATTGTTCGTCAATCGAAGCCATAGAAAATATCGATCGACGTCAACCAATCGATTCTATCATCGATCGAGTGTTGACCGATTGGTCCCATTACATCAAATAGTCACAAACTACTCGACATTATTAAGTAAAATATAAAAATATATAATTGGTTAAAATACGCCTTAATACCAATATATACAAGCCTTAATATATAATAAGCTTACCTACCTCAGCAAAACACAGTCCAATAGTGCCGGTCCCGCAGCATATATCGACGACGGTGGAGTCTGGTCGCACCTCACTCATCTCGATAGCGCTTCGGTATAACACGTCCGCGCCAGCCGTATTTACCTGCAACCATACTTTTATTGTAAAAGAGATTTTTGTTACTTTAAAAAAAAACTAATATTGCAGTATTTAGTCAAAGCGAAAGAAAGTTCGAGGCAAATAGGGGCGAGGGTTGAGCGATCCTAAGAAACGCTCAGTGGCCATTTCATAGTCTTTCGGAGCGCATGGTAAATTTTTGTATCTAAATTTTTGTAGCCGTTACGGACAGTCAGAAGCCATAAAGACTGATAGTGGGGCATTCGGTTGCGCGGGTAACTATATTGAGGAGGTCATATAGGCAGTCGCTCCAATATTTAAAAAAAACAGTTTAATTAGCTGTTTTATAAGCTGCCATTGAATTTGACTGATTGCAGACTTACCTGGAAGAATGCCTCCGGTGATATCCTGAACTGTTTGCCAAGAATGGTGTCCGTGATGTGAGTGGAACCTGATAGGTGTATTGGTTTAGACCCTTCTTCACCTACCCGTCTGAAATATAACATGATTTAAAATAATTACAACATACGGAAGGAGAGATGCGGAAGAAATTTGATCATCACGGAAAGCGATATGCACATGTTTATATGAATTTACTTTGGGTAGTAATTTTGTATTGAATGATTAGTATCCCGCCGAGTTTTTTGTCTGTTACCGGATTTTCAAGTAGTTTTCAACAATAGGGTGGAATATGAGAAAATAGGCGATAGGAACTCCTAGTTAATAAATAAAAATAGTAGAGGTTCCAGACGTATGGTTAAATAACATACTTTTTGACGACAAGTTCAAAGTAGAGCGACTTGATTCCACAAGCGATTGCTTCTTCTGAATTGAAATGGTCAATTAAACCCTTCTTGATTCCATCAATTTCATCCTCTGTCAGTGCCTTCAAACAAAAACACAACTTTGTAAAAAATGTAATACTTATTCCAACTAATTAAGTATTATTACCACGTAATGAAATTCTTCTGCATGCATAAGCATTACAAGTATATTTTTTTTATTAAATTTTGTTTTAACCAAAAATACAGGTTTCTATTAATTATTTAATGCATTTATTTTCGAAAAGGATCTAGTAATTTCGTGACAAACTTAATGGCGGTTCGGAACAGAGCTCGATTCGCTACGCAAAGACCATTTTTAGGTATAAGTACATAGTAGGTGAAGAAAGGTGGCAAAAGGTATGGCCCCATACGCGAAAGTACCTGTGCTCGGAAGTTAGTTACGAACCGCCATTAAGTTTGACGACTTTGTAATACAAAAATATTGTTATACAAACCTGAGGATGCATGGCAACGATGAGCATAACTTCACCAGTGGAAGTGGAGTCACGAACAGTGAGATACCTCCAGTACCCTGAGTAGTCGGTCGGAGAGAACGGCGCTAGCTTGGACTTGCGCACAAACTCTTGGAATAGCTGAAATGCAGCTAAATTAATATGTAATTGTAACGCTCGTTAATATACATGGAAGCAGATGAGTAAGCTATAGTAATGAAATGTGAAAGGGGAAATATTGTAAAATATATGTGGCTGTCAATTTCTTTTTTGAAAAATTAAAAAACAAATTGGGGATTTAGCCAAGGTAAATATTATTTCTTTAAATGGAAGCAAATTAATCACATCCAGCTGCATGATAGGTGTGCTGATAAATGATTTTATGTGATTGCATATAATGTTATGACAAGTTTAGCGCTAACGCTCATTCTACTCTGAGATGTTTGAAAGGAGGCCTGTGTGCAGTGTGAAGATAAAAAGGCTGATAATGATGGGGCTAGTGGGGATTTTTAAACAAGCCAAAACATTGTAGTTAGTTAGGGTATTCAACTATAATTATTTACTCACCAAAACAGCCTTCTTTGTCTGTTCAGAGATGTGGATCATTCCTTGTATTGGTCCAACGCCAACAGTACCAGTGACGTAGCTGCCGAGTCTGAAGCCTACCGTGGGCAACTTGGACTCTTCATCAATCCCAACAGTGAACTCACATTTGTTCCTATACCCCTCAGTAACAGGAGACTTCTCTATAGGTCTGAGTTCGAAACTTAAACCTCCATACTGTTTTTGGTTCTTTTGAATTTCCTGTCGTCTATTCCTGTCTATTTTCCAGATCTCATTGTCAAACCTCATTAGTATGTTTCTTATTTCTTTTTCTTTCACTGCCAGCTGTGGGGTATAAATAATTATAAAATTTTTGACTTATATACTTAGATTTTAAGACTGCTGTGTACTAGTCTATAAAAAGAATATCCTAGTAACTACTGAGATGATTTGTCTTGTTGTTATTCAGTGTTGGATAGCTCATGTTTATAGGTTTCCCTGAGAATGTAAGCAAAACCACAGGAAACCACTACCTTATTATTTTTCTTTACCTGCTTCTTATAATAAGAGGTAGGTACCTGATTTTCATAAGTGATATTCCAGTATGGAGTGGTGGCATCCTTCAGCCTCTCCTCCTGACTCTTGCCTTCATCATCGCTTTTCTTCTTCTTATTCTGTTCTGGTACATCCTCATCTTGTTTCCTTTTCTTAACTAATGGGTCTGGTGCTGGCTTCGCCTCTTCAGCTATTAAAGTTTTACCTGGAAGTTTATGGACATAACTTAAAGAAAATACTGGCTGTTACAAAACCAAAAAATATTTTTGTTTGAATTCTGAACAAAAAGTTTACCAGAGAGCCTGATGGAAAAAGTATATGGACACTAGAATACCAGAGGAGTCGCAAGTGTGTCGCGAGCCTTAGAAATCTAATTATTAAAAAAAAAATAGGCTTTCTGGTTATTTTGTTCATAAATGTTTCAATAATAATGTGAAGAATTTACCTTTCCATGAGAAACCATTGAGTGCTTCAATAGCTTTCTTGCGTTCCTCATCATTTTGGAAGCATGCATACAACCAGTGGCTGCCATGTTTAGGTCTTTTGATTTTACTTGTATTCAATCCGAGTTTATTGTTCATAAGTTTTTTTAATTCCTAAAAATGAAAAGTTTTGTTGATATTAATAAAGTAACGTTTACATACTGTTTCATTTATATCATTTTAGAATTTTTAGAGTAAATAATGCCACATTATGTTGTCAAATAACAATTTTAACAATATGTTAACCTTTTTTTAGCATAAATATTTAAAAATGTAAATTGATGTGGAGTAAAGAGATATAGATCCATTTTAGAACAGTAAATGAGGCATACACTTTATTATACTCGTTTTTTATAAAAAAAACTTGTAAACATACCGCTATTCCATAAAACTTGGGTAGTCCACGCAGTTCAATTTTAAACTTTTCCGAAGAGAAACCTCCCCGATCCAAATACGCATATTCTTCTTGTACCTTTTCTTCATTTGGTACATCATCTTTTACTTGAACTTCACCATTTTCTTCTGCCATATTACTTTAAAATATAATTAAAATAAAATTGTTTAAAACTTTTATACACTCGCTAATGTTTATGAGGTTATGTTTTCGTCAATTTTTAGCATTTGAAGATTACGTGTCCTAAAATCTGAAATCGTGCTAGTAAGAATAAGACAAGACATTAATTTATGCTTAAAAAGTGAAGAAAGCAGAAACTGGAACTGCCTACCCCAAAACATACAATTTTGACATTGACGTATTCGTTTAGAAATAAAATTATAAATCTATAGGAATTCGAAAATAATCAGCGCTTTATGGTCCGTTCCATAGATATAATATATAAACAGGACTGCGCACTTTTTACCAAAAAACGAGCCGAGTGAAACAGTCAGTACGGAGGCCGTCTGTCCCTTTCTAATAGGGTGACTATGAGATTAAGTTTATGTGAGACCAATCCGAGTTTGCTAAGATTATTAAACACAGATTGGTATTGAAGTTTTAACTTTTGTGACCTTAAAATACTAATATAGGCTTTTAATAATTAGCAGTAATAAAAACAGGAAGATTCGAAGTGTAGACTGATTTTTTTGTATTTTTGCTTCACATATAGACTGCTGAGCCATTTATATCGCCTTTCTACATTTTTTTTGGGAAGCTATAACAATAGTACAACAGTTTTAAAATCCATCACCCATATTTTGACTCATTACAAGAATTCATGGGCACCCTAGTCGTTTGATTTACGAAAATGTTATTATTAGCTTACCTGTGGAACGATATATTGCAACTACCAGAGGATTCACTTTCACAAGTATAAAAGCAACACTTTTTCACCATTTTAATAGTTTAAATTGATTTAATACAAAAAAATATTAACTACATTTTAAATGCTGATTACACGCCAAGAATGTTCAGGGTTACCGCTAGAAAAAAAAAAAATACGTGTGGCACTCGGGGACTGCCACGGTAAAGCTATTGCATAGCATTCTGTATCAACTTATGCAATTATAATTATTAATTACTAACGGCTATATATAGGTATAATAATATAGCCCCGCGATATTACCCGCGCCCGGTGTATTTTTTGCCGCTCTGGTACATGGTGAGCAGTAGCGTCTACCTACACTTGGTATTGGTATACTCATATAAGTTATGCTACCCTGGTACATGGTGAGCAGTTGCATCGAAATTTCGTTATTGGTATACTTTACTAAGGTGAATTATGCTGTCCTAGTACTTTACTTTTGTGGTTCTGCCTCCGTGCCCGTCGGAGTGGGGAGCGTGAGGTTTTTTCGTTACGGAATTTCTGGATTTGGTCCCCGCGCTCAAGGCCTGCGATAGAAGCTATGCAATAGCTTAAAAGCAAAATAAAAATGTATGTTGTGTATGTTTTAAGAATTATTACGAATAAATGAATGCGATTGTTATCAATTTTTGGGAAGACAAAACTGTTGATCACAACATTTCTTTATGCTGGCAAGGTGTTAGAAAGAGACAAACGGCCTCCGTTCTAACTATCCCTCTCGGCTCGGATTTGCTTCCGTGTATTATGCAACCAATTTAGTAACTTATTGCGTTGGAATAGAGTTCATTTTCGTAAATATATATTTTGAGAGTGCGCAATCTTGTTTAGTATATTATATCTATGGTCCGTTCAGATAGACCGGGTCGGAGAGCATCGGCGCGCATTTTTCTTTTCACACAGACCGGAGCGGATCGGCTGCGCGAGCATGAGTATGCAAGCGGAGCCAAACGTCAAGAAAAAATACACGATCGGGGCCGGGGGTGGCTCCTCTTATTATTTCACACCGATCGCATTCGAGCATTCTCAATGACAAAAGCGGTGCGCATGCAAAAATAAACCTTACTTAAAATATTAAGTACTCAATTTTCAACGTGTTAAGAATTTGCTCTGCTCTCCGACCCGGTCTATCTGAACGGACCCTATTAAGAAAAACGGGACTGCCATGTGATGAATAATCACTTAAAAAAATATATAATTAAAGTGCCGTAGCTCGGCCTTCTTTCTTGACTAGAATTTTCGCAGAGTAAACTTTAGGACCAATTATTATAGTTTAGGTACCATCGTACCTTCTATTCTTCTGCTTCTAAGCAGAATGAAAACACATTGAAATATTTTTTTAACAATTTATATATTTTCAAGTTAATATACAATAAATAATCATTATAATAAATTAGTCACAGTTACAACAGATTTTGAAAATATTGGTATAAAGGATTTTTACTTTACATAATGTACTTAACTAACACGTAAGTATGGTACACTAGTTACGATAGCAAATAGCACTTCACGAGGTATAAAGTCTGTTTAAATACACTTACTTTTTTATTTCTTGCCCTAACAGTAGGAAGAACTTTTTTGAAAAGAAATGAATATAAGTTGTGGCAACTGGCAATATTAATATTAAGTTGGGTTGCCACTTCAAACTTCACAGAAGCCGCCTGCTTAGTGCAATGATATAATTTGGCTTTATTTTTATCCCGAAAAGCTAGATAGCCTGAGCACTAAGTATAAAATAATGCAGATATGTTTATCTATACTTCTAAATTAATTTTCGAAAACGTTGGAAAAGACGCGACCAATTTTTTGATCACGTTTCTTAAAATCAATACTTCACAGTTTTAGCTTTTATAAATAAATTGTGCAGGTCCAAAAACAATTATAGAAAATAATTATACAATTCAGTTTTCCTAGGAATACCTACTTAAGTATCAAAAATAGCAATAATACATTGGACTGTCTAGCCGAGAGGCCAAGACTATTTTTTCTCCAAGAAAATAAACCATAGACAAACATATACCAATACATATTATTACTCTTTAATTATTGTACTGACTTCTCTTATGCTCCTGCTCCACCTGCGTTAGCGTTAACGTTAATGTCAATGGCCAACTACACGTTACTTATTGCATTAAAAATGCGTGTTGGCTACACTTAGGTTACAGTGCCGCGAGAGTTAATCCCTCATGAAGTAACGCGTTAACACACATTAAAGAGGTTAAACTTAGGCACACAAAATAATTCTAAAAACTAAAGCTTTCTCATTTGACCATTCCATTATCGTGCTCGTTAAATGCAGTTACCGCTTAAACAAAGTATCTACACTCGTCCTTGCATGCGTGCAATGAGATGGCATTAATGTAGCCAACATCACTTAGCGCTCTAAGCTACGCACTAAAACCCTTTGATGTGTCCAAAAAACCGACACCCGAGTTATCGCTTAGCGTTTAATGCTATTAATAATGCCATTTGTATAAAATGTCATTAAAACGTTGGCCACATCTGCGTAACGCCAACATTTTACGCGTTAAGACGCAGGTGGAGCAGGAGCATTAGAAATGTCTCTTTCAAAACATCCAATGAACCTAAAATCTCATTATTTCACTAGATTAATTCTTGGAGAAAAAGAGTGAAACTTCATAAAAACTACTTCACAAGTAATGCTACATTACAAGAAATCCCAGTGCCCTTTTGGGTTACGTCACAATGGGTTTTGGAAGTTTACGTCACTACCGTATACCTACGTCACTTAGGATCTCCCCACATTTATCGACGCGAATCGGCTAACACCATCATCAAAAAAGCCTTTACGTAGACAACGTAATAAGGGTGTTACCAATACCATTCGCATCGGCTTGGCTAGGACGGCGCGTCGCGATATCGGCCAACAGCGAAATGAGCCGTTTGTCTAGCTGGTCAACGATAAGTCGAGCAGTGTGGAGATACGCACTCGGCTTAATCCGATTCCGCGTCGAAAAATGTGGGGAGACCCTTAGTTGGTCCATATAGGACTAAGTTCAATGACCCTTACTGCTACATGGTCCCATTTTTCACGAACATATTTTTAAGCGCATCTTTATCCTGGTCCTCCTTTTCTTTTCGTAACCTCTTTATGTTTTCCAGTTCTTTATCTACAGTGGTGGCCATGGACGGATTTAAAGATTTTAATCTTTTGAAATCGTCTTCTGCGTCATCGGGGTTCCAAGCGCCGACGTGCGCTTTACCTCTTCTGTATAATGCTTTTTCATTATCTGAAAAAAAAAAAAAAAAACGTTGTATTTTTCACATAATCGCAACTGGGCTTAATTACTGAGATATGTAGAATTATAAAGTTAGAAAACTGATTTCAAAATAGACACCTAAGTAAGAGATATTTGAAACTATACCTTTTTCAAATTCTAGGACAGTGTTGCAATGTTCTATGACTGCATAATATTCTCCATTAAGCAGCTTGCATTGTGCATAGTTGAGTAGGATGGGTAATTTTATTTTATTTAAATCTGCCCATTCTTCATCTCCTTTTCTTTCCCTGTAACATTTAAGTTATTAAATTATGAACTATTATTTGAACTAGATATTGAACTATTTATATCTTGCTTGATGATATTATCAAACAGTCAGCAGAACTAATTTTGCGGCATTTCAGCAAGGCAAGTTGATAGAATAATATCATCAACATACTCTAGGCCATTCTCAGTAGAAAAATTGTTGTGGGGTGGGGTTACCATAACCAACCTGCCTAAACATGTCAGTAATTATAATGTTTGGATTGATTCTATTGTTTACCTGATCATAAGCTGTTCACAAATGCCCAGAGCCTCATGGTAAGCCTCCTCAGCCTCTTTATACTTCTTCTGCACATAAAGTTTGTTGCCTTTTTCTCTGAGCATGGGTATCAAATCCGTTCGCTCTTTGGCATTCAGCTGCCACAACTCTTTTTCATATTCATCTGATCTTTCCACTTTCAGTATTTCTGAAGTAAAAATAAACTTTGCAATTTTTGTTAACAGCTTATTTGGAACAACATAGCGTAATTTTGTAAAGATAATATTTTTTCAAGCTTTCAAAAGATGTTATGTGATTAACAGAAAGAAGGTGACAATAGACAATATATAAAAAAAGAAGTAGAAAGCCAGCAGCCGAAATTATAATCAAAATCAATAAACGCTAGTATCTAAATTCATATCTGTGGCATGCAATATTGAATAAAAGATAAGATAACAGAATACAAGTGGTCCTCACTTTGCTAATATTATTCCACAGAATTGACAAACATATAACTGATTTCATATGGAGAAGTGTTGAAAGGGGACATAAAAAGGCTGTTCTCTCGGAGCGATTGATGACTGTCTTATTATTATTATTTATTTACGCCAATTTCACTTATTGGGCAAAATTGAGAGAGAACAATAACAAAAAATAATTAATAGTTCAGGACATATTCCACTGCAGCAGTTTCTCAGCCATATGCAGTAGATTTTAAATAAAAACTATACCATATTTATAAATCTCACCTATAATAAACTCCAAATCGCAGGGGTTCTTCATCAAGTCATCCAGGTCTGCATGGCCAAGCCCCTCAGTGTGCAAAGTCATGGTACATGAGTGCTTCACCCTGCGAGGGTCCTGTCCCAGTTCACGCAGGGTTTTTGATATGAAGGGGTAACTAAAGACTAGCTGTAGACATAACAATATTATTCTGCATCTTTAGTACTATATTTTGCAATGTTTTTTGATGAAATATGTGTTTCTGTTTTATTATAAAATAATGTTTGCATTTTACTGCTTCTGTTTATTATGTATGAGGGAAACAAAAGGTTCTGTAGTTTTTTTGAATAGTATCTTAGTAGTAAAGTTATAGTTTATTTTTATATTAAGTGGTATAAAATATGTAGACTATAACTCTATTACCTCTTTCTGAACTTTGAAGCTGGACACTTCTCCGACTGCCATCATCTTGACTATAGTCTCCCATACTTCCAGTTTGAACTTATGCCCTATCACCAAAACCATGGGCTCTTTCTTCCCTATCTTTCTGCTATCGTCCAGCAGAACTCTCTCCTTCCCAAGTTTCCATGTTTGGAAATGAAAATGAACCTGCAAAGATTATATTTTTAATCCAAAACAATGTTTACTTTTTGGATATCACTAGAAGAATATAAATGACTATACCTTACTCCCATTGGCAATAGGAATATATTTTTGTCCAGCGTAAATAAGATTCTTAACTACGGGGGCGATTTGAGTCATTTCATTCAAATTATATGGCACAGTTGATTAATTATTTAGTAAATAGTTATTTGTTTTTATAAATTCACAACCTGTGAAGGACTATTGAACAGAGGTGACAAACAGAAATTATGACACTGACAGCATTGACAGTGACATATTGAAAATGTTGCCAGTTTTCAATTTAGGACTAAAGGTTTGATTTCACTGTGGAGTCAAGCTCTCTCTCAAACATAAAAATCAACAGCTATATAATAGAATATCAGCTCTTTTTGTTTCTTTCCGGTTATAGTTCGTTCTCACTCACTCTTTCATTCGTGTCATATTTTCAAGCGAAAATTATAGTTTTAATTTATTGTAGAAATTACAATTAAAGTAGCATTTAATAAGTTAATCAATTATTTAAGTATAAGGTGTAACTGTTGCTGGTTAATCCTAAGTTACAATGGCTGATTTTCTGGAGTCAGAAGCGGAGGAAAGCGAGGTTAGTGAAAAGTTCATCAAGCTTGTGTTGAATGCGAAGTAAGATTACGATTGCGTAGTTTCTGACGATGGTTGCTGGTAATTTGTAGGTTGATTCTGAAGATGAACAG
Organism: Helicoverpa zea; assembly: GCF_022581195.2. Taxonomy (NCBI): domain Eukaryota; kingdom Metazoa; phylum Arthropoda; class Insecta; order Lepidoptera; family Noctuidae; genus Helicoverpa; species Helicoverpa zea. The sequence goes on along the minus strand of NC_061467.1, from coordinate 3,249,539 downwards.
CCAGCGGAGCGCAAGAAGCCAAAGCGCAAGGCTGCCGTGCAAAGTGACGATGAGGACGAAGACGAAGAAGGTATTGTTGACATCGTGCACTTTCTCCTGCATTACAAAGTCATTATTATCATTTAGTAAACATAATTGCATGTCTACACACAATGATGATAATGAATGCGCTTATGACGCTTAATTCATGCTGTCTGTACTATTTAATTGTTACTGTAAAATGTCCTGAGTTTGTAGACAACAATTGGAAGATGCTGACACACTTTTCACAATGTGAATAGAAAATATTTTATAACAGTTATTTGAATGTTCTAGAACAACATTTTAAGGTATTTAATGTTCAGCTATAGCTTTAACTGAACATATCATTTAAACTACATACTTATTGTACACATTAACCTATTTGGTTATGCCAGGATCTATATTGTCTATAGCACCAAAGGATACAAAAATAATGCTTTATTTCTACATTTGTTTGGTTTTTAGACCCCTCAATCTCTACTACACTTTCATAGAAAAAGACCAGTTTAGTGCAGCTTTGAGTTAATATCACTTATTTATGTTTTTTTTTCAATTTTGTCATCTACGAGGCCTATACTGTACTTTCAGATGATGAAGAGCGCCTCAGGGAGGAATTAAAAGATTTGATAGACGACGCACCTATAGAGGAATCTGGCAGTGACGGGGAGGACTCAGACGCTAGCGCAGGACCAAAGAAAAGAAAGAAAAGTGATGATGAACTAGATGATAGATTGGAAGATGAGGATTATGACCTCATTGAGGAGAATCTTGGTGTTAAAGTTGCCAGAGTAAGTACACTTTTTACTAGAATTGATAGAAAAGGACTGATGTAAAAAAACTGAAGATAATTTATATATTATAGTACTTAGACTATCCTGACAGTCTGACCTTCAATGTAAAATGTTCATTATTTCGGTTTGTAAGTAATCCTTATGGACACTGCAATTTATTTATAATTATAATATCCTTAATTAATTTTGATTCCTTCCTGATGGTAATGAAATGCTATGATCTGTTTCCCACAGAACAAATTCAAGCGTCTGCGTAGACTGGAGGATGATGATAGTGACAATGAAGGGAATGATGACCCTGAGCTTGAGAGAGAGGTCATCGCTGAGAAGCTGTTTGTGGGAGGATCTGATGATGTAAGTATTCATGTTAGCATTAATACTTTTTGTTTTTTCTCTTGTTTATACTAATATGGTTAGAAAACTCTCAAAAAAGACTACTTTATTTTCAGATAATCAAATGTTGTTATTAATAGAAAGCCTGTTACAATTACCGTTTTAATTTAATCACTATAAATCACTTATCAATTTATATATTTTTTTTAATTTATATCAAAACTGTTCCGAATGTTTTTTTTCTCAATATTCATTTTAAGGATAGCTATTTTATGTTGTATTGTATGTTTTCTCGTATAGGAAGATGAAAACCGTTCAGAATCGGCGGCGCCGCGTGGTGAGGCTGAATATGATGATGAGAATGAGGACTTGGAGTCAGACGCTGATGATTTCATTGTAGATGATGATGGTAGACCCATTGCTGAGCGCAAGAAGAAACGGAAGCCTATATTTACTGATGCGTAAGTCTTATTAATATAGAGTAAAATATATTTTTTGAAGAAGAAGATCATCCACTATGTCATTGTATGAATAACTATCTCTATATTATTTTTTCAATCAGTTTTTTTCTTTTTAATATAATTTAAGTATGTATACTGAATTTCACTATCAATGCTGATGGACAGATTGTTTTGCCAGCCGCTACGCTTTTACTGCCTTTCGTCACGACATGTGACACTGTGGGCACGCGAAATACGAAAGCAGAAAACTGACAAGTTATTATATACTTGATTTCGCCATTTTATATTTATAGTAGATTCCACGCGCCGCCTCACCCATGAATCGAGGGAACTACTTCCCTTACCCGATTGCCGATAACTATCTACTTACATTGACCATAACTATTACTTCTTTTTATAAAAAAAAAAGGAACTTTTTCAGGAATTTTTCGGTCAGTCGTCCAGTCGTGGTCCAGAAGTCCAGAAACAATATTATAATAGAGAATTCTCTTTTCAGTTCCCTCCAAGAAGGTCAGGATATATTCGGCGTAGACTTCGATTACGATGAGTTTGAGAAGTACGGTGAGGAGGATTACGAAGACGAAGAGGAAGAGGACCTGGATGAATACCTGGAGGATGAGGAGGAAGAGGGTATGTGACCTACGTAAATAACTGAGTTATAATGAGTTTCGACCCTATTTCAACATGTGTAGCATTGATATTTGCAAATAAAAAAAAGACAACTTAGCGCTCTATCTTTTAAGAATATCTTGAATTCAATCAAAGTTTTTAGTCAATCTTATACCTGCCAAATACGTTGTCATTTGCGCACTTTCTGTCACACTATCGGCCGACTAAAAGTTTGCAGTTTGCATGCTCTTAAAGTAAACAAAAATTGTTTCCTCTGTAGATGTTTTTTTGTACACGAAAAATACATAATTCGTATGTGAACTCCCCAGCAAACAAACATACATACTTTTTTACTTCATGCAATAGTATGTAATTAATTTCATAATACAGGTGAAAAACGCAGAACAAAGAAGGGCAAAGCCAAACGGCCGAGCAAGAAGTCTATCTTCGAGATATACGAGCCTAGTGAGCTCAAGAGAAGCCACTTCACTGATCTCGATAATGAGGTTTGTAACATTTATACCTTTTTTAAACAATGTTTAGAGTTTAATGTAAAAAAAATATTCAACCTTTTACACAACTTTAAGTAATATAACCAAAGATTTTCTTAAAAAGAAGTATTTCTTATAGCAATCAAATTACAAATTAAACAACATTATCAATTGTTGGTAAGATACCTAATTTCAAATTCAATGAGGATTATTTTGTTTGGCAAAGCCTTATCAAAAAATTATAACAGTAAAATCAACACAAAGTTACAGAGCATTTACCCACTTTAGTCTGTACTCCTTTAACTAACTCTAAAACTACCACAAAACAGATTCGCAAAACCGACGTTCCGGAGCGCATGCAAACGCGCGAGGTACCGATCACGCCGGTAGAAGAGGGCAGCACGGAGCTAGAGGATGAGGCCGAGTGGATATACAAGCAGGCCTTCTTGAAGCCGCCCGTGTCTAAACCCGATGCGCAAGAGGCTAGGGAGAGGACGCGCAGGTTTGTAAAATTTATTATAAACATGATGTTATGTGAAAACCAAAATTTTTGCTGCTGCATGCCTTATTGACTTTGTTGTTCATTATGGGTAGATTTTCAGTACACTTTTAAGCTTAACTTGACGCTTAGGCACTGTGACGCACACAAATGTTCCTTCGCGAACAAATGTGCGAAAACAATTTGGTGGAATCTCGCTATAGGCATCAAGTGGCATATCCTGGCTTGTCGTGCCACGAACCATATTCTTATGTGTTGATAGGAGTAGAGTAGGTACATCCTCGATAGCAGAGAAGTATTCATTATGGTTTTATCTAAAAAAATCGTCTCACAAACATTATATCAACAGGGGCAGCAGCACAATAACGAAGATCCGTCAAGCACTAGACTTCATGCGGAACCAAACGCTGGAAGTGCCCTTCATAGCGTTCTACCGCAAGGAGTACGTGCAGCCCGAGCTCAGTATCAACGACCTCTGGAAGGTCTACAAGTATGATGCTAAGGTGAGTCGCGACGCTTGTATACTCAGGACACGCGCTATCTTGTAGGTCAAGTAAAGTATGGTGGGGCGTGATCAAAACGATTAGTTAGTACTGACAAAGCGATAGAGTAAAATGATTTTTTTAAATAAATATATCAGAATAAAGTTTCTCGAAAAGAATTCAAAAAAGTGAAAGTGATGTTTCAAAGAAGGAAGTACATAACGGAATATATAAGGGAGTATGTAAAGTAGTACATAAGGGAGTACGTAAGGAAGTATATAACGTTGTACATAAGGGAGTAAGGTAGTATATAATGGAGTACATAACATTGTAAATAAGGAAGTACATAACGTTGTACATAAGGAAGTACATAACGTTGTACATAAGGGAGTACATAACGTTGTACATAAGGCAGTACATAACGTTGTACATAAGGCAGTACATAACGTTGTACATAAGGCAGTACATAACGTTGTACATAAGGCAGTACATAACGTTGTACATAACGTTGTACATAAGGGAGTACATAACGTTGTACATAAGGGAGTACATAACGTTGTACATAAGGCAGTATATAACGTTGTACATAAGGGAGTACATAACGTTGTACATAAGGGAGTACGTAACGTTGTACATAAGGGAGTACATAACGTTGTACATAAGGCAGTACATAACGTTGTACATAAGACAGTACATAACGTTGTACATAAGGAAGTACATAACGTTGTACATAAGGGAGTACATAACGTTGTACATAAGGCAGTACATAACGTTGTACATAAGGCAGTACATAACGTTGTACATAAGGCAGTACATAACGTTGTACATAAGGCAGTACATAACGTTGTACATAACGTTGTACATAAGGGAGTACATAAGGGAGTACATAACGTTGTACATAAGGCAGTACATAACGTTGTACATAAGGCAGTACATAACGTTGTATATAAGGGAGTACATAACGTTGTACATAAGGCAGTACATAACGTTGTACATAAGGGAGTACATAACGTTGTACATAAGGCAGTACATAACTTTGTCCATAAGGGAGTACATAAGGGAGTACATAACGTTGTACATAAGGCAGTACATAAGGGAGTATATAACGTTGTACATAAGGGAGTACATAACGTTGTACATAAGGCAGTACATAACGTTGTACATAAGGGAGTACATAACGTTGTACATAAGGCAGTACATAACGTTGTACATAAGGGAGTACATAACGTTGTACATAAGGGAGTACATAACGTTGTACATAAGGCAGTACATAAGGGAGTACATAACGTTGTACATAAGGCAGTACATAACGTTGTACATAAGGCAGTACATAACGTTGTACATAAGGCAGTACATAACGTTGTACATAAGGGAGTACATAACGTTGTACATAAGGGAGTACATAACGTTGTACATAAGGGAGTACATAACGTTGTACATAAGGCAGTACATAACGTTGTACATAAGGCAGTACATAACGTTGTACATAAGGGAGTACATAACGTTGTACATAAGGGAGTACATAACGTTGTACATAAGGCAGTACATAAGGGAGTACATAACGTTGTACATAAGGCAGTACATAACGTTGTACATAAGGCAGTACATAACGTTGTACATAAGGCAGTACATAACGTTGTACATAAGGGAGTACATAACGTTGTACATAAGGGAGTACATAACGTTGTACATAAGGGAGTACATAACGTTGTACATAAGGCAGTACATAACGTTGTACATAAGGCAGTACATAACGTTGTACATAAGGCAGTACATAACGTTGTACATAAGGCAGTACATAACGTTGTACATAAGGGAGTACATAACGTTGTACATAAGGGAGTACATACCGTTGTACATAAGGGAGTACATAACGTTGTACATAAGGGAGTACATAACGTTGTACATAAGGGAGTACATACCGTTGTACATAAGGGAGTACATAATGTTGTACATAAGGGAGTACATAACGTTGTACATAAGGCAGTACATAACGTTGTACATAAGGGAGTACATAACGTTGAACATAAGGGAGTACATAACGTTGTACATAAGGCAGTACATAACGTTGTACATAAGGCAGTACATAACGTTGTTCATAAGGCAGTACATAACGTCGTACATAAGGGAGTACATAAGGCAGTACATAACGTTGTACATAAGGGAGTACATAACGTTGTACATAAGGCAGTACATAACGTTGTACATAAGGCAGTACATAACGTTGTATATAAGGGAGTACATAACGTTGTACATAAGGCAGTACATAACGTTGTACATAAGGGAGTACATAACGTTGTACATAAGGGAGTACATAACGTTGTACATAAGGGAGTACATAACGTTGTACATAAGGGAGTACATAACGTTGTACATAAGGCAGTACATAAGGGAGTATATAACGTTGTACATAAGGGAGTACATAACGTTGTACATAAGGCAGTACATAACGTTGTACATAAGGGAGTACATAACGTTGTACATAAGGCAGTACATAACGTTGTACATAAGGGAGTACATAACGTTGTACATAAGGGAGTACATAACGTTGTACATAAGGCAGTACATAAGGGAGTACATAACGTTGTACATAAGGCAGTACATAACGTTGTACATAAGGCAGTACATAACGTTGTACATAAGGCAGTACATAACGTTGTACATAAGGGAGTACATAACGTTGTACATAAGGGAGTACATAACGTTGTACATAAGGGAGTACATAACGTTGTACATAAGGCAGTACATAACGTTGTACATAAGGCAGTACATAACGTTGTACATAAGGGAGTACATAACGTTGTACATAAGGGAGTACATAACGTTGTACATAAGGCAGTACATAAGGGAGTACATAACGTTGTACATAAGGCAGTACATAACGTTGTACATAAGGCAGTACATAACGTTGTACATAAGGCAGTACATAACGTTGTACATAAGGGAGTACATAACGTTGTACATAAGGGAGTACATAACGTTGTACATAAGGGAGTACATAACGTTGTACATAAGGCAGTACATAACGTTGTACATAAGGCAGTACATAACGTTGTACATAAGGCAGTACATAACGTTGTACATAAGGCAGTACATAACGTTGTACATAAGGGAGTACATAACGTTGTACATAAGGGAGTACATACCGTTGTACATAAGGGAGTACATAACGTTGTACATAAGGGAGTACATAACGTTGTACATAAGGGAGTACATACCGTTGTACATAAGGGAGTACATAATGTTGTACATAAGGGAGTACATAACGTTGTACATAAGGCAGTACATAACGTTGTACATAAGGGAGTACATAACGTTGAACATAAGGGAGTACATAACGTTGTACATAAGGCAGTACATAACGTTGTACATAAGGCAGTACATAACGTTGTTCATAAGGCAGTACATAACGTCGTACATAAGGGAGTACATAAGGCAGTACATAACGTTGTACATAAGGGAGTACATAACGTTGTACATAAGGCAGTACATAACGTTGTACATAAGGCAGTACATAACGTTGTATATAAGGGAGTACATAACGTTGTACATAAGGCAGTACATAACGTTGTACATAAGGGAGTACATAACGTTGTACATAAGGCAGTACATAACGTTGTACATAAGGCAGTACATAACGTACATAAGGCAGTACATAACGTTGTACATAAGGGAGTACATAACGTTGTACATAAGGCAGTACATAACGTTGTACATAAGGCAGTACATAACGTACATAAGGCAGTACATAACGTTGTACATAAGGCAGTACATTGTACGGATGGCCTATTTGTGTAAGGTTCGAGAGTAAATGACACGACAATTGATGAGTAAATACTGACTTTTATTAGATGATTACATGGTTTTATATATTCTCCCTCACAACATAACGTTGTACATAAGGGAGTACATAACGTTGTAAATAAGGAAGTAACGTTGTACATAAGGGAGTACATACCGTTGTACATAAGGGAGTACATAACGTTGTACATAAGGGAGTACATACCGTTGTACATAAGGGAGTACATAATGTTGTACATAAGGGAGTACATAACGTTGTACATAACGTTGTACATAAGGCAGTACATAACGTTGTACATAAGGGAGTACATAACGTTGTACATAAGGGAGTACATAACGTTGTACATAAGGCAGTACATAAGGGAGTACATAACGTTGTACATAAGGCAGTACATAACGTTGTACATAAGGCAGTACATAACGTTGTACATAAGGCAGTACATAACGTTGTACATAAGGGAGTACATAACGTTGTACATAAGGGAGTACATAACGTTGTACATAAGGGAGTACATAACGTTGTACATAAGGCAGTACATAACGTTGTACATAAGGCAGTACATAACGTTGTACATAAGGCAGTACATAACGTTGTACATAAGGCAGTACATAACGTTGTACATAAGGGAGTACATAACGTTGTACATAAGGGAGTACATACCGTTGTACATAAGGGAGTACATAACGTTGTACATAAGGGAGTACATAACGTTGTACATAAGGGAGTACATACCGTTGTACATAAGGGAGTACATAATGTTGTACATAAGGGAGTACATAACGTTGTACATAAGGCAGTACATAACGTTGTACATAAGGGAGTACATAACGTTGAACATAAGGGAGTACATAACGTTGTACATAAGGCAGTACATAACGTTGTACATAAGGCAGTACATAACGTTGTTCATAAGGCAGTACATAACGTCGTACATAAGGGAGTACATAAGGCAGTACATAACGTTGTACATAAGGGAGTACATAACGTTGTACATAAGGCAGTACATAACGTTGTACATAAGGCAGTACATAACGTTGTATATAAGGGAGTACATAACGTTGTACATAAGGCAGTACATAACGTTGTACATAAGGGAGTACATAACGTTGTACATAAGGCAGTACATAACGTTGTACATAAGGCAGTACATAACGTACATAAGGCAGTACATAACGTTGTACATAAGGGAGTACATAACGTTGTACATAAGGCAGTACATAACGTTGTACATAAGGCAGTACATAACGTACATAAGGCAGTACATAACGTTGTACATAAGGCAGTACATTGTACGGATGGCCTATTTGTGTAAGGTTCGAGAGTAAATGACACGACAATTGATGAGTAAATACTGACTTTTATTAGATGATTACATGGTTTTATATATTCTCCCTCACATCTCCCCCATATTATAAAAATAAAATAAAAAATACATTTTATTTTATTACTAAAATACACAATATTATGACCTTAATTTATTGAGTACAATTTATATAAGTATTAAACGATGTGTACTCCTCTCGTACATAACATTAGAATATAAACACAAGTTAATATATAAGTAATTAGACATACGATTAACACATACATTGCAGTACATTTCAAGCTCGAACCTACAATCTCGCGACTGCGATCCGTCTCCGCTTACCACTGAGTCTACGGATTAACCTAAGCAATTTGATACTGTATGCGTCACAACACATTTATCAATACAGTCTAAAAATAGATATTAAACATTAAGTAGTTCTAAACATAAAACAATTTGGTTCTGTTTTTGTGTACGATGTCTGTTTTACCTTTTATTTCCACTTCTACATTGGGTGACAAATCTCTAATTACAGTATATGGTCCAGAGTACAGTTGTTTAAGTTTATTGCCAGTTTCGTTTTTAATTAAGATTTTGTCATTAGGCTTATAGCGTACAGGGTTAACATACCTGTCATATCTACTTTTTCGGTCTACTTTACTAGTAACTAAATTTTTTCGCGCTTCGGTTTGAGAAACCTGAAGCCGGTATTTTAGTTCCAGTGGGTAGCTATCGTAATTGTAAAGAGGTTCTACACGTTTTAACAAATTATTTGGCAAATTACACCTTTTACCATAAACAAGTTCGAAGGGTGTGAATTTTGTTGAAGTGTGAACTGTCGTATTATAAGCAAAGCACCAGAACGGTAACCAAGTACTCCACAACTCAGGTTTTTCTTCGGTTCGGATTCGCAAATAGGCGCCGAGGCTTTTGTGGGTATTTTCTAGCGCTCCGATGCTTTGGTGATGATACGCAGTTGAATTTAATTTTTTAATATTAAGTAATTTGCAAACCTGTACAATGGTTTCAGACATAAATTCTGCACCTCTGTCGGTAGCTATTTCCCGTGGTACGCCATGCTGTAATATAAAATTATTCACAAAGGTACGAGCTACTTCAGCCGATGTTTTAGTGATTAGGGGATAGGCACATACATACTTTGATAGCTCACACTGTAATGTAAGGATGTAAGTATAATCATAACTGTCTTTATCTAGTGGTCCTACTATATCTAAAAAGATTTTGTCAAAGGCCGAATGAGCTGTTGACGTAATTGTCATAGGCTCTTTCACCTGAAACGTATACTTATGCTTTTGACATTGGGGGCATTTTTTAACAAAATTTTGAACGTCAGTTTCTAAGCCAGGCCAAAAATAATATTTTTTAATGTTAGTTAACATTCTTCTCATGCCCGCGTGGCCACTCGTGGGCAAAAGATGAAAGTCATTTAGTATCACTTTCCTATCATCCTTGCTTTCTATTCTTTCGACGTCTTGTAAGATACATAATCTAGGCCCTTTCCAGTTATTACACTTTTTTATTTCACTTGTTAGTTTTTCTACAAATACGTAGTTATTTTGATTTTTAATAAAATATACTTCAACAATATTAACTTTTTCACAAAAATCGCTCAGGTCTCCCGCAAATTCGGCTCGCGTAATTTGTGATTGAGACGCTGGATTTATAAATATTGTCTTCTGTTGCGCAACATAGAATAATAAATTACTTTCAAATGTTATTAAATGATCACTTCGAAGTTTATTTAAATTACTAATGTCAGTAAATCGTAGCTCTACTGCGTCTTTCGGCCTGATATGGGTTTCCACAACTCTTGGTTGATCAGGCCAATCGTTGGTGGGTACCATATCATCCGAAGGAGCAGCGCCTAGCTGTCTCTTTTGAGCGCGCGTCATGACCATGGCATGCAAGCATTCATTCATTTCTTTCAGTTCCTTTGAAGTCACTTTTATTCTGGACAATGCATCTGCAGCTGCATTCTCCTTTCCTTTCACATATTCGATTACGTAATCATATTCTTCTAAAATAAGTCTAAATTTGAACAGTCTGCTAGAGGGATCTTTTAAATTAAATAAGTACACTAGGGGTTTATGATCAGTACGAATTATAAATGTCCGACCGTATAGGTAGGGTCTGAAGTATTTTACGGCCCAAACCACAGCTAGGAGCTCTTTTTCTATTGTGGGATAGTTCATTTCCGCTTTATTGAGACTTCTACTAGCATATGCTACAGGCCGGCCATCTGAATTACATAAAACAGCACCAATTGCATACCCAGAAGCGTCAGTTTGCACAATGAATTTATTCTGTTCCGAAAAATCTGGGTACTGTAGAATTGGTGGTGACATAATACTTTGTTTAATACTTTCAAATGATTTTTGGCAATTTTCGTCCCAAACAAATTTTGAATTTTTCCTACATAAACAATTTAAATAGTATGTTTTGTTTGCAAAATCTGCTATGAACTTTCTGTAATAGTTCGCGAAGGCGACAAAACGCTTAACGTCATCCGTACTTTTGGGAACTGGGTAATTTTCTATAACCTTAATTTTGTCTGGGTCGGGCAATATACCATTGCCTGACACCACATGGCCCAAATATAGAATTTCCTTCTTAAGGAAATCGCATTTTGAAGGATTTAACTTTAGATTTGCGCTGCGTAATTTTTCAAATATTTGTATTAAATTTTTATTGTGATCTGAAAGGCTGCGCCCCATACATATTAAATCGTCAAGGTACACTAGGCACTTGTCATATGATAACCCGGCCATTGCTATCGTCATCATACGCGAAAATGAACTCGGGCTGGTCTTGAGCCCCATAGGCATCCTAGTCATCTGGTATTGACCGTCCGCACAAAATGATGTATATTTTCTACAGCTTTTCTCAAGTCCTACATTAAAAAAACCTTGGTTCAAATCTAAATGCGTGTAGTAAATGCATCCGGACAGGGAATCTAATATGTCAGAAATGTTGGGCAGAGGGAATTTATCGTCCGATATGCAGTTATTAAGTTTACGGTAGTCTATGACTAACCGCCATTTCTTTTCTCCGCTAGAGTCAGATTTTTTCGGTACTAAAACAACTGGGCTAGACCATTCACTAGAACAAGGTTCAATAATTCCTTGCTCCAGTAAATTATCCACCTGTTTCTTTAATTCAGCTTTCTGAGCATGCGGCAATCTGTAGGGCTTGACATATACGGGGGCTACATTCGGTTTCAAAGTTATTGTGTGTTCATATAAACTCGTAGTACCTAACTTATCACCCGGAAGAAAAAATATGTCCGAATATTTCGCGCAAATGGATTCGATTGACAATTGTTCTTCCTTATTTAGATGTTTAAGCGATAATAAAGAAAATACTTTCTTAACACGATCAGCGTTATTAGTGGTTTCATGAAACGAACATATATCATATTCACTCGCTTTATAAAGAGTGGGTTGTATAGAATTTAAAACTATGTCAGACTCGGACGTATTTAAAACGCGAATGGGTATTAATCCATTTGTGGGCTTAACTAGACTGCTGGCAATAAAGACCCCTTCTTGCAGTTCTGTTGCATTGACTAAACATTCATCAGTCTCAGATACCGGAATAAAGTGAATCGACTCTGATCTCGCCGGTATAGTTATATTATTATTCGTCATCACCAAAGGTAAAGATATCTTTAAATTGTTATTCCATAGTAACAAAGTCCGGTTGCCAAAATTTAACACCGATTTATACTTACTTAAAAAGTCCTGCCCTAAAATACCACTGCCCTTATATGGCAATGATTTAAAAACAAAGAATTTATGGTTGAGAGTATGATTTCCAATAACAAAGTTCAGATAAACGTATCCTATAGCCTGGACTTTGCCTCCAATTCCATTTACAAAACTTTTCTCGATATGGATCGGAATGTTTTGCTCGTGCACATGTTTATATTTAATGGCCGAAATGGATGCACCGGTGTCAACTAACAAGTTATAAGAGTAATTATCACGAGATTTAATATTCACGTAGCCTACACTATTACATGATAAAATAATGTTATCAGTCCCGAAAAAACTGGTTTTCTTCTTGTTCATTCTCCGTGGTATTCGAACTTTGCTGCGAGTCTGAGTTACTCAAAGTATGTATTTGCGAATAATGCGAACGCTGGTACCTTGGTGAATAAAAATTGGACCTACCTCTGTTTCCGTGGAATGTCCCAGTAGCCCTGCGCCCGTTCGCCTGTGGTCCTCTCCGTACCTGAGTCTGATCACCGTACCGAGTAGTCGGTTGATAGCTAACTCGCCCGCGTCCTCTCCCCGCAAACGAGGGGCGGCCACCACGATGTGGCCTATTGTGTAATGATCTGCCTCTGTAATTTAGGGTTAAAATTTCATTGGAAGTCGATGGAGTTGTGACGTCTTCGTCTACAGCTGATTGTATGGCGTCTTTTAGTGACGTAAATTTTTGGGCAGAAATTATCGTGCTTAGCCGGCGATTTCTTAACCCGTCTGCAAAATACTTAATGGCCTGCTTTTCATTTAGGGGTTTTAGGACTTTAAAACTTGCATCGTTGCCATCCGATTGCGAAATTGTTAATTCGACAAACATTTCCGTTATCTGTTTACCGAACTCGTCGATGGATAAATTATTTTGTTTAAAATTTTGAAGCCTACGTTGAATTGCAGTAGCACATTTTTTGGGCAATAATTGTGTTTTCATGTCTGCTATAAACTTATCAATATTAGGGTAGGATGAAGATAACTTCAGTTTCGCGGCTGGGGAAAGTCTACTTTTTAACACAAAATTTAACAACTTTGCCTGCGAGCTTACGTCTAATTCGGATTTATAGTATTCTACGCTTTCAATAAACTGTCGTACACTAGCCTCATCATCTTTACAAACTGGCAATAAATTTAACGCAACTTTAAGATCAAACTTAGAAGTCTCTGCCATTTTTACTGATACACAGGGTCTCTCTGAGCATAAATCGAAAACTTGTTTATATAATTTATCAAAACTAGCACATATATCATGAATGACTGAACATTCAGTTGTGCTTAAAGATTTTTTGGCTGAAGCATAATACTCTAAAAATAGATTATATTCACTTACTATTTTTTCCGCTTCCTTCAATTTAACTACAACAATATTACCCTTTCGTCTCTCTGGACCAATCTTAATTAAGTATTTTCTTATTTCAAACAGACTATCATATAAGCCCCTTAAGTTTTCTTCCATTAAGATATATTATTTATAGCATGGTTATAAAATTATGTACTATCATATGCATACATTTTAGTGATCCTTACATCTATGATTATATACTTTACCCTTAACTATGTCCTTTAAAATAACGTAGGATGCATATTTACGGTGCACTACACAATACACGACATTTCCGCGCACTACAAAACAACACGAAATTATCACGCACTGGTATTTTCACTGTACTGATTTTTCTCCGCCTCGTAACTCAAATAACGTCCTCAGTCCCTTTCCTGTAACGTCTCGCCTCCGGCTGGTCTCTCGGATCCCTTTCTCTATCTTCTCTTCTTCTCCATAGCGAGAATCGTAATCTGTCTCGCCTTATCTCATCAGCCATCCATCGCCGATGACATCTTCTATATAGGGTGAAGACACCATACAAAAACGCCAATGATATTATTAGCAATAACACCAACAAGATGATGTTGGTCGAACTGGCGTGCACAGCCAGCTGACGGATGTCCGCGCTGTTATTACCTCCTGCTGCGTTCTGGGGTACTATTACTTCTTCCTTGGTGTTAGTGGAGCCCATTTTTCAGATTATTCAAAGATTTTTCAAGATAAAGTAAGAACGTAGTGATAATTGCAAGTCCCGAACAAAGATTGCATTTGATGCACTGCATTGTGAAGCTAAGTGTCCCGATTTGGTCAAAGATATGTAAACATCGCGTATCGCACTTACTGCGCTGGCAGGGTCGCCATGTACGGATGGCCTATTTGTGTAAGGTTCGAGAGTAAATGACACGACAATTGATGAGTAAATACTGACTTTTATTAGATGATTACATGGTTTTATATATTCTCCCTCACAACATAACGTTGTACATAAGGGAGTACATAACGTTGTAAATAAGGAAGTAACGTTGTACATAAGGGAGTACATACCGTTGTACATAAGGGAGTACATAACGTTGTACATAAGGGAGTACATACCGTTGTACATAAGGGAGTACATAATGTTGTACATAAGGGAGTACATAACGTTGTACATAACGTTGTACATAAGGCAGTACATAACGTTGTACATAAGGGAGTACATAACGTTGTACATAAGGGAGTACATAACGTTGTACATAAGGCAGTACATAACGTTGTACATAAGGCAGTACATAACGTTGTACATAAGGCAGTACATAACGTTGTACATAAGGGAGTACATAAGGCAGTACATAACGTTGTACATAAGGGAGTACATAACGTTGTACATAAGGCAGTACATAACGTTGTACATAAGGCAGTACATAACGTTGTATATAAGGGAGTACATAACGTTGTACATAAGGCAGTACATAACGTTGTACATAAGGGAGTACATAACGTTGTACATAAGGCAGTACATAACGTTGTACATAAGGGAGTACATAACGTTGTACATAAGGCAGTACATAACGTTGTATATAAGGGAGTACATAACGTTGTACATAAGGCAGTACATAACGTTGTACATAAGGCAGTACATAACGTTGTACATAAGGCAGTACATAACGTTGTACATAAGGGAGTACATAACGTTGTACATAAGGGAGTACATAACGTTGTACATAAGGGAGTACATAACGTTGTAAATAAGGAAGTAACGTTGTACATAAGGGAGTACATACCGTTGTACATAAGGGAGTACATAACGTTGTACATAAGGGAGTACATACCGTTGTACATAAGGGAGTACATAATGTTGTACATAAGGCAGTACATAAGGGAGTACATAACGTTGTACATAAGGCAGTACATAACGTTGTACATAAGGGAGTACATAACGTTGTACATAAGGCAGTACATAACGTTGTACATAAGGCAGTACATAACGTTGTACATAAGGCAGTACATAACGTTGTACATAAGGGAGTACATAACGTTGTACATAAGGGAGTACATAACGTTGTACATAAGGGAGTACATAACGTTGTACATAAGGCAGTACATAACGTTGTACATAAGGCAGTACATAACGTTGTACATAAGGCAGTACATAACGTTGTACATAAGGCAGTACATAACGTTGTACATAAGGCAGTACATAACGTTGTACATAACGTTGTACATAAGGGAGTACATAACGTTGTACATAAGGGAGTACATAACGTTGTACATAAGGCAGTATATAACGTTGTACATAAGGGAGTACATAACGTTGTACATAAGGGAGTACGTAACGTTGTACATAAGGCAGTACATAACGTTGTACATAACGTTGTACATAAGGGAGTACATAACGTTGTACATAAGGGAGTACATAACGTTGT
Organism: Helicoverpa zea; assembly: GCF_022581195.2. Taxonomy (NCBI): domain Eukaryota; kingdom Metazoa; phylum Arthropoda; class Insecta; order Lepidoptera; family Noctuidae; genus Helicoverpa; species Helicoverpa zea. The sequence goes on along the minus strand of NC_061467.1, from coordinate 3,233,239 downwards.
ACATAAGGGAGTACATACCGTTGTACATAAGGGAGTACATAATGTTGTACATAAGGCAGTACATAACGTTGTACATAAGGCAGTACATAACGTTGTACATAAGGGAGTACATAACGTTGTACATAAGGCAGTACATAACGTTGTACATAAGGCAGTACATAACGTTGTACATAAGGCAGTACATAACGTTGTACATAAGGGAGTACATAACGTTGTACATAAGGGAGTACATAACGTTGTACATAAGGCAGTACATAACGTTGTACATAAGGCAGTACATAACGTTGTACATAAGGCAGTACATAACGTTGTACATAAGGCAGTACATAACGTTGTACATAAGGCAGTACATAACGTTGTACATAACGTTGTACATAAGGGAGTACATAACGTTGTACATAAGGGAGTACATAACGTTGTACATAAGGGAGTACATAATGTTGTACATAAGGGAGTACATAACGTTGTACATAAGGGAGTACATAACGTTGTACATAAGGGAGTACATAATGTTGTACATAAGGGAGTACATAACGTTGTACATAAGGCAGTACATAACGTTGTACATAAGGGAGTACATAACGTTGTACATAAGGCAGTACATAACGTTGTACATAAGGCAGTACATAACGTTGTACATAAGGCAGTACATAACGTTGTACATAAGGGAGTACATAACGTTGTACATAAGGCAGTACATAACGTTGTACATAAGGCAGTACATAACGTTGTATATAAGGGAGTACATAACGTTGTACATAAGGCAGTACATAACGTTGTACATAAGGGAGTACATAACGTTGTACATAAGGCAGTACATAACGTTGTACATAAGGGAGTACATAACGTTGTACATAAGGGAGTACATAACGTTGTACATAAGGGAGTACATAACGTTGTAAATAAGGAAGTAACGTTGTACATAAGGGAGTACATACCGTTATACATAAGGGAGTACATAACGTTGTACATAAGGGAGTACATACCGTTGTACATAAGGGAGTACATAATGTTGTACATAAGGGAGTACATACCGTTGTACATAAGGGAGTACATAATGTTGTACATAAGGCAGTACATAACGTTGTACATAAGGCAGTACATAACGTTGTACATAAGGGAGTAAATAACGTTGTACATAAGGGAGTACATAACGTTGTACATAAGGGAGTACATAACGTTGTACATAAGGCAGTACATAACGTTGTACATAAGGCAGTACATAACGTTGTACATAAGGCAGTACATAACGTTGTACACAAACATCCAAAGTTAGTTACCAACATTATTATATGTCACGCAGTGGTGCCAACTGAAGCAGCGCAAGGAGAATTTGCTCAAGTTGTTCGAGAACATGCGCGATTTCCAACTGGACAAGGTGATGGAGAACCGAGACGCGCCCATCCCTGAGAACATGAGGCTTATCAAGGATGAGGATATTGAAAGGTGAGTGTTTAATAAGTGACAAAAGACGTTAATAGGCTCTTGATTATCACTTTAGATGATGCTCAGATAATGTAACCTAGGCAAATTAGAATGGGCAATTTTGCCTACTTATGTAACACGAAGTTCAAAGCGATTCTTCACTTTTTTAATCGTGGTGTTTGGTTAAGGATGGGGACCTTTGCCCAGCAGTGGGACATTATAAGCTAGAAATAAATAAATAAAATGGTTAAACCAGACTTTATTGACCAAAATTTTTTTCACACAAGAATTTGAGACCTCTGGTCATAACAATTTTCAATGGCATTCATGTCTGTTGATCGTTACTAAGTAAACAATTGTGCTTGGTCTAGATTGAAGAATGTGCAGACTCCAGAAGAGCTTCGTGATGTCCACACACACTTCCTGCTGTACTACTCCACGGATCTGCCCGAGATGCAGAAGTTGCAGCGCACCAAGGAGAAGAAGAAGAATTTAGAGGAGAAAAAGTGAGTTTCTTGTAAATTATGTTTTAAGGTGTTTGCAGAAGAGAGAGTTCATGGCAACTTTGCTCGTAAAATCTTTAAAAATCTGCGCTGGAGCCATATTTCATATAGGTTCGCAGTATTGATAGTCGTAACCCGCGGTTCCACCTGGAGTTCCAAAAGAAAAACTCGTAGTTCCCGTAGCTGGATAAAAAAACTGCCCATGTCTTTTCTTTGGCTCTAGGTAGACTATGTATGTAAGACAGTTTCTTTTGCATTTATACCAAAGTTACGCAACCAGTCATCTTCAATACATATTCTTCATAACCCAATCAATATTCTTCACACCCCACCTTCTCCAGACGTCTAGCTCGTGAAGAAGCGGACAGGAACGGCGAGGACCCCGACGAGGCGGCCGCCGCGGTGGAGGCAGCCGAGCCTGAGGACGAAGAGGTCACGGAGGTCAAGTACGCAGTCAGGTCCGGACCTTACGAGCTCTGCAGGAAGGCTGGCATTGGTGAGAATTACTTTTGGGTCTTTATAATGTTTGTGAAATTAGTAAAATTAAGAATTAGCGTGAAATTTTTATTTGATGATGATTTATTTCTAGAAATTATCACACCCAAAGCATTCTGGATTATTTCGACGAAAAGTTAGAGAGAGTGAGATTATTTTTACGTACTAGCTTCTACCCGCGGTTTTACCCGTGTATCGAAAGACTACTTCTCGCACTCTGATATGTTATTCTGATGTGTAAATTAAAAAGCACTGAGTAGTACGTTTGCGCGTGAAGAAGTAACAAACATGATACAATCGCTCGCTTTTGTAATATTAGTGTGATTCAACAAGTTTCTCCCTGCAGAGCCCCTGGTGAAGAAGTTCGGTCTGACTCCGGAGCAATTTGCTGAGAACGTGCGCGACAACTACCAGCGACATGAAGTGGAACAGCAGCCCGTGCCCCCGCTCGAAGCCGCTGCCGAATATGTAAGTTACTTCTCACTTTATTTCTATTCATTTTAATAATGTGTTAAGTTGATGTATATTTTGAAATACTATTGTTAGTCGTCCACCAACAAGGTGGACAGACGACCTTATAAAGGTCGCCGGAAGACGCTGGATGCAGGTCGCCTCCAACAGGTATTTGTGGAGATCTAAGGGGGAGGCCTATGTTCAGCAGTGGACATCCTATGGCTGAGATGATGATGATGATTGTTTATCCGCGTTCTGTAAAAACTATTTTGTGCACCCAGACAAAAAGTACCCTTTTGCCTTCTTCGATAAATACTGAAAACATTTTTTTTTTTAGATTTATAATATTAGTGTAGATTTGAGTTTGATATTACTTCTTCATTACTGTCGATTCATTTTTTGGAATGATTTATAAAAGCGGTTGTCTCAAAATTACGACAGCTGCAGCCGGGTATTTTAATATCTTTTTTTTTAAATAATAATAATTAATACTACCATGGACAATTCTTGAAAGAAACCACATGCGTTACCTTTGTATTTATGTATTATTTGTTATGTGATTGCTAAAGAACTGCTTCTAATTCAACATTCCTCCACAGACCGGCTCAATCGGTTCAGCAGCAGAAGTAGTGCGTCGTGCAGTATACATGTGCGGCGTACAACTAGCTCGCGAACCGCTGTTACGCGCCACGTTGCGGGACGCGTTACGTGACCGTGCTACACTTACTGTTAAACCTACGCCCAGAGGACTGAAAGAAATTGACGAGAATCACGCGTGTTATGGGTAAGTTTATATAAAATTTTCTCTAGAAGAATTCAGTCGGTTCACCAATGTGCAAATCGCTTGCGAGCCGCCACTGCGATCTTCGTTGCTATATAGACGCGTTGCGCGTGTACATATGTAGGTATTTACTCTTTCAGCAGTTTCACCCGTTCTGGCCCGTAATCGGACAAAATTGACTTTGTCACTCGTGGATGTTAAGCTTCTCGACAGTGAAAGACTTACGAATCGGTACAGTAGTTTCGTAACAGCAAAATGTTTCCTCTATATCATATTAGTATGTTGTACTGTTATGTCATCTATTATTACATTAAGAGAGCAGGTTTCCAAGGCAAGATAATATTTCATTAATCTTGCAACTTGAGCAATTCAAATAGGGGACAATCCTGTAACTGTCTTCCATTGACCGCAAACAGTAAATAAAATACAAACATTTGAAATGAAAACCTCCTGGTTTTTGGGAAGTCGGTTAAAAAACGAATAACATTGCTTTATTTCTGTAAACAGTTTGAAATACATGAAGAAGAAGCCGGTACGTGATCTCACAGGCGACCAGTTCTTGAAACTAACGATGGCCGCGGAAGACAAACTGTTGGAACTTAGCATCAGTGAACAGATTGAAGGAAACACCACTATCAGCTATTTGGAGGAACTCAAACAACTTTATCAGAAGGTCAGTTCATTATATAGAATTATCGAAATTATTTATTTTAAAGAAAAACTTACAAATATGCGAATTAAGAAACTCGTCTTTTTTGGAAGTTGGTAAAAAAATCCTTTTTAAATTCTTTCTTTTTTAGTCTCTGTGTTCTCTGAGCGTACCTCTGGTTTGGATAGTATTTATACATAAACAATGATTGAATTAAATCATTAGGATCAATAGAAAAATAACCGCCTGGTCACCCCAACACGACAAGATTATGAAAATAACTTCATGAGCAGTGTAGTAAAACAAAGTAATTGCATGCATGTTATCCATTCCCTCTCCCCGATCCGCTGATACTTAAAAACCCGTTATTGCGCTGTGACTCGCGTAAATTTACGTGACGAAACTACTACTACTACTTCCGCTACTTCGTTATATTAAAATGATGTATTTATTATATAGGACGAGTTCGCGGCCACGGTGGAAGCGTGGAACGAGCTGCGAGCCGAGGCCGTCACCATCGCGCTCACCAAGATCGTGATGCCCGAGCTGCGCCGGGAACTGCATGCCGTGCTGCTGCAGGAGTCCAAGGAGTATATACTCAAGTGAGTTAATATGCTGATATACAAGTATCAAGATTGTTTAGTTGTTTATCTTTAGAAAAATGCCAACTCAAATGTTACCTATAGATAATGTTCCAATTACACGAGTGGGGTTCCATGTATATGTATAAATAATAAATAATAATAAGCTTCTGCCAGCGGTTTCATTGCCATTGCTTACGTGGGGACGACTTTGCGCACTAGGTTAAAATATACCCTGTACTGTAGTACCTGGGGATAGTTAAGGTGTCCAAGAGTGAACGTTTCGGAACTTCTAGAGTACAAAAGAAACGAAATAATCTCTATCTTGTGTCCTGTAATTTAGTGATTAAATGATCTATTATGTTTAAGGATTTTTATGATTTTTACGAACAAAAAAATCGTATAGTGTTATTGGTTAAATGATTTGTTGAATGTTGTTTAGATGTTGTCGCCGCCGACTTTACGATTGGCTGAAGGTGGCGCCGTATGAGTCCAGGGTATCAGATGACGATGACGAAGAGTGGTCTGATTCTAATGGTGAGTTTACAAATCAAGTACCTCATTATAAAACGGGGTCTTAAAAGTACAGACTTCACTTCAAACCATCATCTTGATCAACATTAGTGCTTAAAAATTATCACTAAAGTTATATAATAAGATGGTTTTCTGAAGATTCACCAGCTCTGGGCTGCTTTATAAACTATCTTTAGGTCTCAAAAGTGGAAATTTGCAGAAAAATGTGCATGTTTTGTTTGACAAGTTGCTTTAACAATCTTCTGTATGTCAGGTCTCCGCGTACTATCCCTCGCCTACGTCCCGGACCGGCAGCACAGCGCGTTCGCGTGCGTGGTGGGCGCGGGCGGCGAGCTGGCCGACCATCTGCGGCTGCCGCATCTGCTGTGCCGACGCAACGCGTGGGACGCCAGGGAGAGGCAGAATAAGGAGGCTGATATGACGGCGCTGCGAAGGTAATATACGACAACAGTAATTGTACTGTCTCCTGAGATACAGGCTAACCACCTAGGTCAGGGCCCAGGGGACAGAGCTTCTGTGTATCGTGTAATATTGTGGTTTCAATAAAGAGTTTTTATAGTAATTAACAGCTTACAATGACACTCAACAACTCACAAGAGCAGCACTAAACAACGACACTCAACACCTCCCACCAACAATTCTCAACAAAAGTCTGCAAAAACTCTAAATAAGGACATTCAAAAACAGCTCTAACAACAACACCCAACATCAAAACTTAACAACTCCCAACGACAACTAATAACGCCCGACAACGACGACAATGACAGCTGCAAAATAAAAATAAATTGAACTACAAATACAACTATCCAACACCACAGTATTTCATTAAAGTTGTTTTTATGACGTCATAATTGCAGCAGAACATAGCAATACATCCACAATAACATGCCACATTCTCAACAGATTCATAATGCGCAAGAAGCCACACGTGATAGTGATCGGCGGCGAGTCCCGGGAGGCTATCAACGTGAAAGCCGACGTGTCTGACTGCGTGCAGCAGCTGGTGGAAGACGAGCAGTTCCCCAGGATACCCATAGAGATCGCTGACAACCATATCAGCAAGATTTATAGTAATAGTATTAGAGGACGGGTAAGATTTCTCTCTTAATTAATTCTTTAACGTCTAAGTTATTCAACCTATTGATTTACTTGCCGAAGATAGGAATGTGACATAACTTGTATGATGCTAATGTAAAAATATACAGAACACTAGGTAGATAGGCCCACAGTATATCTACATAACACACAGTATATTACAAAAATATCCTGGACTGTGCCTGTATTTGGCTGTGCCAAGTTTCGTATAATGCGATTCAGCTATTTGAAAGCGTAACAAATCAACTCTCATTCGTTTTTATAATATTAATTTCACCTTAGTTTTATATCTGTATGGAAAGTAATATAATCTGTTTTTCCCATAGCACGACTTCAGAGAATACCCCGACATACTCCGGCAAGCGATCTGCCAAGCGCGCTTACTGCAAGATCCTCTCATGGAAATATCACAACTGTGCGGTCCCGACGAAGAAATACTCTGTCTCAGATACCACTCCCTGCAAGACCAAATACCTAAAGAAGATTTACTCGAAGGCATAGAACTTGAATTCGTCAATAGAGTTAACGAAGTCGGTGTAGATGTCAACGAAGCAGTCTTAACTGGCCGAGGAACGGAATTACTTCAATTTGTCTGTGGTCTCGGCCCAAGAAAAGCACAAGCACTAATAAAACTTTTCAAACAAACTAACCAAAAACTCGAAAATAGAACGCAACTCGTCACAGTATGCCACATGGGTCCAAAAGTCTTCATCAACTGCTCAGGTTTCATTAAAATAGACACGAGCAGTCTCGGTGATAGTACAGAAGCTTACATAGAAGTTCTGGACGGTTCCCGAGTGCATCCGGAAACGTACGAATGGGCCCGAAAGATGGCCGTCGATGCCTTAGAGTACGAAGATGAGGATGCCAATCCTGCCGGAGCGTTAGAAGAAATTCTAGAAGCCCCTGAAAGACTGAAAGACTTAGATTTGGACGCTTTTGCCGAAGAATTGGAGCGACAAGGCTTCGGTAACAAGAGCATAACTTTGTATGATATCCGAGAGGAATTAAACTCTAGGTATAAGGACCTTAGGGTTGCATATCGCTCGCCGACCGCTGAGGAATTATTCGATATTTTGACTAAAGAGACTCCAGAGACTTTCTATGTAGGAAAGATGGTGTTGGCTTCAGTGGTTGGTATCACACATAGGAAGCCTCAGAGAGAAATGCTGGACCAGGCCAATCCTGTGAGGAATGATGAGACTGGATTGTGGGAGTGCCCGTTCTGCCACAAAAATGACTTCCCTGAGCTATCTGAGGTAAGTCTATGTAATTCGGTTTTGATTGTATGCATTTCATAAACTACGTAAATATCTTGTCTTAAACTTTTGCTGATAATGTTCTCTCTCTTGCTCTCTGTCTCTATCACCATTATTATTGCAAAAAAAAAACTTTTTCCGATCTCATCGATCGTTTGAAGTAGCCTTTTTACAAACTTCATCATTCACTCCATTTTTTTCATCAGGTATGGAATCACTTCGACGCCGGCGCATGTCCGGGCCAGGCCACGGGTGTCCGGATTAGACTCGACAACGGTTTATCCGGGTACATTCACATAAAGAACCTTTCGGACAGACATGTGGCCGACCCCACGGAACGCGTCCGGATCGGACAGACGGTACATTGTAGGATATTGAAGATAGATGTCGAAAGGTTCTCAGTGGATTGCTCTTCGAAATCGTCAGACTTGTTGGATAAGAATAATGAGTGGAGGTGAGTGTCTAAAATGTCATTTTTTTGAGAATGTGAGCAATTTTGTAATTTCATCTGATAGCAGTTAAGTCGTTAACTACAGAATTAAAATAACCGGTAGACAATGTGTGCTGGAGGTACATATCTTACTGACAGGCCCTTATAAAGCGCAATTTTGTTTTTTTTTTTTATGTGTATGTGTTGCAGCCACATTCCTTTCCTCAGTCCTGAGTAGCTTTAGTACCTAAAAAGAACTACTAAATAAATACATAATAAAATCCTTTTAACTTCTCAGACCACCGAAAGACCCCTACTACGACCAAGAGGCCGAAGACAAAGATTTACGCAAAGAGAAAGAGGCGAAACAGACTAAAGAGCGCATGCAGTACGTGAAGCGAGTGATAGTGCACCCGGCTTTCCATAATATATCCTTTGCTGAAGCCGAGAAACTTATGGATAAGATGGCGCAGGGAGAGGTTATTGTTAGGCCGAGTAGTAAGGTAAGGAACAATAAGGTTTTAATATGATATATTTCTTCTTTAAATACTCGGCAAACATACACATAGTTACAAGATATTGGAACATCAACACTCTAAGCAAAAGCTGTGTTTAGTGGCTTCTCTGATGTCTAGATTGCTTTATTTTGTTCCTGTGACAATTGCTTAGGGTGATTTCAGTGTAATGTTTGGTATATTGCAATTTTGATTGTGATTTTTTTTTGCTGACTTTTGTGATTTATTGAGCGTTGGTTGAGATTGGTTGTTGTTGTTCCAGGGTTCGGATCACCTGACGGTAACGTGGAAGGTAGCAGACGGTATTTATCAACACATTGATGTCAGGGAAGAAGGGAAAGAAAATGCTTTTTCATTAGGTTTGTATTTTGTGCAAGTATTGTGTATATTTATAAAATTGTATGCTCCAATGTAAATTACTTATTTATTTTACTTGATTTAGGTCGAAGTTTATGGATTCAGGGTTCCGAATTCGAAGATCTCGATGAAATCATAGCGCGACACGTGACCCCCATGGCGGGGCTCGCTCGTGACCTCATCGCTTACAAATACTACAAGCCTTTAGGCGGCATGCGTGACAAAGCTGAAGAGATCCTCAAAGAAGAAAAGGCGCGCAACCCGAACAAGATTCACTACGTCATCTCCGCTGCGAAGAACTACCCTGGCCGTTTCCTTCTGTCATATTTACCTCGAGCTCGCGTTACACATGAGTATGTATCCGTTACGCCTGACGGGTATAAATACAGGCAGCGTACATTCGACTCGTTAGCAGGTCTACTCCGCTGGTTTAAAGAACATTTCCGCGAGCCGCCTCCTGCTGGTACCCCCGCCGCTCGCACCCCCGCAGGCCGCACCCCGCATATGTCTGCGTATCACACGCCGGCCGGCCACACCCCCGCCTTCCACACGCCTGCACACACCCCCGGCCCCGCCTACGTCAACACGCCCTACACGCCGTCCGCTCAGACGCCATACATGACGCCGTTCGCTGCTACACCGCGACAGCCAGACTTCATGCCGCCGCCTGCAAGAGTCCGACAGCCTGCGCCTTACACTGAGCCTGCTGATTGGCAGAAGGCTGCCGAAGACTGGATGCGGCGGAATAACCGCGAGCCGTCGAGTACACCTCGAGCTTCGGGCACTCCCCGCGCGTCCCGCACGCCGCGTGACGGACGTGACGCGCGAGATATGCGTGAGCCTCGCGAAGTGCGCACGCCGCATGCTCACAGCTCGGGCCGCTCGTCCCGCGCTCACTCGCTGCGCTCAACACCTCACACTAATACTTCGCCTCGCTCCATGTCTCTGGGTGACGCCACGCCGCTCTATGACGAGAATTAAAGCCTGTCGTATTCTAAACTGCGCAATTTTTTTTCGATCCGACAATTTTGGTCTATAAAATGACGCGTGTGTTTATATCAAAACTGATTCTAAGAAGCCAAAATCGTCAGGTATCCACAATTTGCGTAGCGTTGATTACGAAGCGCCTGCCGCTCGCTCGGCGACGTAGCGGCCTCGGCGAGAGGATGTATACAGTATTTGCTAACGTTATTCCCCTGTTACGTTTCCACACCTGTATAAACTCCCTCGTATGTTTTGTTCCGAACTAGGCCTCATCACTAGGTAGGTGGTAGTTAATTGGTCGGTCCGCGCGGAAGTCCCGTGCCTCCGCGCGGCCGAGCCCGTAGATAGCTAGAATCCGTTTACGATGTATATTGAGAGTTTTGACTGTGTACTCCTGTTATCGTGCCGACCTTCATAGCATCGAGCTCTATGGCGTCTTGATAAACATTGTAAATCTAATGATATTTTATTACCTAAGCGTATTGTGACCGCGGTTATGAAATTATGTCGAACTATTATTTACATACTTGTATAAATAATACAGGAATACGTAACCAGTTGGTAACTGTATAATAAACGATACCAATGTATTGGTAGTGTCATGACAATGGTGAATGTTTACTGCTAAGACTGCTTTCATATAATCGTCGAAATGCATATCTGTAACTGCACGATGAATTCATTAGTTTGTTACGCTGTACATTAACAACGATATGTAACGTCGTTGTCGCGATCGATTTTTAATAACTGATTTTTATTTGACGCTTGTTTGAAAGCATTTATAATAACGAACTTAATTTCTATTGTGACTAAATTACTCAGATAGCAATAATATGATTTGTGAATGCTAAAATGTGACAAAAGCGCAAAATCCGCAGGAAATGCCTTAGCGATGGTTAGTGAGCAATGGGATCCTTGATAATTTATTCACGACAGTACTCTTGGAAAATAATAAAAATTATGACAATTTACATGCAGACGTTTTATTCAAACCTCTAACATATTATTAAAGATGCTGAAAGTATGCCGAATAGTAAAAATTAAAGGGACGTGATAAAGCGACATGATCTACTTTACACACTACACACATTACAAGTTCTTCTAATCAATAATTGCTTCTGTTCTTCGAAAGATAAAAGAACCTTAACTATACATATTAGTAGGAACAAGAATAAGCATTTATTGATACCTACACAAATATTACCTAGCCTGCTGTATACTTAAAACTGATCTGAAAATCGCAGGATGTCTTAGTTAAACGCTAATCTTCATACACGTGAGCTGTCGACAGTCGTTCGTCGTCAAGATCATTGCTCTGTAAGTATTTTATACTCGGAGGATATCACTCAGTAAAAGGTTGATAGGCGCGCATCACGCGTGTGTAATTCGCCTGTGCGTATTTTCTTTTTTTTTGCTGTGAATATTTGAAATTGGAATGGAATGAATCGATTTGGCGGGTTGTGTAAGCTGGTATGTTTTTTTTCATTATTTTAGTAAGACAGTTAAAATAATTAGTTTACATTATGTAGGCGACAAAATTAAATAATACTTTATTTATGAAAAAGAAAGGCTTGCTAGGATTTACGAAGTGTAGGCAAGCAGTAATATAATTTCAAGGATATCCTCCCTCCATGCGATTTCATTTATTGAGGCCGTGTTTTTCATGATAATAAAAAGTAAAGTACCTACTAAGCTTCATAATAAAACCTCATGGCTCTCTCAAATTATATGAGGTAGACATAAACTTTTCTTATTAATTTCTATAACGCACAATAAAACTACGAAGATACAAAACAGCATATCAGGAAAAAATATTCAAAATTGCTCAAAAAATATTTTTTTGCAGCAGGTTTTATGTTTTAATTTTTGTTTACGATCCTATCCTCTAATGTCAACTATCTCTTGTAGTATAGCTGAAGGTGCGGTCACGGTCAAGTGTAACTAAACGTATCTTGCTCCATATAACATTGCTATATGAATGCTACGCTAGGCTACGTTTTCGTAGTCAGTAGCTACTATAGTTATATGTCAATGGTAGCTACGCGATCGTAGCAAAGACAATCAATGATGCGCATGATCAAAGTAGCTTCGAATATGGAGGTTTTACAACTTTGGAATGATTTAAGTGCCAAGTTATAGCCATGAGGTCAACAGATCAAGGATCAAGGCATGCTTGCCACAATCCGTCAATTAAGGGTCATTCTATTTCGTACGGTTGATTATAGAATTTGAAGGCCGAGAATCTCTATATAAAAGGTATTTGCTACTCGACCTATTGCTATTAATTTGATAGCTTTAATACAAGTGTAGCGCTAATCCTTAGTGGAGTGTTACTTTAAAATACCAAAAATGTCTATTAGAACCAGTTTTAATTTGCATATCAAAGTTACCTTGACACTCATCGCTGAATTTAAAATTTAAAACTAATTATTATTATCAAAGGAGATATAATTTAGATAACTGCCAGTCTTACTACAAAAATGGCTTGAAACAATGATCTCACGCATCAATGATTCAAACACGAGTTTAGCTAATCACTCCACAAAGCGCTAAACATGTGTTTAGCAGATGTTCAATTTTCGTGCCACAGAACCAAGTTCGCGTAATTTTTTGCCAGACTTTTGGTAAAACAGCAAAGCACTCGTTCATCCATACGCAGATAGCTTACAAGTCCTAACGTACTATTTGGTAATGGTCAAATTTTATATAATGTTTTAAACACTTCAATAAAATGGGGCATAGATATTTTTTTTGTAATTTATGTAATTAAAATATCAATATCACTATTTTGGAGCAAAGCCGTTAGAAACAGAAGAAACGGTAAAGTCCAGTGATATCAAATGGAACGTTCTGTAATGACAGTTTTGTCGAAAGTATTGTCATGTCATGTTAGCATAGCATGTTAGTCACTGTCATCATTTGCAACGGTTTTTTACTTGATTTTGTTTCGACTTGATTTTGTTTTTGAGTATACTTCTGCTATAGAACGCAAATTATTTGGAAAACATGCAAGGAACTAAAAACAATACAAGTACACGTATACGTGGTGAAAACTGGACCCAGGAAGAAAAGGTAAGCAGCATTTTTTAATAGATGCGCGGTAATTTGTTGACGAAATGTTTGGTGTATATACATGTTCTCCATTCTAGGATCTGTTCTTCGAAATAATGCGGGACTCCGCACATATTGTCGATATTAAATCAACGGATACCGATAGTAACAGAAGAAAAAAATTGGAATGGTTGAATATCCAAAACAAGTAAGCATAGACATACATGTATTGAAACAAGTTAACTTGACTTTTTTTTAAACAAGTTCACTTTTGTAAAAATAGTGCGTAACAAAGGCTTAACTAATATTAATTCATGGTACTTACTAAGCAACTTATATCTTGTGTAATTTTTAAGTTGTGTTCTAATTACATATCTGTAACAATGTCACTTTTGCTGCAGACTCAAAGAACTTACTGGGAAACCTAGAGATGTACCTCAGTTAAAAGGTTTCTGGAGGCGGTTTAAGATGGCCACAAAAGAAAGTGTGCCACAACACCAAACAACCTCATTAGAGGATTATGATATATCGGGAGAAGGTGAAACTGTTACAGTAACTGCAGACGTGTACTGCAAAGAGGTAATGTTTAGTACCTACTCTCAATTTGCCTTGGTATGTGAGGTATAGTGTTGTGAAAGGAAACACGTCAGGTCACGACAAGCGTTTATTGTAGACTACCTAGGGCTACATGTTGCTTATTACTAAGTTGCTTATAACTACATTTTACCTCTTCAGCCTAAAACCTACTAAAATTGTATTATTCAAAACATGTTATTGTTACAGAATTATAAAGTACACCCCTCTACCCCTATAACAAACAAAACACAAGTAGAAAACAAAATGTAAGTATTTAAATAATTTTTATTACAATACTTAACCTTGCAATAAAAAAGTTGTGGTGGCCTAGTGGGTAAAGGACAAAGGATCCCAGGTCAGGCAAGTACCAATGCAACTTTTCTAAGTTTGTATGTACTTTCTAAGTATATCTTAGACATCATTCACGTTAAACTGTAGGTCCCGGCTGTCATTGAACATCCTTGGCAGTAGTTACGGGTAGTCAGAAGCCAGTAAGTCTGACACCAGTCTAACCAAGGGGTATCGGGTTGCTCGGGTTACTGGGTTGAGGAGGTCAGATAGGCAGTCGCTCCTTGTAAAGCACTGGTACTCAGCTGAATCCGGTTAGACTGGAAGCCGACCTCAACATGATTGGGAAAAAGGCTTGGAGGATGACTTCGATTTGCAATATTTATGTTGTACATATTTATGGTGCTATTTTTTTTTGCATATTTTTACAAAATATCAATTTTGTTACAGTACCTGCAAGACAGCGCTGCCCAACAGCAATTTTAAAATTAAAAGGCGGGCCATGGAAATGATGGAAGAAGAGCACGAGCTAAAAATAAAATACCAGCAGCAAGAGTTAGCCCACCAGGAATTGAAACATAGAATGGAGATAGAGTTATATCAGTTAGACAAAACAAAAAAAGAATTGGAAATAGAACTATTAAAGAAAAAACTAAAAGAATAACTTTTATTTAAGTACTTACGTTTATAAAAAGAGTATTATTAAGTTAGTGATAGTTAAGTTTTTATGCTAAGTAAATAAAATGTTGATTAATGAAACGTTGTCTAATTATTTCACTCCTTACTATAGCTCTCCAAATCTGTGACCTCGAACGTTCGACAAACGACGAACATATCGTACAATATCTAAGTTACAATATCTATTGCAATGTGGTGAAGAAAATATTCCTCTCAATAAGCCACTGAATCGTTGTTTCCATAACCCGAAACACCTCTCTAAAGGCGCGTACGCACGTACGAACACGAACATAGCGAACACAAACACCAGACCCGAACATTTGGTTCGTACGTATGAACGGCATATTCGAACACGAACGCAAACATAGTTCGAGTCGAGTTCGCGAACAACAGTCGTGAACTCTATCTTAGTAGCCATGACGGCGCCGTTGTAAGTAGTCGATTGTGAAGTAACGGAGAATTTTTTGATGTTCGCAGTTTTGTTGCGTAACATTTATTAAAGCTCTTCGAACACCGTCCATACAGAACACACTACAAGGATCGCCGCGAACATGTTTGACGAACAGAGTGTTCGATGTTCGATAGTGGTACGCACGTGCGAACCAAGTTGTTGCATATCATGTAACGCAACAAATTTGTTCGTACGTGCGTACGCGGCTTAATGTTGTCGGCATATCTATATACATATCATAAATCTGTAAAAAAACTGTGTCTGTACATTGAATATATTAAAAAAATAATAATTGGGTGGGGTTTAGACAGTGCCGGCTTCAACTCTACTAGCGCCCTGGGCGAGATTTCTACGGCGCCCCCAACTACAATTCAAAAAAACAGAGAGATAATATGTAGTTACCGATTGCGCGAGCGAAGCGAGCGCGAATTTTTTTTTATAGTTAACAAGTCAAAGCAAAAATTACCTAAAATGTAGCCCAATCGTACATAAGTTATTGCTGGTTGGTGAATGCAAAAACACGGGAACACAGGTTGTGATTGCGCGAGCGAAGCGAGCGCGAAATTTTTTGTTATATTTTAGAACTCAAAACAAAAATGACTTAAAATGTATGTAATGTAATGTAATGTAATCTTTGTTGGTGTTGGCGCCTATGAATTAAAATTTTGGGACTTAAAGTAGTACCATAAATAGAAACTAGAAGTTACTTTCTTATTAATAAAAGGACTTAAACTTACTACCTTTTTACTACTTAACTCTACAAACGACGCTACAGTTGACAAAAAAATTTTCAAAAATAAAAACAACTATAAAGTGAAGCAAGCCCGAAAAAGCTTTTTTGAGATTTGGATCACTAAAAGTCCTTAACATATATAATAAAAGGCGACTGTGAAGTGAAGAAGCCGCGAGCGAAGGGAGCGCGAATTTTTTTGAGCATTGGGACATTAAATTAAAAGTAAGTGTAAAGTAAGAAACCGCGAGCGAAGCGAGCGCGAAAATTTTTGAGTTTTGGGACATAAAAGTAGTGTATCTCACGCTCGCGGCATTGTATGACAATACATTAATTTAATTGAAATTTAATTGAAATATCTTCTTCTTTAAAGCGCTGTAAAGTAGCAAGCAGTCGGAAGCGCAAACTTTTTTGTTTTTGAGGACTCCATAAATATTTTTTTTCGCTACATTTGACTTATAAAAGGTAAGATAGCGCGGATTAGACTAATGAAGCCAACAAGGCAAAGCCTGTGTAACATTGCGCGAGCGGAGCGATCGCGAAATTTTTTGAGTCTACGACACAAAAGTACCTACATTGTCGAGCAACAAGTAGCCGCGAGCGGAGCGAGCGCGAACTTTTTTAAGTTATTTGTTTGAAGACTCACAAATTAAACTGGGAATCATGTACAAATAAAAAGAAACCGATTAGAACGAGTGCTATTTGTGTTCGTTGATTGGGTGCGTAAAAATAATAAACCATCAGAAAAACAGTACAGAAACGGTAATTTAACCGCGAGCGTAGCGAGCGAGAATTTTTTCACTTAGTTGGAGGATGTTATGAAAAATAATCAACATAGCGAAGGCGACTTTTTTTGAAACTTTGCTTGTCAGTATCATGATACAATGGAACTTCCTTATCAAACGGGTGTAATTTCATCAAAATTTTCTGGTGGTGGGGCGTCCCGTGGCGTCCCCTGAGACCGAGGCGCCCGGGTTATTCGCACACCCTGCACCATAGGTTAAGACGGCCCTGTAGGTAACTATTATGGTAATCTGTGATGTAGGATTTAAAATCAGGCAGCCGCTTGATTTTGCCGCCCCCTGAATTTGCAACCCGGGGCATGGGCCCCGGCTTGCCCCCCCCTAGATCCGGGGCTGGGTTTAGAAACAGTAATGGAGCACAAATCCAAAAAAAAAATTCTGTCTGTATGTCTGTATGTCTGTTTGTTTGTACACGCTAATCTTCGGAACTACTGGACGGATTTCAATGATTTTTTCTTTGTTGTATCAGTATTAAGCCTGGTCAACATATAGGCTATAATGTATCTTCGAAACTTGAAGACCTGATGCAGAACACCAACAGACCAACAAAACTATAAGAGATACAAAAATGATGCCATGGCAAAAATTGTTTCATGTGATGAGCATTTTCAGCTGAGATAATAAATTTTAAGATCTGGAACACCTGATGTGGAACCCCAAGAGCCCAGCTTCTCTGTACCATATACAGGTATGGCGTTTTAGCAAAAGTTGTTCAATGTGATAAGCACTTTCTATTGACTTATACAAATTGAAGATCTAAAACACCTGATGTGGAACTCCAGGGGCCCAGCTAGACTGTAGCATATAGAACTATGACGTTTTAGTAAAAGTTATTCAATCTGATAAGCACTCTCTAAAACACCTGATGTGGAACTCCAGGAGCCCAGCTAGACTATAGCATATGAAGACATGACGTTTTAGCAAAAGTGGTTCAATCTGATAAGCACTCTCTATTGACGTATAAACATCGAAGATCTGGAACACCTGATGTGGAACTTCAAGAGCAATACTGCACTTGAAATGTATAGAAATGAATGTTATGAAATAGGTATGGTGAATCAAAAAAAGTAATTAGTCCGTCTTTTAGATAACCCTAAAATAATGGACACGTATTTTTCTTTTCTCTCTCTCACTAACAAATAATAACGAAGATACAACAACGCTTGAATTTTTTCTAACCCAACGCTTCTGCGACATTTCTCGCAATTTTAGTGATTGATTGTTCAGTAAACAATCCTTAAACACGGTTTCGTGGTAACACTTTGATCACGTCCTCAACAGATGTCCAACTTATGTTCATTTTTTTCATCGTACGAAAAAATTACATATTTTGACTGCATTTGCCGTGTAAATGAAATGAATGAATGAATGAAAAAAAATCTAAACGATCCCACTTTTGTTATAAAGTTCACATGCTGAAAACTTAAAACTGAATAAAAAAACATGGTTCGGGTAATTGATCATATGATCATAATGATCATTGATAGGTAGAGGAGTTAGGTATTACCTAACTATGTTTTATCATAAAAACGTATTGTAAGCCGTCAAGCGAGTATCTACACAAAATTATTGGTTACATGCGTTAATGTGTGCCAAGAACGATCGTTTGTAATCGGTGGCACGTGAACTTAGATGTAGGATGAACTTAGACCGTACCTATACAAAACTTGTGATTGTAGTTTTTTCTCTTTTATGTTAGTAGTTCTGAACCTAACGCCAAAAACTGTAGTATGTACCTAATAGGTCAAGGAATACCATTTGATTTAGGCATATATGCATGCCTATGTAATAACATAAAAAAGTAAGTTATAAATAATGCCTACATAGCGCTTGTAATTAACACGTTAATGGAGGTCCATGTCCGCCATTATAATATTAAAATTAATCAACGATTAAAATCTACCTTTGTGAATTTAGGCAGTAAAACCGCCATATTTTTTATAAAGATACTAATGGCTCTTTGGGAAACTGGTGGGTTAAGATTTTTTACGCATTTAATTACTTTAGTTCATAAATGTCACCTACCATAATTGACCATAATACACTGGTAAGACAGGTGCCATGGACAATAGATAAAAATGTAGGTGGTGAACAAGCTCTTGCTATAATTTATCATGGCTAGTTTTTATGTGCCAAGTCTTAAAATAAAATTACTTATACCAGGATTTTGTCACACATTTTGTTAAGGTCACGGTCAAGGCGATAATCAATAGTGGAATAAAAAAAAATTGTTGTTAATAAAAAATAAATAGAAGCTTTTGTACCCATTTTATACCTACGTTTCAATCGTAATCGAGTCGGGATTGGATATCAGTCGAATCGAGTCGAACGTGAATCGTATGTTGCTTAAGTAAAATTAGGAGAATCGGGCCCCTGGGCCTTATTAACCGAGTGAAACAGCAGGGATTTGTCAGTTTGGTCTCATCAAAAAATATCTTAAACAAACCATGGAAATCGTATTATTTGACTAACTTAAACAAACTTCCAGGGTTTGTGATATTATTATTTGAATCTATTTTGACCTGTATGAAAAGACACCGTGTGATATTCTTAATTCATATAAATGTGTGTAGTTCGTTGGTATATACTCTACTATAGTCTTTTTAAGAAGCATGTTATTTTAATCAAAAGGTGTACAACCGTCTTGTTTTATTTATTTAGTAAGGCATATTTATCTGTGTGACGTAAACCAGAACTTGTTCATTCGCCATAGATTGTTATGGTTAAACAATATTGTACCTAGGTAATATCGTAAAACAATGCTAATTTACATTCGTTGTCTGAGAGCGTTTACTTCTTAAATTTTAACCACTTCATGCAGACATAATAGGTACATAGTTAAATAAATAATGCATGTATACTGTGCACAGGGAAGGTTATGTACCTATCAATAAGGTATTCCACCCCCTTCGCGAAGCGCGGTAGGTATGGCCACGTACATAGGTCCCGCCTAGCATAATACACTGCGGACGCGGAAATGCGCGGAAAGTTACAAGGGGAATAATCTACCATCCCGCGCTACGCGACGGGGCGCGGTGTAGTGGGTGGAGCGCCTATGAAAAGAAAAACTCAATTGAATGACAAATGATTTTGGCAATTTATTGCGTTAAACGTTAAGTTTAATGTTATAGCGTTGCATTTAGGTTGTAATACTTAGATCTTCTTTTCCTGACGTGCAGAAGTTATCTAGGATAATTACCTAATGCACGTGCCATAACTTCAAGGTGACAGAGAAAACATTGTAATTTATCTGCACTTTTTCCTGCAGTACCTTGTTGATAATGTAATGAATATTCATTTCTTTTTTGTACCTTAACGAAAAAGATATCGAATTCTTTATTTATTTGCTAATATTTATTCTTTAGACTGGAATTGAATGAGATAAATTATATTGGTTTGAGGTCACTTGATAGCTTAATTCACCGATAAAATAAAACTTAATCAATCGGATAGTATTTTCTCCCATAATACAATTACAATAAATTATTAAACTAACACATGCAATTGTTCTCAAATCCAACACAAAATTGTTATTGGCGTCCAACGTTTTATTTTGAGAAGCTCTACATGATGAGCGATTGTTAGCGCAAATTCTTTATAGAGACCACTAACGACACTGCTTGAAAATGACAATAATATAATAGGATAAGTATTGCCCCGCAGGGCATCTGAGGCTGATGACTGGGAGTAGCGACCCCGCGGGGCTATATATCCGAGTGCTCCAGGGAGAGTATACTGTCCCCCATCTCCGGCCTGCCGGAGTGAAGCATGACGGGGGATAGGTCTCCCGCCTCTTGGCTTGCTTTCATCGGACAGTCAGAGTGGAGTCGCTAGAGCAGGGTTAGCAGCCCGCTCGGAGGGTAGGTGCCTCGTGGTAAGTGGCGAGTGGGCCGGTGATGCTGGACCCACAGGGAGCGCGTGATCTGCGTTTAAAGTCCGCCGAGGTATCCTTACCCTTCAGCCGCTCATGTACCTGTTGCCCCAGTGCCGGCTTTAACTCTACTAGCGCCCTGGGCGAGATTTCTACGGCGCCCCCAACTTCAATTCAAACCCATACGAAAAACAGAGACATATGTAGTTACCGATTGCGCGAGCGAAACGAGCGCGAATTTTTTTTTATAGTTAACAAGTCAAAGCAAAAATTTCCTAAAATGTAGCCCAATCGTATATAAGTTATTGCCAGAATAGAGGTTCTGATTGCGCGAGCGAAGCGAGCGCGAAATTTTTTGTTATATTTTAGAACTCAAAACAAAATGACGTAACCCAAACGTAGATAACTCTTTGTTGGTGTTGGCGCCTATGAATTAAAATTTTGGGATTTAAAGTAGTAGGTACCATAAATAGAAACTAGAAGTTACTTTCTTATTAATAAAAGGACTTTAAAACGACGCTACCTTTTTGCTAGGGTAGACAAAAAAACGTTGAAAAATAAAAACATCTTTAAAGTGAAGCAAGCCCGAAAAAGCTTTTTTGAGATTTGGATCACTAAAAGTCATACATAAATAATAAAAGGCGACTGTGAAGTGAAGAAGCCGCGAGCGAAGGGAGCGCGAATTTTTTTGAGTATTGGGACATTAAATTGAAAGTAGCAGTAGTATATGTGAAAAAAAATGCAAGTGTAAAGTAAAGAAACAGCGAGCGAAGCGAGCGCGAAAGTTTTTGAGTTTTGGGACATAAAAGTAGTGTATCTAACGCGCCCGGCATTGTATGACAATACATTAATTTAATTGAAATTTCTTGGTCCAGGAGCGTACCGCGGCGCCCCTGAGCCCGCGGCGCCCGGGTTATTCGCACACCCTGCACCATAGGCTAGCCTTAACCTATGGTGCAGGGTGTGGCCCTGATGCTATCCATACATTTGGATACAGTTCTTGTAAGCTGCGATCTTTGATGAAATTTAAAACAAAAATAGGAGTAAAATTCTGATCAAAGATTGGTTGGGGGCGCCTGCGGCGCCCCTTTGTCCGGCGCCCTGGGCTGTCGCCCAACCGCGCCCTACCCTAAAGCCGCTACTGTGTTGCCCTCTTGTTGCTATTCAGTGACTGATTCCCGGGGGCCCAGTAAGTGAGTTGGCGATAGGGCATGCAATACCGGTTAACCGGTTTCGTTTTTACCGGTAAATCGCCCATTTTTGCGAGTTTTAAATTACCGGTAAAAATAATATGAAACCGGTAATTTACCGGTTTTTACGTTTTTCTGATAAAATATAGCAATTGTTCATTTAACGTCAAATCTTTGTTATGTAGCCTGAATATAATGTAATGTTGCATATATTACGTATTGTAAGAGTGTTAAAGTTGCTGTTTTTTAGAAAAGTAAACTTGTGTGTCCTTAACTATCTCTAGGTTAGATACAAATCTTCTTTCTCATCTTAATTTATAAAATCTAAACAAATTGTATTCATTCGGTTATTCTGTTTTTCCTCATAGCTGTCAGCTCATACAAGGTACAAATGCTTATTGCTTATTTTACCTACTCTATGACCTTACTGAGCAAGGGCTTTTACTTCACCACCATGCGGACAGCTCTGAGGACACGGTGGAGCACACAGTCCAGGTGTGCACTGCCTGGGAAGGGTACCGCGGTGTTGTCGTCGAGGCAATAGGCAGCGGCGACCTTTCGCGTCCTTCCCTGGTTCAAGCTATGGTCCGGAGCTAGAGGGAATGGGAAGCCGTCGCCCCTTCTGCGAAGCAGTCATGCTCGAGAAGGAGACGGCGGAGCGACTGCGAGTAGCACCTCTCATCCCAGCCGCTGTAGTGGACCAGGAAGACACCACGGGCGCCAAGGGTCGAGAGACGACTCCCGGCCACCGTAGGCGTCGGTCTGTGGGCGGTGAGTTCGGGTGGCTCATCGTTCCACCGTCTGCATAGACAACAGACCCGTGTCAGCAACGCGCGTTGTTCCACAGGCTCCTCAGGGAGATGTCGGCAAACCCAGTGGGGCCCAGCAGGGCCAAGGCCTGCCGGGGCCGCGGGATTGTTCGAAAGAGTTACCGCTACCCTGGTCCATAAAACACCTACTAAAAAACATGGGTTTTAGACAGAAAGAGTCTGTCATTTGATGATTTACCATAAAAAAAGGGCTTTCCCTTCAATGAAAAATATATTTTTTACGGTAATTCTTAGCGTTTATCCCGTCTTGTGACGGGGTCGGCTTTCCGTATCTTCCTTCTTCCACTTCGCTCTATCCTCCTGAATAGATATCATCTTCCTCTTCGAGTTCGCAGATTTTCATGTCATTCATTACGACACTCAACCACCACGGTTTCGGCCTGCGTTTGCGCCTTTGACCGGGTATATTGAGATTGAGTATCACATTCACACTGCCGATGTCCTCAGGTGTCACTCCTTTTTACATGTCCGTACCATCGCAGCCGTTTTTCTTGCATTTTGTCGGCGACATCGCGTACGGATGGTACTGACATGTTTTTTGTTACGGCCCACGACACAAAAAACGTTTACCACCTTATACTTTGCACATTTATTTAGTTTTTGCTTTAAGACTACCCAATCTTATTGTTATAATATCACATTTTAAAAAAATTACAAAAATTACCGTTTTACCGGTTTACCGGTAAAAATATTTTTATTACCGAATTTTTACCGGTAATTTTTGTTTTACCGAAATTGCATGCCCTAGTTGACGAGTCTCCACCTGCCATTTTTACGTGTGCAAACATTGTTAACGGCAGGTGCCATAGTTCCCATAGTTATCCCCATTCCCAGTCCATTAGCATCCCATCACAATAGCCCAAGTAGTTTTCATCCACAGTTAGCAATAGTATAACACAGAACCGGGGATTGTCCTTGGGTACATTTCTATAGTGTATACAGGGATAATCGTCGGTCCGAGGTCTGGAAGAGACATACATTTTTAATAGGATAAAATTTCTCAAGTTGAAGGCGAAATAACTGTGAAGGACTGAAAGTAACTGATAAGGAGGGATGCCGAAAAAGCCGTAGCGGTTTTCTCGACAGTTACTCAAATGTTTCTAAGATTCCTCCCTAGTTTATCGTTTTTTGTAAATCTGCCCTGTATATATTAAAATTGCTTTACAAAAAATGGGTACCTACTGGAATTGTAATCGCACGAAGTCATACTCATGACCTATCCCTCGTTTGTCCGCATTGTCCAAATTTTAAGCAACTCATGGGATTATTCAGTAGGTAGGTACCTAATGTTTAATTGTTGATAACTCTTTTGTTAATGGGAAATGTCAAGGTGAGGTTAATCTTCCGCATTTTTTGGAATGTCTGTTTAATAGATTACGGAGATAAGACTAATGCGATGTTTTCACAAGTTGTGTAGTACCTAAATTATGTTGAAATAGGTATGAATTGACCGTGCTAGTTTAAAAATCCAGATCACCTAAGTATGATGTGAGTAAAAAATTGATGCAGTGTGATTTTGAAAACGGCATTTTCGGATTTGGTAATTCCCAGCTAAAGTGATGAATGATAATTTGGTAGTACACAATACTACAAAAGCAGATACCTACTTAATTATTATATAATGCCTACTTCTGTTCACATTTATAGGGTTTACAAATGACCTATTTTTTAGAATGGTTTTTCCACGTTAATGACAAGACTATGTTATGCTATGTATCTAACGTTTAGCTGCTCTTTACTGATGTGACTCTTGTCTAGTAAGATTCGATAGGTACTCACATTAAATAGAATTGTATCGATTATTTAAAAATACGCAGCATGCGTGAGACGTGACTTTTTTCTTCTGAAGTGCATACGTGTCTGTCAATCATGAGATTCAGATTTCCGTGTTACATAGTATTTTATTAATTTATATAGAGTAAGCTGAGTATCTTAATAACTGTAGAAATGTTGATGTACTTTATGAAATAACTTTTGAAGATTTTATTCACTCAAAGGTCCTATGCTACATAGGCGGCCACTTCAAAAGCTTGTTGCTTGCTGTCTAATAACAGAAATTATGAAATTCTATAATGCCAAATTAACAAAGTATCATTGGGGTTAGGGTCAAATGGCGTGAGTGAGATCTCTCTCAAGTGATAGGAATGTTAATGAGCGTTTACTATTATTGCTAAGAGTAAGCGCCTCTTCCAATAGTGGCTGAAATTAGCGCCTTCAAACAAACTCTTCAGCTTTATAATATTGGTATAGAGTCAATAAGATCATGTAAGTATATAGTACTAGCTGTTTTCCCGCGGTTTCACCCGCGTCCCGTGGGAACTACTGCCCGTACCGGGATGAAATATAACCCATGTTACTCACGAAGAGTGTTGATTTCCAATAGGGGTCCAGTATCTAGTTTTTGAGTTTATCCATTACAAACAAAAATACATTTTTCCCTCTTTATAATATAAGTGTAGAAGTACAGATGATCTTAATAAAAATAAACTATACCTATGTTAATTTAATTTCACAGTTGCACATCTTACCATCCATGAATTTCTTCAAGGCTGAATGCACAAAAATCTTAAAATATTCGTTCAAATAGCAATAAAGACTTATCTTAAGATTAACATTAAGTATCTTTGATAATGCAGTCTTTATGCAAACAAGTAACGCCTTATGTTTCGCTCATTAAACTCATCTGTTCATATTTGAGTTAGGTCAAGTTCAAATAAGGGACAGTAATCTATTTATTGTTGCTGAGATAAATATTTCCCGTTGTTTTCATTATCTTATCGAAGTACCTTTTAAAGATCCGCCGTATCTAAAGTACCTAGTAAGTATAGAAATGTAAGCATTATTGTGGTTTAAAAATTATCACGGTTTTTAAAAAGATCGTGAAGTAATCTTCAAGTAAATTGTGTTTCCACAGTTAGAAAAACACAGCCTTACTTATAAACGTGAATTAAATAATAAGTAATACTTAATGGCTGTTTAAGAAAATTCTTACTTATAAACGTTGCTTAATCATGTCTTAACTAACATTTAATCACAACTTAAGACTATAAGTAGTGATTAGTTAAAACGTTGCTTAGAAGGTGATTAGAGATTTTTATAAGTAAGGGGGACAATGTTTATGGTTTCGCTTATTTAATTACCTGCGTACAATTATTACCTAACGATATAGGTACATTGGTTAGGTAAAATGTTAAGGTTTTAATTTATTAGGTAGATATAATTTTTAATGACTGCCTAAATTTTTTTAAATGCAACAAATTATTTTCTAATAACATAAAAGCGTGGTGATTTGGTGGACAGATAGTTCAGAGCTTAAGAGAGGATACTTAGCACACTTTTCCCGGGTGCGGGAAGTAAGTAGTTCCCTCGGGACGCGACTAGAACCACTGGGAAAAACTAGTTTAAAAGCCTTTAGACAACATAGACGATGTCACTTTCCTTGTCATTGTCACCAGTAAGGAAAGACTGCACTCAAAACGGCCTAGCCTAAGGTCGGCATAGAGGAAGTATGACGGACTGATTACCTAGCATTTTTAACATATATTTCCTGAAATAACTTTTAATTAAGGCTGTTTTTTTGTATAATTTAGGATAGATTTAAAGAAAATATACAGGGTCTTTAAAATGCACTGAAATGATGCAATTAGTGTTTTTGATGGCGTTATTCGGAAATAGCTTCCGTAATATTGAAATAATATTTTTTCAATAGTAATTAATAGTTATTTAGACTGAGTTAAAGGCGTTGATGTCATCATTGACGTATGAATAAACCTTCAAGTATTTTTAATCGAAGGTTTGATGAATGGATTATTAGTTTAAACCGCTTTACTTTAACTAATTTGCACGAACTTTATAGTAAGCCAAATTTTTGCCAGAATATACGTTTAAATTAGCAGATTTTGATAGCGTTATCTTTCGACGCCTTCGAGAATATCCTTAACATCTCTGACGTTTCAGCACAGTCAAATGTTGTGTATTTACCGTAGCGAATCCATGGATGGGTAAACAATATTAGTATATATAATTATAGACACCTTTCCTTCCACCGAAATAACATTTTCTAGCTACTAATTAGGTATATTAAAATCCATAAAATGGGACACAAAATACTCATGTATTCGTCTATTAGATTTTTCACTCGACTTCCCAGAAGAGTAATGACATGTTGTACTTTTGTTGTGAAGTAGGTAAATACCTACCTCTTCAAAACGTACCTATTTGCGATCGTCAGTTATTAGTTTTTACTTGAACATAATAATTGTAACAAGTACGTAAGTACGTATGGTAGTTTGCTTTGATGTTACAGAGTAAATTAACATTAGCCTTGAACGTGGCTTTGTCTTCAAATAAAGTAATTTTAACAATAATTTAGACGCGGTAGGTATTTACAATGTTTGACTTTGTTTGGTCGTGTTACACAGTTTGTGACTCTCAATAAATAAATTCTAGAACAGAACTGATTTAAAAATATTGATAGCTACTTATATTATCCCGGAATCTATTTTCCCGATAGAGCCATATACATCAAGTAGGTAATGTAGGTATCCTACTTGGATTTTGATCCAGTAATAATACAGTAAAATTTTCTGTAGACCTTTTTTTTTTTTTTTTTTTTTAATAAAGCCTTACCGCAGACTTGAGGGTCCGCGCTTTTATTTACATTCTGTAGACCTTGGTATTGTACACTTATTAATAACCCTGCCCTTTCATAGAGTAACCTACCTTTAATTTCAGTGTTTTATTTACTTCTAGCGTGCATATAGGCACTTAGTTTTTTTATATTTATTTTATTAACACAAGCAATTTGCTACGGCAGGAGATGAGTAATTAGGTAATTACGTGTTTAAGCATTGTTTTTCCTGTATCTATAATTGTAATTATACGTAAAACGCTGTGTGAAAATTAAGATAAGCAGTTACAATCATCGTCTTACAAATGCAGATACATTATGACAATAGATCCGGTTGTAATTTATTTTTACTGAAGAATGTGACCTCATAATTAATGTAGTAATACAACAATGACCCTAATTGTAACAAAAAATGGTTTACATGTTGACATCAATGTAGCAAATAATAAAAAACAACGAATAATTTTATTGTCAATCAAATAAATGACTATGGGATTGATTTTTAATGTTCCATGAAAATAGACATCAAATATTTTTTAACCGATTTAAAAAGAGTAAAGATGAAGTGTTCAAGATGAGATGAAGTTGGTAGAAACAGTGCTTCGTCTTTATGACAACTGGAAGGAATGAAATTGCTGAGTTGTCTAGATTCAGGCACACCTGGAAGATTCCTTTTTGCTGTCGTGAGAAGCAATAATTAATGGGACACTGTTCAATACTAAAAACTACCATACCGCAAGGATGATAACGCAAAATATTTAGCCGATTCGCACGAAATCCCCAGTTACTTGTTACGAACAAAAACTACGCTATAACGTAGTTCATCGTGAATAAAAAAATAGTTTGATTGACTTCGTATTATTCGGTGCATGTTCGATGTTATCGGGCACTAAACTTTAAAGTGATTGTTG
Source organism: Helicoverpa zea (assembly GCF_022581195.2). NCBI lineage: Eukaryota > Metazoa > Arthropoda > Insecta > Lepidoptera > Noctuidae > Helicoverpa > Helicoverpa zea. Next base: position 3,205,169 of record NC_061467.1, on the reverse strand, counting down.
GGGCCACGAGCGCAGCGGCAGAGCGAAGATGTGGCTTATAGAATAAACTATAGGAGTTTTCTGTGGTAGTAATTAGTAGGTATTGATATTTAAAATGGTATTATCTATACTACAAAAATAATAAAGAGGAGACTTTTTTTTGTTTGTACCGTAAAGAACCCGAAACTACTGAACTGATTTAAAAAAATCTTTCATTGTTCTTCCCGAGTAACACAGGCTATTTTTTATCCCGGCAAACAATTGGAAATTTCTTCCAGCAGGCCCTGAATTTTCACGTTTGACCCCATTTTTTTGGCTTATTTGACTGGTCTATAAAATTATTTTTTTTCTGTGTAACCTGATAATTTTGTTCATGGACCTCGCAGTAGCTCACATCACACGCTCATCTCGTAGCTCCAACTGCGGTTACATTTAACAATAGAACTCGGTAAATCTTTTAATCATCGGATAATCCCACATTAGGTACTATGGGCTTTTGATACACATAGCCGGATTTCAGTTTTCAAATATGTATAAAAAATGCGTTTAATGAAGGCCGAGGATGGTAGAGATATAATTATGATGCGCCGGCGTCGATTCAGTTTGTAGACAGCAGATCTTATGTACGGTCGTGTAATGTTACTAGTGACACCTAATTGTTTTACGCGTTATTAAAAATGATGATTGGAAATTAATGAAAATTTAATGTTTTGCTATCAAAATTAAATTAGGTAGTCCCTTATGGAGGTTAACGATGATTTATTTTAAAGTCAGTTTTAAAAATATTTGTTGATTTATAGATTACAGTTCTTCCATTTTTAAGATGATTTATATTTGTTTCAGACGTATTTTGACAAGCAACTCTGAAAAAATGCATTGTGTGAAAAATTAAAAACTATGAACATATTCAAGAGTTTCTTCTCTGAGTAGTTTTTCATTATTTAATGAAAATAAGTGAAAATTCAACATGACGTCTGAAGAGAAGACACCGGTGGACAGTTTGAAGCCGAATGAAACTTGGAGGATCTTGAAGAATGTGGTCATCATCAGCCTGGCTTTCATGGTGCACTTTACTGCATACAGTGTGAGTTGCATTTACTTTATTATGTAATAAATATTACAATGTGAAAATGACAAGGATTTCCTACTTTGATTGATTTCATGCTCATAAAATACAAAAACTATTTAATAGGTACAAGCTTCCGACAGCATTGTCATCCGTGGCACATGGGAACTGCTTCTATGTTTACATTAATAACATTTTTTATAAATTGAATAAGAGATTTCCTTTCTTGATAAAGGGACTGAAATATTTTTTCAAGTCGGTCTATTAGCTCCTGTAATTACTGCGTTCAAGCAAACAAACAAACTCTATATATTTATTATCTTAGTAAAGTTGCTTTTGTGAAAGCGGCATTACGTTTCTGATGAAAAACTTCAAAACGTCATCACGTAAGATTTTCAAACAATGTATGATAGACGTGACTGAGGTGTTCTACTTATGTGAGGAAACTTAAGATTTCCTTCCCCTCCGGTTTTTACAAAGCAATGTTTGGAAAATTATAGGACAAGTTAACAATGTTTTTCCCTGTTTCGTTTGTTCTCTATCTTTAGAGGTCGTTACGGACAATCGGAAGCCAGAAAGTCTGATAACCAGACTTAAGACTATGGAATACCAGGTTGCCCAGATACTGGGTTGAGGAAGCCTGGTTAAAATATATCTTATTAGTAAAATCAGTTAATAAATGCTGCCCTAATATTACACTTATTCTTTTTATATTAATTAAGATCACATCGTGTTCACCTTAATGATAATGATGATAAAGTTAAGTCATTAAGGAAGTGCGATGTTATGGCTGTTAGTCGGTTCAATAGGTTTGTTGAACCTTGATTTGCAGTTGTTTTTATGCAGCGCTGCCATTTGCGGTATTTGCAATGGTCATCAATGTTGAGGTGTCAACTGCACTTTTTACAATAGCAATACTGTTTTTTAGTAGAGTGTTGTGAGAGTCGAACTGTTTGCGATAGATACTTCGTTGTTTACCTCACGACACTTTAATTTTTATATACAGGTACATAGTGTATTGTAAAACCTGAAGGTTTTGTTTGTTTTGCTGACTTCTTAGACTTCAACTTCTTAGAAAAAACTGGTCGTTTTGAAAAATTAATTAATGTTGCATAGTCAGATTCGTTAAGTAGCTCGCTCGGTAAATATAGGTAGGTATAAGCAAACCTGACTACAATCATAGATTTGCTAATTCTTTAATTGACATTACTGAATAATTTATCAAAAATAAATGTACTTCAATTTACAAAGAAACAGTCTCAAGGACTGCCGAAATTAATTCAGACCATGTGAGACCACGTCTTTATAGAAAACAAATGAATGTGAATGTATCGTATTCGCATAGCCTAGCCCAGTGGTTCTTAACCGGTGGTCCGCGGACCACTGGTGGTCCCTGGAGACATTACAAGTGGTCCGCGAAGCTTTGCTTCGCGCCATTGCTATTCGTTATCTAACTTTATTTTTATTGTTTTGAGTTTTCGCATGGTCATAGGTATATCGGGTGTGTCGTGCCTAGTCCCCCCATTCATGAGAATGTATGTTTGGGCTACATTTTACGTAATTTTGGTTTTGAGTCTTAAATAATTAAAATTTCGCGCTCGCTTCGCTCGCGTATCCAGAAACTGTATGCGCTTAATTTTGCATTTGTCAACAAACAAAAAGTTAAGTACGTTTGGGCTAAATTTTACGTAATATTTGGTTTAAGTCCGATAAAAATTTCGCGCTCGCTTCGCTCTCGCATTTGGAAACTGCATAGGCAAGTTTTTCTTTATTTGCATTTACTTACCTACACAACTGCCGCGTTTAGCAAAGTGCTAATTTAGGTAAACTAATGAGGTGGTCCCCGGCAAGACAAACTTTAGTTAAAGTGGTCCCTCATGACTAAAAGGTTAAGAACCACTGGCCTAGCCTCTCAAGTATGTGGGTGCGGGTTCGATTCTTGTAACTTTTCATTCCTTTTGTTTTCGGTGTAACTTTATTATGCATAGGTATTTGCTTTCTAAGTCTTGTACATCTTGGACAACAATGACTAGTTAAGATGAAGGAAAATATCTCGAGGAAAACCTGTACGTTAAAGTTTGTAATTGCCAATCTGCCTTTAATAAAGATGGTGATTGGCGTTCATTTCTTCCTCAATGTAAGAAGAGGCAGGCCTTGCAGTGGGGCAGTAAAAAAGGCTGATGATGATCATCATATTTTACAGGGTGCTGCCAACCTTCAAAGTTCTATCAACGCGGAGGCAGGTCTGGGCACAGCTTCGCTGGCTGCAGTTTACGCTGGTCTAATCTTCTCTAATATATTCCTGCCTGTTGTCGTTATCAAGTGAGTTTTATCTTAGTTACTGCATTACGCTGTATAAAATGTCTTTGTTAATAAAAGATTTTCTGGAAGAAAATCCATATTGATCTCGTCTTGTTCTACAAAACATTGTGTCTAAAAATAGGGACTGCAATAAGTTTATTGATTTTCAAGTTAGCTGAAAATTTTGAGATGATGCAGTCTTCAAGATATTCATTTACAAATGTAAATTATTTACGGTTTCAACAATTTCAAAGAGCTGAAAGCGACGCTCAAAATGTCCAAAGAAATGCGTTTGAATAGCTGAGCCTTTTGTTTTATTAAACTGATCATATTTTGATACACTTGTCAATTATCATATTATTTTAGTTTTGTTTTTTTGTTTTTTAGTTTTGTTGCTATGTCCTTCGAAAACTAATTTCCCAATATTCCATTTCAGATGGCTTGGCACGAAATGGGCGATATCCCTATCGTTCATCACATACATGCCGTATATAGCTGCCCAGCTGTACCCGACGTTCTACACCATGATCCCAGCGGGGCTGTTCGTGGGGTTAGGCGGGGGGCCGCTGTGGTGCGCCAAGTGCACTTACTTGTCTGTGGTGAGTGAACTTGCTTGTAATATTACATGCCGTACATAGCTGCCCAGCTGTACCCAACGTTCTACACCATGATCCCAGCGGGGCTGTTCGTGGGGTTAGGCGGGGGGCCGCTGTGGTGCGCCAAGTGCACTTACTTGTCTGTGGTGAGTGAACTTGCTTGTAATATTACATGCCGTACATAGCTGCCCAGCTGTACCCCACGTTCTACACCATGATACCAGCGGGGCTGTTCGTGGGGATAGGCGGCGGGCCGCTATGGTGCGCCAAGTGCACTTACTTGTCTATGGTGAGTGAACTTGCTTGTAATATTACATGCCGTACATAGCTGCCCAGCTGTACCCGACATTCTACACCATGATCCCAGCGGGGCTGTTCGTGGGGTTAGGCGGCGGGCCGCTATGGTGCGCCAAGGTGCACTTGGCACTTGGCTTATTTGTCTGTGGTGAGTGGCCTTGCTTGTATTGGGTTTTGAGATTTAGGAAAGTCATTGTTGTGTAGATGAATCTGAAAACTAGACTGACTAAGGGTTTATCGGGTTGAACGGGTGATTGGGTTGAGAGGGTCAGATAAGCAGTGACTCCATGAAAAACACTGGTACTCAATTGCTTCCAGTTAGACCCCTAGCTTGACAGTTAGGTCTACCCCAAAATAAATAGTTAAGGAAAAGCCTAGGCAGATGAGTACCAGTGATGATTTTTGTAGTGACGTTTCTTCTTGAACTATGTCGGCGGCTAAAGAGCATTTAAAGACACTACTAATTTATTGAAAGTTTGAGATTGCATATTGGGTTTTCGTTATTGTTAGCGTTATTTTCCATGTTGTAGGTATCAGAGGCTCACAGCAAGTTATCTAAGATATCAGCTGAAGCGCTTCTGGTGAGATTCCTCGGCTTGTTCTTCATGATCTTCCAAATGAACCAGGTGTGGGGCAACCTCATCTCTTCACTTGGTAAGCCTTGTTTTAAATATTTTGCTGATTCATTTATTCTTGATTTTAGAGTCATGAATAAAATATATACCTAAAATTGAATAAAACCACCTAATCCTAATTTTCCACCACTATATACCATTTCAACGCACACATGTTTCTATTGGTCTACTCGCTCTAGCAAACAGTACTAACTAATTGTGTGGGAACATTTCTAAACTATCCACGAAATTGCAACCTTCGTGCGCGAGTACATTCTAGGGGACTCGCGCTGACGCAACGCTTACATATTTTTTGATCGTGAACAATTATGGAGGAATCTCGTCTGTTAACGTACTCCCAATTTTAGTTCATGAGGCATTTTTTCTTCTTTCCAGTATTGTCATCAGGCAACAATACCGCAGCGGTAACATCAGTGAACGAGACGATGATCCCCATACTATGCGGTGCGAACTTCTTGCCCAGCGCTGACGCAGGGGAAGCCTTGCCCCCGCAGCCAGCTGAGAAGATACAGATGATAGCAGGTACTACATCAATAAATTACTGTCTCAATAAGAACATAATAATTCTATAAACAAAATTTCAAAAAACATTTTCATAACAAGAAGACTGTGCACTAAACATAATCAGGTATAAATAAGCACTTGATAAAGTTTTTCATTTACTTTCCAGGCATTTACCTCGCATGTATGGCTGGGGCAGCTCTTATCGTTGCCGTAGGAGTAGACTCCATGAAAAGGTATGATCTCCATAATTCATAATGGTTTCGATAAGGATTTTTGCGAGTAAATTCACACTATTATAAATATGAAGTAGGTTTTCCTTAAAATTACTAAACATTTTGTTACAGATACGACTCAGGCCGCTCAGGTTCTGGTGGAGGAATGTCAGGACTTGCCCTCTTGTCTGTGACCTTGAAACTGCTGGTGGAACCAACACAGCTGCTCCTCGTTATTATTAACATCTTCATTGGACTGCAGCAGGCATTCTTTGGAGCTGACTTTACCGCGGTAAGTTTGTCCAACTTTAGACCTTTATCCACTTTATTATAAAAAGCGGTTTTAGAAAAATACCAGCTTTTGTACCATGTTTCAACCACCGTCCCTAACAAAGTTAGTGAACCTAGTTATTTTGCCCTCCGTGTAGTGGACTAAACCTAGGTAATACTAAAGCGTACTTCTTCAAACCACGTTTTATAATACTAATAATTATAAACTGGAAAACATACTGTAGAAGACTCAATGTACTTTGAACGTAATAATAGAAACAGAATAATAATAGTTATTAAATATGAGGATTTTATACCAACGCGTATACAGAAGATCAATTAAAACTGGTTATAACGTCGTCGTAATACACATACGAATGTTACTATTTTATATTCACATTTTGAAGCGCAAGAGTACAATTTGCTTTAAAAATGTTTGCAGGCGTTCGTGTCCTGCGCAGTGGGCACGGGCTCCGTCGGCTTCGTCATGATGACGTACGGACTGGCTGATGCTATCGGCTGTGTACTTACCGGGTATCTCGCTAAGGTAAGGATGTTCTGTAGTTATAATTCTCTTTAAGAGAAGGTTTGACAGTGATATGTAGCTTTCATAATAAATTGCTCCATTTACACGCTCTAGATGTAGATGAAAATGCAATTATAACAAACATTGTCTTTATGTTTGAGCGTTTCAAGACCAGTTTTCAAGGAAAACGCCTGATCATTTATTTGTAGCAATATTCAGACCATCTGGTAAACTGTTTTTATCAAGCAGGTCCTCACAGAGCGAGCAGCCTCGCGAAGCATTTGCCACTGGAAGAAGAACTGTCTATGTGATGTGGCCGATGCAAGTGTGCGATGATACAGGAGGCGGGTGACCCTCACTCTCGGGGATAACTTCGGGTAGCTGCTTGCTCTGCGTGGATACGCCTATTGAAAAAGTGTTAAAGATAAGATAAAGATAAAGATTGTTTTAAGCATTCGTTATCTGGCCGTTACCAAGAATACCTCTAGTATAATCTATTTGTCTTTTCCAGCTGACAGGTCGTATCCCCCTAATCTGTGGGGCTACGGTGGTCCACGCAGCGTTGTTCTGTGCAGTACTGTGGTGGCGGCCACACGCGGGACAGGGCCTGGTTCTGTACATTATCGCCGTGCTGTGGGGCCTGTGTGACTCCGTGTGGATCGTGCAGATCAATGGTAATACTGTTTGTTTGATTATATTGCTAGAATCATGGCTACTAAAGTCCACGTAGCCTTGTTCAGTATAATGCTGACGAGGATCTATGCAGGCCCCTCTTTAGACCATTGTACATCCAACTCAGAACTGTGTTAAGTGAAGTATTATTTTCTATTGAATTGCATATCGTCTCTGAGATGATTTTGAGGTGCCACTGTACAAATTTTCATTTAAAACATCGTTCAACCATCTCTCCCTTTCAATATTTATCTTGTCCGCTGTTCTTATTAGGCGGGTCCACAAAGAGGGAGCAGCCTTGCGAGGCATTTACAATACCATAGTTATCCAAGCATACTTCTCCATTCTTCCAGCATACTACGGCATCCTCTTCCCCGGGAGAGAAGAAGCCGCTTTCTCCAACTTCAGGCTCTGGGAGTCAGTGGGCTACATCATCGCTTATGTAGTTTCTCCGTACCTGAGGACCAGCGCCAAGACCTACCTCATATTCACCATTATGATCATAGGAGTGACTTGCTACTTCATAGTGGAATACCAGCAGTATAAGATTAAGAGGAAAGACCAGAATAAGAAGAAGGATTTGTACTACATTACGAATACTAGTAAAGGTTGTGATAATATCGCTTTTCAGACTGTCGAATGATAGATGTGAAGATAGAAGAATTGACTATGGAGTTAAATAGTTGAGTGATGTTAACGAACATTTACGGAGTCAAAAGTTTAGTGGTAAAAATGTCTACCTTAGAAAGATAAATGTATTTTCTAGCACGGTTTATTTTCACGGTAAACCTGCATAAAAAGGAAAAATAGATACACAAACAAGAAGAGTGACAAAGAAAAGAGGAAATATTTTATTTCTTTACTCACAATTTACTCATTTATAATGAGCCCGATCAAACTGTCGGACGACTAAAAGTTTATAGTGTGAGCTTTCTACAAACTCACAATTTAAAACTGAGTGCTTAGTGCGAGTTTTCGTGAATTTTTTTACGGACTCACGTGAGAGCGCGTATACTAAGATTTGTATGCAGTGTTGCCAACTTAGTGGATTTTCCACTAATACTGGTGGTTTAAGTCCCCTATTTAGTGGCGAAATGTTGAAAGTACTGCGGGTCAAGTAGCGAAATGTAAGTTTTGTGGTACAACTTTAAGGAGTTACTATGGAGATTTGAAGTCTCACGGAATGTCAAAAAAGCATCTACAAAACAAAAAGGTGAACGACTACTATATAATTATATTAAGTACTCATTCATTGGTCAAATGCGTAACTAAACAATTTGTGAAACTACTACGCCGATTATAATTTGTGAAGGATTCGGATCGGGTCGGATGAATTGCTAAACAGATGTAATGCTTTGTCTGTTTTAATTTTCTATCGTTGCCGAGTTACATCTTTGGATGATTAAATTGTTTTAGGTTACAATAAAATATAAACAATATTTTTTTAGTGGTGAATTTGGTGATTTTAAGTGTGGGATAAATTTTTGTTAGTGGTTTTCTGGTGGTTTTAAAAGTTGACTCTGGTGGTAAGCTTCTACAACTGTTGGCAACACTGTTTGTATGGAACAAAAACAGGTTCCAATTTTTGACACTAGGTGGAGCTGTTTTTGTTCCATACAAATCTTAGTATACGCGCTCTCATGGGAGTCCGTAAAAAAAATCACGAAAACTCGCACTAAGCACTCTGTGTTAACATTTTGACTTATTTTTGTACGAATACGATATACAGAATACCTAATAATAATAAAAAAATAAAAAAACTAAAATATTTAGATATAATCACAGCTTGTTGCTCTGATTCTGTAATGTAATCGTAATTTAATAGACTTACGATTACATTAACTGCAGCACCCATTATTCAATAATTCACTTGTTGTAAATATTGATTATGAAATTGTTAGTAAACCAGTTAGTGTGACATAGTTAAGAAGTTGTTACTATCCGATTACTTTGTTATTTTATTATGAATTTATAATAAATAGCTAGGTGTATGAAGGCTTATGTTAATTATCAATTAAAAACATTGATTGTGATAACTATTATAATAAGTACCTTAAGTAATTATATTTTTGTAAAATGTTATGTGTATTTTTATTATTTCAATTTTTCATGTTGGATTAAAGTAGCTCAACTTTAGCTGTTTCATACATTTAAGTGCAAATAAATTTGGGTCTTTCTACATTTGAGAGCAAATAAATTTGGACAAATTCTCGAATATAATATGTTAGAAGATATGTGTTATTTTAGCTCAACTTTATCGACTGTAATAATCGAATTAATTCAATATTAAATGTTCGAGTTTTTATAATACAAAAGTATTTAGGTACGCCACCGTAAAATAAAACAGGCTGGGTCATTCCACGATATTGCGGTTTAAAAACCATTTGCCTATATTCTAGGAAGTATCATAAAATGGTCCCGATACTAGTTTGTCAATTATATCTCATGAACACCGCCAAGTCATGCGTGTAGGTAGATTTGTCACTACCCAGTTTATATGAAGCTGTTTATTTGTATACGGGTGTATAAAATTATTGCAAATTACTAACGGATAGTGTAGACTGTTTCCATTGTTGGGCTCTTAAAAGTGTGAAGGAATTTGTTATGCACGACAGTCCATTTGATTGTATAAAAATGTTTCTTTTTCTATGGTAAGAAAGAGATTGATTACAATTATTTTTAAAGGTACGATGGGGCTGACATATTTGTGATTAAAGGTCCCAAATATAATTATATTGATATTGAACCAAAAAATAAGTAAATAAACGAAATAACCTTAATTCTTGTATAGAAAAAATAAAATAAACAAAGTGTACATTTAATTGTATATTTCTAGGTCGCGATTATAAGAGCTTGAATGAATTTATACTTACAGCCAGTTTCTTCATCAAAAGTTAAAGCCAAAGTAAAAGTCAAAGTAATGTCTAAAGTAAAAGTAACGGTTAAATTCAATTTTTCTATTAGTTTTGCTGTCACTTTAGCCTTGAAAAAACGAATTTGACCGTTACTTTTACTTTAGACATTACTTTAACTTTAACTTTTGATGAAGAAACTGGCCGTTAGTCAATCAACAAGCTGTTATATTCATGTTATTTAAGGAATTTTTTTAAACAAAAATACTCATTCTGACATGACGTTGTTTTAGTTTTAGTTTACATTCATTTTACCTATCATTCAACGTCAAATCCTAGCAGTAATACAATGGAAACGCACGGAATCCTTCGCACAGCTGCACAGGCTCTCTAGCTCCATTTACTTAGTTAGGCACCTATTATCTTGAGGTTCGGACACTCTGGCCCAACTCCCGCGCCGGTACAATCACCACCGACTATTGTTACAAAAATTATTTGAGTACAAAATTAAGTAACCCAAAAATATTGGCCGAAAGTGTACTTTTTTGTTCACTAAACATATATGAAAAGAAAAGTATTTAAAAATAAAGTTTATTATGCTAAGAGACTAGTTCTTTGAAGTATTATTAAAGTGTGTTCTACTTACGATTGTGATATGAATGGATAAAGCATAGAGAAACGGACGCTCATTATTTTAAAGTTTTCGAAGGACGAACCACGCTTCATTGCTGAGCGGGGTAAGTAAAATTTTTATTTAATTAAATTAGACAGTTATTTTAAATGAATCTCAGTGTAAGATTAAAATGAGAAACCAGTGACAGTATTTATAGTTAATACGATAAAATATTCTCAGATTTATTTCGTATTTTTATGTTGAACTTTACACCTAATATTTAAAAAAAAAAATGCAACGAATCTAACATACAAAGCTAACAAAGCCTTCGTAAACATTCGTTTGATTCGCGATAAGACCGACATCTGAAAATAAAAATAAAACAATGAAGACGATAGGTATCTGAAATTTAACCTATTATGAATGATAGCTTAGGAAATAAATGGTATTTATAACTGAGAAAAAAAGTCGAATTAGTGTATTTTGAAGTTACATTTTTAGGATTTGTATTTTGAAGAAGGAACATCAAATGACGTACATTTATCAATGAAATCTTTATTACCAAATTGTTGTTATTGTGGTTTGAGCTGTCGGGTTCATTAATATTCATTTTTTTATAACTAAAAAAATATGGCTTACGAAGTCTTTAAGAATGACTTTAAATGCATCAAAAATGGTTCATTGGATAGCAAAAGGATTGGATGGTTCAATAGGATTTGCATATTATCCCAATTAAGATGAACTCTGTTATTTACGTAAACGTGTTTTGAAAAAAAAAAAACAAAAAAAGAATTAATAAATAAATGAAGACGTTAACATTTGAATCATCTACCGGGTTTGTGATTCCGGGTCTTTGTATCTAGTTTTCGAAAAAATATGAATAAAATGTTCATATATTATTTAGCATTTTAGTATTTCCCGCATTTAGATAAACATAGACAATTTAAATTTGCCCATCTAACTGAAAGAATTTTTCAAATAGGACCGATAGTTGTTGAGATTAGCGTGACTACCAAATACATTAAAAATAAAACAAAACAAACCATTCAGCTTTCTGATATTAGGTACTAGTTACAGTCAAGCCATTTCAACCGCATCCAAAATTAAGTCCTTCTAGTCATACCTTTGTATGTCATCACAGCGCTTTCAAGCTAGCGGATTTTCCACTCGGTTTTTCCGAGCCTATCTTACGGGGGTGTCAATTGACAACAATTGGTTCCAATGATGACACGCCAAACCGTCGTGACGTAGTTTTCGTCACTTGGCATAAAGAAAACCGAATAGAGATTCCGCTAGTTTCAAAGCGCCGTTAAATGTTATCTATAGTACATACAAACAGACTAGAGTTATCGTAAAATCGGATTGATATTTTTAGCTAGATATTAAGTAGTTCATATAATTGGCCAGTTTTCGGTAGAGGTCGACTAAAATAGATTAGAATATTATGTATGTTTGTCACAATGGAGTGAGTGATTGTAATTGTGTGACGCCATTGTAATTGAAACCGCTGACTGTCACTATGAGTCAAGGGCATGGCTGTTCCACCACTGGTTAACTAGAGGAGCTAAGGGTACATGTGGGGCCTGTATATGTTACATTACCTTTATATATTCATAAACCCTTTTCAATACATAGTGCAATGAGATTGGAACGGAAAACTTGACTGAACTTTATTTAATACTAGCCGTTTTCCCGCGGTTTTACCCGCGTCCCGTGGTAACTGCCCATACCGGGATAAAATATAGCCTATGTTACTCGTGGATAATGTAGCTTTCGGATGGTGAAAGAATTTTTAAAACGGTCCAGTAGTTTTTGAGCCTATTCATTACAACCAAACAAACAAACAAACAAAGTTTTCCTCTTTATAATATTAGTATAAGTATAGAAGTAGTGTTCTTACTGTTTATTCTTCAGGAAAAATAAAATTTTATCTATTTAAGTAATTAATAAATGTTTATTGAATCTTTTTAATAAAATATTAGCCCGATAGTCAAAAGCTTAGTAAAAATATGTCGTTTCTTAGATCGATATAATTAATAATGTTTTCATGTCAGTTAAAAGTAGATACGGAACCCTGAAAGCTTTGTGTCGATTTCGCACTTGGCCGGTTTTTTACTATCACAGAAGCAATTCACTCACACACTATTTCCTTATTCAGTAGTAAGTAATCGTATCTATAATTATATTTACATAATCAAATTAGTTTCCGTTGACAAAAAATATGCAAAAAAGTATTCAGCAAAAAAAGTTTCTTAAATTACTGTGACAATTCCTTAATTTTTTTTTCATTCTTAATTGTGTAATGCAAAAAAAACTTAGCTATGTCAACTTACACAAAAAATATTGTCACATAGCTCCCGCCAGTGGTTTCACCCGCATCCAGTCAGAATACTCGGAAAAGAAATCTCGGTCATAATAGAAAACCTACCTACATAGGTAGGTAGAGTCTCCCTCGGCAAATGGACTATTTGATTCGGAAATATCATATTTAAAGTTCCTGATATTAGCGCCTTCGAGCAAGCAATCCAACTCTTATGCTTTACAATATTCTACATATTAGTAGGTATACAGATTTATTATCGTAATTTCAAATATTAATTGTATGGGATATCATTAAAATTAATTGCCTTTCTTTACTCTTATTTATGCACTAATACATTTACATTATGTAGCTGGTAATAGCTTAATCAATAAGTATTGTATTGTACACAACCTCTAAAATAACTGCTAATGAGTACTCCGGGGTCATACAACCAATACGGTGCTTCATAATTAGCGAAAATGTAACAATTAGGAGTGCGTGGGAAACAGAGGGCGCACATAAAAACTTCACGATTGAATTCACGATTTTCTTTAAAAAAAAAAATAACCTTCAGACTGCAGTGGTACTAGTGAGTACTCTTATTGTCACGTGTTGCTTATATTTAGATATTATTTATTCGGTTTGCAATGAAAGCTTTTTTATGTAAAATCTCAGTTTCGCATTATTGTAATTTTATATAGGACCTAAGTATCTTTTAGTTACACTGATGCTAGTGGCTGGTGCTTTAAATGCTAGGCACTAAGATTTCATAATGACATTATGCAGCTTAAATTCTATGAAAAAATATCGACTGCAGGCATTTAAGGGAACGAAGGTGCAGTTTTTAAGTGATGATAACATATAAGAATCAATAACAACAGCGCATCAAATTAACAATTCAAATTAATCGATCAAAATCGATAATGTGCGCATAATATAATAATTGTGCTAAGTATTAAACTAATGTACGTTCGCAAGGTCTATGAAAAACTATAGTTATAAATATGAAATAGCTGGGCACTTGACGTTAATAATGTATTACCAGTAAATGGTAATATGATCAGCAAAAACTACTATAACAACTAGGCTATCAGTCATTTCAGCTCATAGATACCTACGTAAGTATATTTTTATGTTCGTTCGGTTAAGTAGATGATCCATTTGGGCCAATTTACTTACTATTTTTGAAGTAAGAGTAATTTTCAATTCATTGTTGTTAGGAGGAGCAGCGCTGCTTGTCTGAAGGTGGCTACAAAAGCCAAGTAGGTCATTATTAACAAAACGCTACTGTTTAAGAACTGTGCACTCTGTGTATATGTATGCTTGAACGCGTTCATCTCAGGAATTACTAGACAGGTTTGAAAGATTCTTTCAGTGTTATCTTATTTATCGAGTAGGCTATAAAGGCGAGTGACTAATGAAGTCAAAGTCAAAAACGTTTATTGAAACTAGGCTAGTTATTACCACTTTTTCACGTATTTTTTATTTTATTTACTTTGTTTGAAATTTTTGTTTTTAAGTATTTAATTTATTTTTCTCTTTGTGCTAATCGACATAATATTTACCAGTATATAAACGTATTTAATTTAATTTGATTAGGTACGAAACACCCGACATACTGTATTATATACTCCCCTAATGTACTCCCTTTTTGTACTCCCCTTATGAACTTCCTTATGTACTGCCCTTATATACTCCCACTATGTACACCCCTTATGCACTCCCCTTATGTACTTTCTTATATACTTTATTATGTACTTCATTGCGTACTCCCTTTATATACATATATTAAATATGTCGATTAGCACAAAGAAAAAAATAAAATACATAAAAATAAGAAAATGATTTTTCAGAGAAAGTAAATAGAATAAAAAATTTGCGAAAATCAGAACACCATATAAGAGTCAGTAATTACAAACAACTGAAATTCTCTTTTGAAAACTGACAGCTGTCAACTGGTCAAAATATTTGATACTCCCAACTTTATCTCTGCTATTACAATATAATTATATTGTATAATTAAATTACAACTTATACAATACAAAATTTCTTTAAATTATAGTCACAAAAAAAAAAACAGTTTTTGTCCACTTCAGGGCTGCCATCTGCGTGTATCTGTGAAATAATCATTAACATTATAATATACTAAGCCAACTTATAGTAATGGTAAAAATATATATATATATATAAGTTGTTCCTAAGGTTACGCCTCAAAACTCTAAGCTACAAACATATTTAAGTTAGTGATTCAGCTAACGAAGACACGCAATATTCTTTGTGCTCTGAATAACAATTTGTGAAAATGACTTGATTGTCGTAGTGTTGCGCAATTTATACTACATACATCGAATCATCAATGATTTTTAATAAGTTTTTGTACATGCTGGAATTTTTATCAACAAGGTGGTGGTTTAAGTAGATTACTAAGTAAGTACCAAGCGAATATAAAATATCTATTGGTCTAGGAACACGCGAAGAGCGCGTTGACACCAGCGAAATTTATCAGGAGTTTTACAGCAGAAGAGTTTTAGGACATATTCCGAGCAGAAGAAAAATGCTTCGTGGTTCCTGGCGTAATTTTTCATATCTACAGCAGGCAATTGTTTATTGTCGCAACGCGTATGCGCGACAACTCTCGCACGATGCGCGCATTGCTGTGCAGAAAACCCGATCGGAAAAACAGCTAGTGTAAATACCTATGAAGGTGCTCTATTAAAACGAATTAAAAGGTTTTAATTAAAAGGCTTTTTTATTGCATGTATTTTTGTATAAAAACGCAGGCTTGTTGAGTGTTTATAGAGCTAGATTTAATAATCTAGTTACATGTTAAACCTCGTCCTAATCAGCTAACGATATCTCATGCGTAAGTGAAGTGTTTACCTAAGTATATCGTAAAACTTATTTGCCCTGTTTAAAGCCTTGGGTTGAAATACGAACAGTACTAGTAAACCTAATTTCTGAAACCTTGAAAAAAAAGTAACACAATATTTTTTAATTGAATTTTGTAAAAGAAAACGTTGGACGTCAAAAATCATCAAATGACCCCTCCCGCTGTGGGTTAGCAGCGGTGAGGGAGTGTCAGACTCTCACTGACTAAAAACCGTCGTGTTCCGTCGTAGGCCTTTTATGTACCAGGGCCGCGGTAACTCTTTCTAACAATCCCGCAGACTGAAAATGGTCCAATGTTGGGGGACATTGGACCATCTGCAGTTTAAAGAAATTTATTCTTTATTCAAAAATGCCTGCCATATGAATGTACATATGGACGTATTTACAATGCCTTAGTCATGATATATATCTAGTATCTGTTAGTAGCACAATAAAAGCTTTGATTTATTTAGTTCGTGCAAACAATTGACCTCAAACAGACAGGCCAAGGTCGCAAGCTTGTATTGTGCCCGTGCGAATATGTTTATAATCAGCATTATATTAATCTAGTCTAGCATTTTATTTAGCATTTTTAACTAAGTGCGACACAGTTTTTTTAAATCTTATCACATTGTAAAATCTACTGAAGTCAATTAAAAAAGGTTTTCTTTGTTAGATATTTGTGTCTGGCAAGTGATATATTGCCAATTATTTGCAATAAAGTGTTGTATAGAGGACTGCAATTACTGTTAATTATGTCGCATAATTACCGAATGACGTTAGTCTCATAAGTACTCCTAACATAAAAATTATAATTAGAAAAATTAAATCTCCATAAATTCTATGATAATGCTGGTTTGAAGAAGCTACGAGTTCTTTGAGCTCAATCCATCAATCGAAACCAACCCCAGGCCTCACCTTTCTGCCGGGGCTTCGGGATTTCGTTCAGAAGAGTTACCACGGCCCTGGTTCATGAAGGGCCCCAGAAAGAACATGATGGGTTTTATTCAGTATGAGTCTGACACTCCCTCACCGCTGCTAACCCACAGCGGGACCGGTCATTTGATGATTGCACATAAAAACGGGTTTAAGGCTAAGCTTTAGTAAGGCTAACGATTTGTATTTAAATTATTTAGAAACAGTGCATTTTCGGAAAAATTGCGGACATCAGAGGAGGTCTATATTCAAGAATGACGTGATTTAATAGATGTTGATAATCATGAAGTACTTACACTACATTATAATAAACATAAAGTTTATAAAGTCTTTGCTAATAATAATAATGTGAACATGTGGAATTACATCAGCGAAGCTAATATATCCATTTGTCAAACGGAACTGAGGATATATGTAAGTTTTGAACAAGGATCATCAATCTAGATACATGTTGTTTGTACGTCTTACATACAAAATAGAAGGATCCGGCTTAGTTTGTAAATGGTACTAGAAAAATATAATTAGAAGAAATACACGTGTCAGAATTTACGTATTTTATTATTCTAGACGAGACCGGTTAAAGAATATGGGCAAAAATAAATATTTCAATAGACAACAAAGTGTCTTTGTGAGAGCTTGATGCAGAGATCCTAGCTAATACTCAAATGCTGTAATATACAAATGCGTTTGTCTGTTTTTAACCCCCGACGCAAAAACGACGGGGTGTTATAAGTTTGACGTGTCTGTGTGTGTGTGTGTGTGTGTGTGTGTGTGTATGTGGCATCGTAGCTCCCAAACGGATGATCCGATTGTAATGCGGTTTTTTTTGTTTGAAAGGAATGTCATTCGGGAGTGTTCTTAGCTATGTTTGGTGGAAATCGGTTCAGGTCTTCAAGGTCATCAGCTCGTTTGTTAGGTGTGATAGGAATGTTACACGCTCAGTTTACTTGCAAGCATATGTGGGATCTGAAATTTGAAATACTAATGTCTTCTGGAACCACTGAGCTGGTCTGCTGTTAGGACACGAAGATAGGAGATGTAACCCTGAACTGCCGTTTAGTAAACTCATCGAGTTTGGGCTCGTTGAATTTGTCTTGACGAGTTCTTTTCATGTTTCTGATTGACGAGAACCTGATGCTGGAAATGGGATGTGGCGGATGAAACCCTGGAATGCCGGAATGAAACGGATAAACCGATTTATATTTTTGCTGAAAATCTAGAATGACCAAAGGTTAATCTTTGTTGTCTGTGCAATTCTCCCAGAGCTGGTTTGTCATGAGGATTGTTAAACAGCTTCTTTTGGCCGAGATCGCATATAGCGACCCCATCTTAAAATAAAAGAAATTAAATGAAAGAAGGAAAAATTAAGGAGCTCCTTCAAAAAGCATGAAATAAAATAAAATTATAAATTTAAAAAAACCCCCGACCCAAAAAAAGCACGCAATTATTATGACAAAAGGTTAAAAACGCTAAACCCTATAAAAATAAAAAAATAACTTTTAACACTACGTAGGTACCAACTAAAGCATGTCAGACTAAACTAAATTTTGACGTGTCGGGGGACCGCTTTTTACCTTTAAAAATACTTACATAAATCAAATGATACCTACCTAATTACAACATTCGTATAAAAAAAAAAACACGTATCTAAACAAAATTGTATAAAAAGTTCATCATCATCCTCCGAGCCTTTTCCCAATCATGTTGGGGTCGGCTTCCAGTCTAACCGGATTCAGCTGAGTACCAGTGCTTTACAAGAAGCGACTGCCTATCTGACCTCCTCAACCCAGTATCCCGGGCAACCCGATACCCCTTGGTTAGACTGGTGTCAGACTTACTGGCTTCTGACTACCCGTAACGACTGCCAAGGATGTTCAATGACAGCCGGGACCTACAGTTTAACGTGCCATCCGAAACACAGCCAATGGTGTCTAAGATATACTTAGAAAGTACATACAAACTTAGAAAAGTTGCATTGGTACTTGCCTGACCTGGGATCGAACCCGCGCCCTCGTACTTGAGGTTGGTCCTTTACCCACTAGGCCACCACGACTATTGTATAAAAAGTTATAAGAAGTATATGTAATGTAGTAGTATATAATTACTTCTAACGTTAGGCTAATAAATTAGAGCGGTCCCCCGACACGACAAAATTTAGTTTAGTCTGACATGCTTTAGTTGGTACTTACGTAGTGTTAAAAGTTATTTTTTTATTTTTATAGGGTTTAGCGTTTTTAACCTTTAGTCATAATAATTGCGTGCTTTTTTTGGGTCGGGGGTTTTTTTAAATTTATAATTTAATTTTTTCGCTCTATTATGCCAAATATACTGAACCATCATTTGTCACCAGTTGATAATAACCATGTCATCTGTAGGGACCTGCTTATCTTGATACCAAATTCCATCACAAGCCTGAAGAAAGAGACTTGACGGAGTTATATTTCGGAAATTAGAAGGTCCCTTGTCCCTTATTGAGATAGCCAAATATAAGAACTAAAACCTATTTAAAGAGTAGACACGAGATAATAAAACGCTTAATAGATAGGCTAAGGGAGCGTTATCCATACTTCTACAACACGTGTAAAAAATGCTAAAAAATATCAAGATATTAGAAGAATACCAAAAAACGCATTCATCTCTATTATCGATTAGTTAGGGCATTTATATCCTCGATTGATAGCCAATGTTTTGTTTCAGTCATTTATGCACTTAAACCGGTTTGCTCCGGTAATAACAAGATACAATCAGTTAAATCCGATATCCTTGAATGCAAAATAGGAGAAGGGAGTGTTCCGCACGTATTGTGGATGCTGATGCCATTTTTTTAATGGGAACAAAAGTGTGGTCTTTTTGACCTTACGACCTAAGATTTAAGAGGACTTTATAGGCCCGTCATGAAAAATCTGGACCATGAAGTACCAAGAAATTAAACCAACCAAACTTATAGCAACAATAAACCTCACCGATATTGTGCTTACATAAAACCATATTACCATAAGCTGGTGCAGTTGCCAATATTTACCTGAACTATTTCATAGCTTTCAGAAACAATAGAAATCTTAGTTATATGGGCATTTTTTCTACACCTATTTTAACCGACTCGCCAAAAAGGAGGACGTCCTCAGTTCAGATATTTGTTTTTCTTCCACAGAATAACCCACCAAAATGCCAGAGACATCAGTAATCTTCGGCACAAACGAGAAATGGCGCATCAACCGCAACATCCTAGTCCTGGGCTTCGCGTTCATGGTGCACTTCACGGCGTTCCACGGCACTGCCAACCTTCAGAGCTCCGTGAACAGCGACGCCGGAGCCGGCGCCTTCACCCTGGCAGCTATATACTTCTCGCTTATACTGTCCAATATACTGCTGCCTGCTGTGGTTATTAAGTAAGTATGATCTTCTCTTCTTATCGAGTGGGCTGCAGGTTTAATCACCTAGCAAGCCATGGTGTCAGAGTTTTCTCAAGTCCACCTGTTGGCCTTTGACGAGCGTCTACCCTAGCAGCTATATACTTCTCGCTTATACCGTCCAATATACTGCTGCCTGCTGTAGTCATTAAGTAAGTATCTTCTTCTCTTCTTATAACGTGGGCTGCAGGTTTAATCACCTAGCGAGCCCAAGTGTCAGAATTTTCTCTAGTCCACCTGTTGGCCTTTGACGTGCGTTTACCCTGGCAGCTATATACTTCTCGCTTATAGTGGCTTATGTACTACTGCCTGCTGTGGTTATTAAGTAAGTATGATAAGGGTCAATCCCCACTGAAAGAGCAGCGGCCGGCAGCGGCCGGCAGCGGCCGTAAATGCAAGTGATTGAGCGCGAGCGCGGCGGGCCGCGCGGCGCCGCGCTGGGCCGCGCCGCGCCGCGCTCTTACATTGTCCGTGCTCTTACGGCCGCTGCCGGCCGCTGCTCTTTCAGTGGGAATTGACCCTAAATGTTACATGTTACATTTGGCTAGGAGTCTATTTTGATACCTGTAGTATGTGCTTAGGAGGTTAGTTCCGCTGATAGAATCAAAGTTAAAGGTTTGTATTTCATATAGACCTACACATATGTACAGGGTCTTATGGCAAGAAACTCCATACATACTCCTTTCGGAGAATCGCAGACATCACGAAATTTAGCTAGGTTTGTGCATGGAGTTATGACGTGCATTTATAAATAAGTGGAGGAAGGCAATTTCCCAAACAATACCTACCTAGGCAATGAAGGCACTTTTGGAAGCTGCCGTTAAAAATACCACACGGAAAAAACCAGCTCAGTAATCGCCCATGATACCAGTAAACAAACCAGACAGTTTATTTTGAGGTAAAAGACATTTACCTAGCGAGGAAAACCCCGCAAAGTTCAAAGTTTGCTATGTCAGCTGCATCTACCTATTTACATTCGTCTACAAAAGAATTAGCCGTGACGAACAATGATCGATCGAGGCGAGTCTGATTGGCTTTAGAACTACATTTATGTCATTTAAAAGCCGTTCCCTATATTCTAACTATCGACTGATTTGGGTTACTAGCGATAGAATTTTAACATTAGCCCAATTCAAGTAATGTCAACTTCTTGTCTCCTTTAACCGGTTGAGTCAACTAGGTTTTTGGATTACGTCAAGTAAATACATAAGTTGTTCATCGTCTTCAAACATCAAATTAGATAGTCAGACAGTGATCTTGTTTATTGATCAAATGTATTTAAATTAGATATGTAGGTAGGTATTGAAAAAAATGGTGATTAGAATTCGCGGTGCTTGAATAGATTTGCATTGTAATAAACTGTGCAGTGATGCATTATGTATGAATTGATGACGTGGTGAAGGCATTGCCGAATTTTAATAATAGTAAAAATAGTCCTAATCGGAATGCATAGCGATGAAACCCCTAAGAGTTAAATTATGTACAGTCAAAATAAATAAATAATAATAAATAATGCCGGGACACTTTTTCACACACGGTCGTTTAGCCCCATGGTAAGTTATTAATTAACTTGTGTTATGGGTGCTAACACAACTGATAAACTACATATAGCTACATACATACATAGTTATCTATACATATAATAAATCTGTAGAAAAGTAATTTTTGTACATTGAAGAAATTGACAAAAAAAATAGCCAGCATGTTAAAGAATAACTAACAGAACCCATTTCCATCATTTTTGTCATTTTTGTCTGTTTGTCTGTTTGTCTGTTTGTCTGTTTATCTGTTTGTTTGTTCGGGATTCACGTAAAATCTACGAATTAAATGCAGACAATGCTTATATACAAAAATTCTACGTAACTTGGGGTATTACTTAGTTTTTGTTTCATCGAAATCGATTCACTCTATCAAAAGATATGATTAATTATGTGAATTCAAGATGTAAAATATTACGACACGCAATCTATTTGTCAAAACTGTACATTTGAATGTTGTACTTATATTAGTTGATCGGCCTATGTTAATCTTTACACAGAAAATCACACCTTTATAAGTATCTTCGGAAGAAAAAAAATATGAAAATTTTGTTTAGCCAAGGTTAAAGTAGCTCCATCTGTGGTAAATAAAATACATCATCAATTTGTCAAAGGAGCGAGGTGGTAAATGACAATATTACCATACATACTTTATAGAGGATTATTATTTCAACAGATGGAGTTGTGTATTTTCCGTAATTCACCATATTTTAACACGTAGTGTAATTTTTCGATAGACATTTCAATAGTGTTTGTCAGTTTGCCGTGCCACATCAAAATCCAACTATAATTATTACCTTGATGAAAAGAAAATTAATAGTTCTTAGCCAAATTTAAAACGGTGCCATCTAAATTATTTTTTGAACATTATGTCAAAAATGATGACTTTAGTGGAACAATTAATTATCATTGAAAGTTACAGATGGAGTTCATATCAGGATTTTTTCATAAACATAGTTTAGCTTATCTTCCACTAATGTGGTGGCCTTAAAACAAATTACTTTGAGTGAGTATAGTATTAAGTAGACCTTAATTATTTTTTCTGATGCAAAATATGTAAACTTAATCCTAGAAGAAATGAGGATCTATCTTTCGCAAGCGCTGCTAAGCGTGAGGAAGGTAATGTAGGATTCTGTAGCTTTAAAAACAAGCCCAGATACAAAGTGCAGATAAGAAATGGGAGCTCTCTCTATTTAATACCATACACACGTAAAATGCTTTATGCGTCTGAAAACGTACAAATTACGCGCCGCATACCAGAGACATGCTTACTTTCAACTTCTGATCGCAAATACACTGTTCACGATTACGAACAGTCTCAGTAAGACCCGAGCCAAGTCTAAAAACCCTAAAAAACACCTTTTATATAAAACTACGTTTGATATCATTTAATCACAAAGACAGAATTGTTCTCTGTTGCAAATCCTATCCACCTATATCCTATCCTAATCCAGAATGCATTGCAGGTGTGCATTGCACAAAAACCAATGGTATCCTATTCGAGAAGTCAAAAGAGTTGACCTGCCAACGTCAGCTTCTGCGCTAAGCAAGTGTTCTTAATAGTACCATCAGAATTACATTCATCGTTGAATGAGGTGAATAAATTTTCAGAAACCACAATAACAGTAGGAGCCAAAGCGTATGATCGCTTCATAGAGCTCTGATTGGCCCCAGGTGACCAAGTCAGGTCTGATTTGTTCGTTCATCAGATCTTTGAAAGTGTTTCGGTGGATACTTACTGTCGTCCTGTTTACGTGTGACACAAAATATGGTATATAAACGTCCTCCGCAAGAGCGAAATTTTCCCGGTGTGCGGTAGTGACGCACAGTATACAACACTTATGTTTCTTTTGATTTGCTGGCTCCACCAAGAAATGACAAATTGCGAGCGTACATTCTGAAAATCTTGGCAAAACTACAGGTTTCAAGTACGGACACATGAAGTGGACTCACAGATACGTACATTTTGCCTATTCGTGAACTAATGCAAACATTTCGGTGGAGTCCCGGCTTAGGCCTCCCCCACATTAGGCGTGCGCAATCCTCGGGCGTGTGAGTAGCGCAGGGGCCGCGCGTGCGTCGCGAGCGCGTTGCGTGAGCGTCGCGTTTTGTTGCCCTGCGGCATTTGCAGCGCGCTCGCGGCGCGCACGCGCCGCTCTCCTTGACGTTTAACTGCTAAGGCGTTTAGCGGGCGGCGGGGATAGCAGGCGAAGGGGTAAGAACGCAACTCGAGCGCCGCGTGCTCGCCGCGAGCGCGTCGCTTGCACTCTTCACACATGCCGCAGGGCAGTAAAACGCGACGTTCACACGCCCGAGGATCGCGCACGCCTAATGTGGGGTCAGCCTTACCATGAGTAAGTGAAACTATCCTACCCTATGCGCCTGCAGATGATGATGACTCATTTTATCATCCATCCAGCTATTCCCCAACTATGTTGGTGTTGGCTTCCAGTCACCGAATCTGTTTTAGTACCAATATGTTGCTTGGAGCGACTACCTATCTACAATCCAGTCAACTACACAAGACGATATCCATATTATAGTAAGACTGACAGACTTTCTGGCTTCTGATTAGTCGCAGCAGCTGCAGAAAATGTACAAATGACAGCTTTATCAGACTCAAAGCATGTAGACATAGATTATAGCTGTTTCCTGTGAAAATTACTTACGCACCATACGTAATAATTTTCCAAATTGGCTGAACAACGTCACAAACTTTACTTCTTTTGTTTAGAAAAATGGTCACATCCACAACACAACCTTGATCAATGAATCTATGCGACTGCGAAGTGCTAATCCTAATTATACTGTCACGTGAAAGAATGCACCTACGGGATAAGTAGTATTTTGACGATTCTATATTGCCCACGCAGACGAAGTTGCGGGCAACAGCTAGTAAATACATATTATAACACCCAGACCACGGCCAACAAGCATGCTCATCACACAAATGTCGACCGAACCGGGAATCGAACCCGGGACCTCAGGTTCGGCAGTCCGGTATGGTGAACATTGCGCCATCGAGGTCGTCAAAATAAAAATACTATTGGAAAATTTTTGGTTGCTGTCATCATGATCGGCAGATCGGCTCTTGCAGAACTTATTTGAACCGTAGCGTAGAAAGATAAAATGTTATACAAGCTGTTGATTTGCATCCGTGCCATAGTCAAGGACGTAATTATACTAATGATTCTCAACCCAAATCAACAAAAAAATTGGTACGAAAATTTTTGATTTTAATTTTTTTTCGGAATTCCGTCAATATCCTCTAGCCGTATTTAAACTTGGTGCGTGTGTTACTGGCCTTAAAACCGTGCTGTGCCCTCACACAAGTGCAAAAACAAAGCATACGCAACGATTATTCATAAATTTCATTCATAAAATTGGATTACTTCTGAAATACTACGACATTACAATGACAAAAAAAGCAGTGCATATTAGCTATTTCCCGTCTACTGTAATTCCAATCGATTATTTACGTATTTTATGTCCTCCTCCTGAAGTATGGCACAAATGCGAATCAACACCTTGTATATCTACAAACCTATGTATGTAAAAATTCTGTACATCTGGCCCAGACTTTAAATGATTGTATGTGGTAAACAGCTAAGAGAATAGGAAATCCAGCAGTATCAGGTTTTTAATGAGTTCTTCGTCCTCAGATGGCTGGGCTGCAAGTGGGCGGTAGCAGTGTCCTTCATAGCGTACATGCCATTCATAGCCGCGCAGTTCTACCCGAAACTGTACACCCTCGTACCAGCAGGCATGATGGTGGGCTTCGGAGGAGGGCCGCTCTGGTGCGCCAAGTGCACCTACCTGTCTGTAGTAAGTTAAAGCTCTAAGATTGTCTGTCATCTTCCGAACCTTTTCTCAACTATATTGTGGCCGGCCGCCAGTCTAACTGGATGCAGCTGAGTACTAGTGCTTCACAAGGAGCAACTGTCTATCTGACCTCCTCAACCCAGTTACGCAGTCAACATAATGTCTTGGTTAGACTGGATGCTGATGACTAGCTTCTGACTACCTCTTTCGAACAATCCCGCAGCCGAGGTAGGATATTGCTGTGATATAAGGCAGAAAGGTGGTTTTTAAGTTGTAAATTTAGACCTTTGATTCCAGAATTACCATTTTCATTTTTGATAACATTGGCTTTGGGACTTCATTTCAAGTATTATGAAGACAACTATATAGCAACTAGCACAATATGCTTAATAAGGGTACTTAATATGCTCATTGCTTCTTCATAGCATCTTCTAACAGTACGTATACACAAATATTTTTGGTGTATCCTGGCTGGGTCAAGTTAACGCCCTTTACGATTATAATTCAGTTGACAATCTAACCTCCGGAAATCGTCTGTTAAGAGAATATTAATTGCTTCATTGACATCCATGATTTGGTATCTCTATTTGGATTTAAGCATGTATGAAAATAATTATTCTATTGATGTAAAAATATTAACATTCTGAAACTATACAGTATTGTTCAGTGAAACAAAATTTTTATCCTGTTTTTTTTTTTTTTTAAATTTGTGAGCGAAATCAAAATATTATCCAAAACATCTCAGTGTTTTACGAATCCCTACAAGTGCTTATGTGCAATAGAAACAAGTCTGTATTATGAGAAAGTGGTGTAGTTCCTTGATCTATCTTCACGAAGCTTTTGACATGTTCTAGGTAGCAGAACCGTATGCGAAGTTATCAGGAGTGTCAGCAGAGGTGCTGGTGGTGCGGTTCTTTGGACTTTTTTTCATGTTCTACCAAATGGCGCAGATCTGGGGAAACCTTATTTCTTCAGCCAGTAAGTTGTTGCTGCTTATAGAAATTAAAGATTAGACGAGTGAGACGAGTGATGAAGGAGAGGAAAAAATGAAGCTAAAAATTAAACAGGATAACTTCTTTTGAAGTTTAAAATCAAACAAGCATCCGAATTGAGGGAAAAATTGTTTTTTTGGGAACTAAATGAAATTAAGAATAGAATTCTATTCTCATAGCAGGGTAAAGGATCAATGAATTACATTGAAATTCTCACAATTTAACACACATGAAACAAAGAATAGAATACTGAGATAATTCAAGGTCAAACAATTCGGAACATACTTCCTATAGCAAAGACAAAATAGGTGAAAGTCAAGCTAAATGCACGAGGTAGTTGACCTTGAGTTTAAATTCACTGATAAAGTAGGAAGTCTAAGTGTTCTGCATTAGAATTCAGCCTTATCATATTGAAATAGTTAATTAAGTCCAATGTTAAAATTAAAAAAAAAAACTGCAATCAACATAGTTGTGTTCTAGAATGCTTGTTATGTGTCGTTTGAGAGCAATTTACTTGTAGTTAAAACTTTGCTACTAACCTAATTTAAGAATATGTATTGCTTTTAAACACATAAAATGTATTTATTTATTAGACAGATAACTCAAGAGTTACTTAGTTGCAGCGAATTAAAATGTACACAATTTAAACTATTTTTTTTAATTTTTTTTATTAAAATTACTATTTTTTAGTGGCTTGAAAGAGGGCGTTCTTTATAAATTATGAATAGGGTTTATAGGTTCGGCCTCGGTTCGGCTATCTCATATTTATCCCGTTGTATGTCGAAGCCGGGTATATGCGAGATACAATTGATTTTTTATTGTTTTCTAATTAGTGATATACAAGTAGTTAAAACCTCATTTCAGTTCTATCTTCGACCCTGGGCGATGAGCCGAGACTGTCGAACAAGACGTCTCCAAGCGTGGCAGTTCTGCTGAGTAACGCGACCAGTGCCCCGACTGTTGACTTCGGAGCCACTTGCGGTGTCAACTTCTGCAGTGCTGAAGCTTCACATGTATGTACCTCTAACGCTAAGTAGTCATTTTAGGGAGTATATAGAGGGAATAGGACATAACGGAATTTACAGGAGGGTAAAAAAGGGCCTACTATAACTGCACCAGCTTGGCGAACGCGAGTACAATGAATTTGACTTTAAATAAAAATCATTCCGGTAACTCGGTTGAGGAGGTCAAGTCTCCATGTCAAACACTGGTAGTCCAAATAGATTGAAGCCGATCTGCATATAATTTGATAAGAAGTCATTCCCAACGTTGTTGACAAAGGTATGAAGGAAAATTAAAGGCATTTATGACAAATATTTTTTTCAGGGCAACTCCAACTTGGAGCCTCCATCAGCTCTGAAGATTCAGGTGATAGCGGGCGTGTACCTGGCTTGCATGGCTGGGGCTGTTCTACTCGTGTCTGTGGGAGTCGACTCGCTCACTAGGTGAGTGTTCTTATTTTTAGCATACATGATTTAATTATATAGCACCATAAATTATTATTCTGCTTGTTTTTAGGGTTCAACGGGTAAAACGGGACCCTATTGTTTTCGCTCGTCTGTCCGTCCGTCCGACCGTCTGTATCTCGTGAACCGTGATAGTTAGTGTTGAAATTTTCACAGATTATGTATTTATATTGCTGCTATAATAACAAATACTGAAAACTAGAATTAGATAAATATTTTGGGGGGCTCCCATACAACAAACGTGATTTTTTTGTCCGTTTTATAAATAATGGTACGGAACCCTTCGTGCGCGAGTCCGACTCGGACGTGGCCAGTTTTTGTTATTTCCTTAATTGATTAGGCATTGATAGCCTAATATGTATAGATCACTTCACTCAGTTTAATATTAGCATATTTGAAACTTTTTCTTGAAAAATTACTACTGAAATGTGCGCAGTAATTGACGTAAGTGAAACAGACAAAATGATGTTTGAGCAGTCCTTAAAATTGAGTCTCGCTTCAGTACTCAAAAGTTAGACTCTATCCGTCTTACCACAAAAACTTTTAAACGTCAGTTTATGCTTGTCTAAAAAAATGACAAATTATGACGTTGACATATGGTTCATTTTGCAGCCAAAATTTTATTAGACAACTGTAAAACAGGGTTTAAAGTTTTTGTAGTAAGACCATATCCATCTTATTACAGAAACTTTTAAACGTCAGTTTATTAACACCTGTCTAAAAAAAATGCAAATTATGACTTTGAAATAAGGTTTTCTTGAAATACATCGAGCTTAGAATTATAAGGAGACGCCGTTTTGATATTGACGTATCTATAGTTATATAAATATGAAACAAACTATGCAACATAGTTCTGTCTCACTCTTTCTAAGCAGATAAGTGTATTTGAAAACAGGGACAACAATATTTTTGTGATTGCGTAAAATGGTGACATTTACTTTTGAAATCCTTCTGCGTGCCATATCTGGCCATATATGTCATGGTAGTTGTGCTGTCAAATAGGTGCTCTTCGTGACTTATTTTTGTTATTTTATGTGTGTATTTTACGTGTTTACTATTAAGACTTTACTATTTCAAGACTGAATTTATCACCGAGTATGCCTACGTGTTGTATCGTGAAGTGTCGTGCAAGTAAGCACAAAAATCAAGCAGGATTTTCTTTACACAGGTTAGTAACCAGTTTTTGCTAGATTCTACATAAACTAATTCACATTGGATAAAAAATATGTTACGGAAACATGAATTGATGGTGAAAGTACTTATATTTAAGTTTATTTCTGTATAAAAAGCTATATTTAGAAATAAATGTTGTTTACAATAACATGTCATATGGCATAGTGCTGTACAGTTGTCATAACTGTATCGATATAATATCCACTTTTATAATTCAGCTTTTACTAATTTTAACAACAGAAGTTACTGTTCCTAAGACACTGAGCCCTCAGAGTTGTGTATTATGTTGAATAGAACATCTCTATTTTGTTATTTACTTACTTACTTTTTTATTTATCTTTTCATCGCGGTATTACTCGCGTCCCGACGGATCCAATTCCCGTAAGCGAACAGTAATAGCCTATACCGGGTAAAGTGTAGCTTTCAAATCGGTCAACTTGTTTCGGAGCCTATTCAATCCAAACAAATAATCAAAGTACCTATCTATAGATAAGTTCAAGTTTTGATGTTCTTTAATTAAAAAACTTTTTTTGCAGGTTTCCTATACGAAATGATTTAAGGACAAAATGGTTAGAAGCTATTGGTGAGGAAAATATTAATCCCAGACATAAATATTGGTATGTCTGTTCGCTTCACTTTGAAGATAGTTGTTTTAATAGAACACTGGATATCTTAAGATTACGTGACAACTCTGTTCCCACATTATTTTTGGTAAGTCTTAAGATAGTTTTTTTTTTTTTTTGTTAGACAAATCCTATGTAATTATATTATTAGTACAGTATATCTCTCCGTTCAATCGTTATTAAAGGAATATTCTTTTTTTCAGACACCCAAAGAAGGCCCCCAAGAGTCGTTGGTTTTACATGATATTACTAACATCAGAAAGCATAATGATACTGCCACATCAACTGATGTGTTCCCATTATCCTATGAAAATATAAAACCAAAGCATAAGGAGTTTGTTTCAGACGAAAGAAGAAGGAAGAAGCAGACTGTCCGTCATAAAGAGGTATTTACAATGGTCCTTGTAAGGGATAGCAACATTAGTAATTAAATTAGAAATATATAGAACAAATGATTCTTAAATTATACATTTATATTTATAGTAAGTGTATATATTACGTAATAAGTTAGTTGTATGATGTATATATATTTATTATCAAGACATTGTAAAAAGTTATTTGTAAATTAAAACATTTGTAACAATTCTTAAAGTATATATTATCTAGTTTGTATTTTAAATTACCACAAAAAATAAAAGAATACGACTTGACCACATTTAAACGAGCACTTAGAGCCCTCTTGGTCAAAAATTGTTACTACACCATTAATGATTTTTTAAATGACAATAACTTAGAAACACCTTGACATACGCCCTGTTCTCCTAATATTACATACTTACTGTATCCTTACTTGTTATTGTGATGTGAATATTTTTATTTTTCTATCATAACTTTGACATTGTAATTAATTTTGTTTGTTGAAAATGCATTTAATTTGATTTTGTTGAATATTAATACATGAAAATTAATGTATGTGATTAATACTACAATCTTCATACCTGACATTACATTCATACGCCTTCTGAGGCAGATTTTGGTGGTACTAATTTTATTAAAATTGTGAACATATTTAATACCCAACATGTATATGAATAAATAAATTAATTTGATTTGTATGTCTTTTCTTTTTGTGTATAAGTCCGGGTCTTTATGAACAATTTCAACTTTCTAAAGTGTAGGCTAAGGCTAGTATTTTAATCTTTTTTAAGGGAGTTTGGTACTATAGGTTTCTTATATGCTATGTTGCTCGTGGATAATGTAGCTTTCGAATGGTGAAAGAATTTTTAAAAATGGTCCGGTAGTTTTTGAGCCTATTCATTACAAGTAAACAAAGTTTTCCTCTTTATAATATTAGTATAGATTTTAAAAAAGAAAGTTCAGTTTTCGACTGAGTATGTATGTAGTAGCATTACATAGATATGTAGTATAGATATGTAGTATCACTATATATAAAACACAGTCGCTTTTCCTGTCCCTATGTCCCTTTGTACGCTTAATTTTCATAAAGAAAATAAAACCATAGAGGTGAAATATCTTACACCAACTAAATGCTCTTTACATATATATTTACGGACATACCCTGCTTCTTTATACCTACAGGTGATTTTTTTTTACCAGATTGTATTGATTGAAAAAGTCAAGGCTTTGAAAAACAAATGTCTCACACAGCAGAAAACAATTAAACGTCTCAACGAGACGATTCGAAGGCGTAACAAAAAGATAGCCAATTTAGCAGATATTGTAGAAGATCTTAAGAGAAAAAATTGTGTCAACAGTGAACAAGCTGTAGCTATTGAAGATTTAGCGGGACCAAAAGACTTTTTGAAAAGGCAAGTTATGAAGTCTAAAGGTTTGCCTACACCTCGTATGTACTCCGAAGAAATCAGAAAGTTTGCATTGACTTTACATTTCTTGTCCCCTAAAGCTTACAATTATATAAGGCAGACTTATAACACATGTTTACCCCATACAAGAACTTTATGCAAATGGTACCAACACGTTAATTGCGAACCTGGATTTACTAAAGAAGCATTTGACACATTAAAATTCAAGGTGCAGAGAAGTACCCGGCCTATAATATGCTCATTAGTTTTCGACGAAATGGCCATAAGAAAGTCTCTGACCTGGGATCCAAGAGATCAGATATTTCATGGTCGAGTTAATTTAGGACACAATCTAGATAGTGACAGTACCGAGGAAGCAAATCAAGTTCTAGTGGTCTTGTTGACAGCTATTAACGACTCGTGGAAAATTCCCATTGGTTATTTTTTCATAACAACCCTTACCGGCGAACAAAAGTATATTATTATTGGCACAGCTTTGAAGTTATGTCAAGAAATAGGCGTAAAGGTAGTTAGTATTACTTGTGATGGACCTGCCGCAAATTTTAGCATGTTTACGTCATTTGGCTGTAATCTTTTCCGACAGCAAGATATTACCAGTTTTGAATATGGCACTCGCGTTCACGCTTTTATTGACCCTTGCCACGGGATAAAATTAATAAGAAATGCATTTGGCGAACTTAGAGTGTTCATAGACTCACTCGGGCGAAAGGTAGATTTCGAATATCTAGAAAAACTTCTTGAACTTCAAGAAAAACAGGGCCTCCATCTTGCTAATAAAATTAAAAAACCTCATATATTTTACCAAAAACAAAAAATGAAGGTAAAACTGGCGACACAGCTTTTTAGTAGCTCAGTAGCAGATGCACTTGATTACTGCCGTTGTGAACTAAAATTAAAACAATTTAAAAATTGTGATGGCACGGTGAATTTTATAAATTTAATGAACAACGTATTCGACGTATTAAACAGCCACTCCATCCGTCCCCCAGGATTCAAAAAAGCTATGTGTCCTGCCAATATTGGTTTAATATCTGCTCTATTTGAATGTGCGACAAATTACCTGAAAAGTTTAAAATTGCCATCAGGTGAACTTGTAATAAATTCCCGAAGAAAAACCGGCTTCATTGGTTTAATTGTTAATATGGAAAGCGCTTTGTCGCTTTATCGTTACCTGGTCGAAGACACAAAATTGCTCAAATACATCCCCCTCTATAAAGTCAGCCAAGATCATTTAGAGCTTTTTTTCTCGGCTGTGAGAGCTAGAGGGGGTTTCAACAATAATCCCAATGCTGTTCAATTTCGCGCAGCTTACAAAAAGTTATTAGTGAGAGCTGAGATTCGCGATGATGGCATTGGGAATTGTGCTCCACTAGAGCAAATTACTGTACTAAATTGCTCTAGTAAAAATCCGGTTTTAGCTATAAATGAATTGAGTGATAGAAAGAATTTCATAGATATCCCAGAGGATCATAGCGATTTGTACGATACGTATATGCAATACATTTTAAATACCACAGCTGAGACGTACTCTGATAAAGTCATCGAATATATATCTGGATACGTCGTTAAAAAGTTAATGCGTAGCATTAAATGTGACGTTTGTGTTTCATTATTAATTGGGGAGGAAGACATCAATAGCCTCATTTATGTAAAAACAAGAGGAGGGCTGAAATATGCCTCTTGTAGCGTCATAGATATAATTAAAAAAACAGAGAAACTCGTGAAAACTCATTTAGATTGTAAAATTAAACCTGAAGTCTATTATCTATACATTTTTAAATTTATGTGTGAATTTTATGAAATTAATACTTTTTTTGACTGTGATCCCAATCACAGTACTAACCACAAGTTCCTTTTGATCAAGTCAATAATTAAAACATTTTTAGATATAAGATTCAGATACTACGGTTGTAGAAGAATTGAAAAACTGTCTCATAGACAGTTTTTTAATAAGCTTATATTGTTTAGAAATGAATAACTTTGCTCACCCCGTTTGGTTTATTATTTATTCTTGGGTCAAATTTAGTAATTCAAAATTCACCCTCTTCCTGTCAACCGATTAATCTGAAATTTTGTATACACCTTTAATTCCCATGACAATACAATATAGTAATATCAATAACATTGTAAATCCAATATGGCCGCCGGCACAAAATTGTTTTGTACAATCGATTAATACATAATTAGCTCCATTTGCATTATATAACTTTCTCATGAATAGCTTGAAAACGATTGTAAATTATTGTATTTTTTTTAAGAGAGTATCTACTTATGGCGTTTCTTGCGGATTCTTCTTCATAAGACCGAATCTTTGGCACCCTGCAACTAGTCTGACGTGAAAGAACTTTCATAGGGCTATTTGAAATAATATCCATCCTCCATCCTCCGAGCCTTTTTCCCAAACTATGTTGGGGTCGGCTTCCAGTCTAACCGGATGTAGCTGAGTACCAGTGCTTTACAAGGAGCGACTGCCCTGCCTGACCTCCTCAACCCAGTTACCCGGGCAACCCAATACCCCTTGGTTAGACTGGTGTCAGACTTACTGGCTTCTGACTACCCGTAACGACTGCCAAGGATGTTCAATGACAGCCGGGACCTACAGTTTAACGTGCCATCCGAAACACAGTCATTGGTGTCTAAGATATACTTAGAAAGTACATACAAACTTAGAAAAGTTGCATTGGTACTTGCCTGACCTGGAATCGAACCCGCGCCCTCATACTCGAGAGGTTGGTTCTTTGCCCACTAGGCCACCACGCTATTTGAAATAATAAATAATTAATAATTACTTTGCCTGTGTTTTTTTTTTTCAAAGGTATCACCCTACTGAAATAACTCCTCCCATTTGGTTGATGTTGTTGAGGTTATTAGTATCAGTGAAATTAATGTGATAGTTAGTTCTATGACGAAGAAATTATTTATACTCGGTTATTTTTATGCACCCAGTAAGACTCGTACGTACTTCTAACTAGAATACAATATCGATATTTGTTGAATCCGGTAGCGGTACAACCCTAGTAATGGCAGCCATTTTAGTTACGACTGCAGACTGACAGTAGGTGTGCACGTTTTTTTCGTGACATTTCCTGTCCCTTTATTTATATGTCAATGTTGAAATAAGGCAGCCACACTTTGACAAGTGTTTGACTTAGACAAGTATTTGACACATGTTTAAGTTTTTGTAGTAAGACCATATAACTTTTTGAGATATGCCTATGTACTCTAATTTTCTTACACACAATGTTATTACTATTTTCAGGTACACGTCAGGACGTAAAGCAGCGTGCCAGGGCAAGTCCGGAGTCCAGCTGCTGGCAGTGACGCTCAAACAGCTGCGACACAAGTACCAGCTGCTACTGTTACCAGTCATCGGGTATATCGGCGCTGAGCAGGCGTTTATGGCTGCTGATTTTACTCAGGTACGTTTAAAATATATTTACTATTTATTACCATTTTTACTGACAGTAATTTTTCGGTTTTCTGAAAGCAACTGCTTGAAAATAGAATCTGAAAATTCATACTAAACAGTGGTTTTAAGAATCCTAACGTATACGTTGTCAGTGACTCTGGGCCTGAACTGTATTTCTAAAGATTTTAAAACAAGCTAAATCTAATATCATCTTGTACAATTTTGGGCGCCTACCAAGAATCTTAAAGCAACGAATTGCGGTTACTACCTATTGCTGCGCGAGTGGTAATTTAACTGATACTATTTTTGTACAGTTACGATAAGTTAAGATTCCAGCAAGTATTGCTTTTGTTGGAGTTTGCTCTTTAATTTTAAGCATGTGTTTTTTGCTTTTATTCTTCGGCACCGCTTAAAGACACCTCTTAAAATAATTTCTTCTATATCAATGACTAGCCCAGAGAGCGTCTCTAACTAATCTGTTTGTATAGTCAAGTATTGTACCTACCTACCTGGTAATATACACCTATCACCAACTAACAGCTAAGGCAACTCCCCTAGGCGTTCATCGGCTGCGCATACGGCATCAGCAACATCGGCTACGTGATGATCTGCTTCGGCGTGTTCAATGCGCTCGCCGCGCCTGTCGCAGGTGCACTCGTCAAGGTGACCGGCAGGTTTCCCGTCATGGTTACTGCTTTGGTAAGTGAAAAAAATTAATCATCAGTCAAAAAGAGGTCTAGGAAATTTGCCATAAAACAACATCATCAGCCCAAGTCCTACTGCAGGGCATAGGGCGCTTCTCATACTAAGAAGTTATGTGCGTTAATCATCACGTTTGCTCAAGGAGAGTTGATAACTTCGGATTTTAAGTTCCAGGTTTTCATGAAAATGTTTTTCTGCAACTTTACCTACTCAGTGTTGGTGTCCAAGGTATACATTGGAAGTGATATTGGTATTTGCCTATCACAGAACCGCTCATACAGATAGGCTTGACTAGCTATTGTGTAAACCAGATATGTTTATCTGTGGTAAAAATTCAGCACCAATAAACTGAATGTATTTTAATCGGTTATCAATGATAGGCACACTATTGATTAAAAAGCGCTTCTACGACACCTTCAATGGTTTCGTTAAGGTCATCCTTGA
This sequence comes from Helicoverpa zea, assembly GCF_022581195.2. Classification (NCBI taxonomy): domain Eukaryota; kingdom Metazoa; phylum Arthropoda; class Insecta; order Lepidoptera; family Noctuidae; genus Helicoverpa; species Helicoverpa zea. The sequence goes on along the minus strand of NC_061467.1, from coordinate 3,169,177 downwards.
ATATAATTTTCCCTCGTTCCAGGTATTGAACCTGTGTCTCCTGTCGGCGCTGTTGTCATGGCGACCGGACCCGGAGCAGTGGCTGGTGTTCTACGCGCTCGCCGCCATATGGGGCACTGCTGATGCTGTGTGGCTCGTGCAAGTCAATGGTATGGTTCATAAATATTTGGATTGATTAGTGTATAACTCACGAGTAATACATAGCGTATGAAACACCATAAATGAAAGGGTTGGGTATCGGAGGAACACTGCCCGAAGGATCCCGATTTATTTAATATTGTACATAATATATAATTACAAAATAAATTGGAATCCTTGAGGATTTGTTAATCCGGTGTTAACTCAAATGATATATCAAAAATCAATAGTGTTTAAGAGTTATTTATTAAGAGTTTACTTATTAGTAAATTATTTAGTAGATTAAAAAGTGTAATTAACTATCTTCATATAAACAATCTGAAATCAGCGTAGAATTTCATTGCATATGTTATCCCGACAGTGAACATACTATACTGTATTATTTTTATTCGTATTTCAGCTCTTTCAGGCATCTTGTTCCCCGGCAACGAAGAGGCGGCGTACTCCAACTTCAGGCTGTGGGAGGCGACCGGCAGCGTGCTGTCATATGCCTCCGCGCCGTACTTGTGTGTTAGGACTAGGTCAGTTTCATGTTAGGGATGCCTAGAATCTATAGATCACGCATTTTGACTAAGGTGTAGTTTAGAGTTTAAACTCTTTCCGCTTATTATTATCAAATACATATTTCGCCGCAATTTAATAAAAAATGTAGGGTTAGAAACTTGTCTCTAAAAGAGATCGGATTACTTTTTGACATATCGATTTCGTTTTGGCAACATTGTGTTATGGTATTTTACTGGTTAAACGCTAGCAGTTATTAGGTTTTGGCGTTGATTAGTCTAGTTTAGACATTAATAATTCAAACCTGAAGAAAATACTTAATACTAAATATTTAATACTGAAAGCTTGTTTATAAAGCTAAAGCTTATTATCCTTGTGTTACTATGAAAATTATTTAATTAAATATATTATTGATATTACTCAAAAATCATACAGTGAAATGACTCATAATCATGATATACCTATATTTTTTAAACTTACAATAATCTTACATTGTTTTCAGACTATATATCCTGTTCGCATTCCTGCTGGTAGGCTTCTTGGGCTACAGCATCATCGAGCTGATGGAGTACAAGGCGAAGAAGGCGCATCATCTCGAGAGGAACTTCGAGCTTGTCAACAAGAAGTCAGAGAGTGAGGCGCTCAGGAAATCTACTGATGCTGACTGCGATTAATAGTATTGTAAAAAAAATATATATAATTTGTGGTAATTGTAAATATCGTGTAGTACATAAGTCAAAGTTTTTTATATGAAACTATTGAATGGTTTTCAAACTTTTTTCACTGTTAATTAGACTGTTTCAGATTTCAAGAAGTTGTCCAAGATTTTACAAGTGATCGATCGATCGAAATCGAATCGATGAGACTTGAAATAGAGGCATATGTCTCTATCAAAGTATAATTTCATGTGAAAATAACTTTGATTGAAACTATGTAATTTTGAGCTATTGGCTATATTTGTCTCCTCTAGTTGTGTATCTGTTGGAGGTTGGCTAGGCAGTCAGATGATTGTGTGCCTTTTTTAACTAGATTTTAAGTATTTTTTTAAGAAATACAATCATAGTCTAGTACCTGTAATTTTTCTAATATGATTATTGTTTTTTACCATTGATGTAAGGCGCAAGTGCCCTCGAAGAGTTGCATCAAATAAAAAACAATAAGAATAGTTTCATTAAATTGTCGCTTTTATTTCTCTTCACATAAATACTTAAAGGGTTGGATCAAACTCGACTAAACAAGCTAAATAGTTAACTAAGTACAATGTTCGCAAGGAAACTAACAAAGTGACTAAAACCTTGTTATATTACACAATAATTATACATTAAAAATAACAATAATCAAAGTCTTGTAGATAACAAGTCATTCATTGGTTATTAAAAAAAATGTTTTCTTTACGATTTTTATTGTCAGTGATACAGAACTGAAGATCGGGACTTGTTACGCGTCATATTGTTATTTCAATAAAGTACTTAACACAGAATAACTATAGGTACAAATTTACATTCTCTATATACTCAGTAAGTCACTGGTCCATTACAACGTTAGTTACGTAATAAAAGCTGTGATCAAATCTATAAAGATCTAATAAAATAATTACTTATCAACAATAATTCGTCAAGTATTCTATAGAAAACTATTTATTATTATTATTTATCATTGTATTATTATCGTCCAATTTAAAGCGTACAACCGTAATACTTTTCTGAAAGTGTTAAGGGGAGATTCCACCGGTGTTCTACAAATGTATCTTCTGGTCTACTCTCTCTAGCAAACAGTAACAAATTGCGTGCGAACAGTTCTAAAATGTCCGCGAAATTGTAACCTTAGAGCGCGAACACAAGCTAGAAATGGACTCGCGTTTATATATATGTATCTCAAATGGTGGAATCTCGCCATTATAATAATTATTTGTAATAAATTGTATATTCTAATTTTAAAGGAAGACCGTTCTAGGCACAGTTTTTAAATCTACGTACCGAAATAGCACCTCACGTTGATGATATGTTGGTCATAATACGAATTAAAGGTCACTGGGGATAGTTTTTTGATTTTTAAAAGACATTTTGACTCGAAAATAAATTGATGGAACTTTTGGCCGAGTCGAAACATCAATCAATTTTAAGCAGAGCTTGAACCTAATTCTACCACTGGTATGTACTGTAGACATGAAAAGTATTTACGAACGACTTAAAGGGTAAGTGATGTTTGAGTATTCGCCCTTTATTTATCGACACTGGTATTTAAGACAACACAGGACAAGATAGGTACTGTAACGTAGTTAGAAACTTTTTCATTTGTAAGGTTTTATTCATCACAAATTGATACTGACCGGGCAATCATTTTAAATATATTCGATTTGTTCCATAGAATAAGTTTTTATATTGAAGTGGGTCACTTCACCTCTCGAGCCCAAACAATAAACGTCGTGATATCGAATCAGTTTTTCATTTTGAGCAAGATAACTATTTAAGAAAGTCCATGACAATTAATTTTAAGCACTGCATGTTTTACAAATGAAAAAATTAAGTTGGAAAACCTCAACGATTGGCCAGATCAGTTTAAAAGTGGGACCCTTAGTTAAAATTGTTCTAGTTTCAAGTCAAATGTCTCAATATTGATAGTGCTTAAGTCACAAGTTACTCTTTTAACATATGTAATGTGTTCGTATACCACCAGTAACCTGCTTTACCTACTAAATAAGTATATTGTTTATTAACCATTCTATTTTGGCAATTAAGGAGATTACCACAGGAAACCACGTTTTGTTTACAATATCTGTAGGATATATATATCTATATCTATTTTAAACGACGTTATTTTGTCCACGTAACTGTTCAGAAATGGATACTAAGACTTGAAGTAACAATACAGCGATAATTTTTAAACAATTTTAGAAAAAAAAGTAAAAAAAAAAATGAGAAAAAGTTCAGACAGAAGAAAGAGGTTTTGATACGTATAAGGCACTATAGATACCTTAAAATAAAAAGTACAAATAGACAGAATTTTATAAGATACATGATTTGAAACAAAAATGTATTCTAAATATACGCAAGTGCTCGTTGATGTCTTTTCTTCGAAGCATTTCTCTAACCAGTTACGTTGCTACAAACAGTGATCGTTACAACATTTATTTACATAATCCTACATATAACAGACGAAATACAAAGAAAATTATTATGCTCACTGTGAAGTTAAGTTCTTTACAACTAGCTAAACATTTTAAACTACAACATATATATTGTAGATCGGTATTACTGAGCTTTCTTCAGTGTGGTGTAAATAAATGCTATCATATATCCACGTATATATAACTATACATCTATACAACTAATGTATTTATATACACACCGTATAAACTTTGTGACCCTGTAGACGCGTAGCCTCGATTATTTAAGCAATATTTTTTACATAACGGCCATTATATACAATATATTTAAGTTAAACAGGGTCTTAGCACCGAAATAATTTCGTTGTTTTTATATAAAATATTTTTGTATGCGAGCTCTGCTTGGGGTTGTTAAAAATTTCAAAACTGACCCCTTATACTTGGATTAATTAATAAACATACAAAAATATTTCTTACGCAAGTATTACATTTAAAACATTTGACGGCAACTCGTTTATTATATACAAAACAAAAATCTTACGAAACTAGATTAAATCTAAAGCGTCTTATAATAACTAAATGCAATATCTATGAACAGGAAGACTGTACGAATGCAGGCAGATGACTATCATTAAACTAGTATTATTATGATTGTTAAAAAATGTATCAAATGAAATTGAGAGCCAAGTAAGTACTTAAGACCCTCTGAATGATTCCAGATGTCAATCTTAGAGTTATGTATCTTAAAAAACAGCTTTTTGTTTTCACAGAAAATGCGAAAATACAATTGAAAAATTCCAATTGAAACTGGATGGTTCAATATACATTATCAAAGTCATCAACATAATCAACGCAAACAAAAAGCAGTTGTAAAGGAACGATACGCATTAAAAGTACTATTTTACTTCTGAAGTCCTAACTGGGGCTCGTCGTGTTACTCCGGGGCTCCGGTTTGAGGGCTGCACCATTCATGCGAGGCGAGGCACCTTGCGAGGCCAGGGTGCCCTGCGAGGCCTGGCAGGCCGCGCAAGGCTCCAGCCGCCTCGAAAGCACGGCCCGAAGCTTCAGAGCGGGCCCTAGCTTCATCTGCAGCATCCCTGTTAAGTGGTCCTCCGTTAACAGTGGAAGACCGGAGCCGTCGATTCGCTGCTCACGGAAATTCTGGAAAAGAAAACTTCAATTGTAGTTTCGCAAGTATCAAGATTTATCCCGGCTGCGGGATTGTTCGAAAGAGTTACCGCGGCCCTGGTACACAAAAGGCCTACGACGGAACACGACGGTTTTTAGTCAGTAAGAGTCTGACACTCCCTTACCACAGCGGAAGGGATCATTTTTGACATCGTTAAAAAAGAAAGTATCAAGATTTTTGTCGAAAAAATTAAAAAAAATATTGAATTGGTTGACAGATAATACGCCTATTACCAAGTTTAATTACACATCAACATGCTAACGAGTATATTTTATTGGGTAATCTTATATTTATTACAAAATACCTAACACAATCGTGCTTAAAATATATTTAGAACCGAAATTATTAAGTTCCCGATCCTAAAAATAATGTCAAGATTACAAGACATCAACGCGTTGTCGAGCGCTGCACCTGTCTCCTGACAATCTTTGCGTACGACTTTAAATGGTTTTGATATTTTGTTACTAAAATCAGTACATATATTAACCAAGAAATACTGAACTTATAATTAGTAATATTAACATTAATTATATCTAAAAACTGTGTCAATTCATAGAATGCTTGTACTAGATAGTTGAGTGTGCTACTCCATTACTCTAATTATAGTGCCACAATGACGTATTCATAACACATCATAAGCATCAGTGTTAATGCGCTCTACAACCGGATAAATGCAATTTATATCGGATGCCAAGTAATAAATAGATCAGAGACTATTATACTCTATAAAGTGTTGTGTTTCCTAAGAATAGTTTCGCGATAATGGTATTGTTGTAAATGGAAAGCATCAAGACGGCTCGGTTGGGTCGCGGGCGGCGCGTCCAGCGACCTGTCATCTCCGCGGGAACGTTGACAAAAACCGCGCCGCCTACGTGACGTCCTGTGCCGTGCCCCCCTTCCCCCGCCTCTCGCCGCCGCCGCCTCACCCCCGCGCTCACCCGCGCACCGCTCGACCACTTTTTACTGCGCGACATTTGCCCGGAGTTCGATCCGTGTCATCCGACTTATTTCTTTTTAAATTGCGCCGACGTTCGATTATTTTATTTTTTAATTTTATAAGGCTTCGACCGGCCGTCGAGCGGTAAAAAGCGATAGCGAATAAAAAACTCTATGAATAATTAAAGTGAGATAGCTACTGGCTAGATGATGGGAACGGAATTATTTAGCGGCGACAGGTCGGCGGCGGCTGAGGGACAGGTCAATTTGCGGCGCGTTTTGTTCCTTTTGAGATCGCCATTAGCGTTATCCCGGGCTTGGGAGCAAATTTACTTTTATGCAAATGTGAAGCCATTCCGCCGGCGAGCGAGATTAGAAAACTTCACGTTCTAATGTATTGAAATTAAATAAAGTGGAACGAAAGACGTTCTGGGACTGGAGCGAGTGGTTTGGGGGCATGTTTATGTTTAATGGGGTTTATGGAGCCACGGAATCGGACCGGGACCCTAATGGGTGCCCCGGGGTCAAGAGTGACCCTCGCCGGTCAAATGAAGCGGAATGATATTCGAGAAAATTGTTTAATTGTGGCTCAAATTACTGGTTCGGGGAAGCGAGCCAGACCTGTTTCGACTTTGACCTTTTTATCTGGACGGTTCAATGTCAAAGGGAGAGGCTGCGGAGGCTTTGTGTTCGACATGCATTACCATAGGAGATTCCACTCTCAGATTATAGGGCAGGATTGATGTATGTAGCCAGGCTGTTGTGGTGAAGAAAAATAAATAAGTTTGCATAGTTTAATTTACAACCTAGAATATATTTGTGTATAGGTAAGAAAATGATGCATAATTTGTAGTGCTTTTTTCTGTTACATACCTATTTGTGTATTGATATTATATTTGTTACAAAGTTCATTTTAGTGGGTGTAAAAGAGAATAAAGATGATGTATCAACTTTTGTTTTGACAACGTTGTTTTTCCTTTATGTGATACTTATACAACCCAAATTTATTTAAATACATTGATAAGAGAACAACAACAATACCAATTCCAATACATTTTAATATCATCGTTAATATCAAAATTATTCACCTCAAGTATGTTCGAAAATACAAAACACAAAATATAGACAAAGTATTCATAAGCCTTTTGCATAAAAAATCATAAGTTAATATAGCATTTTGAGTTGGACAGCTGCGGTATAAATTGGTTATTATCACGTAAGCTGCCCCGCGCACTGGGAGCCCGTGGGTAACGTCGAGCCTACGTTATTACGCGCCCTGTGCACTTAACAGGTTGCTTAGGGCTGCTGGGTACAGGTGCAAGAAACGTTCTGGGAGATTTAGGTGCCGTAAACGCGGATGATAAGGGATCTGGGAATGATGGGTGTTGGTTTGAGTTTTTCAGAAGTTGCAGTATTTTCAAATAGTTGTAGGTACGTGTGTTGGTATTGTAAAAAATATTTATAAGATCGAGCACGAAGGTGAAGTTGATTGAAGTGAATAAATGAAAGATTAAAAATAGGCACACCAAAACAACAACGTACATCAACTTTGTTTAAAGTGCACTTTTATAGCAGCATTCCCCTCCATCTCCATATAATTACAACCAGTTACGGACAAAAACAAACGCGTATACTTAGCAGCCCTATTTCGCAGATACTGCGTATCGCCCGCGGCCATGAACCGCAGCCGCAGCAGCCGCGTCCCGAACAGGTTGCAGGGGAGCAAAAAAGGTTAAAGTATGTTCCCCTGAGGTCGAGCGGGGGGAGGGGGGGGGGGGGTGAGGGACGAGAGGGACGCGGGGCTAATGACAGGGGCGGCGCGGCGCCCGCGGCCGCTACCGCGCGCAAATTGATGCCTGCGCCCTCTGCCAAACCTTTGCTCCCGGCTAGTGATGCGCCGCCACGATAAACTGTGACAAGCACGTTCTCGCCAGAATTATACCGACGTTTATCGACGAACCGATCCGAGCGAGTTATTGAAGTGCTTGTGCCCAGTTCATTTAACTAGCGAATATTTTATGGTAAATAGCAATCAGTGGTTTGAATTTTAAATTGCTGATGACTAGTTGGCAGCGTAATTTATAGCATAATAGTCATAAAACTGATAAACAGAAAACAACCACAACTTCATCTAGTTAAAACCATTATTTGCTTTAATCCTAGACATAATAATTACAACCATTTATCTATATTGCACATCAAAAAATTGAACTGCAAATCACAAAGACGTACCAATAATGACGACCAATAATTCACACACGATAATTAAGTCCGAAACAGGTTGCATCAATTAAACAGCGCTACAAAGAACAATACGTAACACGCAATGGTACAATGTAATAACACATTATCGACATCGAGTATCGACTGATAGCATCACTATTCGGAGGCCGGCTATAAGGATTGCTATTAAGTTTAAAGCATGGAACGCACAGGGCTTCGGTTAGGGCTGGCGCGAACTGAGTAAATATACCACGTTGTAAAGTGTGGTAGGATAATGGGAGGGAGTACTGAAGAAGTCGAGCAGAAAAAAGATCATACATATATATTGGAATTTAGGCAATGTATTTTATCTAATAAATATCAAAGGCATTGTTTATGATACAGAACCTAGCATTGAGCAAAAAAAAATCCACTAAATTGAGAACCTCCTCCATTTTGGGAAATAGGCTAAAAAAATTACTAGATACTTTGGTTTACATTGGAATTGTAAGAAAATGGAAAGATAAGATTTTTTTCAAGATTTCCAAAATACGTTCATTACGGTTTCATAAGTTCTTAAAAATGTAAAAGTTGATGAATTACACTTTACCCTATATCTCTCCACTGTTCTGCTAACCCTGTGTATCTTATATTTAGTAGTGAGTGAGTGACGGTGCGCGGTTGAGCTCTACCGACTCTACCGACTCTACCGACTCTACCGTCTCTACCGTAATTATAATCTGAGACCATCGCCATTTCTCAAGCGATGCCTTTTATTTTTAGAGTTCCTCACTTAAACACGAGATTATAGAGTGACTCAATATTTTGTAGGGCAAGTCTTTTGGGACTGCGATAAACTATAGGAATGTATAACAATAATGTAATATAAAAATATAATATATTAGGTATGTAAAATAATGTAGTACACACGATTGCAATAAATTGTGGAAAAGATGATAGAGCTAGAAATAATTTTACATATGAATTTATGGGGAGATATTAGATAGAGAAGTATGGAAGAAGAAGACATGCTGTGCTGAGCTAAAATAACATTAGGAAATGGGTAGTAGGATGATTTGGTTGCAATAGATCCAGGACATATTTATATAATGTTAAATAAACTGTGGACGGTGATCGTCATGGTGATAATGCCATTATGGTTTGTTATAGTAATAATTAAGTAAACTTGGTAGCAAAGTAGCTTTTAGTAATTGAATTAAAACGCCTTTATTTTTCATTTCTGAAGCCTACAATGATGAATGAGTTTTAATTTTAAAGTATGTACTTAGTGTAATCTTAAAGTGAACGTCTTTAGAGTAATTTAACCATTCATAGCTATATTTTCATTATAGATCTTGGGAAATAAACGAAGTCCCTGTCAACTAAACACTACACAACAACTAAACCTAACTTCAATTGTTTTAATTATAATTGTCTAGACTAAACTTAATCTAAAGTATTTAGCTCAATGTTAGACCGCTAAAGTTATCTAGATCTAAGTTGCGAAGTAAAATACTTAGATTGTTACTTGAGTACTAAGATTAAATAGTTTATTTTGTAAACGTATATTTTTTAAAGATTAACTTTATTGCGGTTAGACTAATTGTTTTCAGTTCTAATTCAGAAGTAAGCAAGGTTGAAGTCCAATATACAAAACAAGATAACTATTTATCTATTTTTGTATGGTTTTTCAGTGCTTAGAATAAACAAAATAACAATACTCTTAGATAATAAAGAACAATGTCAGACGTCCATAGTAACTTAGGCTCAATAAAAATATTTTATGTACTGTGAAAATTCTTACAGTTTTTTGTGTAGTTTAATGTCAGAAGCTTTTCTATGTTTTCCACTTTTGCATTGAACTTCTCAAAACTCGATAAACAAAATAATTACTTATTAAAATGATTTTTTTTTGAAAAGTTCTAGATAACAATTAAATATTTTATAAGAAGTTAGTATTTTATATTTAAATTGTTGTAGTAAAGAACTTTGTGTCCGTGAGAATTTAGTTTTAAAAGTTGATTGGGTGGGCCGAAACCTGACATTGTTCTTTGTTTACAGGTGGGTACAGTACCTACTATGTATTTATATTAATTCCTATCTTTAGATAGTAGTAGCGTTAAACCGAAAGATGACATTTTCTATTTAGACTAAGACTAATTAGGTAGGTATTTAAACAATAAAGTGTCAAGGTCCTCATAAGTCTTAGTATTAATTAAAATACAAAATAAAAATACAAAATACAAAATTAAAGACCGAATTTTCTCCAATACAGCAATACAGTTAATGAAATAACTACTACATAAAACTGGAACTTAAATCGAAGCAATCTCGTAATTCAATAGCCATTTCCCAAAGTAAGAGGTAACAGGTCAGGGCGTTGGGCGATCGTTTTTTATTATTTTTTAACCAATAGTTGTTTTGTTCACGCAGAACTTTCTAACTTTTACTCAGTAATGGAGTCCATTAGAAGTTCGCCACTTATGTTATTATTTTTTTACATCTTTACGTGTAAAAAAGTCGTTTAATTGCGTGAAGGTATGCCACCGTGAACTATCACTTCGATGATAATTGCTTTTGGTTCGTCGCTATTTTTATTATTAACGTAGTGGCGTTTTTTGCGTGAGTTGCTATGTTGGAGCGTAAGGTATGTGTGTTACTTTACACTTGCTGTTTTTTTTTATTTTCGTATAATTTCGATTAAAATTCCGTGGTCCATGGTATACAAGCTGTTGATTTGCATCCGTGCCATATTCAAGTAGGTAATTATGCTAATGATTCTCGACCCAAACCAATAAAAAAATTGGTACGTAATTTTTTTTCTTTAATTTTTTTTCGGATTCCCGTAAATGTCATCTAGCCTTATTTAAACTCTGCGCGTATGTTACTGGCGTTAAAACCGTGCTGCACCCTCACACAAACGCAAACACAAAGCATACGCAACGATCACTCATAAATTTCATTCATAAAATTGGATTACTTCGGAAATACCCCGACATTACAATGACAAAAAAGCAGTGCATATTAGTTATTTCCCATCTACTGTAATTCCAATCGATTATTTACGTATTGTATATCCTCCTCCTGAACTATGGCACAAATGCAAATCAACATATTGTATAAAGATATGAAATTAATTTTATGTTTAACGTCGACTTGCTATTATCTACCAGCAGCTTGACGTTATGAATGAAAGTATGTTGGTTGTAAAATTAAAAGATCTGACGGTAACAAAAGTTACTGTATTGTTCGCTTCGTAAAGTATAGTTTGTAGTTGGCGTCAACTCTAAAACTATCGTTCTTAGCAGGGCAGTAAGCCCATAAAATACCTAACAAGTTTTATAAATAGCTTCCAGTCAAAATCGTTGTTACACCAACTACATTACCTCACTCATTCTGTTACTAGAAAGCTTATCATTGTTGGCATCGGCGCGCGCGCAAAAAGCTCCTACATAATAATTGGAAAATAGCCTAACGCTGATCTGTGGGTGTGGCGACCGGCCGGGCCGGCGGCGCGAGATAGACTGACGTCGGGCCCTAAGAGGGACAGAGATAGGGAAGCGCGCGCGCGCAGGTGGGCGGGGCTAACACACCCGAGCGTTGCCGACCGTTCCCGATCACAGCCGAATAGAGAACGCCCTGTCGCTAATGTTAGCGTACTACTGTCTGTATAACTTGAGCTCTTGCTACTTACTACTGTTGAGTGTCGGGAGGTCTTGTTACATTGGTTCATTGAACAATGCGAACTATGTTTGAGCAATGTAGTGCCATTATATAGGTATTATCGGGCTAATACAAGTCTGGATAATAGATTGTTTGGAACAAGCATGTGTTGTGATATCCCTTATTAAATAAATTACCTGTGTGTAATAGCATTTCCATTGTTAATTTGTTAAGTTATCTGCAAGATAGATAGATTGGGTATTTGTTTTAGAAATTGCTTGTGCTTTGCCATAAAATACTTTTGTGAAAACGAAAGTTTATTTCAGTTTGGTCTTAAGTAACCTTTTCTTTAACATCCTTTTTATTGTCCTGTTGCAGGGAAGAGGCTGAAGTCTTCTCATACTGAGAAGGAATGTTCTTCAATTACCACGTTTGCTGAAGATGGATTGAGGACGATTTTAGACTTTGAAGTTTAGGTTTCCTCAAGTCAATGTTTTCCTTAACCTTTGTAACAATCAGTTCTTTATTTAAGAAGTTCTAATTAAAACAATGTTTGCTTATAATTTGAACTATTAATAATATCTACTGTTCCTGCCTAACCATTTCATGTTCCCGTTTAATCTTCACAACGGCTGTAATATCTGTTTATTGGAAGTAGCGACGACGGTAAAACATACCTAATTGATTTACCCGTTGCCGCTTAAATGAAACAAGCCGGAGGTTAAGTTAGGTTATTTAATAGTTAAACTTAATTATTCTGAAGTCTTAGTATGAACAGAGTTTGCTATTTGTAAATATTTGATAGTTAGCAGTTTGGTGTTAGGTTGTTTAAAAGTAAAGTGAATTTTAACTAGATTTTCTACTTTTGGAGAAGATATTGTGTAAAATGATTATTTCTGGAAGAAAAGATTCTACTGTTTTATAGTTAAATAGATTAACGCTTACTTATCAAGAGTTTGCAAAGGAGGTACCTCGTAGTTAACTTATTTGTATTATTTTGTTATGTTATGTACATATGTATATTTCGTCTTTTTTTGTCAGAATATTAGTTTTTACTTTTTATAGGAATATACTTACCTCATTTGATATTTAATAAAATAAATTGACTTTTTAATCAATACTTTTCCAACACCAATCGGTTTTCCAACACATTTAGTGTGTCACCAAACCAAAACCTCTCTCATATCGATGAAAAAAACAATATTTTCCCGCTTCGCCACTACCGCCGTTAAGCAAACATGCGCGTGCGCAGCCCGTTACTCAAGCGCACGGAGTTGATGCAACTTATTGCATTGTTGCACTTGCTTTATTGTGTATTACTAAGTGATTCAAGCTTTACTGACCGTTGAAGTTAGATAACGGAGAAACGGAGATGAGTGTAGCTGGGAAATTGATTATTTTCATTTTTAAGTTGAGGCAAAGTACAGCTAGGTGAAAGAAAAGTGGGTTTAGGGTCATTTAATGTAATGATAAACATGAGACAAGAAAAAAAAGATATGAGGTGTATTGAACCATTAGTGATCTGATGGCCCCCCAATTAAACCAATTAGCTACCTTACAATAGCCATTATACATCAAAAGCAAAAAAATACATCAAACCAAGTAAATAACGGTATAATTATCCACATTACAAACCACATTTTATTCCTCTATTTAAATCAAAAGCAGCACTTTCGAAACGTGAATCGATACTCACGATTAAATCGTATTATTAACAATCGAGTAAATAGTTCTCGGTATCGGTAGAACGGTGTTCCGGTGAAACAATCTACTTGTATCATCGGTTGCTAGATTCTATCGACTCGTGCCACTTGTGTAAGATAGTGATGTCAATGATTTATTGCGGGCTATTTACTCGATGTTTGCTGGACGTGTTTGTCGATGAATATCGATATTGTTTAATTTTGATGTTAACAAAATACATATAACATGTTGCGAAAAATTTGAAGGACTTTTCATAATAAAAGAGACAAACTTAACTTTACACCCTTACTTATAAAATCCCTAATCACCTTCTAAGCAACATTTTAACTAATCACTACTTAAAGTCTTAAGTTGTGATTAAATGTTAGTTAAGACATGCTTAAGCAACGTTTATAAGTAAGAATTTTCTTAAACAGCCCTTAAGTATTACTTATATTTGTTTATTTTATGAGTAAGGGGCATATTTGAATTAATAATAGATTTTGTGCAGTGGGAAACCGTATATGTATTTTTGTAATGGTACCAAATAATTAACTGAATCTCTGTGTAAAAGTTATTGATGCGTGTGTCAAAATGTAGTTAAAAGAATCACAATGAATAGTTGTGAAATCACGACCAACATTTACTGATAGTAACAAACTTTTTGTTCCCCAACTTCGATCATACTAGCAAAAATAACAAAACAAAACATTTATCGATAGCCACGAGCACATCTCTAGGTTGGCACGAGTAGCGGTCGCGTGCCGGCGCGCCCTCTCGCGGCCGATTGAAGAAAGTGCGCCGACACTCGGACGCGGGACGTACCGCGGATTGCTATCGATGCGTTTTACTTTAATCGACACTCTTAGCCTTTAAGTAGTCGTTAGCCAGTGGAAAAACTACTGAATTAAACCTCGTAGAATCGAAGAAAAAACGATTAAATTATGTGAATCAGGTTTTAAAGAAAATCGATTCGAAGTCTTGTTTGAATCGAATGGTTCAGGGAAAATCGATTAGGTCGTGGGCAAGGGGTAATGTGAGATCGACATTTCAGTATCGGTAGTGAAATGTTTGAATAAGGAAGTGGCATGTATCGGTGATCGGTAGCTAATCACTAGAGTTGACGACGGGAGGCCAGTCGACGACCGTTTGAGTCGTAAATGATTCCTCGAATGTAGGTATTTATTTTTATTTAATTGGTACAAATCCTAGTTTTCCTGAAACGATGCTTCATGTGGCTTTTTTCCACGACGTATTTTTTATAACTAGGACTATATCAAAAACAGCACATAATGTATAACTCACAAATTCCTAAACCAATCTAGAACCTCCCAAATAGGGACCCAGTTTGCGTCAAGTTCTCAAAGTGGGCCTTATTTCCCGCATGTACTGGTAAGTGGGTTCAGTGTAGGATTAGTTAACACGATCCGCTTGGCTCAGGCCTTGTTGTGGGCCTAGTATCCGATAGTTGCATTAGCGGCTCTGTTTGCTAACTACCTAATGATATGTACGCTTATATTTTTGGTACCGTTAGGGCCGATGATGTTAGGTTGGATTTCAGTTAGAATATAATGTGCGTAGACTATGCTGTTGGACATGTATAAACCAATATGGTTTGGTAGACTAAATGAAATATTGATCGAGTCGAAAAATATGATTTCGATGGGAGTGAGCGATTCTGAAAATGAGAATGTACCTTAATAAGACAAGATGTTGCAACCAAGTTTATCTTACCGTTATAACTTTTAATATGTCTTTGTATCGCTTTATAATAAAGGGAACAATATATGAGAAGATGTTAAATTATAGTATCTCATTCTCTATATGAGAAGAGGCCTGTGCAATTGGTCAATAAAAAGGCTTACGACGAAATAATGATAAATAATGATAAATTTATACGAGCAAATCTTTTATGACAATTGTACATTTACATGACATTAAATTGATCATAGCTATGACCCATCCTGTCCCTCCCATCCTCTAAATCCACAATTTAATTACAATCCAAGTCCACTACATAACAGATCAGTGTACATAGATATCGTATTATAACTGGTATAGTTATTAACCGTGCGGCTTTCATCCACAACTAGTCCGGTGGCAGAATTCATGGGCCTTATACGGAGCACGCGGATATACTGGCCAGAGGTGACCATGATAACCTGGGAATTATACAAGGCGATGTAGAAGATTAGGGGAAATATATTTTTATTTATTTAATTACCATCTGGATTTTTATAAAATATTAATGTTTTGCGAATCGAATCGGCAGTCGATTTAGAATAGTTTTGTAAATTTTTGCAACTTTTTTATATGAGTGTTTTTATGTTATGGCTACTTTATATATATACTTTAATTAGGGATTCGATTTCGGAATTAGGCTGTACATAAATAATAGTTTAAAAAAAACTAAAAAAACACGCTTTTTATAGAAAAACGAACCAAAAAAAGAAAATAAATTTTAATGAATTTAAATTAAGAAAACAGTGTTAAAAATTTCAATGAACATAAATTAATAATAGTGTGAATACAAAAAAAAAAATATTTAAAAAAAGCGTGGGGTGCATGGTGTCAATAGTTATAAATATTTTATTGACAGATATGAGTACAGTGATTTTCATTTCGATAATATCTTAAAAAGCACCCCACGCTTTTTTTAAATATTTTTTTTTGTATTCACACTATTATTCATTTATATTCATTGAAATTTTTAACACTGTTTTCTTAATTTAAATTCATAAAAATTTATTTTCTTTTTTTGGTTCGTTTTTCTATAAAAAGCGTGTTTTTTTAGTTTTTTTTAAACTATTATTTATTTTCTACTTTTTAGTTTGTTTTAAAACTATTATTTGTTTTGTAGAATTAAAATTCTCTTTAGTATACAAAAAAATGTCAATATTACAGAAAACTGCTAAAGATAATTATTGGAAATAAAAATTAACATCGAGTCCTGCCTTATCGACTGTAGAGAAAAATTCTAGAAAATTTTAATTAATTTTCTTACCTTATCGACTATAGATGAAAATTATATCAATTAACAAAAATCATATTTTGCAAATTGAAAAGCCTAGAAGTCGGTGTCTATATAATGGATGTTACTAAGTTAATTTTGCCACCGACTTCTAGGCCGATGCACCTAAAATTAGTTTTTTTTATTGCTTTTTAGTGTTTTGGGAAGTTGGTTTAATTTTTTTGTAAAAAGGTTATTTATTTAAAGCTTTACAGTGATATGAATAGTTGTCACTATCCATACAAGTCCAAACGAGGTATTTTACATATTCAATTGTCGAGTTCCCTCGACTTTCTCTGGTCTCCATCATCAGGTCAGCTCCAAACCTTCACCGTTGCAAAGGTCTTGTCAATACAAATAATTTAAGCCCAAACACGAGGTAGTTTACATATTCAGTTGTCGAATTCCCTCGACCCTCTCTGGTCTCCATCATCAAGTCAGCTCCAAATCTTCACAGTTGAATAGTGCTTTTAGGCGTACACCTGAGTGTCAAGTTTTTACCCTATGTATGCCTACAACTTTTGAAGGTTGCCCTCGATTTCTCAGGGTTTCCATCATCAGATCCTGACCTGATGACTATGGGACCAACTGGCAGCTATTCCGAGTCGAACAAAAAAAGAATCACGTAAATCGGTCTATAAACCTCGGAGTAATCGATGTTTATGTGTAACCTCCTCCTTTTTGGGAAGTCGGTTAAAAATGGAATTATTTTATCAAATTATTGTATTGTCATCGGTCCTCAATAAATCTACAAAGTTTGAACGAAATCTGGCCGTTTCAAGTGGGTCAAAATCGCGCCCAAAGAAGTCGGTTACAAACATACAGGTGAAGCTAATAAAAAGCGTGTAATAATAAAAGAGGTGATATTACTTTCGACTTTCAAGACTGCAAAAAGAGACTTGTTTTTGGCATTTCTTTAGAGGATAGTTTCAAGAAGAATAGAGGAGTGTTCGTGGTATATTTTATCGATATAAAAGATGTTTCCTTGCGATCAATTCTCAGAGTGGTCGCCCTACAAATTACAAGTCCATATCTCTAGGCGGTGTGCGACAACGACAAGATAGCTCATGCGTACGTTTGTTTGTACCATTGAATATACATGAGGCTTGCTTTATTTGCGGACCTACGCTGTCCTACTAGGCATTAGTGTCGGTTCGCGCATTGTATATTGTAAGCGAATTGTTTCGGAAGCGAATTTGTTCACGATCCAACAGATAACGTAATGAGATCTGTTGAAATGCTTTTTTGTTTGCAGTTTTTATTCAGTTGAACTTTATCATAGCTAAGTATGTGTCATTCAAGCTGATAAACGCTTCCAATTCTAAGAATATAAAATAAATATTTATCAACACAATTTATTCATTCACACCTCTAGCAACATAGCTTTTCACCTCAAACTAGTGGGGGGATATTACAAATCACCTTTTACGGGTTAAACAGTCGATAAATCTGCTCAATACACCCACAAAGCGATACTATCGCACCTCTAGTGGCTTTGTGGTGTCTCAGGTTCTAAACGAACTTGCCTTTGGCCACTTAGATTTAAGAACGATAATTATAACATTTTCAAAAGTGCGTTCTGAATTCTGGTTTAGTAGTAACGTCATGCTTGTTATGATTCATTCTTTATTTAAATGGTAGTCTGTGTGGCCAGTTTTAGATAAAGGAATTTGGTTGTGGATTGTTTTTTTTAAGAAATGGTTTTTTGCTGCGAGTTTGGAATGCTTCTTTTTTTAAATTGTTCAGCAAAAACTTTGTCATCTATGATTTGGGTCTAGACAGAACTAGTTTTAAAATCATTACTGTTTTATTTTAACGTTTGAAGTTTAATAACAGTTCTTGCGTGGTTTAACTATTCTGCTCTGGATCTTCGTTGTAAATAACGAGAACTAGTGTATCGATAAATGGCAGTGTTAAGTCGGGTGCTAGTGTTGTTATTACATCGAGTTAACGAACTACTAACTGTGGCTCGTAAAAATTATCGACAAGCTCGTAGCCGAGTAATGACACGTCTACAGTTCAACTCATTATGACTGGTAAATACTTTCAATTAATGTTCTATCGATTGGTAACGAGTTTATTTCATTTTACTTAGTTGTCTAGAAGTATCTGAACTAGTCTAGATAGGGAGAAGATTATGTAGCATATCACATACCTACCTACATAATTGAATTACACAGAGGAACTGTTTTTTGCATAGTCAATTGTTTTTCATTCTTAACTTATGAATTCCATAGTTTGTATTTATATTTCTTATTTTCCTATACTTGGTTTTCCGTGCGGTAATGTTGGCACGGGCGCCGCTCGCACCTAGCAATTTGTACATGTAAAAAGCGTCGGCGCGGGAGCAAGTAAATAATGACATCTATAACGTGTCGGGAGCAACAATCATGTAGGTTTCCTTTTACAGAGCTTCGACATCCGGCCGGTAAACGGACTGGTCAGGGTTGCCACTTAAATACGGGTACTTGACTTAGTGTTGCCATGAATGGAGCGTTTTACAGTCCGTTTTTTTTCAGATGAAGATTTAAAACTGTCTGAAGTATGTGAGTCAACCTCATCCTGAATTTTTAATCAATGGAATAATTGAATTAAGTTTAAATTTGAGTATCTTATATCTAAAAGTGGTGAGTAGAACTATATTATTTATAATTGGATCTAATACAATATTTTAAGAAGTCTAAAACCAACAGATACCCAATAAAATACTATAGATATTTTCCAATATTTCTCGTACACAATAGGTTACCGTTGCTTCTTCATCAAATCGTAAATCTGATAGCCCAGGAGCCAAGCCCTGGACCGATCGGATCGCTGCGATCTCTCTTTAATTATATTGTTACTGCGGCCGACCGGGAGGTCGTGAGGTTATACCAAATAGATTATCTTTAGATGAGACCGGCTGCCGCTTGTGAATAGTCCTCTTTCATATCTCTTCTATCGAATTCTTTTTCTCCGGGTCATTATCGTTACCGAGTGGATCACAAGACACTCTGATTGCTTTTTGTAATTTAGACCATTGAATGTTTGAATTATTTTTGAGAATTCTCTTTGTGGTGTTGGCACGGTTCTCTTTGGTCGGTGATCGATATTTTTTTTGATCGTGAGTGTTGCTTGATTGTTTGTGCTCCAGTTTTCGTGTGTACGTCTCGATATTTTCAAATGTCCGGTGGATTGGATCTTTTAAGATATCTTTGGTATAATCTTTAGAAAAACTGTTGTGGATTTTAAATTGAGAGCAGTTAAAATAGTCTAGATTCTAGACAACATTTATGAAGCTAAGATAATGGAACGCAGCTGTTTCAGTTACACAACTTAATTTGATGCAAAACCATTATGTTTTATATTTTAGTCCTTGAAGGACCAGTTTTATTAGTCAAGAAAAGAGTTAATATCACTCAGAAGTTTAATGGGCCAAACTAGATTAGCTGACATAACAATAAATTGGGTGTTAGTCTAATTTATTGTTTCAATAATAAGGTTGATATATGATATGTTACAACAAAAGTAATCTGCTACCAACAGATGTTCTTCGCGATTACACAAATGTCAAACGACAGCAGCCTTTTATTGCGAAACATGTTATTCTCGGCTGACATTACAAAAAGAATATAACACAAAGGTTAATAAATTACCTCTGATTAATATCGGTGCAAATAAAACAAGCTAGAAGGAAGTCGAACCGTTTCTCGCTATTTATAACGTGTAATAAACATCTGTGTTTTGCGTAACAACGGATGTTGAAGCCGATATTTTGTCAAAATGATGGCTCTCGGTCGACCACAATTACAGAGATTTTCTAAAGACATTATTAATGTGGCATCATTAATGTTTACATAATATGCGTAGCACATAACACATTAACGTGAAAAACATTACCCTCTTTTTGACCAACTAAAAAAATTGCTTTAATTTTTTTGTGACAAACAAATAACTTGTGTCGGCTAATGACATCGCATATTTTATGTGGCGGTTGTAAAAAGCGTATGACCGCACATTCCACGGTTTGCATAGCAGTTACAAAATCGCTGCGCAAACGCACCTGCCGTACAATTAAGGCGACACGCACGCGACGGCGAGTGATGTAAAAACTTACTAATTCGAGTTTTGGTCGTTTGAGATGATTTAGTTTTACTAGTGTGGGTTTGAGTGCCGTGTTCCACTTCATTTGGTCACTTTAAAAGATTACCTCTTGTTGACTACAAGTTTCTTTTTTACGGTGAAATTGGTGACAAGTTTTCAACTTCTTTTTGTTCTTACAAACAATGGTACATTAATAAGTAACTAAATAAATTACTCTCTTTCAAAACATGAGCCTATTGTGATGAACATCAGATGTTTTTAAGGCGTGGCACAAGAGAAGAGGTCGCTACACTAGCCTTTTCAATACTTAAAGTCTAATCCATTATTCAAATACATCATATTGCCACGAGCCAAAATAGCTCATATCTAAACGTATTGATTTACAATTAATAGCCGCGAGGCCTAGACAATGCGACCTCGCATGTTTCATTTGACATTTAGCCCGAACGACCTTTCGGGCGTTTTCGGCCAACATCGGGTACACCTACGGCTAAACTTATTATTCAAAGCATGCGAAGCTATTTGTGTGCTTTTTATTGGACCACCGGTACAGTCATGTGGACAAGTTTTTGCGAACACATAATTAACCATATAATATTTCGCGTTAAGTACATAAAGTACTGAGAAAACTGGAAAAGCGAGTTAGCAATGACATCGATCAAACACTTGAGTCTATAAATTAAATGTAAATGAAGTACTTTTCGTCACTTATCTTCAAAGTCGAATCACCGACACGGAAGGGAGCAAACAAACATAAATTATTTCACGTTCACCTTATTTATATAAATACGAGAATTTTGAGAAAACTACGGAAATAAAAATACTCATTTTGCCATATTTGTACGTACTGATTGCCATTTCCACATAAATATTCCGGTCATATCCAAGGTCTGGCTATCTGGATAGGCTAAAGTGTTAATAAATAAGGTTTCTGCTATCGGCAGAAAACATATCTTTTCACAAGTACTACAATGTGGCGTCCCACACCACTCCCACGTGCTGTGTAAACTAGATCGTCAATTGTTGCGAGAACTTTTTGTGAGGAGAAAAATCCTTTTATTTATTGGCTAGAGGGCACCGTGAAGTCTTTGTGTTGGTCAGTTTAGCTTCTAATGAACTGCTAAATAGATCTTTATATTAATTAAGTACGTATATGAAAAAAAAACCTTTTTTAAGAAGAAAAATGTGTATGTCAAAATATAATTGTAATGACCACACAAAGAATTGTCGATGTAAATTCGTTTCGATTAATTGATTTATAGAGGTAATATTTATAAATATAATTTAATGTTTGTAATTAACAGTAAATAATATATACGTTTCAAACTCATACGTTTAATCAAATGAGACGTCGTTTTGCATATTTAAATAATTATAATTAAAATACTTTACACAAAGTCGCTTAAAGCGTGGGCGTGGTCTTTGACATCTATGTATGTAAAATATAATTATGATTGTAAGTTTATATAAGCTAATGCGACCTTAAAGGTCATACCTATAATGTCAAATCGCATAATATTTGTGACTTAGGCATCGTTCAGACCAAACGTATTGTCGGCCGCTGACTGTGAGCGCGCGTTACGCAGTTTATTGCTTTTCCATATATATTGAAATTGTCGTTCACACCGAACCAACTATACGCTATTACGTCGTCTGTTGTCGCTGACTCTCAGTGGCCGATTATTTTACTACGCGACTATGCACGGCGGACGCGGATTGGCTACGCGGACGCAGTTGCCGAATAGCGCCGCTCCGCCGCGCGCCTCGGCCGCAATACACTCGAGAAACAAACTTCAATGAGGACAGACGTGACACGCGATGTTCGACACCGAAAAGTTTATTGCAGAAGTACATTCTAGAGAATGTATTTGGAATGCGAATTCAGAAGAATTTAGTGATAGAAACTTACGAAGATGCGCTTGGGAAGACATAGCATCTGTTATGTATGAAGATTGGGGGGTTCAAATACTGAGCTCTTTTATGTGTAGAATAGTCAGCCGCTCAGCGTACGCATCTAGTGTGAACCTACACGAGCCTATTCTTTTGTTCACACATGTAGCGCATCGTACGCTATAGCTTATTGTCGGCTTGGTGAGTACGGGTACTGCAGATTGAGTCGACGTTCACACTGGGGCAGACAGTGAGTATACTCACAGTCAGCGGCGGACAATACGTTTGGTGTGAACAATCCTTTAGTTGTAACAAAAAACATCTTATTCAATTAGTTATTCCGTTATGCGCTTATGCACTTTTTTAGCAGCTTTTAATATAATAACGACCATTTGACTTTATAGTGGTAAGGTGACGTATTCATCACACGAGCATACTGAAGACTAATTTAATCAGCTAAATCAGCCCAGAATAAGAAAAGCTCAAATTGGTTGGGATATACAAATTGTCGCACAAAATTGAATTTCACAGGACGGGACAAAAAGGCCTATCAAACACTATCCGTCATTATCATAAAATTATCACATTAATAGGCATACGTATAGAAATTTGTGCACCGATCTCCGGCCTTGGTAGGAAGCAGCATCCGCTATATATCGCCATATATCATGGCTTCGTCGGAAGGAAAGCTAATCTATTATCGTACGTCATTAAGGCTTGTGCCTACATTTAGCTTTTTCTTTAGATTAATAGTTTTTCGTGTACCTAATGTGTTTGGGTTTTGTTGGCGTGGTTATAGCTGGGAGTATGGGAAAGTTAGGTTACCGGCTTTTATTGATAACTACAGTGTTCGTAGTTCTTGCATGGAAAGGAAAACTAATAATGATTGCATATAAAATATAAGTGTATAATATTAAAATCCTTTAGTGTTAAATAAAGGCTTTATGATAAACAAATACATAAATCAAACTTTTTGCTACCACCAATTTTCAATCATCGCCTAACCTAAGAAACTGACAACCTGTCCAAATATTATGAATTAAAAAGAAAATCTATAGTAAGTACTTAATAAAAAACCGAGTAACCGATAGTTGTTCACCGTTACAGTTCGTAATGGCGGCATGTCCGATCTGCGCAGGCGCGGGCCGCGGGCGGCGACGCGTGCGCACAAATATGGTATAATGGCAATAAGTTAGAAGTATCCGTTTGTTTGTTCGCTTGATGGGATGAAAGGAGAAAGGTGTTAGTAGGGTACTATATAGTGATATTATTTCAGTGGATAAAAGACAGGTTTATAAGCTATAGGATTTTAATGGACTTGGCATTCCATTTATAAAAAGCGTTTAGGAAGGCGTTGATTTTTAAGGGATACTCACGGAACTAAAAGAATTAATGAATTGAAGACCCATAATATTAAAGATGTTTTGGAAACTTCCAT
Source organism: Helicoverpa zea (assembly GCF_022581195.2). NCBI lineage: Eukaryota > Metazoa > Arthropoda > Insecta > Lepidoptera > Noctuidae > Helicoverpa > Helicoverpa zea. Next base: position 3,145,338 of record NC_061467.1, on the reverse strand, counting down.
GGACTTATCATGCGATTCTAAGTTTTCTTCAAATATTTTTCTTTGATTTTGAGATGATGGCAGATAAATTATGGCAGATAGAAATGACTATGGAAGGAAAAAACATGCTGCGCCGAACTATGAAATTGGGACAAGGACAAAAGTATGATGATTTTTCTTTAGTGGCTTCGATAAAAAATACAAATGGCCCACTTTATTTATCTATTCGTAAATACAGCGGAACAAAGAAAAATCTATAGTATTCAAATGTCTCACTTATACAGCATACAAACGAAGTTTCCTATAACTTATATACCTACTGCTATATACAGCGTAGTATATAAATACAGTGTAGTGGACTGTTACTGCCAATTTATTTACTTTCTACGCCGACCGGTGACCGGCCGGACCTAGGGTTTCTCTAGTGATACAGTTCGGGTTTTCTCGGTTATATTGTTGTTGTATATCTCTTTAATTCTGAATTAAATCCCTGAGGCTTTCTGTATATGTTATAGTAATTACATGTGCTTTAAGCAAAATAAGGAGTACATTTTTCGTTAGCTGAACATGTATCACAAATATTGTATGTTACACGAAAACTCATATGATCTTTTAGTTAAGTCTAAACAAAGTATTAACTATAGTTAAATAAATTATATAGTAAATTGGTACATAATCCACTCAACATCTCTTCATTTGAGATGTGCGTTCATAAAAAAATAACTTCTTAAGCGTACAACTAAAATTTTCCCCACAGCATTGAAAAGCAAAAGAAAGCCCAATCCTATGATTTACAAAGTCAGTCGAACCTTTCACTTTGCGACGAAAATAAGAGCTATAATCTATAGCGCAGCGGCCGAACCCATGAAACTGTGAAACTGAGTAAATTACCATCATCTTAGGGACAGCCATCTCTGTGGAGCCGCGGAAATTATGTGTGTCATTTGTGCACTGGCTGTCATTTGTACACTCGCTGTCATTTGACGTGGTGGGTGGCGGGAGGTATATACAGGGTTATGTAAAGAAAGGTTTAGTGCTTCTAGTATATAATTTAGGACGACATTGTAACTGTCGTAAGCTTAGACACTCTTAGTAAGTTTCCAAGACCACAAATTTTCGAAAAATATAAAATAAAACGATTTTGACTCCTGAAAAAATACGTTATTGAAAACATATTAAACGTAATTATAAAATATAAAGTTAAAGCACATGTAATTAAAATCAACAGCCTCAATTCAAACATTTCAAAGTCAATTTCTAGTAAATGCTCAGTAAAGTGCAGTAGCGAAGAAAAGGCCCGTCGTCTATAATTTATGATTTTCCAGCTCATACGGCCGATAGCTAGGAGGTATCTCAGTAATCAGGCAAATACAAATTTATGTAAAACTATGTAAATTCTGCAGATTATTGTATCAAATTGCCGGCTAATGTATGGGACGGTGTATACTTTGTAATTAAGCTACATCTGACTACGTGTTGTGGAGTTAGTTTTTATTAGTATCAACCTCCTGAGACGGATCTGTTTGAAAATTGTCGGGTATAAGGTAAAGTCCTTGTTTTAGTTAGAGCAAGAAATTATTGTGAAGCTTAAAATAACTTAATTTCCACTATATATTTAAAAGTTAGCCGTAAGAAAGAATACAATGGAAATTCTATAAGTATACTTCTCAATACACTTAACTAACTATAGTATATAAATTATTTACTTTTCTATATAAGTAAGTACACATACTCTCTGATATTCCAATTTGACACTACTTATATGATTATGAATTTTATTAAATATTATCTCAAACTTAACGTCAGTATGTGATCAAGAATGCTTCAACAAGTATTGAGGTACCTTTTCTTTGGCGGAACGTCGCGCGTCGTATGGATATTAGGCTTGCAAAGGAATGTCGCATTTTCCTAACTATCTTTGAATCTACGAGACTAGTTAAACTGTGCTTGTAAGAAAATGCAAATGTACGGTGATCAATGATCACGGAATCTGTGAAGCAAGTTGGTTTGCATCACTTTAGGTACTGTTGACAGCGGCCTAATTTTAGTTAATGAAACATAGTTAATGTTAATAATAGTGGTTAAAAAGAGTTGTTAATGTAATGGTGGGAAGTTAATTATATATATTTAAAAGACCAGTTTTATTCAAACTACGAGCCTAATTAAGCTACATATAGCTTTAGCAAAAGTATTGGATTATTTTCTTTTAAATATTGAAAAATTTATTTAGATTCAGAACCTCTTTTTTGTAGAGTCGGTTAAAATGCTTGTATTTAGAACATAAATCTCCAACAGGTGCATTCTTATTTAAAACAAATGGCGATCACGCTCGGCATACCATAGATAAGTATCATTTTATTTTAGGAGCCATCGTAACGGCCCATGTGCAGATGAATGGGATGCTGGGCTGATGATCCACGATAGTCTGATGATGATCGCATATAGATTGAGAGTAATTGAGAATATCTTACACGTTACTGTTTAATCTTTATGGGAACAATAAAGTTGGTAATTAAAATATTTGATTCAAAATGAAGAATGTTTTGGTGTGATTTGATACCATTGAATTTGTATGGAAGATACATTATAGAGGCATGTATGCTTAAATAAAGGCCAGTTATGTATGTTATGCTTTTTACTAAAGTCAAATACTAGGGGCTCTTCTCTCCAGGAGGAGAACATACATTTATATTTCCAGAAATTAGTATTACAAGAAACACCGTAATACTTTCCAGTAACGTTCCAATCAAAACACATTCAAGTTAGGAATTTTCTCAAACCATACAAACAGAACCTTAATTGTTCCAAATTAACCATAGCGACGACCATGAGGACACGGAAGGCAGTCACTCAACACAATACCAAACGTACCTAAATAAATTTAGTGAAAGGCGGACAATATATTTATCTGGCATCGCTATCATTGACGCAGGTTCGACTCCCAGTAGAGGTTTGAATAATGAGTGTGGTATATAGATAAACTCGTTTTGTCGACGACAGATGTCACGGTGAGACTTCGACAAATGATAGCGCCTTAAGCCTTGCTGCTTTACATAACGTACTTGCTACCGTGGTGGTTGCTCCATATACGTAACTAGTAGCGTTTGCGGTTTTGTCTACAGTTTTGTTGTTTTTTGTGATGGTACCTTTTTTGTCCAAGAAGTGTATAGTAAAGAGGCTGATTGATGTTTTTTTGAACTAAGAGGAAAATGGAAAACTATAGTAAGGTTAAATATGGATTGAAATCTTAACCTACAAGTAGATAAGCTTGAAAACGAAATAATATATTGGCACCTATGCTAAGGTGATTCCGTGAACTTTAGTTATTGCTAGTGGATTATTTACATAACAAGTTTTAAAAACAATAGTTCTAGCCGATGTAGATCCGGAAATAACAAAAGATATTTTAATCATGATATGAATAATAAATGTAGCATTACAGTTAAGGACGAGGAAGAGATTAATTTTAAGAAATATTACGACAAGGCTCCTCATTATGTAGTCACATATGAGTTTTATGAGAGTAAGATACACATGTTTTGGACAGACAGGATAAAAGTAGTGATAATTTAAGTAGTTTTTATATAATAAAAGATAAGAAAATATAATAAGAGATGATTGTGCGAATATGAGTGAAGCCAACGGAAAAGTAAAATAAGAAAATTATATTCATGATAGAATCTGCGCCACTAAATAAAGAAAGCATAAGACAATAAAACACACACAATCAGATATATTTAATTGGTTATTTCTCGCTTTTACAACAGCTCGTATATCAAAAAGAGAAAATGTCTATGATTTAAAACATTTACTTCAACCTGTTAAAATTATTATTCTGATACAAGATAAAACTGGTAGCACGGGTAACTGACAGCTCTGAGGTAACTTGCATATTAATTCAATAAACGAGGTTTATGTAACAATGTTCTTGTCAACCTTAGTTATGATGCTGGTTGCTATTTTGTTAATAGTGGAGATGAAAATGGAAACAGTAGTAAAGAAGGGCGAGAAAGAAAAGTAGTTGATAGAAGAGTAGTGTAGTAATTGATGCAGTGACATTTTATCTGCTTCGAACGATTATACTTCAAATGGAGGGAGTTGCGAAGAAGAGGAACATTAAAATAAACAATCTACTAATGAGACAAATTCAGAAATCGGCTATATCCTGATAAAATCAAAACGATTGAATCAAGATCATCAATATCTTAATGTTCATGAAAGACCTAACTGCGGTAGTGCTAGTAATTTTCCAAAGACGTGATTACTTGATGAAAACAAACGAGTTACAGTATAAAGTGCTGAACCTGCCAATCATCTTAATGTCAATAAGGTTTCTCCCGTTAAAGTCAACTAAGCGGTTAAAAGTAACACGGTTTACCCGGTAATCGAACCCCACAATGAGATAAAACTGTATCATGAAATAGCACCGGACAATCGTGGTCGTTACTGCATTATGACTTGACATGCCAGCAATACTTAGATTAATGTAAAAGATACTTTATCACGGTGTCATAAGGTGCAAGTTGACCGCACGTGAAGTATAGCAGTACTTTCGAAAGACCACGGGCGACGTCACGTTAGGGTTGCTGACTGTGGAAAATAGGAAAATATATAATCTACTCGTAACGTTTATGTGGACATCTAAACATTTTAGTAGGGGAGGCGAGAGTGCTAAATCGGGAGTGACTCGAGCGTCAATGAGACCTATTAGATTGCGAAGCTTAGATGATAAGAAGAAAAAAATGTCCTGACATACACACACTTTCATCGGTGGGTGGAGCGGCTATAAACTTTCAAACATGTAAAAAAAAACAGTTGCATGGACATACTGGAGCGCGTCAGATATTAATAGCATGCACGTCCTACGTCATTTTGAAAACATACGTATATTAATCTGACTGTTTCCATGGTGGGGGTGGTAGTAGGTAAGGGTTAAAAATAGGAAAAAAAATAATTTTATAGAGCGCGTCAGATTATCAAAAGGGGTGTTAAGTGAACCAAAACGAAGGCTCTTATGCAATAATCTGACGATTTAGACGTGACCTAAACTCGTGGCCATTACTAGAAATTGCAAAAAAAAATCGCCATTTTGAAATACTCGAGCGCGTCAGATTAAGATATATATGGTTCATTTATGTACCCTTAACGTAATCATCTTATAATCTGACGATTATCTGGAGGAATTCGCTTAATCTGACAACGGAAAGTTTTTTTGCAAACCTTTTAACAAATTGAAGAACTGAAAAAATTGCAAGTAAATAAACCAGTATGTACCTATTCTTTGAAGTACAAAACTTTTATTTATAAGCAAATAAGTATGAAAAACATAAAGGACAATGGACACAAATATACGGAACCTCGTACACTCCACCAATAGCAATGTCATACATATCATTGTATAGGCCTTTTTATCTAGAACAACTTTTAATATGACAGCTTTGTTGACGTTTGCCCGTCCTGAGATATAGATCAAAAAGTGTGTTAAAGTTAAAACTAAATAATCCATTGATATCTCAAGTTTTTAAAGGAATATCTAAGTGCTACTACGAGTATGTCTTCTAAGTACTATCAACTTTTACACACTTTTTGATCTATATCTCAGGACGGACAAACATTTCAACAAAGCTGTTATAATAAAGGTTGTTCTCGATAAAAAGGCACATACAATGATATACCTATATGACATTGCTATTAGCGGAGTGTACCAATCTGCTCATACATTACATACATTTCTATAATAATTACATTGAATTATAATGACATTGATAAATATACATGTGACATAAACAATACAATAGAATCTAGACACACGGCAGTGTGTGGGATCTATAATAACATGGCTTGACGGAAATAATCTACGCGTAAATCTTACAAAAACTAATTTTATTCAATTTTATACACATAGATAAATCTAAAATCTAAATAATCTGCCTAGCCTTTTTCCCAGCTATTTTCATACAAAAAAAAATACGTATAAATTTGACTTAATTTATTAGTTTAAAACCGTCCAGTAGAGTTGCGCGTTGCCACTCTTGCAGAACAGATAGAAAGAGATAGCAGTTGCTTTCATTGATGAAGCGACACTACGCGCGTAATTTGTGAACCACGTTATGCAGAGTAGAGCCAATGTTAACCGGATGACTAGGCCACCACGACCTGTATAAAAAAGGCGAAGTATACGAAACGGCATTTCTCGGTATCACGATAGACAAACAATGCAACTGGAAGGCACACGTAATTAACAAAAGTATCCAATAAAATGAATCGTCTTCGTTAAAAACAATATATCTGCATACCATGACCAGTAACTTCCTGAGATTAGCGAGTTCAAACAAAAAAACTCTTCAGCTTTATAATATTAGTGTAGATTATTTAAGACCCAAAATGTACTAACACTTATTGCAAATGAATTGAATTGAAAAAAGAGAGAGAGGAATAGAAACTTGGGAGGAGAATACCGGCATCACGTAGCTGCACGCTTTAAACTTTATCGATTAATTTTCCTTACTTCGGCTTACGGGAATCGTCAGATTTTATATTTTTCGTGAACGTTGAATTACTCCCTTCAAAATAAAAAAAAAAATAGCCGCGCTCGAGAAAGTCAAGATGACGTTTTTTTTTTACAAGTTTGTAACCTTCCTACTTCTTATCGTCAATCGCAAATTGTCAGATTAGTGGAATATACACTTTTTAGCATATAACTAACTAACCCTATCTTAATCTGACGCGCTGGAGAATGTCAGATGATAATTTTTTTTTTACTAATCTGATCCTTTATTCTAGACGCGCGGCTGCATATACAGGGCTTATATTTGGTGGAGGTGTTAAATGGGGTAATAGGTACCTCCCTATATACTAATCTGCCGCGCTTGAGTAAATCCCGAAATCCCTTCTAGGCCTCCCCTACTATTTTATTATCATCTACCGGGTTTTCAATTGAATAACGTGGAAGCAATTTTGAATTAACAGCCCAATTCTGAACTAAAAGCTATCGTCGATTTGTATATCAAAGCATCTACAGTAATCAGATGACAATAAGAAGAAAATTAGCATGATAAATGTCCGTCAGCTTGAGATTTATAGTGCACCTGAGGATCATAAATAACGTATAGACGGCAGCCCTGCGCTAAGTTGACATTCCTAGATTGAAAGGTCGCAAACTGGTCCAGCTATTACCACAGCCATTACTGGCGGACGCCGGCAGTGGTCGCGCAGATTGCCGTCCATTCCAGCTATCTGCGACCATCTGCCGGGATTACCACGGTATTACCGCCGCCAGATTACGGCGTATTATGCCCGCACGCGTCCCCTGCTTTTCCGTTTGAAACTCTGTAATACTGATTGGTCAGCGTCAAATCATCTGGAATGGTATGTGATGGTAATTGATAAGTTTTGGTTCCAGATTTTTTCTGTTGCTTTGGCTATGTAAGAACATTCCATCCTTTAAACACCAGTAGCAAAAAATAGTTTTTTAAGTCATTCCAAAGTCGAATGGATGAAGCCAAATTGTCCAAGTCATGTACAAAACATGTAGGTACATTGGTGACAACTAGGTGTGGTCGGTATAACTATGGCGGTTTATTCCCGTCCACGGACTACGTGGGTGGCTTGGTATCTACACAGCACTAAATTACTTGTTCCGCTGTCAATACCGTGATTGATCTTTTGCAAATATCTTTACGAGTAGAACATTTTATTAATGATCATGTGTGTAGCGTTATCAATGACAACTCGTAGGAGCAGCTTAGATTAATTTAAATAAAATGATAAAGTTAGCACATTCTATGTTAGAGTTATCGGTCTCTCTCCATAGGACCTACCATGGAACTCATTTAGTCTTGTATGAACGCGGTATTTTGAGTAATAAAGATGTAGAATATTACTCTTCCGGGGTGAATAGAACCAATATGTTCCAGATCAAAGCTGCATCTATCAGGGACATTCTGCCGAAGATTATTCCACATTTAGTACGTGATACAATTACGTGGCTCTGTCGGCCACATGTCCATTGGTGTCGCTTGAATACGAAAGGAATTGCTTCGAGATGAAGGATAGCCGCCCTACGTGACGACTGACCACCGGACGATTTAGAAAATTATTCCATAGCTCAGCAATCTTAAAGGAATTTCATATAACATGAATGATAACTCACTAGAAACAATTTGTCAAAGATTTACGGAAGAGATAAAAAATCTAGACGAAACTTTTAGATCTTTAAGTGATGCACGCTCTGGAGAAAAGCGGTAATAACGTTATAAATACCGTAGTAACTATATTTCCTCACTTAGCTTTTATGATTAGTGCCGTAAGAAATATTACGCTCTAGTGCATCCACTTCTCTCACTTGCTGGCCATTCTCGGAAAGGTTAATCCAAACTACGTTATTAACCACAATAACTTTAAAAAAAACAGACCAAATTATGTCGATTTCTATAAATCTCTATAAGCAAAATCCTCAAAGGCAAAGCTAGACTTAGAAAAACGATGGTTGCCTCTCGTCTCGGAGAAACTTACAAACGAGGGCTCCAAGTCCCGAGATAGCATCTCCGTAGCCCGCTCCCAGCTCCTATCTCGGCATCTAGACGTCTCAATTTAAATACACGCCTTCCGAGACTCGATTGAGCTAAATTAAATGTTCTTACGTATATAGAAGCTTATTCTATACGCTATTAGCTCGGGAAGTCATTAGATGGGCCGCTCAATTTATGGCTGAATAACGCTTATGTGGTTAGTATCTGGGTGGTGGCATTTTACTTGGCAGTTTGTTTTTATTTTCAAAAGGGCATTTGATTTTCTCGGACGATGTTGTTTATTCACGCAATAATGAGATCATCTACATATGCAAGTATTTATAGCCTGTGGAATGTAATTAGCGCTCGAATTATGATATAAAATTGCATTTATGTTCATGTAATATACATATTTCTCATTATTAACATGTTGTGCGACATTGAGGATGACTTCTACTAGTTTTTAATACACCATAAGATTTGATCGCTACTTGATAATAACCGAGGTCGAGATCTTATGTTGTAGGAAGCGCAGAGGGGGGCAGTTCCGTGGCTTTTCAAAGATTATTATTATCGTCGATTATTCTAGTCAAGTGTAGCACTGTAACACCGGGGTACTTTAATTACACTCCCTTTCATGGGCTCGCTGCGAGAGGAGCAATTCTATAAGGGATTTACGATCCAATATATTCGCAACATCAGCGTGAAAGTAGTGGCGAATAACTATTACAGCAACGATTGGACCTATGCAAGTATAAAGTACTGAATTATAGCGGAATTAACGACAGGATAATAGATTTATGTGATAGGAATACTGTTTGTAATGATCAATTGCTACATTTAATGAAATGTACAACCGCGTTAAGGCTGCTTCTCTTAATCTGCAGCATTTATTTATTTGTTGGTGGTTTGTGATCCTAAATTTTATTTTAAACGATAAATGGCTCGTCATGTTCTATCATATCATATGGTTACGTAACAAAATTAGGTATTGAATAATTCCAATGAATAAAACAGTAAATATCCAATGATCATTGAACATGGCAATAATTATAGAGATATTAAAGGCGATATCATGTCGCCGTTAAGTTAGAGCTAAGTTCAACTTAGTTCACGGCTTGCATGTTAATTAGAATTCACGTTCAATTAAAATAATCTATAAGTTACCTTACTATAACTTCTGGGTTTAAATTAATATATTCTTGTTCAGATAACAGCTATTAAAGTTCTATCTCGTAACTTTGTATGAAGCATAATAGCAATTTAGTTTTAACTTTACATATGTGTAATAAATATCTTGGGGCTAACGTTATTATTAAGATTATAATTTGAGATGGTATAATAACGTCTTCTTTATGTTTATTTATTTCGGTCTTCTATTTATAGCATGGCAGCCTTAATCTTTATTAACAAGATTACCTACTTTCAACACTGCGGTTAAAATTTCACTACTTATGACGTCATCAAAAAAGTTGAAGATCGTACTAACTATAGCGACACAAAACTCAATCCTGACATCCATAAAATAGAAGTACCATTTATAAATAGCGATTCTAATACACATCCGAGTAGCGATACCGTGTGGCACCGGTCTTCGAGTCAACTTTATTGGTGGTCCCCTATTAGCCGGCCTTATCCGACATCGGACGGACACACACGTTCCACGAACAGAGCTTTTGCAACTTTTATTACGATACAAGAGAGAGGTTTTTTGGTATTGACAGTTTGCGAATTTTCGTTGGTGTCTGTCATAAGGCTGGTAAACTTTGGATGTGTAGTGTAAGTTTGGCAGTTATGAATCTTTTTCAGTATAATATATAATTAATAACATCGAATATATCATTCGATGTTCTTTATTCCATTATAGTTTATCGTAATAAAATCCTTTGTTAACTCCATTTAAAGTTGAATATTTCTGATCTGCTCTAGGAGACACATCAAAGGGAGACTATCATTAATCATATCAAGTTATTGCATTCTCAAGGGAGTTGTCAATGCTTAACTAGGTTCCGCATAGTGGAGATTCTTCTTCATATTGGATGCAAATATCCGAAAGTTGCAGGTTATTTTCATATGGCAATGGAAGGAAGGAAATATAAGGCACCTTAATACTGATTAATTAAATTATTTAAATAGCATTTAGTTGTAAAGACACAATGCCTACTAATAAAACAGTAATCATGCTATCAGATAAAATAACCAATATCAATATATCGACTCTAAAATACATACAATTAATTGGACCCAATTTAACAAATTACACGTTCCATAAATATGGATCGATCGTTAAAATCGATTGTAAGTAAAATAGTTAATTAATCGATTATTTTAATTGACGGTGAATATCGGTAATAGCTCAGAAGTTACTCGATACAGGCATGTCGATAAATGAGCGAATAAATAGTTTGTGTAAAATCGTAGCTGAGTTGGGTCGTACCGGGGCAGTTAATTGAGGTCAGGGGTCGGACGATACGCCCGGGCTGATTTAGATGTCTGGACTATCAAGTGGATTGTCAACGGTAGTTTAGTTTCGTGCAGAACAGTTTGTTGACGCGACCCGCTCGAGATTTTCTTTTGTTAGAAAATTGTTACGTCATTTTAGTAAATTATGTAGTCGAAACAAACAATGAAAAGAGGTTTAATATTTGGAGCTTTCGTTAAAGATTGAGTTATTTGTCAAATGTCTTCAGGCTCAAGTAAATTAATTCAGGCCTTTTTGATTAAATTAGATCAAACCCACAATCATTAAAATTACGACACTATAAAACTCAATAAACACGCAAAAATTCCAAAAATCTATCCCACGAATACAGTGAACAATTCACCAGTAATCCAACTGTCTACCAGTGAACGACGAAGACAGTACCGAAACGACTGCTAATGGATATAGTGCTCTTGTTACGTACAATGCATACACTGATTGATTCCTGAACTGTTTACGATTTGCCCGTGTTTGGTCTCCTATGCGGCTAGACCCAATGATTGGTAATTTAATTCACAATCTTTACTTAAAACGTCTAGAGTAGATCAGTGAGTGAGACTTCTATGGAGAAATTGGAGGCGAATACAGGAGTAATATACTTGTCTTATGCCTTGTTTAGTGCGGTTATTTCGTCTGCGTTTTATGAATGTTTGGCTTGAACATTTTGTTCTTTAGCCTTTGCCCTTTGTTGTGTAAAGGGCGAGCTGTCTTCAAGTGTCATTTGATTGTATGAGCCGTTAATGTATGTATTTACATACTTAAGGTCAGAGAGGCTTGAGAATATATGTTAATGCTTTTATTTGAGTTTGTGTATTTCTGACGGAAAAATACATTTGTAATTTTATGTTTGCTTAAACTATGATTAATGTAACTAATAACATCTGCTTTACTGATGATACCACTTACTAGTTTATTACATAATTCTAATACAAATTCGTTTCTTATCTAACTCACTAATGCCTACCACCAAAATTAAGTGTCAAGCATTAATCTATTTAGCTGAAACGCGATATGCAAATAGGGTAAGTGCGCAATAGCGACATTAGTGACACGTTGCACAATGTCAGGTGCTTCAGATAATCGCGAGTGTGTGCCAAGCCTTAATGTCATCGTGTCTTCAACTGTCGCGGGGAGAAAGCTGTTATGATTCAATTCCGTTTGACCTTTAATCGTTATAATTAGTTGAAGATTAGTCTAATTATGTGAGCGGATGCTGTGTTAAATTAAAAAGAGCGATTAGAAATATTTTGACGAACCAATCGTCGTCTGATTAAGATGGTTTGTCAAGATATTTGGTGTCAAAGTTTATTAAAATTTTATCTATAACAATCTTTAAGCATTGTGCAAGCGTGGTTACTAATGCTCAGTTCTTTTCTTTGTGTTTGTATACCTGTGCTCAGCTGTGCGACAGTGAAAAGGCTGATAAGTAGGTATCTATAGGATTTTATAAATACGGAAATGAAAATGATGTATCTAAACAATAGTAGGAGTATTTTTGTTACATTTGATAAATTACATTAACCGATAAGAGAAACATTTGGCACACATTTTGCACGTGACACAAGATGAATAATTGGCTTGTTTGTCTATATGTCATGGAAATCAAATATAAAAAGCAGAAGTCTCGCTTCTCACCTTATTTACAAGAACGCAATAAATCTCAAAGATCATTAGTTGAGAAAAAAAACTAGATGAGCCCAGTTGCGGTCCGTGAGCGTGAATTTATTGACGTTGAGGAGAAATTCTGTTTCACCGAGCGTTTTATGAAACTACGATTGATATGTGTGAAAAAGGTCGTTAATGTTCTGGGTTTTTATTAAGTTGCCGGTTCTATAAGTTCATGATCTTTGGTACTTAATGTGTTTTTATATGTATTTTAGGTAATTTTGCAACATGAACCACTGGGAAAAAATTAAGGTTTTTTAATGTATTTTTTTAACTTATCAGTGCTAAGTAATTATATTTCAATAGTAGTTATAAATTATCTAGTTTAGAACGTAAATAAATTGTTATTGCTGTATTTATTTATCTAAACCTAACCTATTTAGTAAGTAGCAACCTTAAATCTCAAATCGTGTGCGCAAGAGCATCGACATCGTCGCTTCTTTTGACACAACCGACGCGTAATAAATCGAACCCATTTACACCTCACGACGCACGCCGCACGGAGGCGATAAGTAGTAGTAATGTCGACTAGTGTAAACGCACCCTAATGAAGTGCTTATTGTACACCAATTAATAATCTAATGTATGTAAAGATAGAAATTTATCAACCGTTTGTTTGTGTAACGAGATGAATAAATTCTATTAAATTGCGAGATCGTGCCAGTGCCGTAATATAACAATATAAATATTAATTATTTCGATAATATAATATGTAGATCAAATTATAAATGAATAAATAAGATATCGAGTGAATGTAATAGTTTGATTAATTAATACAATGTAATATTAATTAATTTTGTTCCGGCTCACACTTTTTGCTGAAGTAGAAACTGTGGTTATTAATAACTTTGGATAAAAAGTAAAAAATGATAAATTAAATTAAGAAATTACATCAGATTTGGTCAGAACTAGTTTTCCTTTGATGATAAATATGGCGGAACCTTGGAGTCAAAGGTAAGTCATAAAGTAGTAAAACACTTAAATAAGTAATAACTTTTTGACGTTATTAATAAGGAAATTGTCAATAAAACTAAATAAAGTATTCATAAAAACTGTTGTGAGTTAAAAAAGCCGACAAAAATATTTTCCATATGATCGAGATGAAATCAAAATTTCACAAAATGTGACAAACGTTGATAAACTGGTCGGACATAGTGTGGGGACGAGGAACATCCACTCATCGTGTCATACGAATTTTGATTTATGTATCCGATTACTCGATCCATGTATCGAACAAAATCACGGGAATTTATGAGATCGATGTACAATTTAAAATTGAACAGTCATTTGTGAGTTTTACAGTGACAAACTTTGCAGATAAATTACAATAACCTCGGATCGTAACACATAATCCATGTAACGACTCCATTTTTTAAAAACCTCATTCATAAAAACGATCAAGTACCATTCAATACGCCAGTCTAATTTCGGCAATCGATTAATCGCCTAGGTTTGATCGAAATGAATCATTCGATCGCCCACCTCTAAGTGAAATCGTGTTAGCCCCAATCATTTTGCGCAACGAATACTCACATGGAGATGACCCGTGACCATTTTCGATTTCATGTCTAAAATCATAACAATATACGTCGACTGATCACGATACAACGCCCATTATAGTAATTACATCTCAGACAATACAAAGTTTTGTTTGCAGGTCGGATGACGAAGACAAGACTCGTCGAGGGAACTTATTTCTTTCCCGTGAACTTTGGGGAAGTGAACGAGTAAGTTTGTAATCTGTTTAACAATAGTTGAGGCTTTTGCCGTATGAGTCGTGTATGGCTTCGGGTGATGAACATTGTTTGTTTTGGGTGATATTAATGTTAGCTACGGATGTAATAACGTGATTATGAATAGCACTGATGGATTGTCTGTGTGTGGCATTTTATGGACGTGATCCGCGACTTAGAAGGGCTCCGTGAAATACGTTAGTGGAGGTCCTTTCTCTTTGTTGTGAATGTTCTGAAACCGCACATATATTGAAAAGGTTCTCTTAAGTAATTGTCAGCACTACACATTTCCTTATCCGAGATTGTGAAATGTAAGTGTGTACTGTGGAATTGAGAATTATTTTATGTTACCGTTTCTAAAACAACATTTTCAGCTCTCGTGGGATAGTGACTATAGGAATACTTCCGACTGAATAGGTACCTATCGGTGTAGATTTTACTAAACCAAATTATACACAATTTCAGCTCTTTCGTAACTAAATAACCCTCGCTGCTTCCATCGACACTATATTAATGGGCTCCTTTCATCTCAATCAAGCTGGCGATATTTATCATAGTGTTACAAATGCGTCATTTATCAGCGCCCTCTGTCGCGCGGTCGCGTCGTGCGCAAACACTTAGCCGCGCCGCTAATTGCGCGAGCGCATGCTTCGGCCCTCATTTATTTTCATACGGAATTCCAAGTCACCGATATGTATTGCTGACTTAAAGTGCGTAATTTACAAGTATTTTAGCAATCTTCTGCACGATAGTAAAGTTTTGAGATTGCGTGAATTGAAAGTGTAACTTCTCTTAAGTATTTCACAGACTAAAGAGTTCCATTGGCTTAATGAATGAAAAGAAACGCTTCTAGTAATTACTTTGAACTACTGGAATTTATTTTTTTACTAATAAAGATTAATTAATACGTATCAAAGGTGATGAAAGTTGTCTTAATACATATGCTCAAATGTCACCGAGTTTCCGCAAAGACTATAATCTTTCCGGCCATAACAAGATTTGTGTTTATGTGTGTAAAAATTAAGAACATTACGGTTATTATTTCCTGATTTTAATGCTCGAGAAATCCAATGTGACAGACATTTTTATATGCACATGCCTTCCTGGCCAACATTAAGCTATTTATTATAATTTTAAAGTGTTAAACATCAAGGATGACTCGCTATATTTTATTTAAATAGCTTAAGCCCCCATTGCTGCCTTTTTTCTCGATATTGTGTTTATTTACGATCAACTTCTACTATAGGGGTTTCTATGACAAGCTAGCAGCCAATAATTTACTAATTAGCCAATGTAATTTATGACATGGTGAATATTTTCACTGGAAATACGCATTCATTTTATGTTACAGAGTCTATCCTCGCAATACAAGTAATGTACCACTATGTAACATCACTAGTAAAAGGAGCAACAAAGAACATCATTTACCACCATTATGAAAACAATATTAAGAGCGGCTTTATTACACCACAATCTGTCCCGCTTGATCCCGATCGAATATTGCTATAATTTAAACGTTATATATTTCGCATACACACTGGTAATTTGTATAAATCACGGTTCGTTGCGACACACCGTCACGATCGCACGAGCATCCGTCGTTGCGGCTGCGCAGGTGACAATGCGCAATTAGGATTATGCACATCTAGATCGAAGTATTTCAAGTCATATTAGAGGATCGCGTGATTTGTGATTATTTGAGCTAGTGCGTGCGGAGAGTGGAATCGGTTAAGCAATAACTTAGGAGCTACCGGTATGCGAATTAAACTAGTCCACGAGAAAATTACAGGACTTGGTTCTGGTTGTATTTTGTTTTGGTAAAAAGGAGGACTGGTACTCACTTCCACTTGATTCAAAATCTACATTATTTGACGTTCATGATTCGGTTTTCGTACGGATAACGTTAGAGATTGGCTGAGATTGGAAAAAATGGTTTTAGAACTTGGCGATATGGAGTTGAATTGCGCATTTCAGGCAATAAATATGTGTATTACCAATAAAAACATTATTTACACACCTAAGAAAACTTTGGTTTTAGCCATAAACTAACGAAATTGCCATATTTCAGGCAGCATAAAGTTCAATTATTTCGGCACTATAAAGATCCACGATAGGTTCGGTGTCAACTGCATTAGTTACTGATGGTGTGAGCGCTCCGCACGATGTGTTGCGCAAACGCAGCTTGACGTACGGAACCCGATGCCATCTACAAATTCGTGGGGCAGGTTAGTTTGCGTGTTTGTTTGTTTATTGCTCACGACGTCAGAAAAGCTTCAATTTCAATTGAATTTATTATGTAGTATTGTAGTTTGGTTGATGACTTTTATGTGTTTGTTATTGTTACCCGCTGTTAAAATATAGCTAATGACTGTTTATAAGTCAATAAGTTCCTATGTATCTTCTTATTCCGTTTATAGTTGTAGTGATCCAAGAATTGGTAGACGCCGTAAAAAATAATATCAATGCATTTTTTTGTAGTTTTAATTGAGGACTCATGCAGCTTTTAGATTGAAATATTCATATTAAATATTTATTATGTAATTATTTCATTGAAATGTATATTCATGACAAAGTTTTCCATTTTTCTCAAGTACGCTGTGGGGAATATTCACGCCGGATTAAGTTTAGTGTGGTGTGACACCACGGGAGATTCTTAATTAATAGGTTACAACTAGCGAAGTTTATTTATATTAATTTACTGCCATAAAAAATATGAAAATTAGCTATCTAATTAACGGTAAATAATATAAGGAATGTTTGGCTTCACAGTTATACCTACTTCAGCATACCTTGGGCGAAAGACGACGTGACATTTCAAAAACCAAAATATTCTCAAATTATACAAACAGGCGATTATTGCACTCAATAAATAAATCAGTAGTTACCAGGATATCCTTACAACGAAACTCTACAAATGCATTAATCATTCAAGCTAAACGATATTATTATCTTAAGAACAATTAATTCTGTTGGCACAATTCGCCGCGACACTTCTCAATATAAATCATTTGGTAATCCGATATTGCTACCGAGTGTTCTTTGATACAGAGCTATTGGTTAGAACAGCTGTGAATTGTACAGTTTTTTAATTAAAATGTTTGGGAAATATGTTAGTTAATTAAGCTGTATATGTAAAAATTGTGTAGCTTCTCGTGGTACTCTATATTTATTTATCTTACTAGGAATATACGTAACGTAGGTAATGTGTTTTTTAATGAATTACTATTCAATTATATACATACGTATTTCCATTTCTATTTTTCACACCAAACTTTTGCAAAAATCGTGAATTGTAAAAAAAATATTTTTGGGCTTTCCTTTTCACATAATATTTATCGATAGAAAGCGTAAGTTCTTTAACATCACTAAAGGAAATGTTTAGAGTTTATTTTGTATGACGTACGCTACGATGTGTCCATCCCTAGTATTTAATGTCACGACTCAGCGCGTGGGGAGTCTCGTTTTAAAATTACAATTACTTTGTATACATCCTTGGCGCATGTCACCGTATATGTGAATTTATTGAATTGACGTGGTTATGTTTGTTTTATCATTTAACTGATTTCTTTGAAAAAAATTGACGATACGTCAAAGCTATTTTTACATGTATTTTCGATTGAAATTAAAGAGTGCATATGAGCCAAGTTTAACAAAAAATAATCGTATTATTTAATATCAAAATTATTATGCTGCTATTTCGGTAAAGTACGATTCATGGTTTGTTTTCTAAGCCCGTACATAACAAGGGCAAGTGTTCGCCTCCCGTTCACCAACATTGTGCAATTTCACGATACAAATATTATGGAAATTTAAAATCTTCAGTTCGTTTCCCACGTCTGTGTTGCTTCACATTGACATAATGCATGCGATGCCATGCTCGACGCTTTGTGCATTATACCTGGTTTCGTAATGTGATGCATGATGGCAGGGCTGGCGAGTATCGAGCCTGGTTGTATGGGACTTATATTGACGGGGTTAAGAGGGATACGTGGTTTTAATCTCGTGCGTAAAAAGCCTAAGGATGCCTGATGAGGTTACAATTGGTTCGAACTCAAGTTCATCCTGCTCTGCTCACTTAAGTGTTTTGAGTACTTGGTTTTCACAAATGAGTTCAAAGGTCCCTTGTTAGTGAAGCCAATAGAAAAATTTGACAATAATTAGTATTAACAGTAACACTGATGGCTATCTTATAAACAACTTAACTTATCAGTTCATCAGCGTAGCTATTTACGAAAGCTTAATTAGCACAATCATTCTATGTAGTTATTCTTATTTTACGGTAAATTAGAGGTTACTCAAAAACAGTAAAACTCATATTTTACATGTAACAGCCCTAAATAAGGTAATATTACGGTTTGATTCGCGTCACGGCGCTCATTGTGCCCAAGCCGCCAGAAAGCAATGTTTATTTTATTACTCAATCTGCTAATAGAAATGTTTTATAACAATAAGCTTGTTAACTTACATCTGTTTTAATGGCGGACTTTAGTTTATCGGTTCATGTCGCTTTTGTATGTATTGTGCGACTTCTTGTGTAAGTTGGTTTAGTATTGTTATTGTAAATGGGAAATAGGAGTAAAATCTGCGAGGATTTGGACTCTAGAATGTGTAAGATTTTCTTACTCCATAACCTACTGTTTGGGACCGAAAATACATATTTACGGGTTTACAGATTTTATACTATCCTAGTACCTACAATATTTAACATTAACAAAGAATCAAATTACAGCCATTCGATACCGTTCTTTAATAGCTCCGTTTTCCGGGTTAATCGCACGTTATCTAGTTTTAATAGTTAAGGACTAAGTGTAAATATGTTAGTACCGCCGACAGGTGACACCGCCATTTGACAATAAGCCGAGGCTACTTAAGGCTGTAAACTTTACTAATACTCAATAGAAACTCAACTTTATTACCGACCAATGACCGTACAATAATGAATTCGACACAGAACTGACATTACTTACAGAGAAACATACAATAAATATTCTAAAGAGACAGTGTCGTGTCGCGAAAATTTTCTGTTTTCTTGTCTTTTAGAGATTACGAGTTTAATGCCATTTGTATTTAGAATTTTATGTAAGTACGATGGTGAAATAATTTATTGAGAGGTTGAGTTTATTTTATATTGCAAGTGATAACTTGATACTGTGTGATAACTTAGAACATTAATCGAACCAAATAGAGCTTTATTTCGAAAGAAGTTCATCTCGACGGGTTATTTGATCTTTTCATGATAAAGTTATGATACACACTTGGAGTATGTTATTTTCTGCAATCATTTTTTAGCTTACACAACGTACACCCGTCTACGAAACAGGGGCAATCCGAAACTTTTTTTCATTAAAACGCGGTAGCTATAGAAAGGTACGTTAACAAAGATACGGCTTACACAACATCAGCAGCCGTATAATTAAAGCAAGTTATGATTCTTTTTCAATACTCTTGTTTTATTTGGTCCCTTTCACTGCGGTACGCAATTAAAATTCAACGAAAAGAAGTCAACAAATATGAAAACATGTTACCGAACTTGGCTTGTTTTTTGACACTTGATTTTTTGTTACGATGTATGGGAGTTCTATGGAGGTGATGGGTCTTGTTAAAATGGTCGGTTGGTCGGAACGGTGAATGATTATTAGTAATCATGGCATAACTCTCGAAGTAGACTAGAGTGATGTACATCTCTATTGTGAGGCCGAAACTAGTAACTACTAAGGGCGATTCATATTTTGTCGGCGTTAATAGCGTCTTGTAATATCGAAAGCATATTACAGGCGATTGTTATGTGTGAACAGAAAGTTCGAAAAGTAGAATAGTTATGCTGCCTACGGAGTGTGTGAAAGCCATTTGAAATTAAAAATAAATTGCAAATGGAAAAAATATGACCTAATTTTACTACTAGAAGCGACAAAGTTATCAGAAAGATTTTTAGTACACTGTCAATATAATTTATATTTAAACATAACTCAGAGTGCACGTTTGATTTTATCGGCGCACGCTTCTTCAAAGATCCGTCGGCGTGTAAACTGGCCCTATCTGCCTCCGTGAACGAATTTGCAAAGACTTGTTGCACTTTAATCACTATGATTGGATCAAGGCAGGTACCTACTTAATGGCCGATGGGCACCTTATTATAAAAATATAATACAACATTATTTCTCCAAGATATGTTAATTGAAGCGCCTGATTGACGCCCAGATCTAAACTCTTCCACGATATTTACGACACATCAACGTTATAGATTGTCATGTCATAAAGTTTATAGGCACAATTTCCTGCTTATAAAATAATCAACAAGATTGTATCGATCGATATAATTTACGATTTACAATTAATAAATAAAATTTGCTCCGCACTATCTGTCAACCAATCAATGAGTATTCTAGATTTGAATTTGGCATTAGTGATGTGCACTTACCGTTGCGTACTCGGCACAGATATCGATGGTGTTGATAAAGTCGCAGACTTCATCGACCGACCAGGCGGAGAGGCGCGCGCGAGCCTCGGCGCAGAGGCACTCGCCGCGCGCATCACTACGATCTAAGGGAAAAATTAACGTCATATAAATTTTATTTATTGCCTCTTTAAATAACATTTGAAAACGATTTAAGCACAAATTAATTCTATCAACTTAAGTAATCGAATATTTAACTCGGTTTAGACTTTCGTGGGTGACCATAACATGAATATATCTACATGTTCGTCTGTCATGTTTCACAATGAATACTTGTATGATAATATGACAATACTACGTTATAATTAGTTGTTATTTAGCACTTTGGCATTTTAATAGCCTTATGATTTATTGTAATCAGAGAGATGCTGTGTTATTATGAAAATTATTATTCGCCTCCGTAGGTTATTATTAGTTTATAATGAGTCATGAATTATAGTATTGTGTTGGTGACACTTGAATAAATTATTAACTTATGATAATGTCTATATTATTAAGTGGGCATAAAAACCATGTTATCGGAATTGTGGTATAACCTTTTGTATAACAATGGACCATGTAACCTTGGTCATTACGATTTGTTTATTGGACAACTTAATACAATTTTACGACAACACTTTCTGCTACAATATTCGAAACTGCTGATGCAACATTCATGATTCAACAATACGAAGACATAGTGAACCCTAATACATAAGTTATATTCCTTCTACAGAATCAAATACTAACCATCATTAGAGACTCTGTCTCTGTCATCGCTGTCGCTCCTGGTGCTGGGGCTGGCAGAGAGACGCGCGCGCTTGGCGGCACTCTCCCCCGCCGCCGACAGGTCCAGCGGCGAGTGTTCGGGGACGCCTGCGCCGTGCCGCTTGCGCCGCGACCGCCCGCCGCGACCCACCCGAGATATCGCCAGCAACGTCTGACAAAACATCAAGGAGTTATAGAACAAATAATAAGTATAGTGTGGCCTACGAACTTGATTACTAGCCATTAAAAACTCAATTACTCAGAAGTCCATCAAGCGGCGCATACAGTACACTGTTAAGCAAACATGAAAGGCGAGCAGCCTATTATCTGATCGAGAGCACTCTCGTATCGTAAGTGGCGAGCATTCATCATAATAACGTTCCGAACGTCACGGTCCGCGCCCGCGGGTCAAATTGCAATCTATCTTTTTTAATTGCCACGCGTACTAAAAAAGGCGAATGCAGGGTAATTCCGAATAAAATTCAGACGGAGGCGCGCGCGCGTGAAATGAACACGCTGTTATAGTGGGCGCGCGTGCGCACTGCTCGCCTACCGGCTACGTGCTGAAGCACAGTACCCAGCATAAATCTTACCGATTTATTTCCGCGTCGCCCCTGTTTCTCTTTATAGGTGAAAATAAATTTAAACTACTATTTATAGATCGCTTTAACCGTAAAGAGAAATGTAACAAATCATGCCCCGACGGCAATTTGATCTCGATTGCGTATCATATGGAATTACGAAAAAACACGTGATGACCACTTTATGTCGCTGCAATTTAGCTAGAAAGTCGAAATCGAATAACTGTTATGATTCCGCGTTGCAATTTTATCGTGTCTCTTATTGCACTCGTGTGCAAAAAGTCAACTAATTTTAAAGTGGAGCTGTTTCGATTTCACATCCCATCACTAGCGTGTCGCGGGGCGAGCGGGCGCGCATGCGCGGCGCGTGCCGCCGCCAATTAGTGCAGCTCCAGTTCCTTTGCAGTGGAGAGTCGAGACGGTTCGCTGGCGAGCAGGGGGCGGGGCAACACTATTACCCTGCCGATTGTGCCGAGTGCGCGCCGCACGCTCGCCACCGACGGCAATTAACACTCTCTAGTATGTCTGAGCAACAGCAAAGGAAGTGTAAAGGTCGTGAGCCTTATCAGATTTAATTGCATTCATTATTACTGGAAAGGAAGCGGGATGCTCACCGCGCATTATGATTTTAAAGAGGTTCAAATTAACATAAACGAGGCGCGCTCGATGGAGATGCGTCGCGCGATAACGCCTTATGAATTTTACGAGACATTTTAATCACAGCCGTGAACTATGAAACGGTGTATGATGTGTAATTAAAACAGGAAGGTCAGTGAGCACTTGTGTATATAATTAATATGAATTACAAATGTTCTCTTTTGAAATGAAAACTCATCTGAGCGTAAATTATTTCATAGGGGCAGTGGCCTTGCCTTAAGTAACATGCATTATGAAGTAATAAATATGAAACAGTATTTTTTCTTAAAATATAATTGCCTTAAGAAATAGCTTGGACATAATTATAGGGATTTATGTAACGTATCATCTTCAATTGTTTATGATTTGAAACTTCCTGTTTAGAAATAGGTAGCCGATTCCAAAAATTATATCAAAATCATTTTTTATAAACGTAGCCAAATTGCTTCTTATTATCCTGAATTAAAGAAAAAGGTCAATTTCCGTTGATGTTGGTTAGAGTACTAAAAACCACAGTAGTTTCCTAAATCAAATATAATATGGGGATGGGGACCCATTACGAAATACAAGAAATTATTCAAGTTACGATATAAATTCGACCTCTGAATTCCAAAACATCAAATTAACGAAATCCCAACAAAGGACCTAAATACTGACCGCCAAAAGAATCGTAAAATTATCGTAAACAGAAAATCACGATAGGGTACAATTTTTCTTATATGACCATTTCCACCATTCAACCCCCGACCATCCTATTTTAAGATCATTCCTTAATGAATTAGGCTTGGTTTCTTTGGTCACCGATAAAGTGAATAAGAATAAGATAGTTAATGCCATCTGGCAGATAAAGGCGGTTTACAATTTCTGTCAGATCTTGCTAGGGACTTGTGAAATTAAAAGTTATAGTTCTGCCAGATAAAACCATGAAGATGACACCAGTCTAACCAAGGGGTATCGGGTTGCCCGGGTAACTGGGTTGAGGAGGTGAGATTGGCAGCCGCTCCTTGTAAAACACTGACTACTCAGATGAATCTGGTTAGACTGGAAGCCGACCTCAACATAGTTGGGAAAAGGCTCGGGAGATGATGAGTTCTGCCAGATAGGCTATCAGGGACTTTATCAGTAATTGAAGATACTGGTTGATATTCTCTTACCTTAGTGGAGCTCATATCTAACATGACGGGGAAGGCAGGCAGTCGCGGCGGTCCCCCCTGCTTGCTGGCGAGCTTCGTGAACAGCCCGCCGAGCGGCGCGTCTGTGTCCTGAGCCGGCGCCGCTGTGCGCACCTCGCCGAAGCCATTCATGCGGTGGAAGTAGCTGTGGGGAGATTGTGTGGTTAGAAAATTGGTAATGTGTTTGTTTGTGTGTGATAATTTGAGGGTAAGATTGATGTCTATAAGATCTAGAAGATGATGAAAAGCCAGGGATAATGTAGGACAGTCTACATCAAGTTGACTGGTTTAAAATTCTCAGTGTTTGACTAGTGTTGATAAAAAAAGAGTGCAAGTGGATAACTAAGTTGTTATTAGTTTAACGAATTTAAGACTGTCAACTATTAATTAAAATATATTCATTCCTATTTGATATTTGTATTCAATCAAACTGTTGCCATTGATTGATTGAAATGAACTGTAAATATTGTACAAATCAAAATTATTTTAAAATGATAACTTAATGAAATATGGCAATTAATAATATTATGTTTAAGTCAGCAGATCTATGTCAATAAATTAAATAATCTGGAGATAATTATCTTGCTATCAAAACAATTCCAATGTTATTTGATGAAAATTAATGAGTATCTGTTTAAGAGTTAATGTCGCCTGGCCCCAATAAAATACAGAATTTATTGCCTGCCTAACACCCTGTTTTATTTACGTTTGGTTTTTTCACCCACAACTTCGTTTGTGTCGAAGAGAAAAGTGACAAATGATTGCGATATTTTTATTGAGTTGACAAAACTATAAATATCAAAACGATGTAAACATTTCATTTTGATTTAGTATGCGCGAAGGAAATAAACACGTATATTTTATGTTTTTCTTTGTTTTGTGTAAAAGATGCAAACAAAGCGTCATCTTGATTAGAAATTCCGTTTTACGAATGCAAATAGATACGCTAGCCGGCGCTCACGTTGTCGTATTTGGTAATTAAAATAGACAAAGTTCAGTGACCGCAGATGATCAATTCATTAATATAACATAAGTTCACACGGAGAGCTTCGGTTCTCACGAATCATGTAAATTTGTCGACTAAACGTAAGTTTTCAAATCGATTAATATGCTAATCGATGTTGGGCATCACTAGCGTCGGTCGGTGAACCGCGGGTCGCATACTATTGTGACACCGACCGTGTGAAAAATGATTGATGAACGCGAGTATCGAATCGAAGAATCGATAATCGGAAATGGATTAGTATATAGTGACAGCGGATTGACTAAGGAATTTCATACATGTTTATAGGTGGAATATTTTAAAATGGAAGCAAGGTTAATGTTGTAATCGTTACAGTTAAGACGAAGACTGTAATTTGGTTCTTCTTTATCAAGTTAATTCGACATTAACTGAAATGCATTAGTGGTTTATGCCTCTAATTTATTTCTGTTCGTCAGCAATTACGGTATGTATATAATTAGGGAGTTTTAATTGTTTTATTGCCTCTTATGTTAGTTGCGTTTATTAATTAGAGTTTTTGTAATACAATTAAATTATACACACAATTACTAAAAATGTTAAATGTAATCGTAATGTATCTGAGTCTATTTTAGGTTACAGATTATATGAGTTTAAAACCCTGAAAATTCGGTAGCATAGTGTGACTTCTAAGAAGTCGCTGTCTTTTAGTTAATTCAATTTTCGTAAACAGCACCCTACTTTCAGAAGCATTTTCAGTTGTCAAACATTCAGTAAGTTAATCAAAGAAGGCACCTAACATTCTGTATTAGCTCCTATCCTGTGTAAACCTATGTCTCTAGCGAAGTCAGTCATCATATTCTAGGGGTAATCCTGAGGGTGCGTCTTTACGGTGCATGTTGCTGGAGCAAGTTAACACGCGTAAGTGACAAGTGACAAGAGCACGCGGGTGGGTATTTTGCTTTGATACATGCGCGAGTTGCTGCACCCGCACGTTTTTAAAATGCATGTAACCAGCGCAAGCTACTTACACCGTGTACATTCATACTCCAAGAATTTTCAAAACTACAAAAAACAATAACCAATCAAAAAACAAACTTACTCGTTATTATTGTGCGAGTTGTACCTCGCGGCGAGCGAGCGCATGATGTCGGAGTAGTTGCGCGGGGGATGAGCAGACGCCGGTGGCGCCGCGTGCGGGCTGCCGCGCTCCGGCGGCGTGCCTGGGTAGGAGGATGTCGATGGGGTCACGCTACGAGACCTGTGTCAAAGGGGAGCTTTTAATAATCGTCCACCGTTGAGGGTGATCAGGAATTTTTGAGACGGACGGGGTGTGAGACTGTGTGGCTAAAAGCATGTGTATAACTTTTTGCTTGCCATTTATGTCCCCAGGCTGATAGCTCATTCGAATGAAGCATGAAGCAGAAGAATGAAGCCCTGGTAGGCACTGGCTCCTTGATTTTTCCAAAAACATAATCTTTTACGGGGGCGTCGGCGGTGGTGCATGCGCAGGAGAGTGACGCCGCGTCGCGCGTATATTGCGCCGTAACCATAAGCTGATACAACCGACCGCTTGTTACAACCAACCCTCCCTTCCTACACTCTTACCTGGAAGCGTTGGAGTCGTGCGGGCTGAGGCGCTAGCTCTTGACGGGCGCGTGCGGCGCTGGGGTCGGCGTCGGCGGCGGTGCGTTACCATAAGCTGATACAATCGACCCCTTGTAACAACCAACCCGTTCTTCCCTACACTCTTACCTGGAAGCGTTGGAGTCGTGCGGGCTGAGGCGCTCGCTCTTGACGGGCGCGTGCGGCGCTGGGGTCGGCGTCGGCGGCGGTGCGTGCGCGGGCGACGCCGCGTCGCGCGCGCACCGCCGCGCGCCCCCGCCGCCGCCGCCTTCACCTGTAGGCAAAGAAAATACCACGTTAATATGGGAACAATAATTTATAGGAAATGTGAAGAAAACTACTTATGTCAGACTGAAAATATATGTATTTCTACTCCTAAATACCCGTGCCAATTTCGGACCAGGGCTCTAAAAATATACAATAACCAAAAAGAATAAAACCGAAGATAACTGGACACACGATCTTTATGGAGCTCTACGCTGAAATTAAAAATAGATTTAATCAAATCAGTGCACGGAAAAGTTAATTAGAAGGCAGTGAAATATTATGCAATTATCATAAGGCGTTGCGTTAAGTCTGATTACTTGTGGAAAATTTTAGCGTTACTTCGATCCACAATGCGTTGTTTCCCAAGAAATAGCTAGAGCCTATCTTTATATCAACAAATTGAATATTCCCCGATTATAATCAGACAAGCGAAACATTAAGTTAGCAAACTTTGCATGCGTTAATAAAGCTTACTAGCAATTAGTACCGCACCGTAGTTGTGTATAGACAATCCGGTTGGCGGCACTCGACCACAATAGAACAAATAAAAAACGCCTCAAGCGTGAACTTGGGTCGCGGGTTCAAAGTCTAGAAACCTATTCAATTAACTTTTAAAAATCACGAAAGAATTAAAAGTTGGAATGACTTTGAAAAATCAAGCTGAACCTACAAGTTAGTACCTACTAGCAGAATAGACAGACGCGTTAAATATGTACATATATCGCTACACACCTAGATAAAGCACACATTGTGACACTGTGTCCGCGGCACTTCAAGGGCGTAAAGTTTATCTCTTTCTCATATTTATTCGGGCACTAGCACGGATCTCCGGGAGGTGTCAAAAGCTCAGTGGCCGAGGCATCTCGACATACCGATAGAATCTCGCGGCGCCTTTGATCGCGGGCCGCAGTGCGCGAAACTCGGATACTTTCGTCCCGATCTCTGCGATCTACGAAATTAATGAGCATTGAGGTGTGAAGTGTCACAGCTGATAGCAAGAAATGTGTGGCACAGGTTTTCCAAATTCTTCGCTGATTTTGATAAAGAACGTTGGGGTTTTACATGAGTTTGAGTCGTTGAATGTTGGGTTTTGCAATTTATATCCTAACATAATTTTTTTCCCAAAATGTCTGGTTTACGAAGGAAACGTTTCAAGATTTTTTTAATGAGAATTTGAACTTAAGCAAGTTCACTGCTCAACAAAATCCAATTTCATCCCAAAGTAGTCATCAAAGTCAAGAGAAAGGATTGCCACCTTAAAAAGGTGTACCAAACGCGCTAATAAAACTTTTCCTCTTTAATTACTGTGACAAACATCATTTGAAATGTCGCAGTAATTATGCAAGCTTGTCACATCAGAAGTTGTCTATAAATCACAAATGATTCATTGTGAGAACTGCTTGCCGGGTGTCACAGCGGTGTAAGTGTTATTAATAACACCTTGTACCTACTACAGTTTATAGTTTCACTCTTATTAAGCTGAGGTTTAGACTTTATCAGTTTGCAAATTGAATTGTGATATGGCTTAAAAAGTTTCGGGAAAATTTCAAAACCTTCATTGTTACAATTTTCTTGTCAATCAGAAGCATTATTTGGACCGTATCTCGCTAATTTTCATAGTAAACTTAGTAGTATCTGAAGCTATACGTACAATTTAGTGAAACTTGACCTCTTGTCTGTGATACAGTACAACAGATTTAAACCAAGAGGTCCTTCTCACGCGAATTTCACCAAAATAAGCTCGTCAGGTCATCTGTCCCCTTCCTTACTCGGCAACATAATATTTTAGACAGGTGTTATTTTGATAGCAATTATGATAATGTTAATGTCATTATTAATGCTGGCAAACATGGAGATTTGCATGTAATCTGTGAGGTATTGACCCGGGAGACTTTTGGGAGGTCAAGAAGAAAGTATCGTGACTGCTTTATGTGGGAAAAAGTGTAGCTTAATGCGTTCCCGTGACTTTTACTGTTAATTTATAGCTGTTTGCTTAGGATGTAATAAACAAGATGAGATTGGGAATAGAAATGTCGGTTAAAAAATATTTGATGAAACGTGGGATATTGCGATTCTGTCTCGACGTTGATTTAGGACATCAAGATTCATGTACCAACACCATTTAGTTTTGTAAGCAAAGGAAACATAAATAAAGTTGTATTAATGGTGACTTATCTTCCTCTCTCACATTACTTAATAAATGTTACGGCCTTATTAAGTAATAGTGATATACCATTTAAAAAGTCTTTTGTTGACCACCTAAATAATAATATTAACTTCTATTGAACACGCAAGGAAGCTACCATAACGTATAACGTTATGAGAAAATTATAATAAATTGACGTTTTTGAATGAAAAGAAGCGACTGCGTAGGCGACTGAGATTTTGTTAAAGAATGATATACAGATATTCTAGTGTAATGATAACATGATATTTATAAAGAGATTATAGACCACATACGTTGAATAAGGAACGACAATATATGGACAGATCCGGGTCATATTTTTTAAATTTCGGACTTGATGTCAAGGTGGGAGTTCCGTGGGTTAAATATATTAGATCAGAATGTTGATCCATAATACGTTGTATTTGTCTATAACAATAGAAACTTGTTCTAATCAGGTTTTGGAATCAGATAAAGGTGTAAAAATATCTATATTGTCTAAGTAAGTTTTGGTGTTTGATTTAGAGTGTAATCTTTTGTTGCTCTGATTTCGTATCTTTTCACATAAAAAACATATTTTTTTCTAGATTAGGATAATATATCATTAATTAAAAAAGAAAGCAGTTCTCACATAGATAGCCACAAATATTTGAATCGACATACAAACTCGATTCTCATAATCATAAAGTCAAACACAGTATCGAAAATATTTATCAAAAAAATTATAGTTCAATGTTGAAATTTGCAGGAAGTGATTGGTATTTACGATGGCGACCAATGAACGGTGGTTTCCGGCGCCGAAGTGAGGCTCTATAATGAGAGGAAATGATCCGTTAGAGTACAAGCCTTGTGTGGCCAGTTGTGGCCTGTAGTGGTCACCAGTGATCAGATGTACTGTGCACATGTCAACTGATTATACAAATACTTGGCGTGTTAAATGAGTATTGATATGGTTGACTCTGACTATGGCAGGTTCCTAAATATGATTTTGATTTTTATATAAGTATTTGAAATTAATCTGTCTTAAAGTTCTTATTAGTAACTAAACAAGTAGTACATATTTATGTAAATCATATACATAAAAAAGTTTAAATATGTAATGTAAATATATACACTGGAGTATTAGGTACCTACCTATGGTATTGTCATTAGGTACTAAATAAGTTTTTTTTAATAACAGATTAGCTATTTTACTATGAGAAAGTTCCTAACAGTCCAGAAGTTATTTTCGCTTATTTGAGACAAATGATAAGAAGGCGCCGGCACCATAAGTAAATACAACAAAATAAAAAATCAACAAACAAACAATTGGGTAACAGCCAGGTTAACCAATAACAGTAGAACAAGGTGCAATTAACCTTTGGTTCAGAATAACTGATGGTAATGCACCGTGTAACACTACATTGTTACCGGGTAAGCGTTTGACTTGACACCTTAGAGGCGGTGTGTGGTCCAAGTGATAAACTACAGCGAGAAGCAAATTGAAAAAGAGGTTTTTTTCGTATTTATGATTTTTTTGTAAAAAAATGTTGAATTTTTCAATAAAACTATATGCTAAAACATCGTTATATTTACAATGTTTTGATGTTGTTATAAGATTTCTTTTAAATGCCGTAGGTAAACAGAGAGCTTTCATTTTACGCAGAATTATATTATACTTGAGTCCAGGTTTCTATTTAATATTGTAGAGAATCTTGCTCATGAGTTGGGGATAACATCTGAAGTTTGAGCCTCTTAAAAGCTAAGCTTTGCGCACTTCTAAAAGCTTCAAATTAATTGACGGCACGTGTTAAGGGCCGCTAAACTTGAACAGCGTTACTATCCGAACATTAGTTCAACAATTTATAGGTTTATGTAAAATATAAAGTAAGTAGGCTTGGAGCGCGTGTTTTACGGCAGCGGGTAGGGTCAGCAGCGTCGTCAAACAAGGTACCGTTGGCAGCACCTGACACGAATGACGGCTCGCCACCAAACAGACTAAGTGATCGGTACCGTTCGCAAATATGTGCTCGGTACCGCGTCATTATCGCATGCGGTACTTTTTTATTGCTCAGATGCGGTATTTAGAGGCGGTTAATACCGAAGCTTGAAGTTATGATGATGAAAAAGTATATTTTGTTATGGAATTGCTTGGAGGGGTAATATGCTGTGATTAATTCTCAAATCTATAGTCAGTCATATTTGAAACCTAAGATTTGTTGTAATGAAGTGGGTAAGTCTAAGCATTATGGCTGTGAATATGATAGATTGATACATGCACCACATCCCATCCAATCTACTCCTAGACTTGGATCTTTTAATACCTTCCTTTCTTACCTTTCAATAATCTTCGATTTATGATACCTTACACCCGTCTAAAAGATTGCCTCAATAATCATGTTTTCCTAGTACCTCTGGGCGTACATTGAAGACGTTTAACGTTGTACAAACAGACGGCACCACAATGACTGTTGACTGAGCACCAGTGAAGAGTCTGTGTGCGGTGAACCGCGCTTCGAGGAAATGAAGTGGCTTAAGAGAATGAATATGTGTGACTGTGTTTGGACTATTGGACTTTGGTCGTGTTGGCTAGGTGATAACGAGGGTTTAAAGTAGATATTATTTAGTACTCGTAAGTAGTAATTCGTTGGCTTATTCAATGATCATCAAATGATCTTTAAAATCATTGGCAGCCATTTTTTTATGTATTTTTGTTTTAGTTGACTTGGGAAGGCTAATTTATAGTTGGTTACATACGTGGAGATACAAATTATATGACAACCATTTTCCAATATCATCGAGTGAGTAAAACAAATCTATAAATAGTTTAGTTGTGTTAAGTTCCTTAATTATGTGACTCATATTTAATTAATTTAAAGCACTGGTACTCAGCTGAATCCGGTTAGACTGAAAGCCGACCCCAACATGATTGGGAAAAGGCTCGGAGGATGGATGGAGGATGGATATTTAATTAATTTAACTTGTACGACAAATATTGTGCTATTAACGAATATTTGTTTATCAGCAATGCTTTAATTCTGACGTCAAGTAATTATGTGCTTACGTCCTTCTGGTAATAACAACATCCTACAAACCTGATATTTGATCATAGATTACGTGTACGTACGCAAATTCATTTACAAATTGCTGTACAACAATGTCCCGGTTAAGAATGATTTTTAATAAATTCATTACACGTGTGAAGAAATATAATTTAAATATACCTAAAATTATATTATAATATTGTTCCACATTCCTTTATACAGCAGAATGGCACGTGACATTGTTACATTTCAAAGTTTATACCACTTTTAAAACGTTATAAAGACTGATGTAGGTACATGACTGTTTAACTTTTGATGATATATTTTTTTATTATCCATTATTAACAGTTTTTTATTAAAATTATGCTATGAAATACTTTTAGTAAGATATTCATTTTTAGTGGAGTGTAGTATCCAAAATAGAGTGATAAATTAACTCGATTCGAGTTCAACTTCACGCTGAGATTGGAAAGTAAAAACATATGTAGCAGTCCATTAATAATAAATATGTTAAGAAGTTACCAGATCGAATTTGCAAAATTTCTCAATCAAGCAAAAAAATAGAGATGGGCCTTTCTATCGATTTTCTATCGATAACATGCTAATTCGAAACAAATATAAAACAAAATTGAAACGTTTTTTCTTTTTAATAAACTTCGTGTTAAAGAAGTTATTATGTAGCAATATGTTAAATTTATTGCCTGTGCTTTGGATGGTTTCATCAATATCATTTTAATCAACTGCTATCAATCAATCAATCACATAAGCCTATGAATTCGCACCTCACTGCCAAACATAGGCACATAAATTAAAGAATGTTACATCAAACTTTACGACTATACATTGATTTAATTTTTATGATTTTCTGCCTAAGGCGTCACCTACATTCGAAATTGTTTTAAACAAAGCATTTCACAATAATAAAGCTTTCTACTACATTACAAGAATTACTTCTGCACCTCGGAGCATATGTTGATGCAAAACTTTTTAAGTAGGTACTTTACTAACATTACGAAAAAAGTTCCCCATTTTTTGTTGTTTGTCTGTACCCTTAAGTTTCCGAAACCACTGAATCGATGTGAAAAATTATTTCACTGTCGGAAAGTTACACATATGTACTTTATCCCGTTACGGGTATACACGGTACGCGAGTGAACCCGAGAAAACGGCTACTATTGATTTAAAAATATTCTGAATAAAAGAAATATGGAAAAAATCATAAAATTGAGGCAGTAACTTCTGAATTTCTAGTACATTTGTATTTCGCCTCTTAAAGATATTTTAAACTGCTTAGCTATGCACCAGTACCAGACCCTAAAACGCTCACGCATCACTAGAGCGATATTGCCTAATCAGTACCCATTCCATTGCCTACACACCACGCTATCCCATCTCACCTGTTGTTTGCCCAGCCGAGGGCGGTCCGGTGTACAAACAGTACTGTTTGTGTTTGCCAATCACCCACCTGCGAGTCGGTAGTGCCGGGTTGACTGTGAGTGACGACCTTGTGGAACGGTTTGAGTAGATATCGGTGATGTTTTTGGTTAAATACCTTGTACTTAGAGAGCACTTTTGTGAGCTCCAGGGAAATATGATTATTGAGCGTTTAAGACATATGAAAAACGCATGGAGAGGATGGAAAACGCATGAGAAACTACGAAACTACTAAATGCAGTAACAATAGGTTGCTGCTAGGGAAGTATAGAAAGATCGTAATTAGTAGTAAAGATCATTAAAGAGAAGATAGAAGAAGAGAATTTTTTCGATTATTTTTTGTACAAATAAATGGTTGAGTAACTGCGCCATTGGGCTTATTTTAATCCAAATACGACAAAATAGAATCACTTGAGGTTTGTTCGAAAGCTTAAATCTTACACCAAAACTACCATAATTTCTGTACAATGACAATTTTCGTACAATATCAACCAAAATGAACTGGCTAAATTATTATTACGCACTAGTATTTGTGATAGCTAATCAGCCACCTGCGCAGACGCAGGTAGCGGCCTTGTAAGGCGAGCAGCATAACGTTGCACGAATGCTTTTGTTTGTGTACAACAAGCCTAACTTTGTACATTGCAATGGTAAGTTATGGTACTATGGTATGGAGGTGGTACGTGGTACAAACAAGGTAACATTTTAATTATTTTGTAGTTTTGTTTGATTTGCGTTAATTTAAGGTTTTAAGGGCTTAGTAATCTCTGATGGAGGAATATTAATGTTTGCTTTTTTGTAAGAATTATAAATTCAATAATTAAGTAAGTAAAAGTTTGCGAGTTGGCATTTTACATAGTGGTTGTTTTAATTCAATCAATATAGGGCGCTGACGAGTAAATGTTACCCTACCTAGGTGTATTTAATTTGGATACAATGAGAGATACATAAAACCAATCACAAAATGATAACGATTATCGTCTAATAGTGCACGTGCAGAAATTACAACAACACAATAATTACAAAACTGGACTATCATAAATTCATTTCAAAAGCTACCATTGTTTCAAAACATTTGCTTCGAACAAACATTATACCTCTTTTAACCGCTCCGAAAACAAAGCAAGGAGGTATGTGGGTACCTAAGATGGCATCCAAAGCGTGGGGTACACAAACGAATGTTACATACTTACACAAACATTGACAGATACGTCACCTGCTTAGCGCTAAACTGTTCGTCGTTAAGATTCCGAGGAACATCTCCGTAGTGATGTGGTGAGTCGATCAGTTGGAGTTATCGATAAGTTGATGATGGTGTTTTTTAGTATGCTACAGTAACAATATTACTTTTTGATTGGGAAATTGATTATTCCTTGATTGCATTTATACATCATAATATTTTTTATTGACCATGACTTCGGCCGGCAGTGCAAACTACAATTTATCAGTTAGTTTATCATTGTTTAGTTAAATGTGATTTGGTTAATACCTAGCCAACTAAAATGTTTCTTCACACAGAAGTATGCATAAATATGTGAAAGTATCATAAAATGTGAACAGATTACGAAACTTTACAAAAAATTAATTCTAAACACAAACAAATTCCACTTTTGAATTTTTGACACTTGAAGCTCGTCGACAATATTAGAGTCACGTCCCACCACTAGGCCCTTTAATAAGGAGTGCCCTTGACGTGTGGTCAAACGTTTGTGGCCAAAGGAAAACATTTGCCTACAGGTTGGAGGGCCAACCTCTCAACCGGACGAGAGAGCACCTGTGTGGTAGCTTGTGTAAGGGTTACGAGTATAAACTGGACTTTGAACGGGAATGCGTTTTCGGAGTAAGTACTTTTTGGAGGATTTCGAAATATGTTTTGAAAAGATGAAGTATATTTAATTAAGTTTCTTATTGGTGGTATGACAAAAACACTGTTAGAAACATGAAATGAGGTAGTAAATATTGATTTAATAACCAAAGTAATATCGTGTACACAACTGCAAACATCTAACTACATCACAAGCGCATCACTATAAAAAAAAACTTTTTAAACACAACAAAAAGTTTGAATAGCGAGTTAAAATTCCAGTCAGGCCTCAGTTTTCTAAAGGTGGGGTCGTTGTGAATCTGCAATTAACCCGTATTTGCATTCGAACCAGCGACCTGGACTACACGACTTATTCCAACAACTGCTGGTCATACCGTTGGGTATAAACCCATTGACACACTCGAAGATATCACGATAAAACTTTGAAGCACCTCCTTTGTTCATTCATTTTGCATCGAAGTGCGGTGTGCAAACAGCCTTAGCAATGTTTAAAATTCGAACGTTTTCGAGATCCGTCGGTAGGTACTACTTATTCTTTTTTCTTTTTTTCTTAAGGATTAAGAATGTTTTGGATGCACATTGAATCCTAATATGGTGTTATACCGTACAGTGGAGAAAAAAGGCTTTTTTGCGCCACTGTACCGACAATGCCACCGCCTAGCGGACGTGACAAATGTGATGCGGTAAGCGTAAGGCTTCTGAACGGCCATATATTGTCCGCTACGTAGAAATTGACGGGTTAAGTTTACTTTCTTTCAACATTTTAAACTAGCTATCTTAGTTAGCAAAAACTGAGCAGTAAAAGTTATTTTAGGTATTCTATAATGTTAAAAAAGGTTTTCTAATTCATTAACTTAACGCTACCTAGATATTTCTACGATCGAATTCGTAGTGACCTGAAAAGCTACTGTTAAATTACCCAGATTTTGCAAAGCCATCAAATCTATCAGAACACAAGTATAGAAATAATCGAACACCGTTTTATCTTCGACATTAAATTCTTTGGGCCTTACTACAAAAACTTTAAACCCTGTTTTACACTTGTCTAATAAAATTTTGGCTGCAAAATGAACCATATGTCAACGTCATAATTTGACATTTTTTTAGACAAGGCATAAACTGACGTTTAAAAGTTTTTGTGGTAAGACGGTAAGTTTCCATTTTCCTTATTGGTTTATTCAATTTTAGAACAATAGAAAATAATTAGACTTTCCCGCTTTCTTTTAGCCAGTAATAAAAAAAGTAAACGAAACTTTTTGTAGCCACGATTTAAATTTAAAAAGAGAACCAAACAGAAATCGAGAATCGCGTAAACAGTTTTTTATGGCAAATGAACTTTTGAACTTCGAACGACCTGCGTGAGTAAAACTGTGAGAACATCAGAAGGTCAAAGAGGTAATAATAAAATATAGATGGTCATACTCTTTGATACTTAAACGTTGCCTACTGCTCATTAACTGAGATGAGCATTCAAAAACCCATATCTACGCAGATTAGAGTTGTTTAAGCAAACAAATGTTTAACATTTACATGGAAACGCTCAAATCTTTAAAGCATTAAACTAAATGATATATCGATTTGCATAAATATATGAGGTAAGGTTACAGGGGTCATTCGTATGAACGTAATGTTTTTTTTCTGTGCAGTAACAAAAATACAAATTCCTTTAACATGTTTAAAGGTTATTTATTTTTAGTGGTTAACTTAACTGAAATACTTTATGCTGTAAAACAATTACCTGCATGATTATTGATTAAAAATAAAGTACCTAATTAAAGTATCAAGATTTACAGAAACATACAATTCAATAACGTTGAGCTTCTTTAATTAATTTCTGCATTAACTGCAGTCAACTCGTTTGCGTTGGCTTGACGTTTCGCGTTAAAATGTCAGAGGTGGCCAACCTTTGACCGGCTGTGAATCAACAGGCGTCGAACCCGCGTCTCACGACCCGTGTGACCTTGAACTTGACCTTGATTGATGACGATTTTGTGTAAATATTAAACTTTTGGTTTGTTGGGGAAATTGAGGATTCGTATGGTTTCGGTTAAGGTAAG
Organism: Helicoverpa zea; assembly: GCF_022581195.2. Lineage (NCBI taxonomy): Eukaryota > Metazoa > Arthropoda > Insecta > Lepidoptera > Noctuidae > Helicoverpa > Helicoverpa zea. The sequence continues at coordinate 3,108,022 of NC_061467.1, read as the reverse complement.
TGGTGTGTCATTTTAAGTTAGTTCTGTTTGCTTGGAATTTACTTAGAGAATTGAAGAATTTCAATAGGCGAAAAGGAGAATTTCTGTTGTAGCGTAATTAACCTTCAAGCCTAAAGTCGGATTCACAATGCAGTAAAATTTTGCATTATCACCACGGTACCATAATAAGCTTGAGAGAAACCGTAAGTTGCTTATGACACGAAACAAAGCAATCGACAGTTCTATTAGAAGACAAATCAAGCAAAATTTATAGCTTTAAAATATCCATTACATTGCGATTTCAACCTTTTGCGTCGTTTAGAAGAAAAACAGCAATTTTCCAACAAGTTTTTTTTTTTATATTTCCAACGTGCTAAATATTTTCCAATATCCATCAAAAATTAACTGTACTTACAGTATTGTAAGCAATCCTGTATTGACAATTACGTTTCTGTACATTGTGTATGAATGTTCCGTTACGCGATTACGTAGAAATGTCAGAGGCGCTCAACCTTTGGCCCGAATGAATCAGCGCTCATCGCACGACCCCTGCCCTCGAACTTCAACTTGACCTTGGATATTTTTACGTTTACAGAGATTTACATACGTAAGTGTTGCTTTTAATTTGTGCGTTATATTGTCTGTTGAGTTTTTATTATTATACTTGGGCCGCTTATTTTGAAAATATCTTTTGAGTGCTCTGATGATCCTTGCAGATAGAGTAGCTAAAGGTAATACGTTAGTAACGAAGTATAATCTCCTAGTAAATATTTTTAGGTATATCTTTACTGCGAATAAACAATTTGAAATGGTTGAATGATCATAGTCATAGTCGATGACGGATTATATTTTGACAAGGAACCAAATAGTTGGACCGAGCTATTTATATTTTGTATTTAGTTTTCCCAAAAGTAAAACCGTTGAGGAAATAATAAATAACTACAAGATGACGAGACAATGGTGTAATTTTATTTTCAATTCACATTGACATTGCAAGTGCATCGACTAATTTATATAAATGAGAATGCGTCAGAGATGCACTTGTAGTTCTTCCAACGACCTTTTGCCCTCAAAGTGACCTCGACCTTGAATAACGAGCTATTATGTTTGTTTAGATAATTGTCTGTGGGGTTTTATATAAATTACTATCATTTTGTTGATAATACCCATATTTTATTGTGACACGTTGACGAAGGTATTTTATGGGGGAAGGCACCTACTTATATAAAATTAATATTAGGCTTTGTAATATCTAAGTATGAACATTGCTGACTCGCATAAAATAAAATGTCTTATGTAATAAGGTAAGATCATCTGCCTAGCCTTTTCCCAACTATGTTGTCGTCGGGTCGGTTTCCAGGGTAAACGGAGGTAGCTGAGTACCAGTTTTTAACAAGGAGCGACTGCTTATATGATCTTTACAACCCACACACCCGGGCAACTCTAAGTAAGACTGGTTGTCAGACTTACTGGCTTCTGACTCCCGTAACGACTGCCGAAGACGTTCAGTAACAAAGTAAAATTAATGTTACCAGCTAATCTGAAGATAAACATGATTATCAAGACCTAACATTTTAATGTATTTAAATAAATAAGGTTTGCAATAAATGGTGCACTTTATTTATAAGTAAGTTCGAAGATAACATGCGGCAACACTTCTTTTTAATTAAAGTCATGTTTAATTTTATCATTCGCTAATACTCGTAAAAACGTGTTGTGTGTAATGTTATAAATCTTTTATTACGAAGGCTTGCAACACTCACATACTTGGAAGTGACAAAACAGTGTTACTATCTACAAATTGGAAACAGTAGCAAATTTTGAGCTTATTATTTTTCATATAATTTTGATGGGTTAGGTAATATAATATTCTTGATCAGTTTCTTTTTGGAAATATACAATTTAAGATGCGGGAAAAGTGTATTGATGTGATGATTTAATTGGAAAATAATATTATCTTATTCCGTCCAAAATACGAAATATAAAAGTCCAAAATACATCACAGCAAAAACTTCGACATTTGCAAAAGATCTTGTGCAGAAGTTGATAGCATTTATGTCTTGATTGATTTGCTACAATATAGCTAAATTAGTTGTAAATTAAAGTACAAAGGAGACGTCCTTTACTTGATTGATACATCAACATGTTCAGTGTAATAAAGTTTATGCGTACATTATTATTAACACTAGCCGTTTTCCTACGGTTCTACCCTTGTCCCATGAAAACTAGTGCCCCTACAGGAATAAAATATAGCCTATGTTACTTGGGAAGAGTGTAGCTTTCCAACAGTGAAATAATTTTTCGAACCGGTTGAGTAGTTTTGGAGTCTTTAGGGTACAAACATACAGACATAAAAATATTTCCTTTTTATTATATTAGTATAAATTAAGGTTAAAACTTATTCAGCACTAAGTTTTTGCTTAATGGCTTTTTATAATTTTAATTTGTTATTAAAGTCATGATAAGTTGATACAGACATTTTAGGTTTTATTGGTTAGTTACCTGCCTTCGTAACATTTAAGTATATTTATAGTATTTCGATTCCTATTTAAAAGGTGACTTTCGTGATGTATTAAATTTTATTATCAGTGTTTCATTAATCGAAGAGTATTAACTTCGAAATTAATATCTGGAATTTCACAACTATATTACTAATATTTGACCAATTCTTGAGTTTTATGTAGTTGAATTTGGAAATGATGTGAATTTCTTATAGATTAGCGCGTTCAAGCAAACATACAGTCTCTTCAGCGTTATATTACATACTAGCTTTCGCCCGCGGTTTTACCCGCGTCCCGTAGCCGGATGGTGACAAAAACTATCCTAAAACCTTCTCCCGGGTCTAAGTTACCTCCCCTCTAATTTTCAGCCAAATCGGTCAAGCCGTTTTCATGTTATGTCGTGACAACGGAAAGCGGGTTTCATTTATATATATATAGATTAAGTATACATAGATGTAGATAACTGGCTTCAAAAGTTCCCGAGTACAATTGTAATACAAGTTGTACACCTACAAACAGCGTGACTCATTTCCAAAAATGCGTTTTACGATTCAATCGTACTTTACAATAGATACGCGCCATTGTTCAACTCATGCGCACTTATCCCAAACTATGACCGTTTCGCCCGTATTGTCGCGATTTCCTGCCCATTTTGAAAAAAATATACTACCCAGGTAAGGTCAGGTACCATTTTTTTGAAACAGGTACATGATTCTTGGAAATTTTGCGAAAAAAAATCTGGTAATTTTAGAGTAGTTTATGCCAAAAAACGTAAGGTTTGAAATTGTCCTGTTTTGGGGTAGTTTTGAGGGGTCGAAATGTTAGGGGTACAATGTGGGAATGTGAAGTAAATTATGCGTGCAACAAATAATGTGGTACAACGGTAGTTTGAAAGTCTTTGGGATTTTCGAGAGATGTTTTAATAAATATTGTTGAGAACATCCCTCTTGATGTTGCGTGAATGATGGTGTTTCATATGGATTTGTATTTGCTTGTTTTTTATTGATGTAGTTTCTTTTGTTTTATTTTAAATAATTTTTGATGCTTCTGTGTTATTACTAAAGTGCAATTGCTGATAAGCAATTAAAAAAAAGAAAAAAATAGTAATTTAGGTGTCATGAAATTGATAATGAGCATATCTGTAAAATGTTTCATCGGCATTTTGCAATATTTATTTGCATTAGAATATTCTCTTCCTTGTGCATAATGGATCACTACCCCCAAATTACCTCTGTCAATAATCTATTAATAATCCATCACTTCACTTTGACAACCTTCGAGAAACGTCAGTTTTGAAGTCAGTTTAAAGGCTTTTGTGTCCGTAACTTTATTGAAAGTTATGATACAGTTTGAAACCGAAGATATTAAGACCTGATAAAACTAAGGCAATACTGCGTATGGAGGATAATACAAATTAATACTTTAAGTAGACATTACAGTTGACCAAATTCATTCTAAATAGTTCCTTCTTGCAAAATCTAAAATCCGTAAATTTTAAGGTAACAGCGCGGAGGGTCCAAAAGTCCGAACAGGAAATCGAAATCCCGCAAACAATTGACCCTATTGTTTAGCAAACTCTTGAACTAATCTCCTGGTCCTTTGTACCTGTACCTTTCTTTGTCCCTAATTGGTCTGGTCGAAAGGACCAAAGGCCTCTTTGTACCCTTCGCTGGATAAGGGTTGACCATAGGGATTTCGTTTCGCGTTTACCTGTTTACCATTAAATTCGAAAGTATGGGATTATTCTGCTTTTGTGTACTTTTTATGGGTATGTTTAAAAAGCGGAGTATTCTGTGCACACGTGAGGGATTATATTTAAAGAAAGCAGAGTAAAGTTCTATTGTTTAGGTAATTTGCGCTTTTTAGTTTCATTGTTAATTCTTTCGCCTTCCTAGTTTTTTCTTTTATATGTTTGCGTTCATTTACCAAAATGCGACGCTATGCATCTACTTCGAATAATTTATTTTCATAATAACATTATGTCATTTTTAGTTTCTCTAATAAATAAATAATTAGCCGAATACTTATTATTTATTATTCAGCGGAATAATAATAATTGTGTAACACCATTAATTTTTATCAGTGTTGTCAGTCACTTCTGTCACTTTCCGTCGGCATGACAACGCGTACAAAAGACATCAACGAGCCGAATATTTAGAGCTGTCAATTTTATTGAATCAGGCGACAACTTATTTTATACTCAATTACACACTTATAAACGAAACAAATAATAATTGATTATTGACATAACGCAATATACTAATAACATTTTATAGTTATTTTATTTGTAATTAGCTATAATTTATTCGCAATTAAAATTATAGCTCGATAAGCTTTTTGTTGTAAGCTTTTAAGAAATTATTAGTTTATTAATTTAGAAGTATTTTATAGTAATTTACAAAACTTACATCGAATACATTCTCATCGTTAACTTCGATCTATTGTTAGTATATAAAACTTAAGTTTATCCTAATTACTTATTTCCCCTGTAATACAATTTACGGAAATGGAACGAAAGAGGTCTGAAAATTAAATTTTACGTTACAATTTTATTATTGTTTCTATGTTTTGTAATTATAAAACTTTTCTAATTTATTATATTATAAACTAAAATATATGCTGGTACAAAGAAATAACTTACGGTCATCCAATTCCTCCTCATAGTCTGAGAAACACCTGTCTTCCTTCAGCGCCTGATTGTCAGGCTGTTGATAAAACCTCTCCGATTTTATGTACATTTTCAGGTACATTACTAATCACAGCAAACACACATAAAGATGAAGGTATTAAAATAATAGTATTTAATGTTATTGTCACTGATAAATAACACCCACTTAGTTTTCCAAGTCAAATGTAAGTAATAAACGAAATCACTTATCAACACTGCAGTTCATAATTAAATTCAGTTAAAACAATAAAATAAACAAACACTAACACATCAAGTTATCGAATATGGAATGTCAAAATTATAATCACTGATCAATGACATCACAGGTCACAACCTTACGTCCTGACACTGAACGAAAAAGTCAACACTAAAAAGTCCAGTTAAATTAGATCACCGAAGTCATCTGACATCACTGTAGTAGTTTTTAAACTTGATTTTATTAGGGTAGTCGGGATATTACGGTGCGTTTGAAATAGGAACGGTACGCGCGTCCGTGGCGAGGTGCGCGCGAACACTGGCGACTAGGGACACGAAAAAAGTATCGATGCCTTGTGGTATCGAGTACATTCCAGTTCGATACCGATACTTTTGTACTCGATACTTTGCATTCGATACTTTTACTCAATAAGTACTTTTTCCCAGGTATCGTATCGAATGAAGAATTTAATTTAACAGCGCTTTCTAGCTCACTACTACTTATCGGTACAGGTTTCACCACTTTCAGTAGATCCCTTAAAACAATAGGAAGATATGAAAGTAGTATTCCCAAAATTATGTATATAAATTGACACGAGAATATATATCAATCCCTGCGACGTCAGTACCTTCAGAACGATTATTTTCTAAAGCAGGAAGTACCATCACAAAAAATCGAAACCGCTTATCTCCAAAAAGGCTCAACAAACTTCTATTTTTAAGTGACTTTACGGAGGAGGAATGGGATCTTTAATCTACTACGCGGGTGAAACTGTGGGACACTGCTAGTTTTTAGTATACCTCAAATAACTTAATATTGTTTCCTTTTGCTACATTTTCGATTTGTTTCATTCATTCCATTTTTCTATTATTCTATTAAATATGTGTGCCAATACCATTTGTTTTTTATGTCCTGCTGAACTGAAGTAAAACTGACATTATTTACTAACTGATATTGACCTAGAAAATGTTGATCTAAAAAAGTACTCGATACCTTGAAGTATCGATACTTTTGTTTCGATACTTTAATGAGTACGATACTTTGTTATCGATTCTACTCATGAGTACGATATCGATACTTTTGTTTCGATACCGTGTCCCTACTGGCGACCCGAGTCACCCGACGGATCGGACCTTTGACAAAAAAAACTCACAGGTAGTGGCCGCGGCCCCAGGAGGCTTTAGAAGCGATATAGCGACGTATAGCTAGAGTGTAGTTGGTGTATAGTATTCACGTGGTGTTTTGTTTGCGAGTTCACGTGAGCGTTTTAATTGATGTGGGAGTTTTATAGGCTTTGGAGTGAATTGTCGCCTTTTTATGCTTTTGTTGGGTGTCACGGAACGTGTTGTAGTTTTTTTGGTTGGTTTGAAAAATGAGTTTTTGATCCAATGGATTGAATGCTGTAGGTATTTGTTTTATTTATTTTTCTGTTTATCTATAGATTTTGAGGAAATAATACAGCAGTTCATATTTTATGATAGAACACTAGAATCCTTAACTCAGTGAAATAAATCTATGCTTAATAAGTCGTGTGATTATGCGATTCGCGACATTAACCGAACTATACACGACTATAACTGAGTGCATTAACATGTCCATATAAATCAGTGAAATGAGACGTTTAGGCTTAAGCTTAACTAAAACCGTCCAGTTTTTGTATGGAAAACACATTTGATGATATACGACCACCGTTCCTTTGGACGCAGAATTAAGTCGTTATTACATTAGTGTGGTTTCCGCCTAATGTTTGTAAAACCAGAACATTTTGTTAAATACTTGGAACGCAAGTGGTTTTTGTGTAAACGCAGTGAAAGACTTGCGTAATGTCGTCACATTAGCTCTTAAGTGACACTGTTGGACTTTTGATACTGAAGACAAGTACTTTGGCATCGTATGATTAAGGCAACCAAATATTTATGATGTTTTTTTTTCAAAAAGAAAGAGGGTTTTCGATTGAACCGCGTATATATGTATATTTTTATTTAATATATATTTTTTTCTTTTAATTTCAAATTCAATTTATTTACATATTTACATGACGTAAAAAAATTTACTTCAATAGTTCAGTAACTTAAAAACTAATCGGATGAGCATAAGTAGGTTTTATACAGCTGTATATGGATCATTAAAAATAGTAACCTAGCTAAAGTAATACTTCAGTTTTTTTTGCCATACAAGATATCAGAAACCAATAATATTCCGCAGCCAGTTAGGCCTCTAGGCATACCCGATACTATAGCACAGTAAACTTAGAACAATATTAACAAGTTTACATAACGGAAATTGTGCAACAACTTTCAAACAGATTTGATATTATCTACCCACTCTCATCAAGACATCAAACATTAAACTTTTAAATTAATTAATAATTATTATGTCAACATATTATTATTGTCAATAAAATAAATAAAACATAACGACGGTGATTTTGTCACACCAATTATGTTGACGTAATTATACTTTATATTTTGTTACATGGAGAACAAAATGAGCAGAGATATCATAATGCAAAGTCTCCTAATAAAGTATAATAATAAGTAGAACAGTTCAGGGGACGAGGCACATTACTGTCTCCGCTCTTATACGCCTTCTTTGGAACTCGCCCATTTTTAGAGGTAAATACCAAAAATTCGTTGTCAGATGTCATAAACAAAGAAAATGACTCATTAATTCACTCGTAACTGATCGTTTAGGTTATGCCCACTATACGTATTTGACCTAGGAGAAGGCGCCTGACCTACCTGCATTCTGGCATCTCTGCTCAACTTTCCATACTCCGTGTTTTAAAAAGACATCATAATTATGTCATAATTTTATTACAATAAACTGGTGAGGTCGCGAAATAAATCTGTATGTAATTGCGTTGTAAATATATCTGTTTGAGAATGTTTTGTGTTATGTCCTCTGATTATATCAAGGAAAGATATACCTGCCTGTGTGTTTAAGTCTTACTGATATTGTAATCGTAAGTGCGAAAGTAAATGTCCGCCTGTCCCTGTTTATCGGGCTTAAACACCAAAACTACTGAACTGATGTAAATGAAATTTTGTGCACTGGATTTTATGCTACTTATTATTTGGTGTAAGAAGTAGTTAATTTCTGAACATGTTATTAAGGTAAACTATGAATATACTTTTCTCAAATTCTTAGTATATTAATTTATCGAGTTTCCAAAAAATCGTTTTGTAAATAATAACGAAATACATCATCTTAATGAAATATACGTACATGGGATTTTATGACAGAATAAAACAGGTGAATAATGCTTTTGTTTATATTCAATCTTTGTATCCAACAAAAGTCATAAAATCAATTTAATCTCCACGGGACGTTTTCATCTATCATTATCATATTCACACTAAAATCGGTAATGTTATTGTCACCGCTCATCGTTAATCAATTCAGAATTAATAATCTATTATTATTAATTTATTTTATATTATTAATAAGCCATTATTGTCCGAACAAAGTTAAATGATCATCAATTATTATTTATTTCGTAAATCATTGTAAAACATAATAAGGTCGATATTCTGTTAAATTATTCGTTCATAAATTATGCATAGATTCGAAGTTCTAGCTACCGTGTTACCGCCATTATAGATTTATAAAAGATAACATATTGAGCTTACGTTAGGTATCGATCGGTGAACGATATCCGAATCATGTAACGGGCTTCGATTGGTAGATCCAGTTTACTTATTATTCAAATTCCTTGGAACCACAAACCACTGGCATTTTATTATTAAATTCATCAGTAAGTATTGCTTTTTTAAATCCGCTTTAGAAACTCAAAAAAGTAATAATTCTGGTGGTTATTAGCAAATTAAATCTTTTTTTGCACAATCACAATAGAATTTCTCTTTCGAAGCGTTTTAGATGAAATGAGTTTAATGATTAGTTATGAATAATTTTATGAATATTAAAATCCGTTTTAAAAATGCCTATAATTAAGAAACAATTAATTTTATAGTTGAATTATAATAATTATGTTAAAATTACTTAATAACGGATTTATATCGTTTTTTATAATAATTTTCCTAGCTTACCTTTTGAATACTATACAGTATCTATGCTTGTGTGCCTCTGAATGACTCAAATATTATTTTATGATCCTTGTCGTGGCGTATACTCAATATGTTAAAGGCTCTATATCGACCGTTTATGGTAAAATCACAATAGTTCGACGCGTGGGCGCATAACACATTCTACAACATCAACGAAACTTTAAAATTATACGGATTTTTACCAAATCAGGACAATAATGTCCGTCATGGTATTTCCTATTATTAACGAACATTAATAGAAAATGTGACCTATACATAAATTAAGGTTTTTAGTGAATAATTGCTTTAGTTATGCGGACTTGGAATAGTTTTGCTGTCGTGAAGGTTGGGGGTCAGTTGGGCACAAGTATAAAGGTTAGGAATTTGTATTGTTAGCTGCACTTTATATTATATGTATACTTAATATATATAATTTAATGTAAGGCTTTGTAGTGTGTTGGTGCATAAATAATGACATATGTGTTCCCATTAAGGAAATTTGTTTAACACTCTCTTCATAGTTATGCGATACTTTGTTTCTGAGAAAACATGTGTTATAAAATGACGATAATGTTTATGTAGTTTTCATGGTATTATAAGTTTATTACGAATGCATATTACGCTTTAAAATAAATCTCAATATTGTAAACGTCATTCAATATTATTTATGTTGACTGTTCAGACGTTTTTCTTTAAAATATTATCAATTCTTCCTTATTCCATACGGTGCAAAGCCGAGGCAGTTTCAAAATAATTAAAACTACAAAAACACAAATTCATTCTACAGAATTTTATTGCGTAACAAAATAATTATGCCTAGATACGTTTTCTATCAACAATCTTCTTCTGACCATTTACATTAAAATCAATAATTATCACAGCTAATAGAAGGCAAGACCACATTTTCTAACACTTACACGACAATGGTGCAGCGAGAGGCAGGCGCTCGAGAGGTCGAGGGATCAACTGCTAACCCTCGGACTTGTGGCGAAACCGCGTGCTTTGGGGATAGGCTTGTGTTACTGCATATTTTACATCATTACTGTTGTTTGTCTGTCATTACATTCCTTGGTAAACATAGAATGGAGGATTTGTCTGTATGTGTGTTACTCTATCATGCTAAAACCATTGAATTGTTTGAGGAAAATTTGGCTGAATATTCGTGGTGTTTCCATGTGGTCATTCGCATCTTTTTATCTAGGTAATGGAAGTTTTCTCGGAAAGTGGTAAATCGCGTATAGATGATATTCCTATAATGATAGTATGCATAGTAGTTTATTTTAAGAATAAAAAGCATGGAAGTAAGTTTTAGTTTGTTTGTTTGTGTAATATCCGGAGAAGTTCGTCCAATTATAGCAAAATATTTCAAAATTGTGCGTGTTGAAGTAATCTGAGCATAAGGCATTTCATGTTACGTAAATACGTAATCTAGATTCCAAATCTATAAATTGTTGATGTATAGATTTGAGACTCAGATTACATACTATATTAAGATAATGTTTACGCAATACTATTTTATGCAAGTCTTCAAAATAATGAATAAAAAGTTTACACTCCAATGAATTGACAAAAATAACTCCGAAGATATTTTGTTTACAATCCAGATTCAAAGAACACAAGCATTTTTTTAGAAAATCTAGCATTTGATTAGTTTTGAAAAGACTACGCCTATTAATACGCCTTTTATATTTACAATCAGTAAAAAAAAATGTGAATAACTTAAGATTCTTTGAAATACTTTATCTAATGCTTTAGCTAGATGATGATATTTGTCTAATTCGACACAGTTTATATTCTTAAGCTCTCTTTACATATATTATATAAGTAAAACCGCATTATTTCGTGGATTCCACGTTAATTGACCCGTCCGCAGTCCACATTCTGATACCACGTCAGTTTATTTATGAGCTGTCAAAATTGTACGGCGGAGCTCTTAAAACAGCGATTTTGTTGTAGGTATAACTATAACATGTGAAACGTAAACGTAGGTATATTTTTTCGGTTTTTATTTGTTCTGTTAGCTAAAATGTAAGATAATAATAGGTGCTTCGTCATAAACAGAATACAAAATTGGTGTTAACTTTATCAATATCTTAAGTTCACGACATGTTTTACGATAACATAAAATCTATTATTTAAAAAAAATACCAAAATATTTTCAAAGATTTTAGATAGATAAACTAAGTTCTCAGCTATGTGAGTAACACCCAGGGACATACTTAATTTACAACTAATTTATAAATACACATTTATTCGCTCAATCTATGGCCCACCCGTGACAAGTAAGTGGACTGGATTTGGACGTTTATGTCAATTTTCGCGGAGGCGTCGGATTATAGAAAGTATTTTAGATAGCCGATGTCCAATACTTACTGATGATACAATGGAATGTGAACTAAAAGCTATTGTTTATGTGTTGGTCGCGTTTATTAAATTCCCTTAAAGTTTTTTCTTCAACTTTGAGTCTATGTCAGATTTTTATAATTAAGTGCGTAACAGTATAGAGGGTATTTTTTTAAAATCAACTCTGAGTTCGATAAATAATTTGAGAAATCTCGGATACCAAGTTCTTGTTAGGTGAAGCCTGCAGCTCACTCGATAGGAAGAAGTAAATTGAATTAACTCCAATAATCTAGGTTTTTGGGTCGCTAAATATTTTTAAACAACAACGAAAATAATGTAAAATAAGCACATTTGTTTATGCAAAATATCTATGTTGTTTTTATGATACCGATTTACGACAAAAGTATACGTTAATCCCACGGAGGAGAAAAGACTAGCGGAGATGCCCTAACGAAAAATCGAGTAACAAATAAAATCTGTTGAAATTGTGGTAAAAATACAACCATGACAAGATGTCAGTTTGATGTAAAGGACGGTATATGGGCGGTGTCCAGCCACGCCTGCCGTGACGTAGTCGTGACGTATTTGACCTACCTGAAGGCGCGTGACCTACCTGCGTTAGGGCATCTCCGCTAGTCTTTTCTCCTTCATGGTTAATCTTTATTTATTATATCAATTCCATTTCACTAGTATGGTTGTACAATCTATTTGGATGTAAATCTTGATTTTTTTTTGCTAAAAAGGTATCTTTGGATGTTTACAAGAAAAGGTGTCAATATAAACGGATTTAATAAACTCGCTTTTATATTAACAAAGGTATATGGGACCATTTGGGTCTTTTTAGGAACTGTATATTATTTTAAGTTATGTTATGTCTATTATACTTTATTGTAGTGACTAATGGAATTAATTTCGAAACATATTTTAGAAAACACTTAAAAAATGGATCACATAATGCGAGATCCAGTTGTCATAAAATTTTATGTGATGCAGTCCGTTTCGGTTTAATATTTTAAGGCATTTAATGTAAATCTAATTCTCAAATACTATCTATCACCGAGTCGACTATTGCGCTTAAAATATTGCCGATTAAATTCATCTCCGTTTATAAATCAGTTCTCCGTATAAGGCTCAGAACCAGCTACTAATATATAACCGATAACCGCAATTGTCTTAAGTGTAAAATACTTCAAGATTATCATCAGCTAGGCAATCATTTATTTACTTTACGCTGTGTCTGTCAAACAATCTATTTATTCCCTCTAACGCCTATACATTCGCCATTATCAATTTTAAAGACAATATTATAAAGTGTAAAATAACCATTATGTTCTGAGATTATCATTTGACAATTTTATGGTGGAGTTGTGGGTATAAACAATATGGAACAGACAACGAAAGTTGCTTGTGACTTAAGATTTACGTAAAAAGTGTCTCTGTGACAAATGTCAGGAGCAGAATGCTGTATGTGCCGCGTGTTGCGTTCGCGTCGGTGTCGCGATTATCTCGGATTTAGAAGGAGTTATTATTGCTGGGAGATTATTTTTAGCTCGTGTTTTGATGTATCTAGCTTTCTCAATGTAATTAATAGTATTAGGTATATCAGGTACACTATTAGAGTTTGCTTTATTTGCTGCGGTCACGTAAGTCAACGTTTGGATTTCGAACAGCGTGCTGTCTTTTTGTTTTTGGGAGACAATTTTAAACTGCAGGCTTCCTGGTTTCTTGTGCGTAATTTTATAAGACTTTCAACTCTATATAATATCTCCTTTCGTGGCACAGCTTCCGTATGTCTTAATAATCTATGTTACAGAATGGCTGTCACTTAGTGCTATCTACAATTGTAACATTTGTCACTAGCGTTACGTAGAAAGTGTGTAACAGAAATATGAAAACAGGTTTCTACATTATCTCTTAATTGTGTTTAAGAGAGTTATTCTTCCAGTAGGCTTTGTACATTGTTTTCCTTTATTTTCTTGATCAATGTTTCCTATTTTCTTATTGATTTTATGTAATTTGCTGAATACCTAATGTCTATAAGAGGCGTCATGAGAGTCAAAACTCTCACCTGATTTTCTTATTTTTGAATCATCCAGGGTCTTCACTCAGCAAGCTTAGTATTATTTCACCTAGCCTTTACAAAGGCACGTGAACTCAACATAGTCTACACACTTTACGCAACCAAACGCATTCTAAACAGACACTGTTCTCAGCCCACACCGACAGTACTGTAGGTATTATGAAAACCAATCAACACTCATCGATTCATACGTCATTATACATTACGCGGTTCCTAATACAGACGCCGGTGTAAGCTCTAACTTAGACCATTTAATCTATCGGAGCCGCCATTAGCACTTTCTATGCGAAAAAGTACAGCAGATTATGTGCGAGTGATAGCAATTTTTTTGGTGGGCAATCATTAAAAATGAATCTCTACGCTGTGAGTGCAGAGGGATTGTCAAACTCATACTGATTGAAACCCTCCACGTTACTTTTGGAGCCATTTGTGTACCAGAGCCGCGGTAATTTTTTCGAGCAAATGATAGATCACTCATGCATTTTCGATGACATCGTTACGCACAACAGAAGGATAAACTGGACCGTATACGCGAATAAGAGCAGTGGTTTTGTACCCTTGGGGGAGGGGAGGGCATGGCAATGGCGTATCCAGTAGTTTAAAGCTCTAAGGTCTCTATGTAAGGGCAGTGCAGCACTGCACCGAGTGGCAGCGAGCTCATTGTTTCGCCGACTTGCGCCCACATTACGTTTCTATACCCTAAACTCGATAGAATTGTTCCTTTGCACAATTCTAGTTTGGCTCCGACCGATATGGGAGAAGTAGATTTTCTATTAAATTATTGCGAGTCGGGATTATGGGGACTTTAGTTTGAATTCGTTTGAGTAGTTAGAAATGTATCGGTATTCTCAAAGCTAGCCTTAAAAGCTTCATTACTTGAAAAAATTAAGCTTACAACTAAGCTTTTTAAGTATGTGAACGTATTAAAAATATTTTCACAAACATTTCTCAATTTTTTCCACACAAGAAAATCAATTTTAAAATCAACTACAAGACATTTCCTACAATACGCTCAAAACGCAAACTATTAAAACTTAAGGTCGCCATAATTTCCGGGTGCAGTGGAGCCCGTTCGTACCGTCTTATTGTGGGCTGCGCGCGCGCCGATTAGCATTGAGAAGGTCACAGGGTGCGTAGGCTAGGCGTGCCGAGGAATGCCGAACGCGCTTCGTGGCATTTCGGCTGCCCCAACTGGTTGTGATTTAAAACGCCTGTTTACACCCCGGTTTGATTGTCATTTGTTATAATGAGTAAGGCTGAGCCCACACTACCAGTTTGTTTGTGATTTCAGTTGGTACTTTCGTAGGTGTTGTGAACCTACCTTTATGAAGCACGCAGACATAGTCAGTCAGATATGTGCGTTCTTATCCCTATATTTTACTTATATTTATTAGTAAAATCTCTTATACATATTTGTATCTCTTTACAGAGGAACTGCTAAAATTGCTATGTATGAGTTTTTGGGTCATCGTCCAAAGTATTTCTTTTATAAATTAATCAGTCTCTTGAAGACGAAAAAAAGGGTTTCCTGAAACTGTAGTTTGTATTTTCCATTTCAATAAATCTGTGTGACATCCAAAATTACCTGAAACAAGAAAAAATAAGACTTAGTTAATGATTCCTATCAAAACTGGGCTTACAATTGTAAAATCATCAATTTCTAGAATAGCAGAACGAATAACTTCCGTTCAAATAAACCATGAAATCAATTATTGTAACTAGATATAACAAAAAACAGTCTAATTATAATACCTCACTACTTATGTAATAGACAATCTCTGCAGAGATCTACAGTGCAAAATAAATAAAAAAAAGGAAATGTGATATTAACGATGAGGTCGGTGCACTTTTTTAGGGTTCCGTAGCCAAAATGGCAAAAACGGAACCCTTATAGTTTCGTCATGTCCGTCTGTCCGTCTGTCCGTCTGTCCGTCTGTCACAGCCGATTTACTCGGAAACTATAAGTACTACAGTGATGAAATTTGATGGGAATATGTGTTGTATGAACCGCTACAAAAATATGACACTAAATAGTAAAAAAAAGAATTGGGGGTGGGGCCCCCCATACATGTAACTGAGGGATGAAATTTTTTTTTTCGATGTACATACCCGTGTGGGGTATCAATGGAAAGGTCTTTTAAAATGATATAAAGTTTTCTAAAAAACATTTTTCTTAAAGTGAACGGTTTTTGAGATATCAGCTCTCAAAGTCGTAAAAAGTATGTCCCCCCCCCTCTATTTTTATAACTACGGGGTATAAAATTCTAAAAAAAATAGAGGTGATGCATGCTAATTAACTCTTTCAACGATTTTTGGTTTGATCAAAGTATCTCTTATAGTTTTTGAGATAGGTTGATTTAACTGTAATTTACGGAACCCTTCGTGCACGAGTCCGACTCGCACTTGGCCGGTTTTATTTATTTCATTTTAAATGTACATAAGGTAAAGGAAACATAAGGTAATTTAAATTCTTGGTAGTCACGTAGATCTTTTAATGTTATTTAAAAAGTAAGCTATCTAATATGCCTAACTAGATGCTCTCGATAAGTGGGCTATATACAACTGAAAGAATTTTCCAAATCGGACTAGTCCTTTCTGAGATAAGAGATCAATCGAATCAAAACGATCAACCAAACTAACCTCAGCATTACAGTATTAAGAATAGATTATAATAAAATTAAGACTATAATTTACTATAAATCTATCAATTTACTTCTCAGAAATATAACAAGCCAAACATCTATACCTATTTACTTTCGCGACGGACGGAGGTCATCGATTCGTCAATGTTTTTTGTATCAAAACTTTTTTGTTTTTGTACCTACTTGACAAACGTCAGAGTGAAAGTTTATTAGACAGGTCGGGTAAGGATTATGTTAATGTGAACGCTGATAATCTCCGTCCATTAACTGGTTGATAAGTAAAGGTCAGATTTGAAACGGCGGTGGCCGGCAATGGATTTTGTTTTTTGTAGTGGAGGTATTTTTTGTATGTGGTAGCCGCTCATGCGGTGAACTCAGTGTGGTTGAGAGGAAAATTGTTGTGTGTTTGTTGTTGTGGAGTGATCTGTTACAATTCGGGATGCGATTCATAATTTTGTATCAAATATTGTCTAAAACTTCCTTTAAACTCGTTATGCAGCGCATTGTTATAGAAATTAAATAAAATGATTGGAAAATAAATTAACTAATTTCGTTTAGAAATTATTCTAAGACAATTTTGTTTTAAATTAAATCAACTTATAATTATGCAATTTTAGGTATAGCAAGGAATTTGTTTATCAAGCAAAACTATGTAGTAAGTTTAATAGTAAATTCTTTAGATCCTCGGTACAGCTATTGAGCATTCAGGTAGTGTGCCCCGTGTCACGGGATTGCGTGCTACACGGCAGATACTTCTAACTTGTATCGTAGACAAGATTCTTGTTCAGGAACCAAGAGTTAGTTGAGAGAATTTTTGTATGTAAACATGCCTCTGACTACCTGGTACAGACGGTTTTAACCGCGTCCTGGGGAAACCTCTTCTCGTACCCGGATAAAACATAGCCCATGTTGAGCGCCCATGTGAAGCTTCCTTAATTAAATAAATAAATAATAAATAATATAATTAGTATAACTAATTTATCCTAACTTATTTGAAGCACAAAATATCTAGGCACGTTAGTAATGCCAAATTGGCAGATTTCAAAACAACTTGATGGCCCAAACCAGGCTCAAACCTCCGGCTACCCGCCATCCAGTTAATAACGAACAAAATTTATAACCCAGCCTGCCTTCAATTTACATTTCTATTCGTTCAATTTCAACCTCGTTTATTACGAGTGCCCGACGGCTGGACACATGCAAATCTGTCGCAGTCCCAAAGGTTAATGCGATTCTGTACGCGTCAGTTGTCTTCTTAGAAAAATGGCTGCCGACGCCTGACTGCCAATTGGTTTTCTATTGTCGACTCCAAGAATTTAGGTAGTATTACATTCGGTAGTTGTTTTTTGTAGGCTAAAAGGTATGTTAAGATTTCACCTGTATGGCCTTTGTATTTTTATGGTTAAGTTTCGTTTAAATAGTGACGTAACAAATAACTGCTCTCTATCGACTCCATCGACCGAAATTATTGCTACATAATTCTACATAAGATGACTGTCATTTGTTTCAAGAAGACCATGGGTTGCTTTACTTCTTCTCCTTACACAAGCATCATGTGATCTTTAAATTTCATATCACTTTCATTAATCGTCATCACTTTGCAATGAACCTAAAATTCGGCCACCCATACAGTCTACATTTCAATTTAATAACACCCATTCGCTAACTACATTGGCAATAAAAGCATTTAATCGATTCCAACACTTCGAACCGATTATCTCCCGTTACACTAACTTTATCGAGCTAAATATTTCATTACAAGGTTCAGTCCCTTTTGCTATCTATAAGGTATTTCATTAACCGGAAAATTACGTTCACAAGAGTAATAATTATCTAAAATCCTGGTTAACAGCAGGACTAGTTGTTTTAACCGTTAGTTTGTACTACAATAAGACGGAGCGTGGTGAATTGGTCTTGATTAGTGACCCTGGTCAGTGTTGCTACCTTAATAGTTTGTACGCCATGATAATCTTCCTGGCTTGCTTGGCTATCTCTGAGATTTTCTATCTCAGAAGATGTTAAGAAAAGGATTGTCAAAGTAAACTTTGTCTTATTGGTTGCAGCCGAGGGCGGATACATGTTTAATGAAATACAGGACTAATCTAAGTGTTCTAAAGGCGCATATTGATTGATATATCATGAAGGTTGGTCTTTAGTTGATATATTAAAACTTAATTTACTATATATTTCTATGATATCTATTCAATGCATGTTAAAGACAAATTAAAGACATAACTATGTCTACATTTCATTCTGTACTTAGTCTTCACATAATAATATATTTTATTTATTAAATCCACATACTCTACGAAAAGTTCTGAGAATTTGTAACGGCTACTTAGAGTTGATCTCGCTTTAAGAAACCTACTTGTGATGATAAACACGTCCGTATATTACCTGTTTAGTACGTAACGTGTACTAATAGGCTATTTTTTCCTATCTTAAATTTTTGCATGGAAAAATGGAAGAGAGCGACGTCACGGATAGAGCGAAGTAGAGAAGAAAAATAAGGAAAGCTGACCCCACCATCATGTGGGGTACATATCTGGATAGAGAAAGAGTGTACTTATGGAAGAGATATTTTCAGTGTTAGCTTCTGCAAGTGGTTTTTCCTTTCGTGGGAACCAATTCGGCTCACTGCAAAAAATGCCTTTCTCGATAATTGAGCTATTTAACTGAAAAAGTATTTCAAATCGGACCACTTATTTCATCGAGATTAGCAGGTTTAAGCCAACAAAAGCTTCCACTTTGTAATAGGTATTAGCATAGATTTATATAACAAACTAGCACTTGACATAATTAGATTGCGGCCTCAATCTCCAAAGAATAGTAGCTTGACTTTAATCTCAATTAGCTTTATGGCTTATGTTTAAGCACTTGTACCTATTAAATCAAATAACTATATTCTCCAACATTAATTTACGACACTGGACCCAAAGTAATCAGTATAAAATAAGCTTTCAAATCATTGTCATGTTAAATTCCAGTAGCTTTAGATTACGCTTAATAAGCATTCAAAAGGGCCTTTTGTGGTGTCAGTAAACATTATTATTTGTGATTTCCATCTCAATATGTCTTGTAAATCTGTCGCGTGGCGTATGCTAAATATGTAGTTAATGTAATATGGTGTGAAATGAAACGACATCGGCAGACTGTCAGACGGCCATTTTGAAATGAAGAGTCCCCGTTAAGTACATAATAAATGTAAATTGAATTAATAAAACTTATAGAAATGGCTGATGGAAAAGGGTTATTTGTTGATGTAAATTTTAATCAATCATTTGGGAAAGTGTGCTTGAGTTTCGAATTCAATTGAAGCGTTGGTTAGTAATTGACGAATTGATTAATTACAGCTGTTTATACAACTTCAAGTTGTTGATACTTTTATATGTTGTGAGTAACATCTTCCCTAGAGCAGATACTTAATTATCTTGTTTACAAGTTGATAAGCTTTTTTTCTTTTTCGTTAGGAGGTACTTTGGCTGTACTTTGCCCTATAGGAAAGGTTTTATTTAACTTTATTTTACATTGAAAATGTGTACAGAACAAAGGTTAGGTACTCCGGAGATTTAGAATTTCATGTTTCATTTTAATTAATATACTTATATAGCAACTTATGAAAAGATGGTGCAACACTGCGAATGACATTTTACAAAACATAATATTATTATAAATAAGAGATTTGCACGTAGGCGCAGCGGTCAAAAGTCGCGGACGCGTGGGATTACGGTCGGGTCCCGGGTTTGACTCCGGGTTACGTCACCGTCACCCACTGCTGGGCCTCTTTCCCACGCTGGCCTTAAACTGTTCCGAATTAGTTCTGCTATTGACTCGATTATCAAGGGATAGTTTTGGGTAATCGAAAGTTTTAGTAAAAAACGGTAGTCATTAACGGTGATGATAATTTAGCGTTTTTTGTAAAACAACATTTAACCTTCTGTCATTTGAAAACATGTAGCTAATTGCGGTGTAAAAATTTGACTTTTGGACCCCGCATCGTCACGACCGAATGTACCATTAGTCCATTTAACGCACACAGTCACAGTTCATACATATTATTTTAACGCACACAGTCACAGTTCATACATATTATTTTAACGCACACAGTCACAGTTCATACATATTATTTCGTCCACCAACCAATAAAATCAGCCAGAATATTTTTTTTATTTATTTAATACTTTTATTGTATAAATGGGGAATTAGGCGTTTCTTCCAGTCTACCATGGGTGATGTGTGGGTGGTAGGTGCAGCTTTTTATAATATATTTACCGTTTACCTTCGAAAATTCTTCACAATTCAACAATCAAAAAGGCATACTATAATATAGTTTCGCATAATTCTGCATAGTTTATTCGCGACAAACATAATAAGCGCTAACGCGGTGACCTGCGCCCACGCAGCCGCGGACGTGTTTAGACACGGTCGTGTTGCATGCACAGGGTTAGGCCCATTGCACGATGTCGATTTTTACGACTTGACAGACTTTCATAAAACATTTGTTGCATTTCTCCTTTCTTATCGTGATGTCAAGTCGTAATATTTTTGATGTTTTTTATTGGAAATGATGGCTAATGTTTTTAACCGTTTTTTCTGCATCTGTTAGATAAATTGCGTTAGTGGCTCCTTATTCCAGAAACATAACATATATAATAATAACAATATAATCAACCGACAAATATAAACCAAAAATAAACCGACATATTGAAAAATATTCAATTATGTCGGTTTCTCAAAATGGATGTAAGAAGGGGTCCCGTGCTACTAAGGAGCTGCTCCTCACTGATATGGTCATCAGCCAACAGGTTCGACGATCCCGAAAGAATTTGTCGACATGTTGGATAGACTATAAGAAGGCCTACGACTCGGTTCCCCATACATGGCTTAGGAGGGTACTGGAGTTGTATAAAATAAATACAACTCTACGCGCCTTTCTTGCGTCATGTATGGAGCAATGGAGAACGGTTCTTCACTATCCAGGATGTAGACAAATTGAAGGGACCGGCGATCCTATTAAGATCGAGCGGGGAATATTCCAGGGTGACAGTTTGAGTCCACTTTGGTTTTGCCTGGCCTTGAACCCTTTGAGCACATTGCTAGAGGGTTCGGGGCTGGGTTATCCTTTGCGGAGAGGGGGTCAGGTTATATCCCATTTGCTTTATATGGATGATCTGAAACTGTTTGCCACTACAGAACTGCAGCTGATGAAGCTACTTAAGATCACTGAAAATTTCAGTAGTTGCATCAGGATGGAGTTCGGTGTGGACAAATGTGCAGTCATGCATGTAAAGCGAGGGGGAATTGTGGAATCTGAGGGAGTACAACTCTCAGATTCCATAAACCTGAGATCACTCTCCGCAAACGATACATATAAATACTTGGGTATGGCGGAGGGCTTAGGCATCAATGTGGCTGTCATGAAACAGTCATTACGGGAGCGTTTCTTTGGCCGCCTGAATAAGGTCCTAAAAAGTTCCTTATCAGGCGGCAACAAGGTTCGCGCCTATAATGGTTGGGTCATGCCAGTCCTGATGTACTCCTTCGGCATACTCAAATGGACTCAAACTGAATTGGATGCCTTGGATAGGAGAGTCCGCACACTGCTGACCGCAGAACGAATGCATCACCCACGATCGTCGGTGATGAGACTGTACATCCCACGGAAATGTGGAGGCCGCGGCTTTTTAAATGCAAAGACGCTCCACAACCGTGAGGTGTGCAGTCTCAGAGAATATCTTCTCAAAAGCGACGTGGGTATGCATCGTGATATGGTAGCAGTGGACAAAGGACTCACCCCGCTATCGTTGGCAAATGAGAACTGGCGCAGACCTGTGGTACTAACTACCCATGATCGCAAGGAGGTATGGCAGAGCAAACAGCTACACGGACGCTTCTTCGGGGCTCTTCATGGCCCCGATGTAGACTTCAATGCGTCCGTATCTTGGCTACGCTTCGGTGACTTGTTTGGAGAAACCGAAGGGTTTGTATGTGCAATTATGGACGAAGTTATCCTTACGAATAACTACCGGAGATATATCGTGAAAGACGGGACGGTTGACATATGTCGGGCATGTCACCATCCGGGTGAGTCTATCAGACATATTATATCTGGTTGTTCTCGTTTGGCTAATGGTGAATATTTGCACAGACATAACCAAGTGGCCAAGATTATCCACCAGCAGCTTGCTCTGCAATACAACCTTGTAGACCTTGAGGTACCGTACTACAAGTATGCGCCCGACCCAGTTCTCGAAAAGGACCATATCACGTTGTACTGGGATCGATCTATCATCACTGACAGGACTATTGTAGCCAATAAGCCTGATATTGTGGTGATAGATCGATTAGCGCGCCGCGCGATGATAGTCGATGTCGCCGTTCCGCATGACGAGAACCTTGTGAAAGCTGAGAAAGAGAAACAAATAAAGTATCTCGACTTAGCGCACGAGGTTGTCGCCATGTGGAGTGTCGACACGGCTGTTGTTGTGCCGATTGTCGTTACGGCCAATGGTTTAATAGCCAAGAGCCTCGACGAACACCTCAGGAGGCTCTCGTTGGGCGGCTGGATCAAGGGACTGATTCAGAAGGCAGTACTCCTTGATACGGCACGTATTGTGAGGAGGTTTCTGTCTCTGGGACCCTAACCACCGGTACCTTGGACCCTGTGCCCGATATCGGTGGCAACCTATTTTTTATATTTTTAAATGTTTTTTATTTTTATATTTAATATTTAAAAATGTAAATTATATGCTTGAAAATAAATAAATAACAATATAATCAAATGAAACTTCAAGCCAGTAGGCCTTGAAAATCGCGTTAAAATCTAATGGCTGAAAAAAAGGGTCTACACCAGTTTATTCTCTGGCAATGAACAGGAGTAGCTTAATCTGTAACTGAGTAGAAATTTCTATCATTTAATCAAATGAACTATGTTGTTTTCACAACATTGACCAACCTATGTTCAATGTGAATTGGATGTAAAGAATTTGTGTCTCAATACATGACATAATTCGTCCTCTTCCTCGAGGATTTGGGCAAAGTTTCAACAATTTGTCAAACAGACAAGTTGATTTGTATGTTAAGACATCGAAAAACTCCAGTACATAAGTTTTATAAGGTGTTAAGCATATAACAATAGAAAACCCTTCACTATTCTATAGTAAACATAGCCCTACCACTACTAAAACCCTTAACATCCTAACGAGGCAATTACTTTCGCAATTCACAAATCAATCTTGAAGCATTTCGCATACAATTTAACCGAATAACAACACATTGTCGA
This sequence comes from Helicoverpa zea, assembly GCF_022581195.2. Lineage (NCBI taxonomy): Eukaryota > Metazoa > Arthropoda > Insecta > Lepidoptera > Noctuidae > Helicoverpa > Helicoverpa zea. The sequence continues at coordinate 3,084,285 of NC_061467.1, read as the reverse complement.
CCGCAGGCGCGGTTTTGCGACAAATCGCCGACAATTATAATTTACTAGTCGCAGTCGTGTGGGCGGACGTATTGCGGACGACCAACCCATTCAGATCTTAATGTCGCCTAAACTGTCTGGATGGCTTTCAACCTTTATGTCCCTAGCTTAAACTTAGCGCGGTAGATTTGCGATCTGTGTCACAAGTCATAAATTTTTATGTGCTTTTAGAAGGATATGATAATTAAGTGTATTGATAGCCAATAAAAACGTCGACTTTTAGGATGTGGTAAAGTGTTGGGTATCAATTTCTGAATTAAGACTTATTTATTTGCCCAAACGGGAAATTGTCATTTTGATGCCATATAACTTTTGTCTGCAACCTACTACCAAGTCCCCTATGTCGACACAATGTAATATATGTTAAGCTTACAGTAACCTGGTAATTTGATCCTCTCCATTACTTCGACGAACCAATATAAACATTTCAGACATAAAGTTCATCAGATAGCGCGATATTAGTTGATCCCCGACAACTATACACAAAGCTTACTTAATCTCGGCGACATTACGCGGGATCGACCACGTTTGCCTATAAACGGTTTCTAATAAACTCCTAACATTATCGCCTAGGAGAACAATATACTATAATAGACGCTGTATATAAGGATGTGTGCACGGCGCATGCGCGGCGATGATGTCACGCTGCACTCACGGGGCAAATGTCACGCCCGCGGCCCACGTGCTCGCCCTGACGTACGCGCCATAGCATACAGGGTTGTCATGTTTGAGTTTGTGTGTTATTTTTTAAATTGTTGTGAGTGGGATTAAAAGTTGTAATCATGTAGGTTTGTTTTGTTACAGTTGTAGTAGGTGAAGGCTTAAATGGTAAAAATATTATAAACAAAGTCTTTATTATCATATGAGATGTTAAATTGGTTGCACCATTTGATTTCAAGATCGCGACCGGATTTATTGATTTATCATATAAACTTGGGTTTGTAGTGGCAACCCTACAATGTCACCTTCTTAATCCATAAAAGAGCATTGCGTAGGATTTAAAAATGAAAATTGAGATGTTTCTTTTTAGATATATTTGTCAGGTTTGGGTGGCCTGACTCACGCGTTGTTTCCTATCGATTTCCTTATGATTTTGAGTCATTTTCACAGTTAACATAATGGAAGGATGACGTGAGATTATTGTTAGAAGGCTATCCTTTAAAGGTAATGTCGATTAGAGTTTATTAACCTTTCTATAAGGGGAAATGTCAAGGGGGTGGGCAGCAGCATCTTTGAGAGACTTTGATTTCTAATCCATTTCGCAATATGATTGTTGTAGATGCAATATAGGTACTCGTAACATGCAGATGCAATGCTCGGACATAGTGTGTTGGGAGTTTTTATGTAAATATGGACACAATATTATTAGTAGTGTGACTCATTATAACGCTCATCGTAATGTCTGAAGAATCTGAGACTCCTACTTGAGTAGTGAGAATACTTATCGATTATTATTTTTAACTTGGTCAAGCAAATGGTGCATTAAGTTCTATGAACGTACTGCCCCCTTTTTAGCAGGTAGATTGAAAGTCATGAAATAGTTCCTTCTACTGTGGCTAAAGTAGAATTGAGTATCAAGGCACTATTGACTAAATTCCACCCACGTTCCTTTTGGATCCCTTCGTGTTTCAAGGCCGCGGTATCTCTTTCTAATGCTTATGCTCTAGGTACATTTTTTTTTTATCAAAGAGAAACAAATAAGTAGACGTGCAAACACAGTTCCTTTTGCAATTACCTATATTATAACCGAGGTTTTCATAGCTAACATTAATAGAGTGATCAGTCTAAGCCCGAACCTTTATTGCCATAGCAGAACAATACTTTTAAATCAACTGTAAACACATAAAGTAGTCAAGTTTGATTGACCCTAACTTAGCCATCAAAACATTTGTTATGTTTATTGCATTATTATATCTTTGTGATTATTTAGCTGTTGGGTCCGAGGTCAAAATACAGTCATTCAGGTATACGTTATCAATATCTCATGAGATTTTCGATTGGTTTAGGGCTTATTACACTTGACGAAATTCAGTCGTCTAAATGATTCAGTCACTAAATTCAGACAAACGTAATCGCATTTAGGAAGGTAGGTTCATTACTTAAATCATTTAGAAACCTAATTAGACAGCTGCATTTAGTGAAGTGTGATAAGCCCTTAAGAGTAGCACACTGCAGCCTAAACAGTCGGCCTTCAGTTGGCCCGATGGTTGTTTTTTTTTTTCAGAAAAACGTGAATTCAATCAAAGTTTTTCGTCGGCCTGATACCAGTCAAATACCCAATCATTATTATGTGCATACTGCCATTTATTTTCGTACTGAGTCCGAACAAGTCGGTCGGCTTAAAGTTTGCAATGTGGGAGTTCTAGAAAAATATGCTCACGCGCATTGGGCAAATGATCCGCAAATAAGATACAATCTCTTCATTTGTGATATACCGTGACTGACAAATTATGAAGACATTTAGAACTCTAAAAATCTAGGTATGTGTATCACTTACGCTTTCTAGAATAATAAGTTAGTCGTTTTTACGCTTTCTCAAAATGTGAATGCTTTAGATTTGTTATAATTGCCTGCCGTGGTTTTGATTGACTATTCAAAATCTAGTTTTTTTTAATAAAAAAATACCAATAGATTTGTGTTTGCATCTGAGTATTTTTTATTAATTAGTCATTTAGTTGCTTTCATTAGTGCAGTGCCATTCCTAAATGTGGAACAGTAAAATAAAATCTATATACTTTAGAAATTAGTCTATAATGTGGTTAGAGTTAAAAGTGAGTATGAACATCTTGAGATCAAGGCTTGTATTCAAAAATAACGTGGTCATTCCTTGTTCAAATAAAAAAAATAACATACTATAAACACAACATTATAGGACCACAAACAAGAAGTCTTGACACTTTAATCGATCATAACCAACACAAAGGCATATTGACATTTCTGTTGAAAAATGTCACTACGTATTACACACATAATAATCTCGATCTGACGCATGCGCCCTACCGTTCTCGGAACTGCGACTGCGCACCTTGACATTCGCATGTCAAATGTCAACCGGCCATTGACCCCGTGCGTGATAGTTCACCACAGATTATGGAGACTTTATTTTGATTTTTTTGGCTTTCGATCTGTAAGTCTTAAGATTAAGGTACCGTGTGAAGAGTTTTTGACATTTGACATTTTGACATATACGGGGATTAAGTGCATGGTTGTGTGATGCTTGGAATTTATTGATTGAATGTAATAAAGTATTATTTGACAGGTTTAAAAGATTTATCCTCATCTGACATGAATGAACACTAATAGTAAAGGTTTCTAAAAACGTTCTAAACCGACTAGATTTCTAGTGCCTAAATGAAATCTTTGATCCTTACCTGATTTATCCACATTTAATTAACAATGCGATCTCTTCCTGCTGTAAATGTAACAAACGGTAAGTAAATGTATCCGAATTAAGGTCAACAGTCAGGTCGAGACGAATTGAGAATCTTAAATCGATTTAAACCAATTAAGGTCTCGTATACCTTACAATTACGTAAATGACTCAATTGTTGACCTCTTTTGGGTTTTCTGAATCTTGGTTTACCAAAAACAGCATGGTTTTTATAGTATGTTGGTTTTAAACACTTAATTGTATAATGTACTGGATATATTATTATGTCTTTGATAATACCTCGTTTATTGCTTATTTGGTTAGACCACAATTCAAGTTTCAATAAATAAATTTTTAAACCAAAAGCATTTCCAGGTGACACCACGACAACAGGTATCTAAAGGTCTATTCATGAATTACCTCTAGAGAAGCGTAAGCATTATAAAAATTACATAGAATGAACTGTTAGAATGGTAAACTGAAAGTTTTTGTGGAAAATTGGTTTAGCCCATCGATACACGTTATCGTAAAGGTTTATTGCGTTAAGAAAAGTCCCAAATCGATCGGTCAAATAGTTCACATACATTCAAAAACGTGAACCATACCCGAATAGGATTGAACTTTAAAAAGGTCGGCTCAATATAGACTGACAAATTATCACTTATGTAAATGCTGGACCATTTAAGATAAAAACCGTCATTACTTATCGCGTTCAGATAGTAAATTACATATAAATTATTTAGGAAGCTATTTGCTGCAGTTCGGTTAAAAGGTGAACTAGTTTTTTTATTGTAGTTTGCTTATTGGTTTATGAATGGAAAACGCCTATTGCTTTGCTTGAGTGCTTATTGTTATGAGAAGTTAATGTTAAATGAAGTTATTTTAGGCTAAATACTCGGAAGCTGAGAATTCGATGTGCAAAATAAGGATGCTGTTTATTGATAGTCTGAAAGTGGTCAAATAGGCAGTCGCTCGACTTTTCGAGCCTCCTTGGAATAAATGCATTTTGATTTGAGATACTATTGTCTAATTTTTATTTCATCAATAAATAGTTAATTCCCAGTAACTTGGTATTAATGTACTGGGATACTAAGATGAATATAAAAGGGATCTCAGTAACTTGAATGAGTATTTACGAACTGTTAGCAGCAGCTAGGTATTCAATAAGCCATTACTTCTTCGCTAAGCTTATGTGGCGCTAAGCAGCTCGCGATGTATGACCGCCATGGGTAAAGGGGCACCATAAGTTGTGGGATTTTTGACACAACTTAGAAAGTAGGGTTAAAAGACAGCTAGGTATTAGTTGAGCTAAGAAGCTAAGTAAGGTACCTATATATATTTAAATTTAAATGTTTGCGTTTTTTTTAGAAAGATGCATGTAATATAAACTTACCAGAAGATAAATATTGTAACTGTGTCTATCATTGTCTTTTCCTTGTCATCAAGAGAAGTAAAACAACATTACAAAAATCAGTCCATTTAAAAAGTTGTTGTGGTCGTTCATTTAGAAATCAATATTTATCCAAGCAAGATATTCTATTTCAAAATAAAATCCAATTTCTCAAGTTAACCCGCATCCTACATATTTAACCATTATATTCTCCCTGACTTTTGTACAAAAAATTTCAAACACATGGTTACCCTACCTACTAATACAACCACAAGATCTGCACAGCAGTGTTAGTTCGATTGTTCCATTACACACAATGTGTGGTTACCGTAGTGTTGTGGGAAGCGCTCCTATTCAGACTACATTGAGTTATCAAATATGGTGCCAATGCGGAATCTTGCTTTATTTATGAAAAAGTTAGCCAAAAGTTAGAAAGTATTTTCTAACTTTTGGCTAACTTAAAATGTAAAATAATCATGTAAAATAATAATGTAAAATAATCAGTTGTGATTCATTGACTACCGACATTATAGTGTCAAATAGAATTATATATAATTTGACACTATAATGTCGGTAGTCAATGAAATCAGCTAGAACTTATTTACGTATTTGGAGTATTTTACCGGCTATTATCACAACTGATTATTTTGGATCCAAAAGCATATCATTAGGAACTTTCTAAGACGGCAGGGCTAAATACATACCAAACTATTACCACAGTTATGTAGGAATCAATGACTCAAACAGTGTATGTGTAAACAAAATTTCGTTGTTTGTCTGTGACTAAACTTATTGACATAATTGGTACCGTGTCGAATCGCACGAGATGCCAAAACACGTTACCGAATAAGATAACAAACACTGAGGTAATAGAGATGCTGCACATAACAATGATCGTGTTATGGTCCAATTTTGTTTGTAAACTATTGACGTGTTCTGTAATTGATGTAATTTTGTTGAGGTCAGGCGCTTATGAGGCAAATGGGAGGATTAGAAGTTTTAAAGATTAGTTTTGGTGCCATTAATGTCTTATTAAAATGGCGATTTGCAACGACACAATGTATAGATTTAGTCTAAAATATGGCTTAAAAAATACAATGGTATTTAAATTCTACTGATAAAAAATTATGTGTCAGAGTTAAATGAAAATATTTGCTAGTATTTATCCGCCCTCAAGTGTAATCAATGCTGTACTCGTCTACGCCATAATCTGTATTGTTAGTCTACGCCATAATCTTACAATACAGCAACCACCATTAAATCCGTGAACACAACTAAACACAAATACAAACCATCAACACATTCAACACCTACCGACACTCAATCAAAGCATTCTATCACTATATCAGGCTTCACAAACACGCATCTTACAAGCAATGAATCAAAGGAGAACGACCTCGGTTCCAAGTGACATGCCTTCGATCATTGCTCTGCCATTGTTCAGCAAATACGTTATAGGTGTAACCTTTGGGTCTGCGCGTGGGCAGCCCCCGCCCTGGGCGTGACCTGGACATAGATCAAGTGGGTGCGGAACCTGTTTGTGCCTATGGAAATTAGGGAACTTGTAAGCGTCGCTATTGTGGTGCTGGGGTTAGGTAGATTATGTGCGCCTTAGGGACGATGTGGTTTATGGTACACCTACGGTGGCGGGGTTTCTACCTGAATACGTAGAGGGAAGGCAAATATCTAGAATTAAAACTAGTCGCTAGTATTTTCCGGCTATCAAGTCAAACAAACATACATATTATGACTTTATGACGAGACAACAGTGTTCTAGCAGCAGTGACTGTATTGACTGACATACAGAAAGAGATAGGCATGGAATTCAATCCACCATGCACAAAAGGTTCATAAAATCAAACATTTTTGTTTTATCATCAGCTAAGCTAACATTAAATTATTGCTTTTACAAACGCTAATGCACCACTTATAAGCCTCATAAACAAAAAACGAACACAATCAAATCAACATGAACGCCCAACACCTACAAACTAAGTTGCTGTCACAATAAATTCGAGTGTCCTATCTGTGATAATAAAGTCAGCTCTTTGGTAATAAGCTTAGTGCGTGGGCAGAATAATGAAGACATTTGTCGCGAGCCCATACATATGTTATCCCCTTACACCTCTTGTATCGGGATAAGTAGTTCCGTATGCTTTCAAATTTTGAGGTTGTATTCAAATTGTTATAAAGTGTCGTATTACGGCCCCACACGTGTTTTCGATGCTAAATGTTTTGTTGAGAATTTGTGTGACTGCGTTTAATGGAACGTAGCTTTGTGTCAGAAGAGTTGAAGGGTAATCTGATTTTCAAGATGTTTCGTTTTACTGCTATGGTACCGTTGTAGTCAAATAAAACTATTTGACTTTAAATTTTTTAAGGAATGGTCTCAATTTACAAACTGTCCCGTACGTGTTCACTAATCAATTTAACACGCTCTAAGGACTAGAGTCTCGAGATTCTCCTGTGTGTAACAACCAAAGGTTCTGGCTTTGATTCTGATTTTTTTGAGAGACTTTACATATAGCTGGTAGATTATTGCTAAATAACCTTCAAGGAAAATCAGACTTAACAATAATTAATGTTACGTAAACACCAATTCAGTTTGATTTGTCGTCGTAGCAAGCTATTCATTTATAAGTAAGCCATGAGCATAGCTGACGGAAGCAAGAAACGCATAGAACAAAATGTTTTCTAGAAAATTACATGTATTGCGATCTTCAACGGAAAATTACTGTTTGTTTTTCCTGAGTTTATCTGAGAGTAGTATTTTACTTACACATTGTTTTTTTTTTTTTTAATTACCATTGACCCCGGTTTCGCACGTGCATAAATTATATAATTAAATCTTCTTATAGCCTTCTAGTATAACTGAAAACTGCATGAAAGCATTTGTCTATCATATTGCTGGGGAGTTTTAAGATCTGCTTCCGAGTAAAAACACATAGGAAGTGATGACAGGTAGAAATGTGATGTTGAAAAAAATATGCTGTTTTGGAGCCAAGTTTAGATAAATGATTTTGATTAATTTCTTAATTTATCGTGAATGGACAGACAGACTGTGAGGACTTTTTCTTATAACATGTAATGATACTTAATACCTCGAAAGGCGTATTTTGACCAGGCTTACATAAAAAGGCAGAGATATTTACGTCATATAGAGCGGGTATCAATTTTAATGCGACATAATGGCAAGGTTTCACTTATTTGGAGCAAAACCGATCGCTTGGTGAAAGGTGCCGATGGTATCGCCGGTACTTTCGACCGTCTTTGTCTTGGTGTGTATTACACTTGGGTGCAACGAATCCGGGTCACTTCCAAAATCTTTTTAACGTAAAAACTATGAGCCTGGCTATGTAAAGGATAAAAGACATGCCTAATCAGTTCATTATAATTTCTGAAGTTTCTTATACACACAAAAATCTTAAAATCTATATTCAAATTCAAAATAAATATTAGGTATCTACTTATAAACTGACCCAAAATTATTGTATATAACTGTAGGTTGACCATGGCAACTATGTAAGTGGACGTTGTGGTTTTGGTTCATTTGCCGTTTTTTAAGAACATCGTGTCAGATATAGATCTAAAAATATCTTAGCCATTTGGCGTAAATTTTTTTCCTACGATTTTTCCACTATATTTAGCCCAATTTTAGAAGAATCCGTTTAAAATGGATAATAATATACTAGAGGCTTTGAGAGCTTTTACTTTAGGAGACAGAATATCAATGTGCCTACGTTTCCTATATAATTAGAGTCCTGTAAGCAGGACAATATTAGCCGGCTTAATATAATTAATTTTTGAACAAAAAACTTCAAACTAAAACAAAACTTTTGTCACATACCATAAGATTGATTTTCCCCCAACAGCACAAATGGGTGATTTCAACAGCTCAGTGGATCCGTTACCCATTTTATTGGCCTGCAGATTCGCTGTGAAATTGAGATGAGAGAGACTTGCCCGTTAAACTTTGAAATTGGTTCGCGGTTGGTTAGGCAAAGGTCGCGTGGAGAAGGATTTTGAACTTTGATGGGCGTTACGTTCACTAACTGAAAAGCTGAGATTAAAATAATTGAGTCATGTGTGGCACAAAGTCATGCGTTGCAGCTTGAAAGTGTTTATTGCTGGGCATGGTATGTATACTAGCACAACTATGATCTGTTGGCTGACAGTTTTGTGCAAATCGTCAGTTCTATCATACTGATTAATAGTCCGATCAAATCTTCGAAATAAGTTACAGTCTGCATGGGGTCTTAGGCAGTTGTCTCACTGATACTGAAGATTATACAAACTGTCTCGGTTTTAGTTTCGTTTGGCATATTAAGAGCTATATTCGATTGTGGATCGTTTCAAAAGATGAATATTTCGTATTTTGCGAATGAGACTTACATTACAGTTCCTGCTATGTCTGCCAATGCTTTGAGCACATACCTTACTTTCCCAACAAGCTTATCAAAGCCACAGACACCCACTTCACCTATCTATTACAACTAAACATTACCAGTGTATTAACCATCAACACATGTACATCTGTACTCTGTGATGGTGGTTTAAACCCCGAACTAGTTTCCCGCCTATCTGAAGACAGATGGAATGTTCGAGAAGCTCACAGACAAAACAATAGACTGTAGGCGAACTGGTACGTTGGAACTCTTTAGTCCATGGTCTCTGCGCTTGGGGTGGTGATAAAGTGTGAGAGGTTTTAAGTGGATTTATTTGTTGTTTAAGTAATCTTGGAACTAAGTGATAGGAAAGAGTATTTGATTGGAAATATTTAGTTTAAAAAAAATGCTGAAAATTGTAGGCAAGTGATTATCAGAGACTTCAAAAGCGAAATATCTACAAGTTTTCCAATCATGCCTTGCTTATGTATCACGGAAGAACCAACTTGGTAGCAACTGTAAAACGTCGAGTAAGTCCTCTCATTAAGTATGATTCCTCTATCGACACCCATTTTCCGTCATAAAACCCATAACCATCTAAAAACACAACACCACTAACACACCATAAACAAATAACGCAACAAAATCTAATCCCACGATGGCCGTTCAAATAAATTAATCTTTAATTGGCGCGATCCTATCTACGTCAAAATGTCGGCCCGATATAAAAATGTCACAGCTACTGACATTTTAGAACGTAATCCGAGACAAGAAAGTGATAGCTAGACCTTTACTGATGGACGGTAGTTCTGCCTAGCCTTGGTAGCGATGGATTGAAGATAGGCATCGGGCTTATTGTTGTCAAATGTCGCTCTATGAGTGATTGGGTAGTGGGTAAGTTTCGTAAAAAATTGCTGGTGACGAAAATGTGTTAGGCAACTATGTGTGTGTACCTAATATTGGGCACTACAAAAAGTGAATGACTATCTCTTCTGTTTTTCTGAAGAATAATTAAGGCCAAATCAAACGGGAAACGGTCAGTAAGGTACACGTAGGTACCACCTGTGTCGAGCTTTTACTGTGTGTGTTCAGCGTGCGTTACCGTAGGGAGTCTCATACCAATGATACTAGACAACTCGAGTTATGACGATCCCTTATCGAGTTGATAAGTGTGACACGACCCTTAAGAGGAGAAATGAAAGGAGTTGCTATATTGAAAATTGAATTTTATGTTTAGCAAAGTTATGTCTAGACATCGGATTATATGCACTATCAAAATGCCAAAATATGCATGCAAATATGCACTAAAAAAGAGCGAAATATGCACAAAATATGCACAATTAAAAAACCACTATTAGAATTAACTTTTATTTTCAGAACATATATTTAAATATACATAGAGGTACTATTCGTTGTAATTCTTGTGACAATATACAATTACATATTTTTCAAGGTTTTCTGCCGCAAATTTGTGACGTTTGTCACTTAAAATTAATTTATAGGCTGAAAATGACCTTTCGACGTCAACTGACGTTACCGGACAGAACTTGAAATATGGCGCCATTTCTGCCGAGATATACTCTTTGGCGAAAGCGCACTGAGGAGAGCGTACTAATTATTATTATACTCTTTGGCGTAGTACAACACGTCTATCACGTATAAATACTGAAATATGCACTATCAATGAAAAAGTACCAAAATATGCAATAACGCTAAAATAATAGCATAATATGCATTTGCATATGCAAACATGCAAATGCATATAATCCGATGTCTAGTTATGTCCTACAAATATCAATACAGGTCACTAGGTAGAAAAATCATGAATAAAATATAAGTTCCATTTAGAACCTAATATTAAAGCATGAATTTTGCGTCTCAATAAAGCCATTCATAGCTCAATAAAATATATTATTTCATTGTTTTTTTTGAGCAGTCGAACTAAAGTAAGTACTTATTCTAAATGGCCAGTTGTCACGTCCTTTAAATCTCCGAATAGTCGATTATTAAGTCGAGTCTGGTGAGGTCTCGAATCGATAAAGTTATTCGACTATGTCCATTGTTCCGTATCGATGAATATCTAAATCAATAATTCAATTATTATAGTGTATAGATATTCAGAACTGATATTATGAATTGTTTAAGCATCTGTACCTCGAATTACGTTAATGTTAGTTGAGGTGAAAGATAAGCTTTTGACTTTCAAGGATTTGATTTCATTAGAACAAAATAATAATTGAGAAAGTATTTAATAAATTAATTAACTGTCAGTCTTTTCTAAAAACTGAATTACGTTAGGTATACATATAAATGATGTTCTGTCTTTCCACTAAAGAAATATAAATGCAATGTTAATTTTATTATAAACAAGGAAAGCAATAAAATGCCATACAAATAGATGAAGTAAAAACCAACCTATTACCCACATTTTTATATTTACAAGTACAAACGCGCACACAAGTGCAATTACACCCAAGAAACATTGATCACTTGCTACTTTTTACGTTCGTCTAACCAAACTAGGCATTTACGATAGAACTACAAGATCGTATAAATCATACATTCAATTACGGCTCGCTTCACACCACATAAACTGTTTAACAACAGCATTCTATTATTTCCCATTTATCCCTAACAAGTATAATTTGCGAATAAATACAAGACTGTGTACGTGTAACAAGCTGGGACGTTAGCACTTTATATCGCGACTGTACGTTTGAACTTGCGCGTAATAAAATAGGTTGAAGTGAACGGGGTGAAGGGCGATACTCCTGGCTTTTGAGAGGATTTTTATATTGTAAGGTCAATCGATTAGCCATAAAAAGAAAAGAAGTATTGATATTTTGAATGAGATGCATAATTTTTTTTTTTGTTGATGAAAATCAATATTACAAGTCTATGCAATGTAATAATATCTTATTAAAACAGTTCCCAGGAAACCACAGAACTCCTCATTGACGAACGTTATGTTTCTCATCAGTTCTATCCAACCATCCAACCCACAAGAGTATTAAAGAAAATTAATTTTCCCGATCATCGGCGCAGCATAATTTACAACAAGCAAGTCCCGTACACTGCTGGCCACGGAATACTACCCACCACGCCTACGCGCACTTCGCACAAGGTGCAAAGCCTCCGGTCAGCACATTACTTACGTAACATGTGATCTCCGATCCTGACCTAGAACTCTGCACACCCGACCCTCGGGTAATATGTTTAACAATAAAATTGTATGCGAAAATACCTCGGCACACGGAAGGTGCCTCTTACCGCTCAAGTGCTTGAATTTATACAACGGATTGTTTGCTCTTTATTTTTGTCCTGAAGTGTATGAATAAGTTGGACAATTTAAAAGTCTTTAATGCTACTTTTTTTTGCTCATTACGATGCGCTACGTATATTTTATGCCTCGAGCGTACAATATCAACTAGTTTACCGCTATATCATTTGACCCATAAGGAAAAATTAATAAAAAAATATGTTTTGTTTCCCATTCACCATCCATTGTGTTTTTTTTTCATAGCATAGATGGTTTCGTTATGCGTTTTCCTCAAATCTCGTGCAATTATTTTTGCGGTAAGTACCTGTACATTATTGCTGTGCTGCCATGTAAAAGTTCTTGATATCTTCAGCTCCTAATTTTTTTCTATTACTAAGCATTTTACAACTTTAATTATCAATTTTAATATTTAAGCTTAACAAAAAACGGTTCCATTTTAATAAAATCTTCAATGTACAATGAAAAACACAAAATGTAAGAAAAGATATATAGATTCGCTTTTATTTTATTTTTTCTGCTTGGAAGCTTACCTACAAATATTCAACAAACTAAAGAAGTGTTTATCTAATAACAAAATATAGTTACTTAACTAAAACAAAATATATCAAAATCAGAGCACAAAATTAACATCAACAACAACCTTACAAAGCTACGGAACGATTGCACGAATCGCCTTTGGCCCAACAATATCACCTGCTCGTTATAAATCTACGTCTATTGGCACTTGGCACATACAATCCAAAGTATTGTACAACGTGGAACAGTAGCCGTGATTTGTATCGCTAAATATCGACGTGATAACAAGAACAGATAGCGGGAACACATCGATAACAGTGCAGATTTATGGGCGCAGCACTAGCGCTGATGAATGGAGGCTGCTACCGACGGATTGGTTCATTGGAGTGTTGGGAAAATGGGCTAGAGGCCTTAAAAATGTGTGTAGAAGAGTATAATGTTCGGTATGGTTAACTGAAGAAAAAGATTAGTTAGTAATCCTTGAGGTATCTTAATTTTATTTTGCAGAATGAAGAGTATACCAACGATTTTGTTTCGATTGGTTTTTAATTCTATGCAAGTCTTGCAAGGGGTAAAAGTTGATGGTTTGATACTAGGTTTGAAGAGGAATATTATATAGCTAATAATATTCAGCAAAAACTTATTCAAATTCTGATATTCAAAAGGCGCAAAGGCTGCATAAGAAACTGTAGTGACGATTCACAATTCCTGCGCGCGTTTCCCCTCACTTACATAACTCGTAGCATTGTAGCAGGTCCCTCCAGTTTGTAACGAGAAGCACAATAATTTGCACCCAACTAAAACCGCAGACATTTTGAATTTCAAATCGAAGTATTTATAATCAGTGTGATCGTTATCCGAGCGAAGGGAAAGTTACAGAAAATGATCTCTCCCGTGAAATCTAAGTTGGTCCTATCATAATTTAGCACTTGATTCTACAATAGCGAGTCCTGTCTCTTAGATAAAGGTCTTAGGAACGGTGCACAGATTAATGTACGCACAGAGAGCGCACTGCGAACTTATTTCATCAATTCCACGGTTGTCGCGCCGATGATTTCTGGCCTGTAACTTATCTATGCATTTTAAAGCACAATGGACGTTGCAATTAGAATTTAATGGCTCGTATTGTATCGGTAGGTTATTTAGAGGAGATTTTTTGTATTAGTTTTTCTTTGTATGCCCATGTTTATTACGAGTGGTAGTTAGTTACAGTGTTATTATGGTATGGAGCAAAAGGTTGCTGTATATGAGATGTAAAGATGTCTGTTTAGTTAAGGTTTTCATAAGAAGACAGCTGGAATAATTCATGTTGGTTATGCTAGCCCATAAAGGAAACTTATAAACTAATGTTGTCAGTTTCTTGTAAAACCATTTTTCTTCTTAAAGGATTTAAATATTTTATTCAATTAAATATTGTAATGCAATCAATTTAGTTTCAATTACATAGAGTAGATTTATTGATTTAACTCAGAAGGTCGTATGCAAACGATATCTAAGTGCAACTGTTTTGCTTACTCTGCGGTGTTGCCGCCCACGCCTGTCGCGGCCGCCGCGTAAATATAGCGCAGAATTAGAACTACCCGCGGTTATTTATCGCTTGCGCGCGCGCAGGAGAAATCGACGCACGGACCGCTCAGTGTCACTTCCTGCTCGGACGCCGCCGTGAACGCACGCTCGTGCCGTAACGCTCATGTAATAGTCCTTTATTTGATGCCATAAAACTATATCAGCCAGCGCCGTAATACCGATCGTAATCGTTTATCTGATTGTTGTTTGATGTTCGTTATTTATATTTTCGTGTTTCTTACGAGTTCTGAAGTGAATGCACCCGGTTGTGTAAGCCGGCGCGAATTGAGCGCCAACTTTGTTATGCAGTAATAAAATCGTTAAGTGCTCCTTATGCCTTAATTATTTTATTGCCATTTGCATGTTTTGTTAGTGCAGTCACGATATTGATGGGTCGTGTTCCACGCGTTTACGCGATGACTGGTATCATCGAGTCTCTCTAACAATGCCTAATGATTAACCTCAGAAATTAGTCAGGTAACATCATGCATACATAATTATTCGAGTAGTTTACGATGGATTTTATCGTAGTCGTAATTAATGCGAAAGAATGACTCCTAGCCACGGTTAGGACATGTCGTGTTAAGCTTGCATGTAATTTATTGCACTTAACATTAAATTGTACAGTTTCAAGTTATTCATACTGACTTAAATGCTCATAAAAAGTGGTACGGTAATAAATCTAACGAGAGAATTGTCACGGAGTAGTGACGGTGTCAGAGACGGAAGTAGGTCCTTGTGTACGTATGACCGATGACTTTTTATGTGTTGGCATTTACTCGACATTTGACATTACCGCCCGCCATACGTCTAATTATTATTAGTGGGTGTGGGCTGTCGGTGCTGCCCTAACTGGGTTATTGGGGTTCCACAACTATTTGGATCAAGTATTTTAATTATATTCTTTATGCCTACACAATGTTTAACAACAATGATGATATAATCGTCTGTTTTTGTACTATTAATACATTTATAACCCACTTGTATAAAAAATATACTTACTACTAAGATACTAAGACTAAGACATTCACAAGAATTAACCATCTCAGTTCCTAGTATACTTTGTGTAGTCTTAGATCCTAATTTTATTAACCCAAACAAAATGTATGCAAAATTTTCGCTAAACTTTGAACGGGCACGCGACAATAGAAATCGAATAACATCTTATAACCACATTGTAAGCCCCAAGGGATACTAAATCGAGTTTAAGGACACCTATAAAACAGTTCTTGACGTGTTATTAGTTTAAGCCCGCAAACTCTTGGGCGACCTAGTTATATTAATTGTTCAGATGCTCTGCCTGCAGCTAGAGGCAGTGACAGGTTAGTGGTAACCGCAGCATTTTATGGACTTTACTTTATTTAATATTGAACCACCTCGGGTGTTAACTGTTCGGCTTGTGCTGAATTTTGATAAGGAATATGTTCATTTTTGATGAAGTGAAATGGAATTCTTCTTTATGGGTTAATTGAGCTGTGACCGCGATAGATAGAAGTTACATGTTGATATTTTTCTTTTCCCAAATAAAGTTTTGCTTATGCAAGAAAAATTTAAACGAATTTTTTACCAGCTCCCACCAGCGGTTTTACCCGCGCACTCGGATAAAAAAATGTTACTCGATAAATGAGCTATCTAAAACGGAAATATTTTTTCAAATCGGAACAGTAGTTTCTGAGACTATCACGTTCAGGAACAAACGAACTCTTCGGCTTCACATCATTAGTATTGATAAACAATAAAAAAAATGCTGTACGGAACCAATCACCAGCTCCAAAACTCGTATCGATAAGCATGATGGATACATTCGTCGCTTTGGAACCTGTTTGTGTGATTAATGCATTACCAGTGAATGTCATGAGTGTTTTGCTCTAATTAAATCTCTTCCTTTGTGAAGCTTTGCTTGTTGTTTACTAGCTGTGGCCCGTGGTTGCAGTTGCGTCCCGAGTGAACGACTACACTTATACTCCTATGACAGTATATTCTACAGATGTTTTACTTTTTGGAAGGAAGACGTTAAACTTCCTCGTTAAAGTCCTTACATTTATTTATAGCCTTTTATTTATTGGTGGAAAATCGCTTGAATTTCCCAAATTCGTAAGGAGCTCATAAGTTTTTCGCGAACAGATAGCACATGAGGCAGATGAGTACCTATATTTTATATAATACGTTGAGATAACTGTCTCCAGGTTCCTACCTATTCTATGTATTAACAAATCTATGACAGTTCAGTTGTTTTGGCATGAAAGTGTGTCACACAAACAACATTCGCATTTTTTATATCAGTTCGGATAGGTACGAATTTGGCCGCAAAATATTTATTAGACCTTCGATCTGAAGTGTCAAGCACTGAACGGGTTGTAAATTTAAAGTCGTGCGGCTACCGGTCTATTTTGTGGGCTTAAAGTTCAAATATTATTTGTAGGACTTATGGCATCGCTTGCAAGATTGCGCAGGAGTGCGGAAGGAGTCAAAGCTGTTTGTAATTAAGATTAAATCAAGTTGCTATGAAATTAGATCTACTATTTGTTTGTAATTTAATTGTATAAGCTGATGATGAAAGACAGTTTATTAATGATATAGGTTCTGCCACCGGTTTCACCCGTGACCCAGATAAAAAGTGTTTATTCTAAATGCCTCCTTTCTTTCTTCCTTCCATCCTGCCTTCCTTGATAAATGGGCTATTTAATGGAGATTTTTTTATATTTTTTTTTTAGTATGTCTGTGTGTATCAATGTGGCTGTAGTCTCTGCTGTTTCACCCGTATTTTAACGAAACTGCTTCCTTTACCCGCATATAAAAAGTAGTCAAGGCCCTGCACTCTACACTTACATTGTTATTATAATCTAGGTATCCAACATTCCCATATTTACGAATGTAAAATGAAATTCAAGTTTATTTTATGTCATAATGCCTTAAGCTATATCTGTTTAACGGCCAAAGCAGTAGGCTCTACGTTATAGGCAACGAGTTGGAGAGTATATGTTATAGGTAAAATCCACAGGAGGTAGGAGTTATCATACTCCAAGGAGAGGTGACTTGCTTCATAGCTTCTGGGCACAACTGTTTAGATTGCTGTGATTTATTAAATTACCTATTTGTTGGAGTAATGATTAGTATGTTTATTGCTGTTTGTGGTGAGGAGTTTTGGTTCGAGTGCTGCGTATTCGAAAATCAGTCTGTCGATGTGCTACAGTGTACCAAAGTAAAATTTGGTCATATCGATTTATTCTTTATCCAGAGAAGTAGTCAGAATTTCTAATCAGCTATGATTCACCCGGATTCCACGGAAACTTCTTCGTGCACGTAGCCTTACTCATAAATGAGCTGCTAAAACTAAAAATTTTAAAACCACACTACGATTAGAGCATGTAATAACATCTAGTCCAACACAGACGTAGGATGTTCGAATTCATCTAATGCAAATGATTCCCCATTAAAACTGTATCAGATCCGTTGACAGGTAAGGAAGTGTACCAATTGTTTTTATCACCAGTTATTAAGTTATGTGCCGACCTCGCGACTCCAGAGAGCGAGCAAAAAGAACTGAATTCGTTTATAAAGTAGGTGTCATACACTTGATATTTTTATGAGACAGTCATTTGTCAGATGTACTGAAAAATTGTAATAGGTGAATGTCAGATTGTAGTTAAATCTGTGTTAGATTATTGGTCAGGTCTTGAATTTTTTTGTTTTTTTTATTGTAGAGGTAGTGTGCATTATCTACGTTTGGATCACCTCCATAGTAAGAAAAAAAGCAAAATTATTAGAATGCAACCAGAAACTATCCTAACCTGCTTCGTATTTCGTCTTGTATTATCAAAATGTATGGTCACATTACAATATTAGTCATACTTAAGTTTTTACAACAAATGCCTACGAGCAATGGCCAATGGTCAATTGGTTTTTTGCTCCATCCTATCGATTACTATATGTAGATCACCTAGGAATGTAGCGAGGAATCGAGATAAGAATATTTTTGAAATAAATTAGCTAGCCGACTCTAGAAGGTGCAGGATTATTATAATAACAACAGGAACGGTCATTGGATTTTATTATCTGATTGTTAGATTCAATGCAGTCAATTTGTGAGCTTTCCTCGTGAAAACTAATTTAAAAATTATATAAAATGTTAAAGTTTTGGTGAAAAAAAATTAATGTCATCGTCCTTCTGCCCGTTATGCAAATTTTATTTAAGGTCGGGTTGTCCTATCAATTGTCTTATAAAATTCAGATGAACTTTTGAAGCTGTTCTTGTGAGAAAAAGGGTTGTACCTTCCTAAGTATACTTATGTTGTAGTATAGATCCATTTCTTTCTTACACTGTAATATTTTATCCAACGGGCCTCACATCGGTAATATCATTCTGTTACAGCCTTTTTATCGTCCCACTGCTGGGCACAGGCCTCCTCTCACACGGAGAAGGATTGAGCATTAATCTCATAAAAATAATATTATAGTTCGGCCATTCAGAGAATGCGTTCCTGACACGTCGCGATTGAACTGACGACGTAACTTTGCAATGGCGTTGCAGTTACGATAAAAATATTTTTGCTGGTTGTTTACCGTTTTAACAATTGAGGAGCATTAAAACAACATTATTATATCAATAATCAATGAATGTAGTTACGTCGTCAGTTCAATCGCGACGTGTCAGGAACGCATTCTCTGAATGGCCGAACTATAATGTCATAAATATTAATATTAATATCATGAATATTAATATCATAAAAAAACATAATTAAGAAGATCTATAAATAGATCAACTAGTTTTGCTCTGGTTAACGAACGAGTTTCAAAGTAAATTATACCTAATTGGATAAACTTGAACAATGATACATACTCGTTAATTACATATATTATGTCGCATGGTACTTAATGTTTTCTGACTGGAATTGCACTATATTAATACATGTTAGTACCTTTTATACAACCTCTTTCGCATCACCATAATATCTCAATACGTATGAACATCCAGATAATAATTACACATGCTAATATCTTTATCAACCGACAAGTTTATGGTTTCGGTGTTCACTACCGACGTAATTGGTATTCGATATCGGTATTAACACTGGTATCGAGGTTGTGGCACGTCACTGGTCGATAAAGTCGACTGTCAAACAACGAGAGCTTAATTAAGGCGTTCAGTCAATTTGATTAAATATACATATTATATGAAGTTCGTATTACGTGGGTGGAGTGTGAGATTTCGGCTAAAAGCACCGTTCGGTATGGTAATTACTGTGTTTATGAATGTGTCCGATGTCTGTAAAGATTATAATTTTCAGTTCGGTACCGGATAATCTGAATTAGGTTGGAAGTTGAACTGAGTTTATTTTCTTTTGACGTCGTAGTTCACCTTTCCATAAGTTTCCCTTCATTTTAGTACATATTTTGGAGTTATATATTGAAAGCTTTTTTTCGAATACCAGGATAAAGAAGTAAATGCCCGAATGCTGCGCATAATATTTTTATAGGGTTGATAACTTCAGCGACTGATATAATTTTATTATGAATACGCAGGTGTAGGTGGATACTTTTTAGTATGAATAACAGAGTAACTGAGTAACACAGTTTATCAATCCAGATTAATTAATTTGAATTTATTAGAAATATATAATATATAATACATTAGAAACATTTGGTAGCTACTAACCAAAGGATCAAAACTATGAAGGTCATGTAAAATAGTCTTTGCTATTTGAATATAGAACAACAGCAAGAGTACG
Source organism: Helicoverpa zea (assembly GCF_022581195.2). Taxonomy (NCBI): domain Eukaryota; kingdom Metazoa; phylum Arthropoda; class Insecta; order Lepidoptera; family Noctuidae; genus Helicoverpa; species Helicoverpa zea. The sequence continues at coordinate 3,064,010 of NC_061467.1, read as the reverse complement.
TAACAACTCCGTCACAGTTGTTTGTTGATGACAAACAACACACGTGCGGCTTGTATGAAACACATATGACACAATACTCTTGTTTCATACTACGAAAGTTACTTTTTATTGCTGTAAATAATGTTGTTTTCCTACAGTGGAGTTTTTGAGGTTGGTTAGTGACAAAATGATAACATCAATTAAATTATGTTTTTCGGTCTTAGAGTGTTTTTACAGCGTATTAAACTACGACCTTTATGGGTCAAGTTCAAGTTGAAATCTAAACTTGTTTTAAAATGTCCTCAACTAAATGTTTATTTAGTTTGTTTTTCACTCAATGCAATTGTTTGCTCCGTAACACTATTTAGTTGTAACCTTGTTTACAGGTTAAACTCGTCAGCGTTCATTGAACTGAGCGTAAAAACGTCAGGCATTCATTAATTTACGAAGTTAAATAGAAAAAAAAAGACACAAATTAATTATTTGAATTTGGAACGACTTATTCAAATCGAATTAGGAACTTATAGAAGAGCACGTAAAACATTCCAATTTCAAACGCAAGCGACGAACCTCTAAACTCTAAAGAGTTTGATTACGAGGTCGTCAAAAAATTCCGGCCATTCCGTCATTTATCGGAGTTAAAATGCAGACCTCACATGAATCTACATGCCACACCTCACGAATGAGGTATCCATTTCCACCGGCATGTATCTGTTCAATGAAGTGTAATTACGAATGTTACAAAACACAACCGCTCCAGTTTCCAGAGCCTGTGTGACAGGCTGCGTATGTGTGGGTGTGTGGGGTGGTGTAAGTGCGGGGACAGTGACCCGAGCTATCTCGAGATCGCAGCCTCCGACCGGCCAGATGCCGAAAGATGTCAGCCAGGAGCGGACTAGAGCGGTTACCTGATCATCTTGATTAAAAATATTATTTATTGTCTTGAGCAACTACTATATGTTGTGTATTAAATTCAGTTGGGGTAACCTTTGACCAGTAGCACCAATCACTTTTGGTCAGGTTTCCAATTCTGCCTATCTCGTTTCTGCAAATAACTAATATTTGTTTAGATAATTTAATAATGACATGTTGTAATAAATTATATAAATTAATGATAGGTACCTAATTTACGAATATTTTAATTAATTACGAGGTGAAATGTCAACAGATGAAGCTGATAATATATTTGTTCTGAATATATTAATACAGTTTATTATGTTTAAAGGTATTAAAATATACGTCTTAATCTATTATTATGTCCTATTATCTACTATAAACGATATGCATTTTTTATATTTATATTTTAATCAGAAGTACCCAAAATATTTTGTGATACCTACTACATTTAGTGCAGGTCATAACCGAATAAATATTTAAGTAACTCTTAGAGGACAAACATGCAAACTGCCATTTTTATGGTGTCAGTAGCAGAATATTTACAACAAAGGTCACCGCGTAAGGTTAGGTCAAACAGTTCGTTCACTTCTTAATCACCGTCGGGAATTTCAATGTAGGATATAAAAATTACTGGAGGTCACCAGAGATCAAGGGAAGAACAATACATGTGCTTATTCCAGTATACTATTAGTGTTTTTCAGTGCACACCCCGAAGTAAATCAATCAATTTGATGTCTTGTTGTTATTTCTTAAGACGACAGCTGAAAAGCAGTTGTTGATAAGCTAAAAACAAATGAAATACTAAAAAATAAAACCATAAAACACTAACTTAAATGAAACTAAACTTCAAAGATGGAACACAAATTCCAAACTCAAAAATTCAAAGCTGGAATGCCTCTTCAATCCGTCTCTGGTTTAACCTTTAGCTCGCGGCTATCGCATATAAAAATAAAAGTAGTTGTGTTAATAACGTATTTTTAGTGCGGGCTTGGTTGGGAGCTACCGCAGGTGCGTTGGCCTGCCCCCGCGCAGACCAGCGACGCCCCCTGCTCTTGCGCACCGCACTTTTTATTCATAATTAATTATGTTTTGGCGATGCTGCACGATTGTCTAGTCTTTTTGATGATTGGTCGGCTCTGAGTTCAAGAATACTCTCTGATTGATAGCGAGATTATAAAGAAATATTTTATTTTATTTCATCTGTTGCCGAACTTAATTAGATTTGTTAAATGGTTATTTAATGTTGGTGGAAAATAAATCATTTTTGTTATTATTTTATTAAGTTCATGAACAACATGTTGGATTATTGAGTTCTAGCTACCTGAACAATTATCAAGGTTAATGAGAGATATTTTTAAACGTGACCATATTCAAATGAAAATTAATGCAATAAGCAAAAAGCGCTACAAAATTTTCAATGAAAATCAAGGAAACGGTTAACTTTTAACTCCTTAATAGGTAAGAAATATTTTAAATTATTTTTCTATTATTAGAATCATTATCGGCTGGCTGTAAAATGGGCCGTAAATTAGTTCAGTGCGGTGGCACAAGATGTCGCCACCGGAGGCACGTCTCAAGCGCGCAGGATGGCAGATATTCATCAGACGGGGACGGACGCCTTCCGGCCTGCGCGGGAGTGTCTTATTAGCCTGGCTTAGAACTCGCCGTCTAAGGAATATGTACGGAATAAGGAAAGATGAACGGAGATGCCTTAGTGTAGTAGGTCAGACGCCTTCTTCTAGGTCAAATACGTATGCTGGGTCTGACCAAAACGATCAGTTACGAGTGAACTAACGAGGTATTCGGATTCTTTAGGACATCTGTCAACATTTTTTTTATTAGGTACAGAAAACGGTAGGGTCCAAAAAATGCGTACAATGGCGAAGACCGTCCCCTACACACCCGCATTTTGGCGCGCTACTCTCTTAGGAGATTTTCAGTTATGGCACCTCCGCTACTCATTTTCTTCTCCATGGGAATATGTGACGAAGTGATCTGCGGATCTCAAGCCTCAAGTAACTTGCATGCGAAACAGGCCTGAATAATGACTGGCTTTCTTTGATTTTTGAACATCTCAGAATTATGTATGAAGCGATAGCGGGTTTAGCTGTCTGTATGCCAGTTATGGAGTCGGAAAGACTGACGACGAAGATGCACATGCTTTATTTTATCGCATTAGAACTAAAAGGACTCTTCCAATGTATTCAAATCAAGAATGAATAGGTTACTTGACCACATCGTCGGTTACAGCCTGAAAAAAATGCTTATCGTACATAAAAATAAATAAATAAATAAATAAAAAAGTGATAAACTAGGTACATATTTGAATGCGTGGAAAATAAGTGAAAACACAACATTAATAAATTAACAATACATTATGCCTATCCTCACTACATTAAAATTATCTTGGACAATAAATTGTCACATAGCTTTACCTTTCAACAGATATTTACAAGATTTTATTTACATATACCTTAGAGATGTTAATACCAGTAGAAATCGGGAGTCGTATCTAGATTTATCATAAAATTATGATAAGAAACTTGGTACATCGAGTATAGGAGATTTTTTTCTTCTAATCCGCATCCGATAATCCGTTAGTAGTGACGATTTTTCACTTCATAATCAGTATGGAGATTTTGTTGATGGGATTTCTGACTTAAATAGATAAATGAATTAATTATGTTTGTTTATGGTATATGCGTTGCTTTAGAGGGAAGAGTATTTAAGATTTCCTGATGGGAAGATTTGAAAACGGAATCTTAGTGAATATTTTGTTATTTTACATAATTATTCTTTTATATTTTTTCTTCTTGTACAAGTGAACAAAAGTAAGACAATGAATGAACCGGCCGTACGTATAATGTCTCCGGCTATTTAGTCTGAATAGCAGTCTATTCTTCTTTCATTAAAAAGTATTAACGATTCAAGCCCTAGATACAAAGCCATCCATCAGATCTGAACTATCCAATATCCTGTTTTAAATAATGTACTTAATCTCCATTTATCAAAATCGGCTAACCCATGACCGCAATCATATTAATAGTACACTAATAAACGTATGTATGTATGTTCGCGAAATTGCTACGTTTGAACATAATTGTACCGATACAGTAGCAGGTGCTGAGGAAATGCCTAATTTTATGACCACCGTAGTAATGTCACTACTTTCAATGATTGCTACTGTCTGTAGGGCTGGTAGCGAGCTGTTTTCTGTTCCAATAGAGATATTAATGAATGTTTTGACCATCAATATAGTAGGTAATGATTTATGGGCAGACAAAGAAATCTTAAATGTTATTATGAGTAAAGTATGTCATAGCTGCAAAAAAGGCTATTGAAGAACTATTGGAAATGATGACGAAAAAGATACAATAATCCCTTTTGAATAGAAACATTTATGTTGAAACTGAAAACAATTCAGGAACATCGAAAACTAAAAAGCTATGGTCTAACTAAACGAAGTTTCTTCGGAAAATCCACCAGTATAAAAGCGTGAATATTTTTCGCACAAAGAAACCTCAACCATTAGACCAAAGATCTTGTAGATAATATACCTAAATAAAATCAACGGAAGCTATAATTTGTTTTAACACTATTATCCACTATTTATATTAAACCTTTACACGCACCGCCTCTATATTGCCGCTAAGTGTTAACTACAGTTTGATAAAATCTTAGCATTTTTAATAAGAGTTTTACTTTTACCTTTTATGAGACCATGATTTCTTTGTTCCTTTCTGTTGAATTTTGCATTCTCTTTAAATGATTGTTTAATTTTTAGTTCTAATTTAAAATCTACGAATGGGACTATATATAAAGATTGGAATATGTTTTATGTAACTGCCTTAATTTTACAATGAACTTATATTCAGCAGCAATTCTTATGCACTAGATTAACAAAACTGATTCTGCCGACAAAAATTGCAGCTTTCGTCAAGTGAAATATACGCATTTGGAAGATTAATGAATCTTACATAAGGCAAGCTCTGAAAAGCAGATTTTCTACTTTTCCTCTATAATCTCAATCACTCAATAAAACTGCAACGGCACTTAACAACTATCAATACATAACAAATTACTGAAATCCGTAATAATTATTCAAGCGAACCAATAATTATTATTCACGCTATATTTATCATAGCTCTAATTATATCTGGAATTAAGATAAATAATGCAAATCTATTGCAGTGGTAATAAATCTGCGCTTTCTTCGGCAAAGTGGAGTTATAACGTGGTTGCATAATGTTGTTCTGTCTTAGTGCAGCTGAGAAATTGTTGTTGCACTTATGTAATGCAGGTCAATTTATTTGGTTTGTATATTTTTTCTTTGAATACTTAAACAAATTTTATTTTTAATGCGTTGTTTTTAGTTAAGCAGCTGCCGAGTGTTACGGTTGTATTTTGATGTTGCTTTTACTCTTTTGTTTTGCGCAAAGTCTTTTTATACGCAGATTTCATACTTTTATTAGTCTTGTTGTGTTTGATCAGCAAGAATTTTCTATCTAAATGGCTAAACAACTTTTTCTTTCCTTCCATCAACCCACCAGCGGCATCTTTAAAAGAAAATTATATAGCATTGTTGAATAGTAACACGACTTTTATTTTCCCTGCAACGTCTTTCAAGGTTTTATTTCGCGCCATTCAAAACATTTTTGCTTATCATTACTGCCAGGTACTAAGTAACGTTTAGTAGTAAGCGTCCCTCATACCGGTGCTGCGCTCGCCAGACATCCAGATTGTACATTGCCCAGCACATTAATAGTTCCATTCATTGCAAGGAGAAAGTCCTATTATTTACTTCAACCACTAATGTATTTAGCGACAAAGAAACTATCGCAATTTTATTGAGAACCCAAGTATTCCTGGGCTGTCTGTTTTGTTGGGCCTGAATTATGTGGATAGTTGCTTTGTGTGGGCAATGTGTTTTGGACCTTATGATCTGGGGGGTAAGGCTTGTTTTTGTAGGTGCTGGTATGGTGAGAAGGATTTAGCGAAGCGAGGTTTTAATGTAAGCGGATAGCGATAGATCGAATAGGGAACGGGTTATATGTTAGCATTTTCTTGAAGAGACATAAAGAGACACATTTTCACCAAAAGGCTACTTTCGTACTTTGTAAATGTACTCTATGTGGGTAATATTTATAACCTATTCCCCGTCTTCAGTGGGACCTAGTACCAAATGTAGCATAGTCAATAAACCTACGCATTTAATTGTGTACACTGGCATGTGTGAACTGCCAGCGACCCTGTAGTACTCTCTAAACAGCTAAGCCGCTAATATGACGCTAACATCGTCCACAAAGTTACCGCAATGACTTTTCTGACGTTAACTTACTACGAAAACTTACGGCAATGCCGCTCAAATGACGTTTATTTTTAAGGTAATGTTGCTAATATGACGTTAATATTGCTGTTTAAGTTATGTACATTTTCATACGTTTATTTTAGGTGGTGTTTATGAGTTTTAGGCTTTATGTGAAGGTTGAACGTAAATATGGTTTGTAATTAAAATTACTCGTTAAAGTATGCGTGTTTAATTTATTTGCTACAAATAATTACTATAACTAAGCCTTTAAAGTAAAATAGAATTATAAATCTTTAACTTAGTTTCCAGCTAAAAGTGTATTTTCGTTTTTATTATCTAATATCAAGAAAACTGAACCCTGATGAATGAGTCACCCTATTGATTTTATAATTCTTTCTGCTAAATAAACTCTATACAAGATAGCCCAGCAAATAATTTTGTATCGGTCAGTTTAAAATCTAGATTTAATAACTGTGCATCGTTCTAGAATACTAGTATACTAGTCTGTGTATTAGCTTCGAAACCCGTCTTGGTACATGAACATAGTCTGGGCAGAAGGCTCGCTTAAAATTCAAAGGTGGGCTTGCATAAATCTGGTACAATTAATACCAATATATTGTAAAATTAATTGGCATACTGATAATATGTAAATGGACGCGGTACTTTGTTCTTTAATCTGCATAAACATGTGATGATAGAACTTCTGTGCGAGCTAGAGGTTGGTAGGTATATGTCAGTGACTTTTGTTTTTTATCGATGGTTTTAATGTTCTACAATAAAAAATAGAATATTATTGAATCCTTAAAGCTCTCCTTTTGTGTTTGTAATTTATTATATTTTACTTACAACTATTATCTGAAGAAAACCGCAAATATTTACCTGTGAACAAAACAAACAATAATAGTTAGTCACAACAGAAAATAACATATACTAAAGATCAGCTACCTATTTCTATACAATGTTACAACTTTAAAGCGAACTGTCATAAAAACTATACAAAAGTGGACATTAATTATTCTCAGATATCCGACTTCATTCTTATATATAAATTAAAAGTGTTATGTATACACAATAATGCATGACATACATATATGTATGTAAGAACATCAGCTACTGGTTGGAACTATTAGCTGTCTTGATTTCTCGTAAAACATGATTGTTTTACCATCTGTGGTACATTTCAGGAAGACATTAAATTGATTAGTTTTCACAGTACATAAAGGTAAATAAATAACATAGTGTGCTGTCATTAGAACACTTACGTCGTACCTACGTTAACTATAACGATAACTGAACCATTTTCAGAAAAATCGTTGATTTGGCATGGCTGTTTATGTTTATATCGTTTTGGTTAAATGGTGCAACTCACCCTTAATTTTTGGCATACGATTCATTATTTTTTTTTATATTGTGTTTCACAATATTAAAAATTATAAAACCAGTTAAGACTTTGTTTTTTATGCCCCAAAAAACCTTTCGTCCTTTCATAACTGTATTTAATCGATTAAATTCTCATATAACAAGAGAGAGCAACAATTAAAATTGAAAAGCCTACATAAAACGCATCGAATTTATATCATACATCTTTTAAAATCAAACATTAAATATTTAAATCTTGCATCTTGATAATATGCACTTTCGAAAACATTTTAAGTGCACTTTCTAGAGCATATAATATGTCATAAGTTTCTTTTTTTCGTCACGATGTACGTTAAACTTTGTAATTGTATAAATTACTAATTAGCTCAAACTTTTTTACGGACGTGACCCTGAAAATGCGAGCACTTTTTCGTAAAAACATTCGAATTGAGAACCTCGTCTTTCTCCTATTTACGAAGTTGGTTAAAAAGTAATTTTATTTCATGACAATAGGCTACGTGCACTCTCTTGCAGTTGCCATCAAATAAATTACAAAAGATTCTTACTATCTCGACCATTGACACAAAAACAATAAATACCTACATTTCCAATCTAGTTTCTGAAACATAACAATTAAAGATTCAGACACAAAAAGACTATCGCCCAGTAACTTGTTTCGAACAAACAAAAAGAAATTCCTACGTTTTTTCCTACATGTCCATGAGACCATTCAGCTTGTAGGTATTTAGCCTGAGGCTACACAGCCGGCAACAGTTGCTGTCGCTGATTGTTAAAAACAATTCATTGTGTCGAAAGTCGCGACACGCCAGCGAGTGGCGGCAATTAGGTGATTACACTATTATTGTAAAGATGAGGACACACTTGTAGTGTAGGCGTAGGAATGTACTTGAAGTTGAAGTTGTGTTTTTTAACTTTTGTGCAATTTTTTTTTATATGCAACTGGGACTGCTGTTTCCGATCTTGAAATTGCCTAATGGATAAAAGTGGTGATTAAACTTTTTAATACCTAATAGACAATTAATTTTGTTAATCTGATGTCGAATCAGTAAATATGTGTTGAAATAAAATACGTGTTAACTAAATTAAAATAACATCAGATTATTTCCTTATGTTATAAAACACTCCTAATGCCACTAAGAATTAATTAAGCGACTACCTGGCATTCAATATCCCATAAAAGTACATGCAACATTCAGATTTATCATAATCTATCTCAAATCTGATTGCAAAACTCGATGAAACATATTAATAAGGTATTAAATTAATTAATTTTGTTGAATGTTAATTGAATTTACTTTCAAGCAGCTGGACATTCTTAAGTAAATGTTTACCAATAAAATTGATTATCTTTGACCGTTTGATACAGCCGTTTAGTAAAATATTGATATTTCTTTTTTGAACCGGTTACGGCATAATAAAACTAAACCAATATAATATTTAGTCTTTTTGTATTTATTTTATAATTAATTTATATTCTAGGCGAAATTCTCTTAGTAGGAAGACAATGTGTACACAGCTTTAGGTCGGCAAAAACACTAGATAATAATATAAGAGGCGCACGTACGGTCAGTACGAATGATTATCACTAATGATAGTGATTTAAGAGAGAGGACTACTGGAACAGGGTTAACTAAAATAACACCTGCTACACAATGTGGGTCAATTGCATTAGCTGTTTTGACATTCAACTCCGCATATGTCAGAATGAGAAACACATTAGAATATTTGTTTCGATTCTTAATTGATTTGCAAACTGTATGCGATATAATATTATGTGCAGTGAATGTAACTACAAATAATACTCATAATTATGATTAACTTTAACTGTGAAGCTGAAATAAAATATCTTATCTGCCGAGTTTTGTAAACAAAAGTCTACTATGCAATACTATAATTCAAAACTCTGACGATTTCATTGTACTAGACACAGTTCAATGGGCATAATATCGATAAAAACGTCTGACCATACAATCAAATCTATCGGGAAAATAATACTTGAATTTCTGCCTACCATATAAATATATAAGTAAAATGACAATTTACGAAGTAATGCAATAAAGGTGCAGGCCCACTTGCGCGTTGGCGGGCGGCTCGTTACCGCGGATTAGACGCGCCTCATCGCGACATTTGAGCGCGCGTGAATCACATTTATTGTGACAACAGAATGTTAGACCAAGTCTGACTTTAATACTTGTTTCAGATCAGTTTCTTACGTCTACTAAAATTACACGATTAAGTTGTTTATGTTTATCGATTTCAATTGACAGCTGTACAATAATGTAAATAATTTTAAATTATTTGTCAAATATTTCGCGAGACGCGGTAGCGGTTTGTTATTAATTTATTCGACTATTGAATTCAGTTTCATTTACATTATTTATACTGTAAATTGATATTGTTTTGCAGAAACTAGCACGACTAGGCGAATCAATTTTCATGATTCTAAAATTTCCTTTCACCGTTAATTTGCAAAGGCGTTGTAAAGCTTAAAGTATGTTGTACTTTGTATTATAATGAGCTGCCATTTGATAAACATGTGTACCTTCAAGTCCATCAGGCACGGCTCTTCAAACGAATTGCTTGTAAGGGCTAGTGGACACGCGCGGTTGTCACGCGTGCGCCGATTGTAATCATGCGGAACTAACGAGCTGTGAGTGCGTACAACAAAAAAATGCTTTATTGTAACCAACATGACTTTAATAACAGTTAGGAAGTTCTGTACATATTTGCATGTGTTTCTGTGTATCTTTATTATGACAACTAACAGTTTTTGTTTTGGAAAAATATGAAAACAACAACAAATTACCCCAACATCAAACTTTACATGACATTAACCGCAATCGATAATCCGCATCTTAAGTGTTTGTAACGTACAATATATTTACAACGTCCTTCATAAGACGTAAATCATGCATGATATATCGATTCAACTACATCAGAATTGATGCGCCATGGACCACGGTGAAAGAGCAATTTCCAACGAATTGCAAGAACGAGCGTCGCGCGTGCGGGACCCGTCATAATCATGCGTGCCTAATGCTCTTGATCGCGTAAAACAAAAATTGACTTTATGTACCATGGACGTTGTATCAATCATTTTTAATATACGGAAGTTTAAGTTTCTATGTCACGCATTTTCGATTCTAATAGACAATGCGTTGATGTGGTGACAAAGTATGTTGGGAATGTGGTGATGCAGTTTAATAGGGTGAAAGTAGTTACAAAGATTTATTGGTATTTCTATTTAAAATTCGAATCAAGAAAAATATGGTCATCTCTGAAATGACCTGTCCTGCACTGTCCTGGCGATAGCTCAAAAAGCTATAGGTTAATTTAGTAATTATAAATAACTAGCTTCTGCCAGCGGTTTCACCCGCATCCCGTGGGAACTACTTCCCGTACCGGGATAAAAAGTAGCCTATAGCCTTCCTCGATAAATGGGCTATCTAACACTGAAAGAAATTTTCAAATCGGACCAGTAGTTCCTGAGATTAGCGCGTTCAAACAAACAAACAAACTCTTCAGCTTTATAATATTAGTATAGATTGTTTATCAAAAAAATCTGTCAAATTGAGTCCATTGGTCCCAGCACCACAAGAAAGATGCTTAAAACAGCATTATAAGTTCCAGAAAAAATAAATGAACCACAGTTTCAGAGTGCATCTTTATGACGCTTCTTCATTGCTTTTTACTGTTAACATTATTTCTTCTTTTTTTTTATAAAAAAAACTGCAATCCGTTACTCGATAATGTACAAAACATAATTATTTTATGCTGTGAAAAACCACGTCGCTTAGGTGTAATTTTTAATCTTTTTCAACAATGAAGGCTTCTCTGTTTAATACTCAAAAACAAGAGTTCGTGATTTTATAAGTAAGAGCATCTTTTAAAACATTCGAAATACCATCTAGTATATAACATAGTTCGAGTAACGTGCTTACTCTGTGTCTTTCATTAACAATAATAATAAAGCAAGCCTAACATCCACATCACCTACATGGTTGGTGTAATCATCAAGTTTTTAACAGCAAGTAGCAAACTATTAACCGACATCTCAACACTTAGGTATATTAATGAGTGAAGAAAGGCGAGTAAATTTATGACTGCATTTTACGACCAACTATAGTCCGCCTAGATAGCACACGAATGGATAAGTCAATAAGGGACAAAATCGATAAACACATGAGAAAAAATACAGTATTAGTTCCCATGTCCCTACTTTTATTTTTAAAGAACATTTAAGTACACGGCAATAAAAGAATCGATGAAACACGGAAAGGTTGCGGTGTAGGATGCTCAGACCGCTTTCACAATTTATTTGCATCGTAAAAGCTTAAAGACACATCCCTACCGGTGTCCTTATTTGCATCGCAAAAGCTTAAAGACACATCCCTACCGGTGTCCATACAAACACACAAAAAAAAAACAAACCCATAGTGCGTACGTGAACTCGATTACAGTGAAGAAGACATCCGAGACATCGATTTCCCTCATATCGATTACCGATACACCTTTATTACTAGAAATCAATAAAAACAGGTCAGTAATACTGATACAGTTTAGTATACACCATAAAATAATTTTGCGTATAATAGTTAATTGCTTGTAAAGTCTGCTACGTTAGTGTCCACTCTCCAATTTAATACGTCCGCAATTGTAAACTTCATTTGTGTTAACATTCAATAAAACTTTATGGTAACACTGTAGCCATTAAAACAAACATGTACTGTCGTATAAAAGTTAACGGTTCGCGTGTCAAGAGAATACGGAACAATCTCTATAGTTAAATTAGATTTACGTCGACGACACGTCGCGTGGTGTTACGATTACACGCGTTACATAATACGACACGACGAATAATCGTAAGTGAGCAAACAAAGCACTTCTCTATGCATTCATAAAGCTATGCCCTGCGACGGCCGCAATAATACGTCGAATTTACGACAACAGTTAGGGCTTGACATAAAAGTCGATATAAAGGTCGTTTTTATCGATACCCGCAATCCGCGGCTCGTTACACACTCGATAATTTCTTCATTTTCATAATATAGGTATTGGGTTTATTCGTAAGTATAGTGAGTCCGAGTTTGAACCAGTTTGTTTTTATTATTGCATAAAACTTGCGAGGCTTTTTCGGTAATTAACTAAAATTATCATTAATAATATGAAATGTCGGGCTTTTTAATGTTTACGAGAGAAATTGACTAATAGTGATGTAACACTAATGGGTTCGATGTCAAGGAAATACATTATTTCAAAACGAATGAAACTGAAAATTTTCTTAATTGTTTTTTTAACATAGGTAAGTAGTGATTATTTAGATCAGCTTAGATAGGTCTATGTAAGACATGAATATACGGAATCAATCAATTGGGACTGAATTATTAGTACTCGTTATATAAAAATTAACTTAGTTGTGCCAACAATTAGTAGCCATATTCGAATAATAGCCCATTAGACAAAGCTTTTACATTTGCTAATTAAGACTCGTAATTCGATAGATCGATATTACTGCTACTTAATTGATCGTTCTACTACCGGTAGCCGTTCTATGAAATTAGGTGAAAGTTTTCATTGTTGAATGCTATTATTTTATATAATTGAGAAATAAAGTAGGTAAGTAAGAATTTTAAGTGTAAGAGCTTTTTTCTTAGAGTTCCAAATGGTACTATGTGTAATTTATTTCTATATAATAATCTATGTATTGACCACAGATCTATCGAAAAATATATAGCAAAAAGTGGCTCAGTATATCCGTAATAGTATATACACATGTTAATGTTTATAGAGGGAGACAATTTCTATAAAGAAATTGTGCATTATTCCCGTGAAAAATCGAACAAATAATTCAGGTGTAGTAAAACCTGAGTGTCAGTTTTCAAAATTAAATCAAAATTTTGCTAATTTTATAACTTAACATAGTCAATTATTTTATAACCATGTAATATCACACATAATGATATCGACAGTATAAGCAATGGTATCCGAAGTCTATTTAGTACTAGTTTTATACAATGTTGCGAGCCTTTACACTTTATAATTATGAACGGAACAAACATACATATTACTAACTGGCTTTTGCTTTCTAGAGATAGTTGCAGTCTTTTGTCGGACAACGTTGATATCCTGTGGTAGTATGAAATCCGGGGGAAAGTACATACTTACAAAGTTTCATTCATAATGAGACTGCGCACAAAAAAAAACTACGACAATTAAAAAAAAATATTCATTACCTTTGTAAATGTGTAAGACAATAATGTTACAGTACATTATAATGCCATGTAACTGTCAAGACTTCTATTATTACTTTTAATTAGTAAACAATTTGAGTAGCGCCAATCATTCACATTCAAACTCCACAATAGAACTTTTCAAAAAAAGAACCCACCATAAAAATAAAACAAATTAACACCACTTATCGATATTTAACGCTTCACAAAAACAAAGGCGAGTGGTGTTTGTGAGAAAACATTAAGTTTTTGCCAAGTAAAAGGAATGCCCCCGGTTGGCCATATACGAACGGGTTCCTTGGAGGTCATTAAGGTTATATTCGGGTTTCCGCCAGTGTGCTCGAGTGTTTATGCGTGGTTAGTAGTTGCCCCCGCACCGGTAGTCGTAGGAATTAGGGTTGGCAATTTAAAAAATGGAACATGCTATTTAAAATTTTTGAAAATGGAATAACTAAAGAAATAAATTATTTTCTGTGGCAGACTGTATTTGTATAATATTGTTTTTACAATGAAACACATTGTTACAATAGTTTTATTTTAAATAACTAGGTAGGTATATGAAATGTCGACCTTTGGAAATGTTTTTATAGGTACTTTGATAAATATTGGAGTGGATTCACCCAAAATTTCGAATACGAAGATAGCCTTTGAATATAAAGTCATTACATTCTGAAAATATTCTTACAATCATAACCAAATTGAGCCTCCTTACGGCACCAATACAAAGAAAGCATTTCTACATAAACGTACGAAACAATGATCATAAATTCAATATTATTCGTACTAAAAATACAGTTCGGAATCTTTACTACAGCATGAACATAACGTTTTCCCCGACCACGTATCTTATTATCAACATACTTCAACAATATTTCGTATCAAACTTCTGTCGTAAAGGGGCCTATTACTTGAGATGGAGACGTCCAAATGCTGATACCCGAAATTGTATCAAAACCATTAAAACGGAACGCAGGAATAAAAAAAACATAATCGCCAGAAATTTTAATTGTGTCGTAATTTTTAATACCAAGAATATTTTTAAAGTAATGCGTTCAAAATTCACCGAACGTTTAATGTGTATCGGAGTTTGCAAGTTTTCTCTCGATTGCTTTTATCGAGTTATCGATAAAGACTGACCTCGATTAACCTTATCGAGTAGTGTGCGCGAACCTTCGGATTTTATTGTTCTGACTTTGTTATTGATTTTGGTTATATTTTTTTCTGCGGTAGAATGTGGTGGCTTCGTGACTTGGGTACTTAAAGTAAAATATGTGACATTAAAGGTGAAGTAAAGTAGGTATGGACAGGCGTTTAACCAAGAAATATGCGACTTGAATTATTGTCTGTTTAAAACAACATTTTTGGCCGAAATAAGATGGCAAAACTTTACCATTGATAAACACATTGATTCCACATTCATCTCAACTACTACTTTTTTCGTTCGCAGTCAAAAGCAACTTTAAGCAAACACTTTTCAGAGTAAACAAGCAAAAAACCGAATAAAATTAACCTCAAAAGTCATGAACTTGACCCCTACCAGTTGTCAAGTGTGTTTATCAAGTAAGTTCAATATGACTCGACAGACTATGATCTACAGCCTTAAGTGACCCCTCTGCGTGCGCGCATCTGTTATGAAATAACAGTCCACTCATTCAGATTTTGAGTGTCAATGACAGCGTGATTTATTGATCGTAGATATGGAGTAGGGGTCTGTACAATTTAAGTTGTGGTTCGTCTTCTGTATTTTGTAGAAAGAAAATTCCCGAGCACATTTTGTGCAGTGATCACAAAGGGCAAGCACTCAGAATACATTCTGAGTAACAAAAAAAATTATGGACTTTTTCGCTGTCAAAAATAAAATGTCAGTGGTGATAAAACTTTCTTCGAAATATCAGAATTAATATATTATTTAAAAAAAAAACTTAGTACCTAATGAATCTAGATAGCTATATATCTTTACAAAAAATATACGAAATACTCCATTGAGCACGAAAAAAGTCCCTTTGGTCTACCCCACACAACCACGGAACTCCAAAAAAACCTGACCGCGATACTAAGAACTATTTGGCTTTTCCATTGACACTGTCACTCAATAAATAATAGAGGTAAGGCGCGGCGCGTGCGCAGCCCACGCACACATTACCAATGTAAATATCATAGCGATTCATAAGCAGCACTACGAAGATATTCCACGGGTTTTTATAGTGCATTTTTTGACTTGAGTTAGGTAGATGAAGAGGCATTGGCAGTGGCATTTTTGGTTGGCTTAAAAAAATATGAAGTGTTGCTAGAAACTCCTGTTTGTGTAAATAATATCATTAAGTGGGATAGTGTTGATGAATGTAATTTTGAATTTTGTTTTATAGAAATAAGTTACTTTCATAATCTACTACTACTACTGCCAAAAATGGGATCCGATTTCAAAAACTTTTCTTATTTTGAGATTAGTGTAAGTGTGTATCGAGAAAGGCTTTTTAGATAATTTCTTCTCAAATTAATATGTCATTTGTAAGTACTACCTCACTAATTCGATCAAGTAATTAAGCGCTCAATTTCTGTATAATCGTAATTATCTCGAAGACGAGCAATCGAAGTAATAACACCATGGTAATCAGGGATCCCGCCAATGGTGGTAATTACGCCCATATTTCTGTAGGATACACCATTGAGCCCCATAGGCCTGTATTCAGTTATGATTTACGATCTCCTGTAATGATGAAAACCTAGATTGCGCGGTGTGGCTAAGTGGCTACTACCGGTTGGTTACAATTGTCCTTCTAGGATATTTTATTACCTAGCTTTCGTTCGTCACGTGGGAACTACTTCGCGCACTTGGGTTTCGGGTAATATTTTCATTTAAAGCGTTTTTATAGGGGCTTGAATAGCTTTTAGGGAAACTTTTATGAGAAAATTTGTCCAAATTTTTTGTTGAAGTCTAAGGACTTAAACTATCAAGTTTTCAGCCCCTCATATTTATAGTCACGAATTTCATTTTAAGTCTTTCGTATTTAACAGTAGGTACTTAAATTACATTACGATTAAATTATTGTCAAATTATGCTAATATACTGCAAATTTAAATCGCTAAAATTACCGAGACAATCTAAATTATACTATGATAGCGACATTATGAAGTGCCCCTAGGGTTTTGTTACAAGAATCTATTTTGTTGCGTAGATCTAACAAATGATCCGTTACACAACTTTATTTGAATTTTATGTTAAAACAAAAGACTATCACTTACATACACGATAAATATGTCTGCAAGAAGAATTATGATGCAATGTTATTAACTATGATATTGTTATAACAATTATATTGTTGTTTTGTTTTTAACTAGGTACGTATATTTTCTTTCTACTATTATGGGTGCACATGTGTTGTATGTATTATAGAACGGGTCAAGCCTGATATTTTTTAAAGCCCCATGGAGAAAACAGTCCAGGGATACTAATTAGAAAAAATATTTCTGAGTTGGCACCTAGAATGAAGACGATTTCCCTACTCTTTCATTAAAACACGAGAAGATCCTTAAAAGCATGTGTCATCTATGTTTCCAATACATCAAAATAAATAATACTGTCCGACTGTCTATCTTTGCTGAAAATAGACGGCATATAAACCGCTTGAAATACGGTAAAGCAACAAAGTTTAGAAAACATTAAGTGTTAATACACTGGTAGTAACAGTGAAAATAAATCTATAATACATGAACGTTTCGACTCGCTGACTGACTTAAAACGACATGCTTCCTCCATGAGATTTCTACTCATTGTTTTCAATGGGATTTTATCTCACTTTGAGATGGCCGAACCGTTAATATTGATGATCTTATGAAGTATTGAAACGAAATAGTTTTTTATTTATGCTGATGTAATTAGTATGTTTAGAGATATGTTTTAGTTAGTATGTTTTCTTTTCTTTTAAAGTAGATAACAATAAGTACACATCTTTATTATTTTCTTTTGTCTTAACACAGAAGATAATTGAGACGCATCGAGATGCTCGCAGCTAAGTGACAGCCGCTTATTATGAAAATCGATCATAAGGGCAACACATGGCGCGGTCCGTTCGTAGGAAAGGGCTAGGCAAATGATTACTTTCTTAATTCATATGAAGACTACGTGTATTATAGACATCTAACACCTAATGTATTTATAGCCACACTCCTTATCGCAAGAAACATTAAACTTGACACAGGAAACCATTCAGACAGACATACGATCCATAGGTAATATAAAATATCATTTTTGGCAGCGTGACGTCATCGGCTACCTATTTGACATTTGCACCTATTGACCAGCTGCTTAAGTGGTTTAGGATACACTAATGCATCAACTTGACAGCCGTGATTAGAACAATCTGCTGTTTTTTTGTCTAAACTGCAAATGATTATAATATTTTCGGTGCATATTTAAATTGTAGAATTACCTAATTTCAAAATCAGAATTCGAACGTCAATGTAGTACAGACACCAGGACATAGAGTACTACAATCTCAATTTTTAAAGCTGTACAGTACATAAAATACCTTTGACATAGGATCCTTCACTTAATTTCCTCAAATTAACATAGCTTTAACTAAACTGTAACTCACGAAATCTATTTAGGTGAATGACTTAATGCAGTGATAATGAGAGATTATCGACAATTTTATTCACTTTTAAATCCCATGGTGACATTTCATACAAAACATTGCTCAACTAAAACAGCCTGTAAACTTGAGCCTTCAATCACATCAACAGCAAGTATTGGGCTACTAAACTTCTTCACGGGAGCCCTGCACTGTAAATATAAAATCGTGTGACTCTGTCTCTTCATAAATCGCTCGATGAATACGGCCTGACATTGGAATAAGTTATAAGTAGAACATGCTGAAGACCTCATAAATAAGTAATCAGGTGATGTTCTGGCCTCGGATTGATGTTCAGGGAATGTGGTATAATTTTAAGCTAGGCTCTTAATAACAAGAAACGATTCATTATGTATCGGGCGGCTTGAACCTCAAATACTGTGATGATGGGTTAAAAAAGTGGACAATAACAGTTTTTTTTTTAAGTGTATAAAAAAATGTTATTCTTGTCCTTTTCGCTTAATCAATCATTACGTTTTTATGTGGAGATTAATTTCGTATTTTTAGAAAGTCGATACGGATTTTTTTTAGGTACCTATGTCATTCGATATTTTTTATTGCTTTTTCGAAATTTTATACCGTCTGTGAAATGTGAAATATTACCTTTTATTAAATTTTGTTTTGCAAAACACAGTAACATGTTATTTATGACTAGTTAATCAGAATTATAAGATTGAATGAGAAATTGGTTTTACAAAATTAACGTTTATTTTGAATGCAAAATAAACGTTAAAAATACATAAATAACAAAATAGGTGTGGCAACACCGGCCGCTAAAATAAGCTAACGTCAGTAAAAAGGCCATACAATATTAAAAGGAACTTGAATAGCACGAAACGGCAAATCGTGAATTGTTTTATACGAGGAAATATATTCATTTGTTAACTAGAAATACCTACCTTTATACACAGCAGCGCATAATATACAGCTATTCCTAAAACTTAAGGATAGTTTTATTTGCAAAAGAAGGACAAGAAAATTGTGAGTTCAGGTATCTTTATAGAGATTCTTGGAAAACTCTTATAAAGAAAATTCACCACAAAAAAATAACCTTAAGTTTTTGTGAGTATATTTTGCACTGAGGAGCCATTAATTAACGGAAGATTATTACAAAACATGTATGTACTTTAAACTGGTCTAATAATCTCCACCAGGTATATAATTAAAATACGTTCTTACATCAGTTACGTCTTTCATTCGTTCGTCATTTCATTCGTCATTTTTTTTATTGAAGCAAAAAGCTATTTTCGTCACAACACGATCTACTCGGGTCACGAAAATCATGATGACTGTCCGAACCGTGTGAGAACTTCTAACTTCAAAGTGTTCAATCGCCACCTTAAGTGAAGAAAGGTGGCACTTTTTGGTACCCACTTAGTGCCATAATTGGTGATTGAAGGCAATTTTACCAATCGCTTGTAAGTAGGAACAACAATATAGTTTGTGGAATCTTTCTACTGTTTGATGGAGCTCTCACGATTATTAAATGAAAATGTGTTTATTGTAGAATGTATGGGGCCACGGCAAATTACTTTTGATATAACGTTGTGTGAAGGAAATTTTAATTTGAGAAGCTAATTGAATTCTCTTAAGCATTAAAAGTCTTCTCAGTTTATGACATCATCATTATCAAATGAAAGGTTGATTTAGAAAATCTACCTAAAAAGTTATGTTTTTTTTTTACATCGCATAAAATCGCTGAGAGTGTTGCATCTACCATCTATTATTTTCACCACCACCCTAAGGTAGAGTGACAGAGAACGCCTAAGGCGTTAAGTCCGCCATTGTAGGACCTACATAGTGCATAAAGTATAAAATAAATAAATAAATATAAACATTTTCTATGAAACCGTTCTGAAATTCCTGTCATAGATCATAGTCGTCTAGAGTGAGTGAAAAAACTTCGCGCGTCAGTCTTGTCGCTGAGGCGTGCGCGCGCGCACGGAAGACGTATGGAAATGCGCGCACCTGCCACTGCGCCACCCACTGAGCGCAGATAAACCTGACTCAGTTACACCACCACTGAGAGGATAACATACAGAAGCATGACTTGAAACTTTGTCTGAGGATTTACAAATGGTAGAAAATGTATCTATAGTTTTTTATTCCTGAATTGACTCTTAGTTTTGATAAACGAGCTTCACGATAATAGTCACTATTATAAACGGTTTTGGCGATTTTTTTATAACCTAATTTCATTGTCCGATTTTAAAGCAAAACAGAGCTTCAAATCAAAGTTACATTTGATCGATACCTTACACATATTACAATGGAACCAGAACTGTTCTGTTGCACTACCAAACAAGTGGACCTTCTCACACTTACCTACTCTATGCCCCATCTCCTTGCTACCAACTACCTGTTACAGCAGATTGCCATACCATTTTTTCACTTACGTCCGCTACCGTTTTCAAGAAACATTTAGATGAGTTAGTGCCTAGACGGTTAGTAGTTTCCTGGGCGTAATAATTGTGCTTCATTGGCTGTTCGTTGCTAACATTACAGCCTACAAATGGGGAGTTAAACGAGGGAAACGATGCGAAATGAGTTTAAGTAATTGTTTTATAAATACGCCTTCAAGCCAGATTAGTTCCTGGAGAAAGAAAATGAGGGATCTTAAGATGTGAAGAAAACCTCGACAGCCTGGCTGATACATCTACGTTTATATTATAAGGAAAGGTTATAATTAGAAGACCGTGTGGACCGCACCCAAAAAGAATTTCACCAATAGCCGTCTATTTTAGTCAATGAAGCACAGGTGAAACCGCAGTCAGAAGCTAGCTCATATAAGATAGCTAATAACTTCTATTTACTAGACAAATATCTCAGCGCCAGTGGTCACGAATCAGCTCGTTCGAGGTGATTACTAATATTAATTACCCAGTTTTTTGAGTGATAACTACGCTCAACGAGGCTTGTAATTGTTTGACTTGCGTAGTAAACGTGATTATAGACTGTTGTTTACTATTCTTAATATCAAGATTAACGGAGAAGTCGCTACAGTCTTTATTGCTCGTATTTTCCTTAGTGACTGTAACCATGGATCATTTAATAGGATCAGAAATATTGGAGATTTTTCATTTATTTTTTCAGCCCTAACTGTCCCGCTGCTGGGCCTCTCCATTCTGTCACCAATCCAGGTCGTCCCGCCATTTTGTCCGGGGCCTTCCTCTTCTGCGGTGGTGTCTTGTGGTATCCACCGGGCGACAATGTTAGAGAATACCTAATATAATTCTAATAATCTGACTTTTTTAGCTGCCTTTTTAAACATTTATCTGGTGTTATTACATTCCCTCGTTATTCACGATGCTATATACCTGAGTAACACCATGCGGGCCAGACGACCGGCGTTTCAGCGTCCACGTCGCGACGGGCAGACAGCGAGGCGATCATCAGTGCTGCATTTCATCCGCCGGCGCGCCCCGACATCGCTACCCTACAAATTGATATCATACACTGGTCTTATGGCCCAAAGACTTTGAGAACCCCGTTAGCAACATTTTAGTGACGGCACGTGCATTTGTAGGTACTTTTATTACGTGGTGTGTTGTGATTGGTCGAGATTTTTTTGAGTTGTGATTGGAGCGTTTGAATTCAGAACGTTGGTGACTGATTTTGTGTTCGTTATTCACGCTGATTTTAGTGTTTGTGCTATTGTGTATATCAATTTTAGGAACACTTTTGTGGTGAGTTATTTACGATTTATTTTACTAATAAATACTACAGGTTTTGCATAATTTGTGCTTAATAAGTGGTCATAAGTTTCACAGAAATTAATCATAGTTTTATTGGCAGTGAATAAAGATAAGAAATAAAATGTTAAAAACGCAACAAAATAGAAAGAAACAAGGTTTACTGCATCGACACATAATTAAAAGGCCATTAAACACATAAAGAGAAAAAACAACAAATTTTTTACACGATGACAAGGCTTATTGAATATGCAATCATAAATTAGTGTCTACTTAATGTCCTATGACAAAAACACATGTAATCGACACTACACGCTAGTTACACATTAAAAACTACTTATGTACATAGAATTCGGTCCAAGTTCATTTAATAGATTCTGACATGCGCGAGCGCAAGCTACTGTGTGATGGATCAAGACAAAAACGTTCAACGGCTTGGAAAGAAGAACTTACTATAGTAATTGGTTTATAACTGTTCAAATTATATTATTGATGTAAGTTGAAAGTAAGTAAGTTGGCGTTGACTTAAAATTACATATTTTGTCACATTTAACTTTGGTAAATAATCTGCAGTTCAGAGTAAAATGCAAGCCAAAAAAATATGTATTAATTCGTCGTTTTTCTCTGGTGACACTCGAAAAGCAGTTCCTACCCAATCCAATAGGAATGCGTGAAAAATCGATCATTAGCGGTTCGAATAAATTCTTTACCATCAATATTTTACCGAGATATACCCCATTATTTTCGATTATAGTTGGTCAACTGCAAAAAGCTAGCTCCTAGACCAGTTTGGTAGCTTCAAAGTTGAAGTTTATTTTATTTTTTGCTGTAGTAAAACAGTTTTTGTTGAGCAAAGGGTAAGAAAAGTATGAGGGTGTTGACCTCTTGTTCAAATTAAAATAAATCAATTTGTAACTGTATGATGTAATTCAATGCCTATGTCCCACGTTATTTTCACTATTCCACCTAAGCACAATTCAATTACTTCTATATTTTTTAACCTTACCTAAAAATCTAGCTCATTATCAAAATGGATTCCGAAACGACTTTCGTTTAGTACCACGGCCTCTGTTTCCGTGACAATGGTCAAATTTAAATGGCGTCGGTCTAGTTTCTAGGCGTGATCGACGCACGCGCCGCGCCCGATCTGCGCCCGCGCTTGCCCGCGAGCTGTTTGTAGGGTTGGCGCTGGTCATTTTAGCGGTGGTTGTAATTTTATTGGTAGTTGTTGTGGGTTAAGGTTGTTTATGATTATGAATGTTTATGAATGGTTTGATAAGGTATAGTTTTTGAAAAAAAAAAGTTAGCGCTAATATAAATTTACTCTGAAAGTACATAACAATTAACAATTAAATGAATAATATTATAAACCTCAGATATCATCATCGTCTGTCTAGCATAGTTGGGAAAACTATGTTGGGTTCCAGTATAAACGGACGCATCTGAGTAAGTACCAGTGTTATACAAGGAGTGACTACCTATCTGACCTCGCAACCCAATTATTAAACTCAACCAATTTTCTTTTGTGTAATTGAAAATTCATGCATACAGTACACAATATTTTCAGCTAATGAATCTGATTGTCGGGTCAAATGCTAATGCTGTTGTTTTTCTTCTATAACCATTTCCCTCAAATAAATAAAAATACAGTTACACAAATCCAATTTTCTTCTGCGTGAACCCTGCGCGTGCCAGGTGTTCGCGTCGTGCGCAGATCGCAGGTAACTCGCGGCCGTCAATTGCGCGCAATTGAGGCTTTTTTCCGAGCCGCCATTAGAGACGACACGCGAGCTAGGTGACAGTCTGTATACAGGGGGATTGATTTAGTTTTCATGTTTTTTTTTATTATTGGGATTTTTTTTTAACCAATTTGTCGTTCAAGTTTGAGTGGGATCTTGAATGATCTTAATACATATGTATGGCTCTCTAAGCTTTGTTCTTGTTTGTGATTTTAGTCTGATTAGTATCAGACTTTACTGTGATATGTCCACTAGCAGCAATCGTGTTCATCGAATCGGCTTGTTTAAATTATTTATCGGTTACTTTTGTGATAAATAACAGCTAGCTATATTGTCCAATCATTCAGTTCAGCGTCAATTATTAACATAATGGTATCTCTATCAATTTCTAACAAAATATAACCGCCATATTTAACTTAACGGTTCAAACGCAAAAAAAACTCTGCCTGTAGACAGTCCACATATAAGTGTATAAGTAGAAAGCGGTGCCAATTACGTGGCAGTCCGGCGACAGAGCGCGCCACTGTTGCATCCTGTCCGCTTGATGTATCTCTTATTCATTTGTGTCGCATTCACAGGTTCATCTATTTTGTCGGGAGGCGTTAACATAATTCTTGGGCATCGACGAATATGTTGCACAAGTTTAACTTATGTATTCATTCAGAAGGTAGAAAATTAATTCGCTATTCTATGAAATAACTCTAAAGTATTGTTGTAGAGATAAGTAGGATTATTTTGTTTGTTTTGTTACTTTAAAGAGTAGGAAACTATTACAGCTATTAGTAAAATTCTTTCGCTGTTGGGAATCTATACTATCCAAGATCCAAGGGTGAGACAAGCTACATTTTATCCGGGTACGACGGTTGACTAAGATGAAACAACAGGGGGCAAACAGCTATAGGTAAATTAACAACCGAGCTATCTTAGTGTAATTTTGAGTGATGACCAAGAGTTTTGGAATGTGTGTTATCGTTGGTATCTTAAAGTTCTGAATCACGCCTTCGATAATTACATACCTACTTTATCTACATAATAATTATTATTTAGATAAAGGATCAATGTCCTATAAATCATATTACTTGTCCACAAATTACCTATTGCCTAAAATACTTCAGCACGCGTCTATAAATTTACGTTTAATCCGCTAATTGCTATGATAAGACTAATAAATTGGGCTTATTTAAATAAATAAGCACTTAAGTATATAGCTGCAACAATCATTTTGTTTGATCTATTATAATAAGGTACTCAGAAAGCCACTGTCAAATTATTATGTAGACGTTTTGTAAAACTGATGTTTATACAAATAGCAGGTCTGTGCAAACAATCTTAATATGTGATAAACTGGACAATGTTAATCTCAAGTATTTAAGCATCCTTACACATGGGTGGATACTCATTCATTACCAAAGAAATAGATTCGTTCGAAAAGAAAACTGTTTCCCCAATTGTTTGGTATTTCAGTCTGATTTAATTTACATAAGTAGTTGTTATTTACGAAACCAGATAAATACAATGAAAAAGAGTTCCACATATTTTCGAAAACGACTTGATTTGACTTAAACAGACCTAGAGCGTAGAAGATAACTTTTGCAAAACGTAGATTTCATGACACATTTTCAGTTAAAACCCAAAAATAAATAGTTAAACCCCATTACAAAGTTAGTCTACGCAAATTTATTTCCGTAACCTCTTAAATAATGTAACAGGTATAACTGCGAGCAGAGCTCACGACTAAATCAGTCGGTCGACAGTCGATATCTGCTAGGGATGTAACGGTGTTGTTCCTGGCCAAAGAGATTTATGAATGAGACCTCCAGCGCGGTAGGTTCGACTAACATTAAGATCACTAGTGCTGGGATACGGTGGAAATGGTATCGATCTTTATTTGTTTGAAGTTTCTGCCAATATGTTCCAATTTTGAAATATTATTGGCAATGAAGAGGGGCCATTACACTTAATATTTTTTGTTGATATGAATGTGTGCGGCGACAGATCAAATTCTAATTTGTTTTTAGATGATGAACTATGCTTCAAACTTCTAACCTATGTGGAATGCGTTTCGTTAGAAATATAAATAAATACTACGTTATTTAAAAATTTACCTGTTTTTTTAGATTGATTTATCCCCTTGTTTTGTATCTAACAAAACACACAAGCTATTTAGGATACAAACTTCTGCATTTAATCTTGAATAATTACAGAAATAAATCTCCTAATTTATGTGATTTGTCTAATCAAACACTAATAAACATTTATCACCACAAAATCAGGAATAATTCAGATTATTTATACAAAAAATTAAGAGATAGCATCGTTATTCCAATTTATTTTCTTTTCGTCGTATCGTTAATAAAAAAAGAGTAAAAAAGAATTCGATTTTATCTGCAACATCGACTAATTTATTCATTTATTTGCATATGTCGCATCACTAGGGGCCCTCACAAGAGGTTGCTACTATAACTATCGCAGGTTGTTAGAATCCTTGTCTTTGTATTTCATTACCCCCCTGCCTAACAAGAGGGGAGAGGGGAGGGAGGCAGACTTTCTCAGTTGGTCAAGATATGAATTAAAGTTATAGAGCAATGTTTTATAGTTCGCTCTCTGATGGAATTTATAGTTAGCGCCTTTTCTAACACTTTAATGATAAACTTGTGTTCTAAGATGAAGTATTATAAACTATTTGTTGACAGTATAATTGACAGTTCCATTGAATGAGATCTAAATCTCGTCTAAATATGATTTGTGAGTTTTCATTTTTCGATACGTAACTATTAAATTGTCTCTGTGTGTAGTCGCTTTAAAAAAGATCGATCACCTTTAATATTGTTCGTAGTCGTGCCTACCATACGACAGCAATAAAGGTCTTTTCAAATTCAACATTGCAAAAACTTATGGGATAAAATTTAAAGTGTTTTTGTTTGTAAGTTAAATAGTTTCGCAGTTTTCACCCTGAAGATTAAGACAAAACTGTTATACTGATTTGATTTGAAAAAATCTCGAGGCACTCAGGCTTAGACTATCTATATATTTTATTCGAATAGCTATGGCAAGAATTTTACACGGTATGCAGGTGACAAAAGCTAGTTCTATATATGGCGAGCGCCATCAACCGTTAAGCCTAATGTTGTCCACATCCAGACATTACCCACTT
This sequence comes from Helicoverpa zea, assembly GCF_022581195.2. Taxonomy (NCBI): domain Eukaryota; kingdom Metazoa; phylum Arthropoda; class Insecta; order Lepidoptera; family Noctuidae; genus Helicoverpa; species Helicoverpa zea. The sequence goes on along the minus strand of NC_061467.1, from coordinate 3,037,000 downwards.
CAATACCAATATTGCCTTTCCTCCACACTACTACTACACGAAGTACATCTAGTGTGGTCTTGCGCTAATCACAATCAAACAAGTAACAGAGCGATGGAGAGCAATTCATTAAGCGTGTTCCGAGATTAATGGCCGGGTCGAAGGTAATGCCGGCAGATATCAAAGCGGGTCAGACCGCAGGTGGTCGGTAACTCCGCACGTGTGCTCTAACGAGAGCAAATAGGGGTGGCCAACGGTTGCGCAAAATTTAGAAATAATTAAGCAAATATATTAATCAAAGATTTAAAAGTGTCTTGTATAAATCAAGGAGGATAAGTTTGTTTTATTTTGGAAGAGTCATCGGTGATATGTAACATGGTAATAATATTTGCGAGTCAATGTTATTTTCGTAAAAATATATCTTTAAAAAATCACTATTCAAGCATTACATACGTGTCATCATAACAAAATAAATGCTTTTGAATCATCATCAGCCTTTTTATTACCCTTATTAGAGACTAAAAGTTCATTTTTTCTTAAGATCTTTTCCTTCACCTTTGGAACATTTATATCCTAAAGCACCGTATTCAATAGTTGCCAATCCCTGCCCTAGTCTTTCTCAATAAAGTTAGTAAAATGTTCATGTTGAGTAGTTCCTGTTTGCAGTGCTTAGGATTAGACCACCCTGTCGCGGGTGACGGTGGGTTACACACGATAGGAAATTCATGTAACCTTACGAGCAATTGATTTCTGAAAAGTTATATTTTACTCTAATTCCTGAACAGGTATCTGATCAATATTTTTTTGATATGATTTAAACATTTACGACCTTGATCAATAACTTTGGACTGTTAACCGTAGATCGTTATATAATGTTAATGATCTTTCTCATTATCAGAAAAAGCATAAATAGTCTTGAAGATAATCTTAGGAAAAAGTATTTAAATACTGCGTGACAAATGTTAATGAGGTAAATATCAACGTGATATTAACATTGCTACGGAAGAACATTACTAACAACTTGTTGAATATTTAATAGATAATTTCCTTAATTTATTCAGCGTTGAAAGTTGTGTAAATCTCTACTAGTGTAGACGCTATATATGCAAGTGTTAAGTGACCAATAATTTACCTTCTATTTTTCTTTAATCTTGTACGATTGTAAAGTATCTAATGGATGAGAAACTTAAACATTATAAGAGGTACATATTACGTTAAAGTTTGTACTTTTGGTACCACGGATTGATGACACGATCATAAACAAGTGCACAGATTGATCAATCAGTACTTAGCCACGAGCCATTTCTCAACAGAACTATCCCACAGAAATATATCATCAATCAGTCGTTAACATAGCTCAGAGGCATCATGAATCACAATAACCATTTTATTATATAGTATTACATCTAATTAACTATTTTGTTTAATCCCCGAATACGTTACGCACATTGACCGGACAAAACAGCTGTCATTAAGGTGATTGATGCCGGTTACAGTACGAAATGACCGCACTGAGTTTAATCATGTTTCTTAACCCAATTAATAATGATATCTCTACTATATCATTAATATGAAAAAATGTTTATTGTTCATTTTTGTTAAGGCGATGTTCTGTTGTTTCTGTTTGTTGCTTTTTGATTTAGAAACTGACTTTTATTCATTTAAGTCTGAGTACTCTTATTCTTTTATCTACTTTTTAGGTAAAATTCCCTCAAAAATGATTAATACAAATTGCCGATGAAGGAGCTCAGATACCATCCTGCATATACCTCCCAAAACTCAAACAATAATCAGAAATAAAGTCAAAGTACCTCAACTCTATCTTAGTTATAATCGTAACGATAATTTAATCTCACGAAAGCCCCAACCTCTTAATCATGTTTTAAATGATCAGCCATGCTATGCTCTTACTATATCAACCTCCCCTTAAAATTGCAAAATCAAACATGCTTTCTATTCGTCCGTCATAAGGCCGATATTCTAAAACAAATGACTTCTACAATGGTTATTTTTGGCGGTAATAATTAAGTCAAAGGCGAACATGTTAATCCATGTCTTAATGTGCTCATTTGACAGGCAAAGTAATTATGGCTTTATAATTTTTTGATGGATATAAACGTTTTGATTTATGTAATGTTTCGTTGCAGTGTACCCGAATCTTCTGTGTTAGGTCATGTACTAATACATACTTGAAGGACTCCACAATGATGTAGCAACAATGCAATGTGCGTATTCAATCAAGCAATCATCATCATAAGTTTTTCTGAGAAGGTATCTCTCAATTCGTTATACTGATCGAACTTCTCTTCTAACTAGGATGCCACTTGGCACGAAAATACAATTTGCCCCTTCAAAAACTTTTCAGGAGGTATAAGCATACACATATGCTATTGTTTGGGGGGAATTTTATACTCAGAAAAATACTGCTTGAATGTTTCTTATTATATTTGAAGAATAAATTAAAAGCAAAACTACACACGAAGGTTTTAAAATGCAATTCAGTGGCTACTACCACAATATTCTTATATCAATAGTATTACATAAGGTGCTGCTAGGTCAAGTAGGTAGCTACAGAGAGTCTCATCCCGCTAATAGCTTGTTTACAGTCATAATATAACATATTCTTAGTTTATTTAAATTAGCGGACGTGGAGGATGTAATAACGTAATGCTAATGTTTCAAAGGTGTGCGGTAGACAAACTCATGATCATTGTTGTCACAGTATGAAAACCGACAAAGACTGAGGCTTACCGTTTTTCAAATATAGGAATGGGTCTACATCAGCCGCATCAAGCAGATGTTTTTAAATTATTAAAATAGCTCCTGGTAGAGAATTTTCTAACGTTCTCTTGGTCATGTTAGTGGTTTTAAAACTTGGATCCTATTATTCTTCCTCACACTGTATTCCATATATTCGAGGGGTCATATACCATTATTTCTGTCAGCGCAGCCGCAGTAAGGTATCCCTATTTGTCACAGGAAGGCTTTTTTGACTTCAAAATAATGCTCGCGTTTACATTCAAGGCTGTTAACACTCATTGTACCCGCAGTTAGCACTTTATTAACTCTCTTCTGCATGTCACGCCACGCGGGTGCCGATCTAAGACATGGCCGCACACAATTATCAGGCTAAAGGTGTGTATGTCAAAGCTATATTATGCATAACCTCGAGATTTCGCATAGATATACTATGACGAAGAAGTTATTAAGTTTCATTGTGATAAGACAGTTGGATAAATAGGTATAAGAATACTTGGTTTGGTTAACATCTTTTAAACAGAGACGTATATTAATGTTAGTTTTCCTTAAATCATTCATCACATCATCGGTCGGACTAGTACGCTATTGCAAATAAAAATAGTTTTTGACCATAATATATTTCTTGAAATATTTTATTGAGAAAACCGTAGAAAACAAATAATACTCTGGTATTCAGGATACTAATCCGCTCTTTGCAATATTTTCACGTTGAGTACGTCTCTGCATGTTTTGACAAACAAGGCTAACATAATTTAATCTCCTGCCATACACAAATGTAACTTGATAACTTAAGTTTACAGTTTTGTGGCTTTTAAGTTGAATCTAGGTTAAGTTTAAATACCTATGTAAGTGAGTAATTTTGATAGAGAATTGTCGCTATGTCTTTTGAAAGATAAAACTAAACAATAGGTACGTATTTTCAGAGAATTTGCACAGCATAATGTTTGAAACATTTAGTCAGTAACCACCTAAACTAATTAACTAAATAATTTGATATTTACCCAATTTAAATTATCTAATTCATATAACTCTTAAAAGGCTACCACTCAGACCAGGCAGACCTTCTCAGACAAAAACATAATTTAACTTAAAATATTACAACAAGTAAGGATGCTAATAATTATGAATTATTAATTATGAAGCAGTAGCTTCACCCACACATAACCGGAACGAACAATGGTGATGTGGAGCGAGGATGCGCGGAGGTCGGGCCAAGGTTCGACGCCGGCCGATGCCTTTTGTTCCTCACTACGCTATGTAGGTTAGACATGAAAACACTTCGTTTTATTGTTTTCCAGTTTCATGGTAAACAGTGTCGATGAGGTTATTATAAACGAGTCGTACACAGAGTATTTTTTTCCACATTTACATTAGCACAACTGATTACACTTTGTTTGTATAAGTGTCATTAGCTGCGTGATACGAGACGACAGGCGCATCACACCAATCAAATAAATGTACGTAGTAAATGTTCTATTGATTAACCGTAACTTAGTTTAAGATTTTTTCTTAATATAAAATGGTCTGACATTATTTCAAACCTCAAAACGACTATTCTAACCCTCATTATACCACTAGAACTTATCCTAATCCCTATGTCAATAAAGCTCAAATTCGCTTGCACATTGCGTCACGTTCGAACGACAATCCTTCGCGAATCGTCTGCGCGTTCCGTCCTACATTCGACCTTCGATCCTGTCAGGTCGCGGCGGTGACCGGCCATCCACTATTAGCATACAGACAAAGCCTCCGCAATGAATAAGAACACTTGACGCACGGCAGGCTGGGAGCGCTAAAATGCTGCTTTTTGGCTATTTAGGCTTGTTTTATGGTGACTACGGTTTTTGTAATAGTTTCAGAATACTTTAGGCAGTAATAACTTTAAACAATGTCAGAAAAATAAATTCCTAAAGATTATTTGGAAGAAATCACTGTAATTTGTAATGTAGGTATTCTTCGAGTAATGAAGCATTCCTATCTATTTGTCATGAAAAGCCTACTCACCGAAAACGATTTTCATTTAAGGACACAAAAAAAGACATAGGTACACCCACAAGAAGGTAAAACTCATGTAAAATTTTAAATAAAATTCGTTGAAAACTTTTATTTTTCACATCACTTCAATCAAACGTGTTTTTTTCGTTGCATCATTTTAGCGGCGCCATTGTGAATCGGCTGCCTTTATCATGCAAACGCGACACTTTTGGCTCAGTCCACATTTCTCGGTCGGAACAATGTTATGGTTACGACAACCTCACGGAAAAACCGACGTTTGCGTTTCTAGAAAATAAATAAAGAATTGCAAACATTTTCGGTATGAAATTCCATTTATATATCTTCGTAATTAATCATTACAAAGCCATATTCGATATTTCTTAATTGTTCTGCATCGGTTTTGATTAAACTTATTGGCTTTCCTATAACCTTGACATTTGTAAAATGATTAAGCATTTCTATCGCGTGTCTGACTCATGAATTATCATCATATCTTTTCTAGCAAAAACGTCTTAAATGTTAGTTTGTTATTCTATATCTCTACTAGCTGTCCCCGCAGTTCCACCCGCGTCCCGAAAGAACTACTCCGCGCACCCATATTTAAAGAAGGTTGCCTATATTCCTTCTCAGGCTCTAGACTATCTATGTACCCTTTAATTTAAATCGGTCCAGAAAGCTGAACAGACAGCCAGAGCTTTTAACGCATTCATAATACTTAAGTAGTAAGGATCAAAGCATAGCATTACGTAGTTAAACAATAAACACATGTAAATAGCAGTGAGAAATTAACGCATACATGTTTATTGCGCCATATCATCTTGTTGGACCCTGGGTCAGGAGTCAGGAGGCGTTGAGGGCATCGCGACGGAAACACTTCATCAGATTAACGTATTGTCGGACTCAATTTAGCGCTAGCTATTTAGGGTCCTTATAAAAGCTAGGTGGCAGGTGGAATAATATCTTAAAGGCACAGTATGCATGTACGAGAGCATAAGATTTGTTTGTATAACAGCTTGGCCGGATTACAAATAATTTTCTACACGTTATGTATTTTATTTTCACACTTTCAAAAATAACGCTGAAAGTCTTTATTTTTTTAAATTTTCTAGCAATGTAAGTTGCATTACTGGTAGACTGGATAGCTATATTTACATGTATTGTATCTGAAGTGGTTCACGTCAATAGTGCAATGATGGGAATCGAAGTATCTGGGAACCCTGATCAATAAGTCCAGGAAAGAGCTACACGTTAATGAATAAATGATAATGACGAATCCAGTTTTTCATACTCCTCATACTTAGTAGGTAACTATTGAAAGAAGCATTTAAAAAGATACCTCATCATTACAAAGTATTCATCTGTCAAATAGATTGATTCAGTCCATCAATTAACGTTAATATACCTAAGCATAATATTGCATCATGACTGAATGTAGAGGACCTTTAGGTCAAACCTCATGATGACAGCGTGATTTTATTACAACGGTGTTTATAGGTTTGTACCTACATATGTTTGTTAGTGTTTTATAGATTTCAACTTTGATTTGTTATAAGAAAAAACGGCTCATTTGTACTTATATGCATATTTTTTTCTAATTGCTTGTAACCATAATTATATTTGTAAAAATACATAAAATTTTGCCCTGTCATGGTATACCTACTCATCTTGAAGAATAAAACGATTTTCAACTGTTAGCTTAGTCTAGGGTTTCTTTACTGAAGACCAATACCAAAAATAATAATGGTCACTGCTGGGTTGGGTTATCATTAATTAATACGGAAAATTACTTATTAAACCCTAAACGTTTGGCAATATTTTGAAACTTCACAAAACGTTGTTTAGTTAGCAAATAGAAGATGCTCCCACACTATAGTCAAAATCCAAGTTACAGCCTCCTTTGATAATTAAATCAGCCGGTACTTGTTGCGTCACCCACAGGCCGTTGGGTCGAGAACTGCGCCTGCGCGGGGCAAGGCGACTGAAACACCCGCGTGTATTGTCCGCTGCCGGGTATTTAAAGAGCGGTTGGGACTCAACTTTAAACCATTTATGAGTAAATGACGTTAAAAATGGGTGATGGAGTAGAAGTCGAAAATTGACTTCACCTCGGGCCTTTAAATTGTAAGGAAAAAAGAGTTTTCTTTTAAAATAAAACTTACAGGAAATAAAATATTTGAAAACACTTGAATCTTGAAATCCCTTCATTGAAAGTGATGTAACTACAATTAGTTTAAAAGTATGTCAGCGAACACAGGGTGGCCTTTTCTCTATAAGTTAAATCAGAGTCACAGCGTCTGTATCAATTAAATCAGCGGGTAGTAATTGCGTCACCCTTAGGTCAGTGCCGGAGTGACACCCGTATTAACGTATTGTCCTACTGGGCTGTGTCAGCGAAAACAGGATGCCATGCCTCACAAGTCAAATCAGAGTTACAGCGTCTGTAACAATTAAATCAGCGGGTAGTAATTGCGTCACCCTTAGGTCGCTGGAGGGGTGACACCCGTGCTAACGTATTGTCCTGCTAGACAGGTTGGGCTTCGAAAGCGCATTGTTTATTGTCATTGTTAGAGGCCGTTGATGTGACAAAGGTCAGTTTTAGTTCGATCAGAAGCTCAGCGTAGGTATATTGAAACCCATGATGTCTATCACCTGCATATTTATGAAGCGTTTCATGTCCTAACCAAAAAAAAATCAATAATGAAAAAGAGTACATAGATACATGTGATAATCTTCAAATAACATCAAACATTACTCCGAAAAGTTTCTCACTTAAATAACAAAAAAAACTACAAAATATTTCTGAATAAATAACTACAACAGCTTAACAATCGTTTATCATCCTAACCTGAAAAACGTAACAATGGAGTTATTATAAAAACATGTATTTTTCATACAAGTGTAAAATACATAGTTATGCACAAACAATGCACAGAAACTAGATGCATTACGTGTCAAACATGATCGCTGCGACCTTGCAACGGGCGGCGACCGGTAACAGACACTGAGGAGGGAATTACAGAAGTTTCATTCAGTGCAATTCATAAAAAGAACTTGAACTTAATTTAAAAAGAAATATGAAAATATCATAAAGACAAATTCTCGTTTTCGAAATACTTCGAGCTTCTAATGTCAGTGCCAAAAGTTTTATTCAGTTTTTTCTTGCAAAGGTTTTATGTTTAACTAGCTTTTGCCCGCGACTTCGTTCGCGTGGAATAGTGACTTCCGGCAGATTTTTGGTTTTACCCACATAGTTCCCGATCTCGCGGGATTTTTGAGAAGTTCCCGCTCCCGCAGGATTTTTGGGATATAAACTATCCTATGTCCTTTCTCGAGTTCCAAACTATGTGTGTACCAAATTTCATCCAAATCGGTTCAGTAGTTTAGGCGTGACGGAAAGACAGATAGACAGAGTTATTATCGCATTTTTAGCATGGTTAGTTTTGCCCGTTTACATTTTTCTGATGGATTTTCCGATGAATTAAAACAATAACATGAACCGAACACGTGTAATGACACCATTGCGCGATTAACGCCATCTATCTACGGAGCATAGGAACAGCTCGACATTTGACCAATAGATGGCACTGTATGTCCGTAATAAATTTTATTTTTTATTTTTATTTTTTGTAATAAAAACTATCCTATGTCCTTTCTCAAGTTTCAAACTATGTCTGTACCAAATTTCACACAAATCGGTTCAGTAGTTTAGGCGTGAAGAAAAGACAGACAGACAGAAAGACAGACAGACAAACAGAGTTACTTTCGCATTTATAATATTAGTTTGGATCACATCGTACGGAGAACTTTTACTTTTAATATGTCCTTTAATTACTTCAAATTACTTTTATCAAAACTTAAAAAGTTAAACCATTTTTTACTTTTGAGTAAGAACACGTTTGTCTTCTAACTCAACAGTGAAAAATTATATGTATTTTCTTATCCTATATCTGTTTAAATATAAAAATATTCCACTATATAACATAACTACACTCATGCATTGGTGTTCTGTCTCACCTGCGCAGTGACAGAATCAACATGAAACCAGTAACAAACGTCCATGATGAGCTATTTGCTATAGATGATAAGCTACGTATTTATAGGAGCAAAGGACAACGCCCTACATTTTCCTGTGACCTCCCATGAAATGAGTTTCACAAGGATTTACACTGAAACTGTTTGTAGTTGTTTACTGATAAACTTTACCTATTTACGTTGTTATTTTTTTGCGATTTTAAAAATGCAATTTGTTAATAATTTGATATCCTGAGCATTTGAAGAATTTGAGACTCGTAATTACATTACAAGACGAAAGATATGCAAACAGAATATGTTAAGTAAGAATTTTCCTCAAAATTTTCCGTCATTGATTTTTTGTTAAAGGCCGCGGCTCAATAAACAGAGTCACTAAATCGCATAATCCATTTAACCTTTTAAGTCTCATTCTAAGAAATATTTATGTTATGGCTGCCTGAAAGATCTTAATAATTCAATAAGAGCGCCCGTTATTTCACAAACTATAAACTAGTTTTAAGACAAAATATAAGTGGTGTACCTAAAAAAGTATATTCATACATAACCTATACAACCACATAACACATGTGCTGTAATGATCGATACTTAACTACTAAGTACGCACAATGATAAAAACGTCGTGACGTTACTCAGTCGTGTCGTATAAGGCCTCCTCCACCGCTTCACGAGCGTCCGTGAACCATAACAGGTATAGGTTTATTGATACGCGCGGCAGGAAAACGCGCGACCCGCCGACCCGAAGTGCGGACGAAGGTCGCGCCGACTTTACGCGCGCGTATTAAGGTACAAGCGGGTAGCGGGCGGTATAATAACTAAGAGCTGGCGCACAATTTACAGACGTGTTTGACGTTTAGTAATACGATTTTTTCACTGGGTTATTAGCCATCCTTAGCTAACCTAAACTTGACCGCAAAATATGATGTCTCCTGTTTATGTGGTTTCCTGATATAATGAATTTTCGAGGGTGGTCCAAAAAAAACTTTGACGCCTTGAAATTGAACAACTACATAAAACGCTTTTTCGTCCACCTGATATTTGGAAAGCAATAAACAGTAACCACATACTTAGTTATTTTGTTACACTATACATAGAACTGGACTAATATAAAATCATCTACATAATAAAGAAATATAGTTTGTAAGTGTTGTAGGAGGTAATCCCTGGATCTATTTCACTAATCTAGAAAATTCTTTTACCAATAGCACGCTACGTTATTTGTGTATAGGCTACATTTTATCCTAGTACATATGCAGTCGAAGCGTATTTACAGAGTGTACATAGCCAAAACGCATCCATAGGAAACTGCTCGCTGACACTTTGTAATGCTGTTTTTTAATTTGTGATTTCAAAGTATACACGAATTTTGCGTACTGCTCGCGTATAATTCGTAGCTTAGACGTGCACATGCATCATTCCAATTTATACACGGTCAAATTTAACTATACAAAATTTATATTAGGTAAAGCATTCAATAAAAATGGCTTTGAATCTGAGTTTGTTTATTAAAAATGCTAATTAAACAAAAATGTATGTTGCCTTCTAAATTATTAAGTCAGCCACAAATAACGAGCATCTAAATAATACTATCTTAGCCACTATAGTTATCTTCTAAGTAAACCACTCTAAATACAACTCAGCATGATGGTTATTTTTTAGCATCTTTTGTAGCAGGCATTCTAACAGTAAACTTCTAAAATACTATTAAATGACATCATAAAATATATTTAATTAGCTTCTAATTTTTTAACTCAGTACGTTTAAAATGTAAGCAAGCAACATGCAGCAAGCATAGCTTCTGTCACGGCTCTGGTGCTGCGGGGCTCCGGCGGTCCCATGCGAGCTTATCGTCGCAGATGGTTTTCACGCTCACCACCGCAGCTTCGGCTTGCTGGCCGGCTCTGCCGGCCAGCCTCAGCCACGTCGGCGGGCGTTAAAACTACCTGCGCTTCAGCTCGCAGGTCGCCTCGCCCCTCCGCGCCTTCGCGGTTTTGAATTGCACTCTAGGGCAGACAAGACTACGTGGAGTCGGTTTTGCAGCGATTCGTTTTCGTCACTAACTTCAATTTTTAATACAATGTTTTTTAATTGAACGAGCATTGTTAATATTTAAATTAACATTAAATGCTAGGTCGTGTTTTAATCAAAATGGCGAGTATGCAACTGCTCGCGAATAGATTGGAATCGTAAAGTTTTTCGCGCCTATTCCAATGTATACACGATTAGTTTGCATGCGGACTAGCACTGTATATTATGGAACAAAGCAAGATACTTTGGCCACTACAAAATATATGCGAGTATTTGCGTACTGCGGCTGTATACATCGGAAGACTTTGTATAAAAAGTGAATTCCAATCTATTCGCGACTAGTTTCACACGCTTGCGTACTAGCCATGTATATACAGTAAATACGCGCAGTAGAAATAATCCCTCTAATAAATGAACCCGGATATTCACCAAACTTATACCTAACTACCAGTAAAATTGTACACGGCCACTCTCCGTCAGTTCACCCAGTCAATCGTGCGCCCATTTACGAGTCATGACAATTAACGTCACTGATTTACATTAACTATACGAACTTATTAACATAGTACTTTGTAAGCGAAACTGGGCTAGTGTTGATTAGATCGAAAGGTTATGGGTTCACAGCTTGCATAGTTGAACTGTTGAACCACACCTAGATGAAGTATGGGGTAGTCATGTAGTAGGTATGCTGTTGGTAAATGGTTTAGTTTTCCTTTTTTGAATTTTAAATTTAAAACAAAACTAATAGGTGATTCTTATGAGATTTTTTATTTAAATGACAATAATGGCGTATTCCAACGGACGTATCCATACCAAAACTCGCGTAAAAATAAGGCTGAGCCTCAACGGAGCAATTAAACAGATGATTAGAACTATCCTACTTAAGGCGAATTCTTTACTTTTTACAATTCGCTGAAGTTTCTGCCAAAACGCTACTGTATTTTACCGCAAAGAAAATGCAAATGGCATCCATAATCGCCTGTATGCACTGCGGATGCACCTGATGCAGCTCGCGCTTATGTAACGCAGTAAAATAATTATGTCAATGGTATTGGTAGCCGCGTCGTGTGTGCGCGGCCTTAACCCGGTCAGGTCGTCTGTACCAGCCATTAAGCTATACCCGTTTGATTTTACGCTTATATTTAATGTCACCGTAAATATTATGTTTATTGGTAATAACAGGGTAGTCTGAGTAGACTGTTTTAATTAGGTTTAAGAGCTAATTAATTGGTGATTAGTGTAAGTCGATGACTCTATTATGTACTTAAGTTATTTAATATTGATGTCATATTTAGTCGCTGTATCCAGTTTTCTCATAGTATAAAGTATAAGTAAGTTATCAAACTGTAATTTAACGTCTTCCTATCGGAGCTTTTCCAGAGTTTCGTAATATACTCGTTGGTATTTTATTCAGGAACCTATACTTATATCAATGTGTGATATATAATGCAGTGTTTATTTTTCATTTAAAGCTCATCTTAACACACTCAATTCACACAGATAACCTTTAACAAACTTATTGAAAAATAACACACACATTGTATTCCAGAAAAAAAGGTACTTAATCCTTTACCAACATTGCAAAAATGTCCTTATTTTTGTAAATAAAATATTTAGTGCCGTCCTTATCAATGGTTAATAGTAAAACCTCATTTATCAGTGACAGCTGAAGGTCGCTAGGTGACCTGGCTTTGAGGAAAATATGAAAACATTTGCACCTACTGCTTGTGTTTATTTTATAAAAATTAGCCAAATAACAGGGTTTTATAGCGTTTGTTTTGTGTTAATACGGTTTGTGAGCAGTGTACCTACGGATTATTTGACTTTGTTTGTTTCTTTTTATAGGACTGTGTGATAAATATAAATAGAGTTAAGTTTGGGATTAGCAATTAGAGATTGAAACGTCCAGTGCAGATATTAAGAAAGATTTAAGCTATGTTAAAAGCTACTCAGGTTTCGACAAGCTTTTTTTTTATTTTGATAATATAACGCGTTCAATATTTAATTCAATTGTTTAATACTTCAGCAAAAGTACAACCATTTTCCTTCATCTCAGAAATTTAAAATCAGGGTCAGCGCACCGAGCATGTACCATATCCAACCCAAAGTTGACACCAACATAACCCTGAGGTCTCAGAACATCTTCCATTAAGGAATGTACTTAAGGAGTACATTAGTGATTATCGATAGGAAATAGCAGCCGTGCCCTACACCGCCAGCCCTACACGCAGGGAGGTCGAAGTTAAGCAGGACTAGTGAGATTGAAATTTTATGAGAAGTTTTGGCAGTCGAGTATTATACATACTCGACTGCCAAAGCGCCTGTGTATTACGATATTAAAAAAAAAATATTAGGGTACGCAAAATATTTATTAAACAAACATAAAGAACTACAGAACATCTTCCCCTGAGGAATGTACTTGAGGAGTGCATTAGTGATTATCGATAGGAAATAGCTGCCGCGCCCAGGCAACAGGCTGGGAGGTCGAAGTTAAGCAGGACAAGTGAGATTTATGCGTCAAATAAATCGCAATGCGATTAGTCAGCGGTGAAAATTTTCATTGCGATGTTTGTCATGTATCATTATAATTGAACACAATTGGGATAGGTGCACAAAATATTATTAAACCTACACATCTTAAGCTGCCTTAATCATGTTCAATGACTTGAACTGAATTACCGCTACCTGGCTGTTTTTTAATTCAGCGATTGGTAAGTAGGTCTAAGAGGAAGATAAGAATCACATTATCATACAATTTTCCCGTATCCTATGTAAAGTGAAATCATTGATGACTTATCATTGATTTCCGATTCTTTACGAACGTGACGAAAGAAAGTCGCACCTAATATTTCATTCTTCACCATTTTTCTTTTCTAATAAACTTCTTTAGATACTTTCTCTTGTAACATGTATGTAAAAGCCAGTAATTATACACAAACACGTGTCGCATAACAGGTCGTACGACTTGTCGCGCGACAAATCTCATGTGTCGCGACAAAGGGTTCAAGTGGTGGGCTCGGGCGATAGGTTGGCGGTGTTTACGAGCGCCTCGTTACATGGACATGTTTATTCGGACGCCTACGAGTACCCCACGCGTGGCTCGTGCCTACTTGTGGTACAAGGTGCAAGCGAAGAGTTTCTTGATAAAAGTTTTTAATGTGCTGTTTATGTGTCGCAAAAGTTTAGACGCAGATCATCTGAGGCATACATTAGAATGTATACTATGCATTCTTGTCATACTTCTCTAAGTGGGGCACAATATAAAGTCATCAGAGGAAATTGCAGTTATCATAAGATACACGATTTAATCCGTGACTGAAGTCGAATATCAATTTATAACTCAAAATAAAATCATTTTTCTTTTATTTATAGACTCATATTGGCCCTTCGATGAACACATAAAAAAGTTGCCCATAAATTCTTATCTGTCTCACTATTCATAAAGGCCAAACAATGAGCAAGCCTACACTCTATTGAGCCGTCATCACCCACGCGACCAAAAATCATCCCAGTGTCAAATTGCATAGACAATCTTATCTCGAACACTTGGACCACCATAGAGTCCGGTATACAAATACCATAAACAATGCTAATATAGTCATCTAAATTCATCCTAACACCATGAAGGTTTTCTTATTTATGAAGTTGACATAAAACTGTCTAAATACAACTTAATACTGGTAAAGCTTTTGTGGAAGCTACGTGTGGGTCCGGCTTTAAAAATGCGTATGTATGTCTGTCCCGATTGAACGGGAATAGAGGGATCGATTTGAATGGAGTTTAGCGTGGATCGAGAGATTACTAATACTAATATAGATGTTTTAAAAAATGATACTAAGTGCAACCAGTTTATAGATCTTATTCCGCTCAAACGCTACCAAGTGACTTTTGTCCCTTTTTCGTTTTGACAGTAAAGCGCACCCAAGTGACTTTTGTCCCTTTTTGCGTTCCAGTGCGATACACATCACAATATATTTGTTTCTTTCTATTACACGGTGTTTTAATACCTTTTCTCTTTTCTACACGATTCTTAATACATTTCTTCATGCTAAGAATACGACAATAGTTCCACAATAGTTCATTCGGATTGAAAAAATAATGTCAAAGTCAGTCGTTCGTTGGTTTTCGCGCGTTAGGCGGAAGATTGTCCTTGTAATTTAATCATTATTTCGGTTATTTGTACGTATTATTGTATTAATTACGGTGTTATTATACAATAAGAATATAGTCTTTGTGTGTGCAAGCGAGTTTTAACCTAAGGGTTTAATAATTCAGCTTTTAAAAACATTCTTTTGTACAAGGTCAAACAATGTTTTTTTTTTTAACTAGTCATTGTTTACATCTAAAAATATAAACATTCGAAGCTCAATGTTAACAAAAACCTGATACCACTTGAAAGAGTCATTCATTAGCTTGAACAAAAACAACACTTGAGATTGCTTATGTTACCAATGAGTCATAAAAAAAAACATCTTGTGAACTCGGCCATCTGGCGCAGCGGCGCGCCATTTTTTTTTCGAACAGTAGCGCTTTGTGCGAATTTTGGAAATCGGCGAAATCACTCATGCGGATAAAATATTATGTTTAAAGTCAAATAGCGACGTATTAAAAAACTACTATAAAAAGTACGAAAAACTATTGAAGCAAGTAGTGACTCAATCCAAAAAATTACAATATATCAATAAAATAAAAACTTCACAAAATAAAGTTAAAGCCATGTGGAGTATAGTGAACGAACGGACTAATAAAAAGACTTGTTCGAATAAAAATAACATAAAATTAGAAATAAATAACACTTTAATAGAAAACCCTAAAGAAATAGTTAACCACTTCAATAACTTCTTTGCAAAAATAGGTGAAGCATCCTCGTGTCCTAGTAGCAGTGAAGCCAATGGTGTACCTGTCCTTAACCGTATAGAAAATACCCTCTTCCTTCGTCCTTTAGATATCCGAGAAACAAAAAGAATTATAAAATCTCTAAAGAACAAAAAAAGCCACGGTATAGACGAGTTACCCCCCTCATTAATTAGGCAATGTGCTGAGGAACTCGCGGTACCTTACTGCGTCTGTATAAACCAGTCCTTTGACGAAGGCATTTTTCCAAATCAATTAAAAAAAAGTATTATCAAACCAGTACATAAGAAAAATACTAAAACCGATCCTGGCAACTACAGACCAATAGCTCTTCTTCCCACGTCATCTAAAATATATGAAAAAGCCATGTGTGACCGCGTTTATAATTTTTGTGAAAAATTTAAAGTTTTTGACGAAGCTCAACATGGATTTCGTAGACAACGATCCACATCCCTGGCAGTCTATAAATATATGCAGGAAATAATAAATGCCCTCAATGACAAGAAGTACGCAGCAGGAATACTCTTAGACATGACCAAAGCATATGACAAAGTGCAATTTAAAATACTTCTGGAAAAATTACACGGTATAGGGATTCGCGGAATAACGCACAACTGGTTTGAATCATACTTGAAAGACAGAGAGCAATATGTCGAAATAGATTTCTTTGACCACGACCGGAAACAAATTACACATGTCAGATCCGACAAAAAGATCATTAATGCTTCAATCCCACAAGGCAGTGTCATAGGATGCCTCCTATTCATTATTTATATCAACGACTTACCAAAAATCATAGATGAACCATGTGTGCTATTCGCAGATGACATATCCTTACTTACCACTAGCCAGAACGTCAACGATATCAATGAACAATTTAAAATAATATTAGATAAAACAACAAAGTGGTTAACCGAGCACAACCTGGAAATAAATTACAAAAAAACGAAGATAATGACTTTCCATCCACGTCAAAAAGCTCCGATTACAATCAACCTTACAGCTAACGGCACTGATATAGAGATTGTTAACAATTTCTCCTTATTAGGTCTCATTATAGATACACACATTTCCTGGAAGCCACACATCAAACATATACACTCAAAAATCTCAAAATTCTGCTACGCACTACGAGAAGTTAAAAAAACGACCGACAAACAAACTGCTATCACCACATACTACGCCTACGCATACTCATGGCTCAGCTACGGCATTATTATGTGGGGAAACAGTACCGACGCCAATACCCTATTCATCCTCCAAAAGAAATTAATCCGAATAATAGAAAATATAGAGCAAACCGACAGTTGTAAACCTATTTATATTAAATATCGAATATTAACACTACCATCTATTTATATCCTGGAAATATGTAAATTTGTAAGAAATAATATAAACTTTTTCATAACCCGCGGAAATAAACACAACGATCGTCCAGTCAGACACAAAAACATGTTAATGCTTCCCTCTTCACACATGACACTTCACACCAATAGCCCTTATGTAATGTCTATCAAAATATACAATAAATTACCAGAATCTTTAAAAAATGAAACAAGCCAAAATAAATTCATACGCGCACTCAAAAACATCCTTACTAACAAAGCCTACTACTCAATAAACGAATACATGAACGATAACAATATTGTCTACACACAACACAGTACATAACACATCACACTTTCCGATCTTGCAGTATTTTGTTGTTTAGTATTTTTAGTGAATACCTACCTGTTATTTAATTGTTTATAGCCTATAGTTTTATAGTTTGGTTGTCTAATCTTATGCTTGTTCCTACACAATTTTTTTTTTATGTTTAATAATAAGGTCAATTGTTGGATTTTTATATATATATTTTTTTCTCTCTATAGATTTATTAATTATTATGTTAGTTGTAAGTTTAATTTTAATTTTATTTTGCTGTGCCCTACAGGGTCCACAATTGTACCTAGCTCTAAGCCATATTATTTCACCTATTTTATACATTGTGGAATGCAAATAAATAATATGAATATGAATGAATAAATTATACTTGATGTTCGACGAATGTAACAATATTTTGTTTCTAGAGGTCCTCTGAATTAATACAGAGTATGTTGTTTTGTAGAACTTTATTATTATTCTTTATTGCACACATAAATACAGAGAGACACACTGAATATAGAGAGATAATGTACAATGGCGAGCTTAACCCAGTGTTGGGTTCTCTTCCAGCCAACCTTAGAGTGAAAGAGTGATTTGATGGGGTAGGGCAAATGTGCAACTTTATACTAATAAAAAGAATCTATGTGAATAATTCCTTATAATAAATTAAATATATACCTTTTATAATTACATGAAATATATACAATATAATATATACACAAATATACAAAGGTCATGTTGATAAATAATGTTCCTTAACTCGTCTCTTAAACATATCCAATGATGAGCTCTCGCGTATAGAATGCGGAAGGGTATTCCACAGCCTAACAGCACGAACAGTCATTCAGAACTTTCATTTTATTTACCTTTAAATGATGGTACCTTTTATTATACCTAAACAGAATTAATTTCCTTTTTAATAACACAAAGGGCGAAAATATAACAAAAATCAAATAATAATTATTGCAGCACTATTGCAGACACTTCAATACCTACCAGTATCCATATTTTTAAAAATCTCTTAGCAACTGATCCTTGGCACTTTCCCACGAGTTTATCAACGACAAGCCATCCATCAGTATCGTTTGACACTAAAATATTATTTGCACGTTTCCCCGTCATGTCCCGCCGGTGAAATCATAATAATATCTAGCTAAATGCAATATGTATTAACGTGAAGATTGACTGAAACGTCAATGTTGCGTGACTCGACTGTGAATGAGACGCGTAAAGTTAGCCGCTGATTTTGAGCTGGCTCATTTTGAGCTGCAAAATATGCGCGTCGCCGTAACAGCGTATACAGTTTATTTGAAAGAGGTTACGTTCTTGAATAACTCCTTCACACTTCACTATAGAACATCCCATACAAAGCTCTTATGACGTCATAAAAAAATATATGTATGACAAAAAAGCAGTATTTTCAAAAGGAAACAATATCAGTGCAATTAGTCACAAAGAGGTCGTGCGGACACTCGCGTTGGCCTCTACCAATGTCAATTATCACAATGTACAAGTGTTTGACAAAAGAATACAGCCTGTGTGTTGTTAGAAATGTGTGGGGTACGCATATCACCATGTAAGTATTATAAAACAATGTCCTTTACCACGTCTATCTATATGTATTTTCGCGATAAACTTAAAAACTAGGTACCTACCGCACTGATTTTCATGTGGTTTTCACTAATAGATAGAGAGGTTGATACATATAGGTACTCCGGGCCGTTCCGTTAAAATATCAGGACAGCTTTTCAACTTTTTATTCTTTTTACCTAACTAGAATAAGTTTTTCGTAATTACAGATTTTTAATTGTATTTTTATTGTACCTAATTTCTATTAAAATTAGTCATTATGTAATTTTCCTATAGGTACATGATAAAAAAATACTGCAGAATTCCATGTTGCCATATTCTTAAATTAGAAATAGGTACATATACCTACATAAATTTTAGTTCAATCAACTACCTACACAGCCAAAACATTCTAGATTTATCACCTACCACACACACAACGTCATTAAGACAAATATTAGGTGAGATGAGGTTCGTGGCCTTCGGCGCGAGAGCAAGGTCGGGGCATGACGCTTGTATGTCACAACCCATTGTCATTTGACCACCATAACTTTGAAATTGGTTACGTGATTATTATGGTGAAACCACAACGATTTTTATTCGGTTTATTTACTTCTTTCTTAAGAACACATTCTAGAAAGTGTATTTAAATGATTGAAAATGTACTGACTGCACAGGTTTTCATGCGCTTTTCCGCAAAATATGCGAATAATTCCTGAGAAATATTATAAGTAATTTGTATCCCAAATCGGACCATGCTATTAGTACCTACTTATGGTGTCACAAATTGTTAAAAATAGAGCGCTTTTACCATGCGGAAATATTAAAATGTATGTCTCGAAAACAATAACACCTTCTCAACGCATATCAAGGTTTCCCCAAAACCTTCCGGCTTCACATGTGATACATATCAGAGTGCTTAGTGCGAGTTTTCGTGAATTTTTTTACGGACTCACATGAGAGCGCGTATACTAAGATTTGTATGGAACAAAAACAGCTCCACCTAGTGTCAAAAATTGGAACCTGTTTTTGTTCCATACAAACAGTGTTGCCAACAGTTGTAGAAGCTTACCACCAGAGTCAACTTTTAAAACCACCAGAAAACCACTAACAAAAATTTATCCCACACTTAAAATCACCAAATTCACCACTAAAAATATATTGTTTATATTTTATTGTAACCTAAAACAATTTAATCATCCAAAGATGTAACTCGGCAACGATAGAAAATTAAAACAGACAAAGCATTACATCTGTTTAGCAATTCATCCGACCCGATCCGAATCCTTCACAAATTATAATCGGCGTAGTAGTTTCACAAATTGTTTAGTTACGCATTTGACCAATGAATGAGTACTTAATATAATTATATAGTAGTCGTTCACCTTTTTGTTTTGTAGATGCTTTTTTGACATTCCGTGAGACTTCAAATCTCCATAGTAACTCCTTAAAGTTGTACCACAAAACTTACATTTCGCTACTTGACCCGCAGTACTTTCAACATTTCGCCACTAAATAGGGGACTTAAACCACCAGTATTAGTGGAAAATCCACTAAGTTGGCAACACTGCATACAAATCTTAGTATACGCGCTCTCATGTGAGTCCGTAAAAAAATTCACGAAAACTCGCACTAAGCACTCTGAAGACTATAAATAATATCGAAACGAGACCGACCTTCATTTGTTGCTCAACCTTATTTAGTTCAAATTAACACTGGCTTGTCAGTCTCGGTTATGAAGTCATGTAAGAACGTATTATTGTTTATTGTATGGATGTCTGTATGGGGTAGAAAGAATGTGACAGAGGGAATATAATTATGTCAAAAGCAGTTCAGCAGCGAACGTCGTGCTGAGATGATGATGAGTTAGAAAATGGCATAACGATGTATCAGTAAATTCTACGGCGACCATGTTTTAAAAGAAGGAAATACGTTTCCAGGATTCGTTTGACAGACAGACAGAAAGATCAAAGAATAATTCAAAAATAGTAAAAACTAAAAAGTTTAAGATGTAACTGAAATGCAAATAATAACCCAACAATTGAGGGCCAAGGGAAGAGGTTTGTTTATTGCTAATTGTATCATTGTTATTGCTGCATCACTGTTTGACTTCACGATTACATTGACTGTCACAATGACTCATATTTACAAGAAGGGTTAAAGTACACACGACAACACATCAACCTACCTCAATTTCTTTAATAGATTTTCAACCTTATCACAATAGTCGAAGGTTTATGTTCGATTGGTAAAATTTGGCAGATTCGGGTAGGTTGATCTGTTTTTTTTTTTTTTAACGACGTCAAAAATAATCAAATGACCCCTCCCGCTGTGGGTTAGCAGCGGTGAGGGAGTGTCAGACTCTTACTGACTAAAAACCATCGTGTTCCGTCATAGGCCTTTTATGTAACAGGGCCGCGGTATCTCTTTCGAACAACCCACAGCCCCGGCAGGGCGCAGCCCCGGCAGGTGATCTGTTGACCTGACTTTTTAACTAATGCTTATGTTGAGTGAGAAAAGGTAATTATTTAGATCACCGGGCCTGTGTACTTTAAACAAAATGCACATCTACACTACACATTTTGAGATTATTTTGTGGCATATCTACATAACGAGCCAACTTGGCACATGGTTAACGGGTTTTATCACTCAATTGACATAACCTCATTAGACCTTTTCTCAATAGTCAAAATTAATTTTAGCCACTAATATAGCTAATTATTTTTTAATTAAATATTTCAGTAGGTCATTTCAATAGGTCAGCGGATGTTACGACAGTTTTGAGGTGATTTTGTTTGAATTGTAACATGGTTATGCAAAAGTTTGTAATGTCAATGTCAACTAGATTGACAGGTCGGCTCGAATTGACAGCGCACGAGTCACTTTGCTCATGTGAGCTGTGTGTTTAGTGAAGTCCAAGGGTTCTGTTTTGCAGTTTGTTAAGATAAGCCGCAGAAACTAAATGACACCTTTTTGAAGATACTTCATCTATATCTTTTTCTTATATATAAAAATGAATTGCTGTTCGTTTGTCTGACTAAAACTGGAGAATGACTGGACCGATTTGGCTTATTTTGGTTTTAAAATGTTTGTAGAGGTCCAGGGAAGGTTTAAACGATACGAAGTTCGCGGGATCAGCTAGTATATATATAAAAATGAAACCCGCTTTCCGTTGTCACGATATAACAAGAAAACGGCTTGACCGATTTGGCTGAAAATTAGAGGGGAGGTAACAGACCCGGGAGAAGGTTTTAGGATAGTTTTTGTCATCATCCGGCTACGGGACGCGGGTGAAACTGCGGGCGAAAGCTAGTTTCCAATATAATGTAAATTAGATTAGGTATAAAACTTATACGGAACAGGAAAAATTGCGAACCTTTGACCTAATAATATTATTACCTTATATTCTGAAGTTAATTATAAACGTTTATAAATAGATGTACCTATGTGACCGCATTAATCAAGTTCATTATTTCATGCTTAATTTAGTTTGTAAGTACTGAATTGTAGTCGCTAGGTACTGCATTTTAAATCACACCTCAGACTTGTGACGTCACCGTCATTGCTTGTCATTGGTGCACACACACATGCAAATGTACGTGTCAATGTGTGAGTTTCATATGTAAAAAGAAAACAGTGAGCTATTTATAGGTTGGATAGGTAATTTAAAATTAGAATTGTTTATTTTTGGTCTACGTAGCCGTGAGTGATACATGACCATTTTCACGTTTCTTTATAAGATGTGATTAGTACCTATATTAGTTTTTTTTCATTAATTAATTGTCTTATAAATGCGAATGGAATGCATATTACAAATAATTACTCTTGTATTTAAAAAAAAAAAAGTTACTTTAGGTACGTTCTATTTGATCAAATCGTTTTTATTTATGCGAAACAAAACAATTGCAATACGGCTGTCATTTCACTATTGTATCAGCAAAAGATCTAATTAGTTAACTAAACGCTACTGTGAGAAGGACAAGGAGTCACCAGTTCGTTTAACTAAAGGTTATAGGAGTCAAAGAGGTCGTGGCGAGTAGGTGCATACCTATCGTATAATAAGCAGTTCAAATCAGCGTTACTTAGATCGATTTAGGTGTAAGTAATACAGTTAGCAAAATCCGTTTAGTACAAATAATGGACGTTTTGAATTTGTTCCTATAATATTTTTGCAATCCAAATTCATTTTACTGAATTGAAAAATTACCATTTATTCATTAGCTTACAATTATTCCTATTTCAAACTCACTTTAAAACATACCTTTGGTAATATAGTTATCGGCACGGATATTGAGCTCTCGGCGGAAGAATGGGGATCGCTTTGCGCACTGTACACATAAGGCAATAAACCAATAAATCGCTTCTGCGCAGGGGAAGGTCAGGGCTCAATATCCGTGCCGATGATTATACTATCACAGATTACTAAATCGTTAACCTGTTCTACTCTTCCTTCTTAAACCATGGTTCCTCAACTATATTTATTATTACACCGGTTACTATGATAAATAGATATATCACTAACCACAACTTAGAACAAAAACTGGCATTGCTCTTATAACAGAAATAAATCAATTATAATTTTCATTTACAATCAATTGGCGCGCATTACTGCCAGTATCAATTTAGTTCCCACTACGTTCACACGTGGGCTATCATTATTTATACTGGCTACTTGATAATTGTAAATTTTATGTATGGGTGTATATTTAGTTTTTCTTTTTAATGATTACATTTTTGATGTACTAGAGTTACTATAGTAATCAATCCGTATTATGGGTAGATAAACATCCGTTAATATATGTAATAAGTGTATGTACAGGCGATTTTGGTTTTGTTTTTACTTTCATAGGCTAGTTAGCATAAAAAATTGTGCAATTATCTAAAATAACATCTAAATACGTACAATTAACAACCAAACACAAAAATCGTGCAACAATTTCGCTTTCGAACAAATATGGTAAATACAAAAAACCATTACCAATACACTCGCGGCCACAATTACTGACACACTTTTTATTAGTTGCATTTTATACGTTTGACCCGAAGTAAGAGAGCAGGGTTACGTTGACAAGGTCAACACACAAAGGTGTCGCTGTCATTTGTCAAGTTGTGTTCCCCGATAATTACCTGTCAGTGTACACTTGATGGCAAATTAATGGCCATAATTAAATGAGAAGCCATAAAGTTAATAAGGTAAGGTACTACCGGCTTTCTCTTTGGTTACATTTGATTTTGGAAGTGATAATGTCAGGCTTTATTAGGTGATTTATTTTTGATAAAATCTTTGTTAAATTAGAATAAATATGTAATGTGTATAAATGTAAATATAAAAAAATCTTTGATTTATTTATATTAAAATATTATTTGCCGGATGTAATTTCAAGTATAAACTATTTCAATCGCTATTATTTATAAAATCAATTACGGTTCTCACTAATTTTATACGTTGACCATTAAAAAAATAAAATAACCCTGGTACGCAACCATTTGAAACAAACACGAAATTAATTAGTTTTTTTTATTTTATTTCTGTAACATACACTCAAAGTGGGTGAACTGTGAATGACATAGATTTTTTTAATAATTTATTTATTTATGCAATTTATTTGACCACGTGACTAGTGACCACAATTTTTTTTTTCATTATTAAATGGACTAAATTCTCAATTTCTAGAGCCTGTGAAACGGGTTTATTAACACTTATAACAAGGATTTTCATATTTTTTTACGTGAAGAAAATCGATAAATGTCAAGAGGATCAATACTACAAAGTTAGTAGTAGAATTCTGCATACCACGAAACGAAAGAGCGTGAACGCACTGCACGGTGACTGCTCAATAAACTGCTATAATTGTTCGATGCTACTTTTAAAAAATCAGGCAGTTTACTGGCAGAAAATTGACTGTATGCCATACTGAAAATTTGTAAGAAAAAATTAACGGACCAAGCAATCGCTCGTAAATTGTCGAACTAATTTGAATACAATTTGAAAAGGTTTTAGGAACCTTAGGATAGGATAAAATGTATACCTATTTGTGAGGATGTTTTCTCTTGCATGTACGGAAATAATAAAATCTCAAAGGCTGATACCAGATGCAATCAAGCATCAAAAATCCTACCACATGTTCTAATAAAACTGCTTCCTCGTATCTTTTACAACTTCTAGCTATCAGTTAAGAATACAACAGTAGTAGTCATTAGGAAGAAATCTATTCTAACTAGTTACGATCAACTGGGAAACTAATTCACCGGCTAATTTATCACTCGCACTTAAGTACTGACATTTTATTCACATACATAAGTAAACTTAATTTTCACTCATCAACTTACTTAAAATAAAGCCTGAAAGTGTGTAATATTTTAAAATTTGTTTCATTTAATGTTTTCGGCGGCTGAAAAGTAAAGAATAAAAGCGTCTTAAACTTATTATATTGAACACACCAACCCACAGCTCACCGTCCAAAATTTGCGATAATCATCATCATCAGCCTATAGCAGTCCACTGCTGGACATAGGCCTCTCCAAGTGCACGCCACTGAGATCGATTTTCGGCTGCTCGCATCCAGCTCCTGGCAGCCGTCTTGCGCAAGTCATCACTCCACCGTGCCTGAGGACGTCCTACACTACGTTTGCCGAGGCGTGGTCTCCACTCTAGAACTCGTTTACCCCAACGGTTATCGGTTCTTCGGCTAATATGGCCAGCCCACTGCCACTTCAGCTTGCTGATTCGGTGGGCTATGTCGATGACTTTGGTTCTCTGACGGATTACCTCATTTTCACCTCAAATTTGCGATAGTGTTTAATAAAATTTCCTTTTACAAATCAACAATTTAGAGTCGATTATTCAAAAAATAGCAACCCTATGATATAGATATGGATTGGCGTTCCTGCAGGTCACTTTCTCCAACATAAACGGTATTTTACTAACGCGATCGGTCCAGCCGGTAGTCGCCATTATCAGCACTTTGTGGATCCATGATTATAATATAGCCGCTGACAGGTATGCTTCTGCTAGTTTACTTAGAAAACCCTTTTAGAGATTTCACATATGTTTAGCGTATAAATACATCGTCTGTATTTTAGTAATCCTAGAACTAAACTCATTATGACATCTACAAGCTAAGATTTTTTTTCCAAGTCTTTTACAATCGAACTTTCACCTAACAGCTACTTTTTCAAAAACACAGATTTTCTTGGGCCAAAGAGTTCCTCTATCAGTTGAAGTCTCCTCAATAGCGTATTAAGCAATCAATACAGCTGCCTACTTTCAAACTTCCCGACCAAAGATGTAGGTACTGATGTCTGGAACACGACATCGTGACAAGAGCCATCACTACCACACGATATACGAATATTTTAGCTATGTATTTACGAAAACTGACCAGTCAATTGCTTTATCCTACTAGTTTCAATTACAATTTATGAAACTGTAACTTTATGCAAATCATATTTGTTTTTGCTTAAAACATGTCTTGTAGTTTTTGGAGGCGTTTCACTTTTTTGTTTTTTATAGAGCTTATTACTTTGAGTCACGTTTGTTTTCATTTTATATAGCCACTAGCTTTTGCCCGCAACTTCATTCGCGTGGAATAGTGACTACCAGCAGATTTTTGATTTGACCAATAGATGGCGCTATATGTCCGGAATAATTATATTTTTTTTTGTAATAAAAACTATCCTATGTCCTTTCTCAAGTTTCAAACTATGTCTGTACCAAATTTCACACAAATCGGTTCAGTAGTTTAGGCGTGAAGAAAAGACAGACAGACAGACAGACAGACAGACAGACAGACAGAGTTACTTTCGCATTTATAATATTAGTTTGGATAAACTCGGCGGAAAGTGTACCACTGAAAAAAATATAACATACTAATTAAGCATATATAACCCTGGCTTTTAAATTTTAGAGCCAAACCGCTACAGCTACCTTTTTAACTAACATAGTGTATCAATATTTACCGTCCTTTAGGTACCAGAAACCTTCAATATTCCGCAGCTTAATAATCACCAGTCTCTCGTCAATCAGCACGGGTGAGTGCCCTTTCACCGGTCACTCCCGCGCAAGCCTAAATCCGTTAAGGTCGCACGACACTACTTCTGCTTGCTATACGGCGCACGCGCGCACGCCTGAGGAATGTTACGTTTTCCCTGCGTAAAGTCTGATGTATGTACGGATAAGTCTATCGAAATGTTGCGCATTTTGTGGGTTTTAGTTGATTTGGTGAACAGTGTAGTGCTAATAATTGGAGTATTTTTTATTACT
Organism: Helicoverpa zea; assembly: GCF_022581195.2. NCBI lineage: Eukaryota > Metazoa > Arthropoda > Insecta > Lepidoptera > Noctuidae > Helicoverpa > Helicoverpa zea. The sequence goes on along the minus strand of NC_061467.1, from coordinate 3,009,879 downwards.
TAAAATCACTTTTGTTTATTGTTGCTACAGTGAGAGGCAAGATTTAATAAACCTAAGCTTCGGCATTGTCAGAATTGGACATTTCAAGAGTTCTGACAAATGCCAGGTGAGGAAATGCTGAAAGGCAGAGATCGTCCGATAGAATTTAATAGAATCCGAGAACTAAGGCAAGCATTTAAGCTTCAAATAAGGCAAGCATTTAATAAGCGTTTTATTTCAGGTAAAACGCTGCTATTCTTCAACCTTATCACTAACATTACGGATATACAATCCAATGCATTAGTGAGGCACTTATATTATTTTTTACAAAATTAAACACATTCGGGTAGTAAAAACACAAGATACATATTTACACAAAATAAAATTGAAAATTATAACAATAAAATAATAAAATTAAACAATAAAAACAAAAGTACTAAATGCCTAATCTACAACTCATATTATATTTGCGATCACTTCACCAAAGACGCATTCATATCGTTACATTATTTATAATAGCTAATAATCTATAATTACTTACACTATTGAACAGAGGCCATAGATCTTAAACTTTGTCACAGTTATTATTTCAATTATCTATAATTGTTCAAAACATGAGGAAGCTAAGGTCAAATGGGTGAAGAAAACAATAGATTGTTACACTGAAGTAAAGTTGAGTATCGAACTATTTCGATGAATTGCTTGGAAAATGTAACTTAACTCACACTTTCAATCTTAACGAAACTTAAAACATTTTCTTGGTGAAACAGACACACTTGAGTTACCCATACAAAATATAATTTTCACGCGAACGATACATAATTAAATATGCTCATATTTTTACCTGTTCTTTGTAATCTGATAAGCATACATTCACACGATGCACGTCTAAAATAAAATGCGTTATCCAAAAAATCGATAAGATAAGAATCGATTTAACCATCGATTAGTGAGTCCATAAAATAAACTCGTTTTATTATGATAGGTACAGATGTCAAGTATGCAATAAAACATATTTATGTGTCCTGCGCGTAATGGTTTCCGCCAAGCAAATTACGTTTTAAACAAATTCATTAGCAACACGAAATACTCGTATATCGTTACCAAACTTATTATTAGTATCGATGGTATTAATCGATAATTCAATCATCTTAAAACACTGGGGTTTAAAGTTCATGTCAAGTTTATTAATAATGGATCAGCAGATGTGCAATTTTCTGTAGCCTCAATTAAATTTTCACATAGATCATTAAAACTACCATAATTCTGTCAGCTAGAAATATCATTTAAACTAGCTTAAATCTTTTATTTATAGATCCGATAATCTTATCACAATAATCATGTTATCTTGACTATCACACAATTGCCACATTACACTCGTTACGGAAAAGCAACTCACTGAAAATAAGTGCGTGTCGTATAACAACCTTAACACATAATAGAAACATACTCGCAAACAAGAAAACAACCCTTTAAGGCTCCGATCCTCTTAGAACTGCTTTCAAATCATCAATTGCTATCACGGTGTAATCAAGAACCAGAACTGGTGCAACGTACCCCATGTCCCGCGTCCGCATCCAGGTGACACGACTAGTCGCTTCGTTACCGACCAATCGCGATTAAACGTCAATTAGACCCATTGTCGCACGATCCCCTCATAAATAACCTAACAGTCAATCCGTTGCAATCCGGTTCAATCTAGTTCGATCTAGTTGAGTTTGCTCGCGTAAACGACTTTGTCTCCGACACTGGTGACACCCGGCGTCCTTAAGCGACGAACTGCTGTCTCATTTACTTCGTACTCGAAAAATAAATAGAGTTGCGACTGAATTAAAGGTATTGTTTTTGGATGGAATGCGCAGACCTTTACGGGAGTGGCACAGTTGACGGATTGTTTCAAATTACGAAATGGATTCAGTTTTGTGTTTGGTTTCCACGTTCGTGGTTATCTCAGTGTTGTTTGATATTATGGGACAAAAAAGGTGAGGTTACTGAGGCCATTGCAGTTATTTTACATTATAATACAGCTACTAAAGAAGACATAACAAAGTCAAAGGAACAAAGCATAGCATTTCAATTTTATAACTCTATTGACATGAATTGAGATCAATGTATTTAACGGCATCTATAAAGTTATTATACTTATCCGATTTAAGAAATTGTACGTATTAAAAATATATCAATATTTTAGGCAAAATAACACCATCGTAAAAATTATGAGCAATAAAATAGAAGCAAAATGGATGAACTACATTTAAAGACTTCAAAAGTTTAAAGGTTGTTTTGATTGTAAAATTGAGCCTATTTGGTACCTATAAATTCGCCATAAAACTTTGATAGTTAGAAAAAGAATTTTGTTCAAAGCCGTTTATGTCATAAACTTAATAAAAATACTCGTATAAACTCCGTCTTCGCAAAGCTTATTAAAGTAAGTCTGAAAAATACCACAATCGCCTACGTGCAGCTTTTTTTAAATATGTAAATCTTTTCAAATTATAAGATCAAATACTATGTTTTTGGCATCAAAATTTGGAATTACCTACATCAACATTCCATAACAGAGTTCAAAACGGCGACTAAAATAACCACGTCTATATTCTAGCCAAACAATTTGCCACCTAAACCGATTTAAAAAAAGAAACAAACCTATCGATTAAACAACCGAAAATCGAGCAAAACAAAAAACACTCGAGTACATAAATCGAAGTCAGTATAAGAGAAACTACACGTAGTTCAATGACCGTACGCAGTTTTGTGCAATGTGAGCAAGCAAAAGTTGCTTAGGTATTCTGGTCAGTTGCGCTTGCGTCGGTGACATGGCGACCTCGATCTGACCTGGGCTAGGTAAACGACCGACTATATAGAGCATTATCGCAATAAGGACATTCTTGACGTCGACAATTTGAACTGGTGTCACGCTTTTTAATTTTGTTGATGAGCTACATTGACAGAGGTGTCGTGCAATGTCATTCTGGCTACTTAAATCTTGGTACTTGTTAGGTGGTCTGTTTTCATAGCGTCAAGTGTAATATGTGTTTACATTTGAGATAGTTTTGTCACATATCCTAATCAAAACCTCACATAAGTGAATACAGACAGTATCCCGGTCTTTCATTATTTGTATTCTAATGGAATACCTACGACATATCATTTACACTTCAGGCTTTCACAAACTGCTATGATAACAAATGTTCCTACGCTTATATCTCGTCATATTAGCTTTCTTAGTACATCTTTTATAACAGAACCTCACAGAAGCATATAAAATGTTTATTGAGACACAGTCTCTCCAACGGTAATCGGATTTTGAAGTGAAATTCATTTAAATATTTTGACGTTACAAGTTTTATGATTAAGACATAAAAAGTGACGATTCTAAGTTAACAACTTTATTTGGATCGTAAAAAAATAAGCAGGTGTGTATTTTAAGGGTTACCACAGATTCTATGGCTTTTTACCGCTGACAAGAAAACTGTCAATAACTGTAAAAGTTTTATCATGAGTAAAGAAGACGCGGTCATCTGACGTTTCTTAAATCAAATATCTTTGAAGATCAAAACAATAATCAGTTTTTTTTGCTGAATTCAAATCATTCAATAAATTCCCATACCACAACGACAGTTTAAGCCCAACAATGAAACCACGGTTTCTAGTCTTACAAAATCGCGACGATTCAAACGATTACCTTCACAAAACGACGTAGTCAATTCTTTTAGTCCATCTAACATAACTGTCTCGGTCTGAAGCCGGTGACATGCGCCATATGTAGATAATTGTGCGCCATTACTGGCTGACAATAGAATTGGGCGGCTCCAGCCAACTCCCCATGAAATTACGTTCTTTTTTTAAATACTTTCTACGACGCACGCGATGCCTCCGAAGAGGTTTTATGGCGGAAAGGAAAATTTTAATGCAGATGTAAACATGAATGATGTTAATTTAATAGTTTTATGTGAAGCTACTTGGAAATAGTTATATGAAGTAATTTCGTGTAATTGAAGAGCAAATTTTATTCAGTAACAAACTCTACCAATTTGCGCAGAAGTTATATACTTATATTTAAATCGCAGATTAACGACAATACGGGTGTACCGAGCTGTTAATTTACAATGATTACCAACAAAACAAGAATCGAGAAATCAGGAATTAACAATAAAACATTGCACTAGCTGGCGTAATATTTCCGCTTTAAGTAATTATTATTCGTACGACACGTGACCTTTTAAGGAAAACGGTGACCTTTAATTAAAATCTTTAATCACGTGACAGCCTAATAAATCTAATCAAGCTATAACATGACAAAAAGGGCAATTTAAAACAGACGGTAGAACAATCGCTCTATATTTAGGCTGGCGCAACCTACAAGGCTTATCGTTCAATCTGAACGTGTCCTAAGCTCGGCAAATTAAAATCGACGACAAATAACCAGAGATGATTGGAGCACGCTTTTAAAATAACGTTATTATTTTATAATTGGAATTTAGTGGGTTTTTGTGGAACCGCTACTCGTGAATATGAAGAGGTCTTGGGGTCATTAGGGTGGGGAGTTTCACACTCCATCTTATAATATATTCAGAGATTTTGACTGGATTCCCGTTTAGTAATATGGATAGGCCCGGCAAAATCGGCAAAAATAAACTTGGTACATAAATAAATATAGGTATGTAAATTACTTTAAAATTTTAAGTGTAATAAGGTAATTTTACGCAACTTCACAATATTTACTGGTTCATTTCTCATCCATTTTTGGTCTGTTTTTCGATGAGGCCTTCGATCGGTCGTGGCGTGTTCCGCCAATCACTCGGCCGGACCACACTACTTTCGCTCAGATTTTTCACGACCTCTATACGTCTCGTAATCTCATAAAGCCATAATGCTCTTGTTTTGACTGCGGTAACTTTCAAAAACAAACTGTATCGTGTCTGCTACCAGTTTGTGTCGATATTTTAATTTATGTAACGACCTCTTAACGTGTTCTGCTGAACCCAGAAGTAGTTGTCTTATCTGTCTTGCTTCTTATGGAATGGTCATGTCAGGAACGGGTAACGGGTCATGATCTTTAGCTACTGGTCCGCTATTTTGATCTCTTTCTAAATAGTGATCACGAATCAATAAATAATTGAAAAAAAAATGTACCTATGTATCAAAATTAAAAATATGCTGTTATCTACCTAGTTCAGACGAATTATACATGAAAACTTTTGAAAATATTAGCAACCCATAGGCACCAATTTTTAATTATAAACAATTCAGTTGTAAAAGATATAAAAAAGAGAAAACGACTATTCTAGAACGTGATGTAATTTTACAAATTATTTTCAAGTATTATAAAATCTCTAAATATTTATTTATTTAGAAATGGCACCAATACACAAATGCATATCTAACTCTTATCATAAAGATATTAAGATAATGAATATGAAAACACGTAAACAGCTGTGAAATAGTTCGTGAGATGCAATACTGTATAGAAAGTATATGGATACGCGAGATATCATGAATAAGCATTTATAAACATTATAAATGATCACATGATTCGAGCATCGTATGAGTGAAAGCTCCATATCATTTTATACGTTAAATTATATCATTTACATTATTTACCTACAGAAATAATATCTTACACACCTCAATCAATTTTCTATTGATAAATGTGGTGGCCTAGTGGGTAAAGGACCAACCTCTCGAGTATGAGGGCGCGGGTTCGATCCCAGGTCAGGCAAGTACCAATGCAACTTTTCTAAGTTTGTACGTACTTTCTAAGTATATCTTAGACACCATTGGCTGTGTTTCGGATGGCACGTTAAACTGTAGGTCCCGGCTGTCATTGAACATCCTTGGCAGTCGTTACGGGTAGTCAGAAGCCAGTAAGTCTGACACCAGTCTAACCAAGGGGTATCGGGTTGCCCGGGTAACTGGGTTGAGGAGGTCAGATAGGCAGTCGCTTCTTGTAAAGCACTGGTACTCAGCTGAATCCATTTAGACTGGAAGCCGACCCCAACATAGTTGGGAAAAAGGCTCGGAGGAAGATGAAATGTTAGCCCTCCAAAATAAAACCACAATCTTGGTAGGACTTGTCACATCCCTTTCTAAGTGCCAGTCTGGAAATAGATATACCTAAGTATTCATATTGTTCCTTTAACAACCCCAACACTTTTCCTACACTCTCTTTCTACAACAATTTTCAATGCAATACTCAAACCATCATACTTAGTACCAATTTACTCAAAATATCATAATTTCAAATCAACACTCAAGTAAACGAACTTCTAAGAAATACCTCAAAACTAGAGGTGTAATAAATGAAATAGAGCACGGCCCATTGATCCGAGTCATGCGATCGATTCATAGGTATGTCTCGGTTCATTTTTTACCGAGTTTCCATCAAACCAGTTCAAAGAGCAAACGAAACTTGAGATCGTAAAAAGAATGTAACAAAGTTTCTGCTTTGTTTGGTTCTGTATAAAAAATGGAGTTTAATTAATTTGGAGATTTAAAAAAAAGGGAGTATGACCATTTTTTTAAAACTTATTTCGTTAGTAGTAATGATCTTAGACAAACACAAATTATAATCCATTATTAAAAGGTAGGCTATTCAAAAAACATATATGGACATGTAGGAATCATGATAGGTATAATGCTTATGAATGTTTGCAGGATACTTGTAATGCTCATGAAGGTAAATAGTAACAGGACCTAAACGTTTTCCTCATTCGTATCCTCTTTGCTATCAAAATAGTTCACGTGTCAACATAAAAAAAAGAAAGACAAGATTTAAAAATCGAATCTCCGACACTCTATTTCAGAATCGATTAAATCCTAAATAACCCTATCAGAGCGTTAGCGCATATCACCGATTCGTCGCTCGTGACTCGGTGCACTTGACGCGACCTCCACCTGTAGCCGCGACTAATCGCACAAAAATGTCTTTTCACTTCAGAAAAACTGACGGCACTTGTCGATGGTGACGAAGCTCTTCGTGAGGCTGGAACGTGACCCGCACCTGCTATGGGACACTCAAATATGTCGCGCGACAAAAACACGCCATGGGACAAAAACGACCCAATTGTAATTGTGTCACGTTTTGGATAAAATGCTGAACAAAATATAGAACGTGAACAAGTGTTTGACCTTCAGTGTCGTTTATTTTTTGGACCTAAAAGTATTTAAGCTTTGACGGTGCAACAACGACATAGACACGTGCACTGTATGTGATCTTATCCGTGACCTTCATTTAGTCTCCGTTTAGGACAAAAATTCCGAGTGCATTTGAACTTATCACGATGCAATCAATAAAACTACCTCTACATAATATTTCAACCGCTTGTAAGTATCACTACAATACCAAACAATAATAATGCCATTATCGAACAAAACAATTTTTTTTTCTAACAAAAACCTAAAACCTCAAGTGTTGGTCCTGATGGTTGCGCAACCAGGAAGCTATCATCAGACGCACCGTAGCAAGAGTTCCCATCGCTCGGTCACGTCGTGCGGTCGTCGGGCCGCCGGACCGCGGTCGTGACCTCCGCCTGACGACCGACCGGCCGGAACGACTCGTAAAAAACCTATCATGTTACCACTCAACCATTTTTGCTCTTATTTCGAGACAGTTCATCAAGTCCCAACTTTTCGTTTTTTTTTTCATTCCATTTTTTTCTCAATCGAACTCCGTGGTCGACAAAAAATTGCGTTCCAATTCTAAAATCTTGTTTGATGTAGTTTAGTGAGTAATCGCGGTTAGAAAAACTGTAAAGCTGAAAATTTATGGCATTCATACTTCCTAATCATTGGTTACAAAAACGTACATGACTGAGCTTATAGGGATTATAAAAACATACAATGAGTTTACCAAATCGATGATGGATTTTTTAACGTTATGTCAATTTCGTAAATCATCAGAAATAGCAATAATCTTGGGTTCATTTTACAGCAATCTTTTGAATTCGAATACAGTTTCGTATCATGTCTAGAATCAATATCAATATAAATAAACCCAGCTTTATGGTCAGTTTTACAACGGTTATTAGAAATTTTATTTATTAGTGCCACACATACTCATATTTATAGTGTCTAACTTTGAGTGAAACTTTGAGATTTCGCACCCGGCAGACTAAACTGTTGGGCCGATAGCAGTTAAAACGATGGTTGGCTGACATGACAGCTAAAAGTAAAACAATCCTGATCGTTGTAATATGCGCACTACCGTTAACCTCCACTGTTTTATGAGCAATATTATTCTATAGCCTGAGCAAAAGTTTGCCGGGGCTCATAATCGGGATATTTCATCCTAATTACGGAACTAACACTACACAAAACCATATTTTTCGTGCTCACATTCCAGTAAGGTCATTCAGTCACTCACTAGGCACTGCAACGTCTAAGGTTATGCGGATGCCGCGGCGGCGCGTGCGTGGACTGCGCAAGCGACGCCCGAGGTCGCGTCCAGGAATGTTTTACTTTACATTACTTATCGGACACGAATCGATGGTAGGAGCTGCTTTTTGTGATTTCTTAGGGTTGCGTAGCGAATATTTACAAAGGAATATAACTCTAAGATTGGTTTTATAAAGAATTTAGAAGCATGTACCTAAACTAGGTAACTAGGTAACTAATTATTATTAGTAATTTACGTAAATAGATATCTTTTATAAATCAAAAAACTGTTTCTTTGCATTAACATAATCAATAAATTGAAAAAAAATAAACCGTTATTTTCGCTGAAAAAAACTGAACCGCAGTGTCAACGCAACGGTTTCAAAAAACCGTTCATTTTTGAGTTTAAAATATTATTTTTATTTTTGAAGAGTATCGGGTATCACTGCAAGTGCATTTGGCGGTGCAGTAGCGAAAATGCGATATTAATGAAGTCGTGTCTCCAGTTGACGGTTTACCGTGTGGTGGGAACCTGACACCTCGCGGTTTGAACCCTGGACATACTACCACTATAACTGGCCATACATGAACCTTCGATAGTTTAAGTGGCTATAAGTACCTGCTTGTACGTTGAAAGGTGTAACTATTGTATTAATATGGATTCCATGGTGAACAATGACATTTTTTAATTCCCTATGCATTTTTATTGATCATCTTTAAAAGTTTTGTTAAAGGTAGTCTTTTGCACCTTTGTTTAAAAATAGTGTAAATCAAGTAAATAGAGGAAAACTATTATAGTCATATTAAAGCCTATTAAATAAATACGGGTTTGTTTATTAAGTAGATATCCATCCTTTTAATTAAGTTTCAGACCCAATCATTTAGAACCGAACTCCAACACCCCGAACTCAAAGGAATTATTTATCTATGTCTACTTCTAAACAAATATAAAGATTAAATATGTACTTTCGTTTTTTTGACAGACTTAAAAATATCTACAACAGTGTGGATTTTTTAGCTCCACTCTTCCCGAATAACATAGGCTATATTTTGTCCCAGTATGTACAATAGTTCACACAGGACGCGGTTAAAACAGCGGCAGAACGGCTAGTTTCTTAATATTTCTAGTAAAGTAAAAGCAATCAGTGGCAATATTATTTATCAGGGGATATTCTATTTTAAAATAAACTATATATATATTCATATTTAAAAAAAAAAACTAATAAAGCGAGTCGAAAAATTGATCCATCGCTGTCACCCGACATTGTATCCAAAAGGCTGGCTGCATTGCCACATTTAATGGCAATGCTTAATCGTTGGGCGAAATAAAAGCCAGCCCTATATAGGATAGGAGATATTTCAGGGGATTTTTCTTTATATATTTGTAAAGATAACCAGTAGCACTATAACAATATCGCCACCTCAAGCCAGACACTTGAAGCAGCAGGCAGTAATCTGACACCTCGCGGTTTGAACCCGCGACATGCGGCCGTGGACGGCCTGTACAACTTGTTGATATTATTTAATATTTTTTGTATAATAATTTATTATGTAGGTTGTAGATAAAGGTGATTTTTGTTCAAAACTTTGGGACACATTTCTTTTATAGTGATAGACTATCTGTCTTGCAAATACCTACTTTACATTACATTACTTTACATTACTACCGACTATTCTCGTATGATGTGCCAAACCGATTTTTACGCTGTGTCAAATACTCTTGAAAATTATATTTTATAATTATTAAATTTACTATATTCAATAATGTCCAGCAAACGCTTTTCTAATATGAGGATAGAGAATAAAAGACAATCTTGAAGTCATAATTTTCAAATAAAAAGGGCTCTTCATGCAAGCCCTAGCGCACCTCCTTTTGTACCTGCATGGCAATAAATTAGATAAGTCCGACCACATAGTAAGCCTTCTGTTTACCATAAGACTAAACGTTCAGAAATAATACAAGAGGATGGAACATTATGCGAACGCGGCCCACATCCGAACGCAGCCATCATTGTTTGAGCTGAGCGGTTAAGGGTGCGTTCTGATGCACAGATATTATAATTTTAAATAAAATAGTTTCATGAATTACCTATAGCTATTGCGATAAAATATACATACATACCTACTAATATGAGAGCTCTCTATTCTTCTGTATTCTTCAGAAATACAGCTACATTAGGTCATAAAAAGAACAGGTGAAAATGCAATTCGTTAAATTAACAGTGTTAATCATATCGGTTATCATACAAATAGCTTTAGTCACAGTTTAAATAAACAACACACGAAACATAATATTGTTTATTTTGACCTAGCAATAATAATTGCACATGAATTATCTTCATGACACGAAAAGTAAAGAAAATACAGCATTTCAACTCAGGTAAGCAATAAAATGTAGTTTTATGCTAAAAGACTGTATTTACATTACAGTCACGCAGAAACTATTAATTTTCTAACGTTAATTTAAATGAGGTGTCTGCTTAATGTGCACATTAGTGGCTTGACAATGTTACCTACAATAAAGATGAGTAGTTACCTAGGTGTTTATATATGAGTAAGTAGCTAAACTTACTAATTTATACATGCACAAGTCACTAACCGTATGCTAATGTGCTCAATTAAATCATTCCGCCAGTTTTAAAAACAGCAGGGGACCGCTATCAATATAAGTGAAATGACATTTTATCACAAATTATAGCTACCTATATAAAAAAAAATTTGAATACGGTTAGTGTCTGTTTTTCAGACAAAAAATTTAATCACTTTAAGATAGATAAAGCATAATTTAAGTAATTTTCAGGTCCAAATAAGTAAATATGTAGGTTGCGTGTTATTTAAGTAGATTAAGACAAAAATATAACTATAAATAAAAAAAATGAAAAAAATCTAACACCGCGTGTCAGAACCAGCCCTTAACATTGAATATTGAAGACGCAGTAGTGAGGTGACACGCGTGTCAGTCCCGCGCTCGGCGTGTCAATGAGCAGCCAGCGTTGCCACTTCCGGGACGGAGCGTGACCGGCCCTGATGGTAATAAGCAGCGATCATCGTTGCACGGCCTATTAATGTCACCTAAGTATTTATGGAGACGACTGTACTTTTAATAAGGCTAGATTTTATAGCAATAGGTATATTTCTCATTTATTTATAATGGGCAAATAAAACAAGGAAAGTAAAATAATAAAAATAAAAAAATCTCTCATTGGCTGTTTGACAAACGAAACTTTTCGAAAACTTTAAATCGTTTCATACAATCTTTATATTATCTAGGTATATATTTTACTTAAATACATATTATTATTTTTTCTTTTTATTGGCTGCAATTAAACACCCAATGTTAGGTTAGGCTACCACTTCTTCTTACGTTAAGCCTATTACCATTTCACTGTAACTATTCTCACGTGACGAATTAACGTCATATTACTGACGTATTACGTGAATCAAAACCACTTTTTCCCTGTCGGTATAGAAACATTTCACATCCAGTGACGTTATTTAGATAAGTAGTTACTATAATTTCTTGAGCAAAACATTTACACCACAAAGTAGTGTTTAGCTATTACTCATTAAACACATGATTAAGGATACACACATACTACTAATAAGGAAGAATTTAAATATAATTAATTATAAATTTTATTCTATAGCCTTCGAACTTTTATAATGTTATTATCCCGGTTCCAATATCACCTATGTAAGTGCATAGTTATCTTGATACTAGATGGTATCCATACCAATATTATAAAGTTGAAGAGTTTTTTTCTTTAAAAGCGCTAATCTCAGGAACTACTGGTCCAATTAAAAAAATATTATTCACTATTAGAGAGCCCATTTATCGAGAAAGGCAGAAGTGCTGATGTTCTCAAGGGCTGCGGGTGGAACCGCTGGCAGAAGCTATATAGTGTTAGATAAAACTATAGATAGAATTAATAAGAACATAGATTTGGAAAAAAGTCGTGGTAGCCTAGTGGGTAAAGGACCAACCTCTCAAGTATGAGGGCGCGGGTTCGATCCCAGGTCAGGCAAGTACCAATGCAACTTTTCTAAGTTTGTATGTACTTTCTAAGTATATCTTAGACACCATTGACTGTGTTTCGGATGGCACGTTAAACTGTAGGTCCCGGCTGTCATTGAACATCCTTGGCAGTCGTTACGGGTAGTCAGAAGCCAGTAAGTCTGACACCAGTCTAACCAAGGGGTATCGGGTTGCCCGGGTAACTGGGTTGAGGAGGTCAGATAGGCAGTCGCTTCTTGTAAAGCACTGGTACTCAGCTGAATCCGGTTAGACTGGAAGCCGACCCCAACAGGATTGGGAAAAGGCTCGGAGGATGAGATTTGGAAAATTCCTTAAACTACTGATTAATTAAGTCAAAATCACAATTTAGAGATAGAATACTAGGAAAAGGTCGAAATAGTGAATGGTTATTAAAGTTAATTTACCCGTGTATATATTTAGCTAAATGTTTGTGACGTTTTCAGGAAAGTTTACACTATAATCAATATTAAATGCGGAACTCCATGACAATAAATATCTTTCCTAACATTAATTACAAGTGATATTGATAAAGGTTTAAAGAAATTTCCTGTAGTCAACAGATTTTCCCCTATGCATAATAACGTTTATTAAATATTCTTTTATTAATTCTGCAGTCTAAAAATCCCTCATTACACCATCAAGTCATTAGTCATTTTCGGTCATTTATTACCGAGGCGTACGCAGCAATTTTCACGCATACGATGTTTCTATAACATATTTCTTCACATTTGTCAGCTCTTCAGTATACAGATCACAAGCTTAAACTTGGGTTTACTTCTGTGATCAAACTCGAGTAGTCGTGGTGGCCTAGTGGGTAAATGACCAACCTCTCAAGTATGAGGGCGCGAGTTCGATCCCATGTCAGGCAAGTACTAATGCAACTTTTCTAAGTTTGTATGTACTTTCTAAGTATATCTTAGACACCGTTGGCTGTGTTTCGGATGGCACGTTAAACTGTAGGTCCCGGCTGTCATACAACATCCTTGGCAGTCGTTACGGGTAGTCAGAAGCCAGTAAGTCTGACACCAGTCTAACCAAGAGGTATCGGGTTGCCCGGGTAACTGGGTTGAGGAGGTCAGATAGGCAGTCGCTTCTTGTAAAGCACTGGTACTCAGCTGAATCCGGTTAGACTGGAAGCCGACCCCAACATGATTGGGAAAAAGGCTCGGAGGATGGATGACTTCTGTGATCAAACTGATACTTAGTATATTCATTTTATCAATTTGGAATCAGCCCTGGACTTATACCAAGTTATTGCTTGTGGTTTTCTTAGCCTTGAGAATTACATAAGAAGCAAACATACAAAATAAGAGTTATACATTTCTAACATAACCTAAAACTTGATAAAAATAAGGAATATTTTAGATAGATTCTGAACTATGGCTTATTATATTACAAGCCATATCTTGTATGTTGTACATAAATACAACAAGTAAAAACATATGCCTTAGCTCTCATTCCGTCATTAACAAAAGTTACCACTCTGGAAATAATTCATCACACACTTATCATGTAAAGAAAAAAAACTTGACGTTTTTGACTTACATTTGACACTCGACGTCTCACTAATTAGCTGGTAATGACACCTTTACATAATAGCCTATAGTGGACGTACCTTGTATTATATTCATGGAAATTAAGTATACTTCAAATATAACCTACGTCTCTCATGTGATAATGCAGTTTTTTTGCAATTGTTAATATTTACCTTTTTATGTAATAAGTATCGAATGACTGTTTATTTTCAATTATTCAATATAGATTTATTTTTCGACAATGTAAATAAGATATTTTCATAACAGAACCACCTACTACCTAATGTTTTTTTTTTGGGAATTATGGTATTTTGGATTTCAGAAAATTACCATTATTGAAAATGTCTATACCAAGTATTACTTGGATTTATTAAAGAAGGCAAGTCGTCTTGTAACATTTAAATTAAAAAAGGACCTACAAACGTTGTCGGCCAAGCCATTGTGTAAACAGAGACCCATCTTCGACCATTTCGATATCGTCTTAACAATCTCAGTGTTCTCACGCTGACGTTCCACTAGCCCCCAATTACAGCCAATTATAATACTAATCAATCGATGACGTACAAGAAATACCTACATAACATTACCTCTAAGGCTTTATGACTAAGGAAAATATATTAGATATTAATTCTATGTAATGCAGCTAATGACTGCGGTGGTTTTATTGTGATAGGTTTTCTTGTAGAAGGTATATTGGTCAATATGTAATGCTCTGTAAACGATGAATCTAATTCAAAATTTTATTCGACTTTACATAGAAAGAAAAACATATAAACATCTGAATTAAAACCCTCCTCCTTTTTGAATTAAAAGAAGAACAGATAACAAAATCGGAAAAAAATGTTTAAAGATTGCTACGCATCGCTACGGAACCTACGCATTAAAGACTACGCACTTAAAAAAAAAATATGTTCGCATCTATCTGTAATGAAAAGATTAACTATCGTTTATAACACTTGAAACACACATTGTTTGGTATATAGCCATAGTCATAGCAAAATTGCGATCATTTGAAAGAGTTTCGCAGTTTGCAGTCAACATGTGGTACATTCCAGAAGGATCTCTTACAATATGAGATTTTGGAAAATACCGTTAGTAATTAGCGTGGTATATCGCAATAGATGCCTATTTTGCAATCTAAATAGGTACAAAAGGGTACATTATCTGCTAGATTTAAGTCTTTTCGGCGTAGGCAAAATAAGATAGATATTAAATTCCGTACCTCACAGAGGCCAATAATGGTCTTGTGTGTGAAACTGATTTATATAGGTAACCTAGAGTTAAAATGTAAATAAGACCTTAAATTGAGAAAATGTTGTCTTATTTCACCGGTGTAGCTAGAAAACACTTTTTGTTGAAAATAAGTAGTTGTTTAAACAATGTTAATTAGTAACTTGTTGGATGCAACAACTACTTAGTTTATTAAGACGTAAAAGGATGAATAGTAATCCAATTACATGCACAATATAAATATCACTACAATTAGAGAGATTCCAGATACGTCCGCAATAAACCCAGTAATTGATCCGCACAAATTTATTATACCATTAAAATCTATTGGAGCCCTATTAAAATCCTACCCTTGTCACACCGCGCTCACTCTGACAAGTATATAGCTTATTAATTAAATCAATTGATGTCATATAAATATGACACCTAAGATATTCCAATGAAATATTACCGCAATTATACGCTATGTCGTGATATAAACTGCAAAGAATTAGATGCTAATCATAATTATGTACTTAATCATTCACATTGTATAATTCCTATGAGTCTTACAATGTATTCGAAGTAATATCACCAACTTGGACCGAATTCACGAACAAACAACCCAAAAACAAAAACATACCTTTTATGTATTTCCAAATGTATTCTTCGGTCGAAATATTCCTCAGTTTGGATAACGAAACGTCCAAAGTCACTGTAAACACTTTCTATCACTGTCCACTTAACGAAAATTCTGTCATTCAATAAGAGCGAAAAAACTAAAAAATGGCTAAACAATGGTTTCACCAGGACATAGGCACAATGTTATCGCCAGTCAAATGTCAGCGCGCACTTATCAGTACAGTCAATTAGCATTCAGTGCGCACACGTGCTTCGAAACGCGCACAGTCCGAAGCAAGACGATACGACCAAAGCGCGCCAAACAGACCGGCCAACTGAAACACTACGCGCACTCACCCACACACGCGCGCCGCTCAACAGGTGAAACGCAACAGTGTGCTACAAATGAACTCGCACGCGACCCTATGTGGAGGTTACTCAGGTGAACCGCGAGCCCACTCACATGTGTGCGTGAACCATTTTGTTCGTGTTGTACAGATTTATTACCTCCGGCTCGCGTGTGTGCGTGAGCTCTACAGGTGATACTCTTTTGTGTTTGTTAGTAATCACACTTGGTCACATGTCAAGTGCGTATGTATGCTGCCTACCTGTTGTGCCCCCGCAACTTATCAGTTTTGCTCTTTTAGGGCTGTTCAGAAAATGTATTGCCTTTAAAAACGTCCATCTTCGCCATTGTTTTGAAGACGGAACAGAGGTGTATTCATAAGTTTTATTGTTAAAAAATCTGACCTTTACGGGTTAATTATGTTATTTATTACACGCACACAGATGTAGCAGTCATTATGTATTTACATAGGCGAGTGCGGATGATAAAGCGCGTAGCGAATTTTCCGACAATTTTCCGACGATTTAATTCGGTAGCGTTATAATGGTGTTCATCTGTGTGGGTAAATCGTGCCTTCTGCACTTAGTGAACTTTGTACACGGTAAGGTCACGGATGTTTAGCACCAATACAATAGGTATTAACATCTCATGTCACCTTGACGTAAGCGCAAAGACATTGTTGTTGCACGACCAAGAGGAACATAACCGCGGGTGATAACGAAGCATGTTTGAACTCTACTGCTCTGGTTTTAGAAACCGAAATTATGTAAACATTGCGTAGCCAATGGTACGTTTTAAGTAAGAGCATCGATTTAGGGCAGAACGTTTGAATTGGATTTGTATTTCAATCGATTGTGGTTCATATTGCTGACGGTATTTAGTATAAATTTGCTGGAGTATTTAGTGACGAGTTAAGTCATTTTTTTTGTTAAACATTTAGATCGTGACTGGTCTATTTGTATTGTAATTTGCACCTAATCAGATGTAAAACTAGATTGATTATCGTAGTGCGGGGCATTAAGAGTGCTGTTGTTTCTTTTGTTATTTTGTGTGACAATTCGGGTATTGTGAACAGGTTCATTACTATTGTTTGGGCATCGATTCATTTTATTACGCCTACTAGTGACATTTTTTTTTTGTTGAACTTAGAATTTGTTTTTTCTTTAGGTTCTAAATTAGACGTTATGAGCAAGTATCAACCTATTTGACATTGGTGGGTTTTCCCCTAAGCTCCATAGGTATAGTGAGGTGACTAATCATTGTCTGGTCACTTGTAAGTATGTGTTTGGTTACCTAACTTACCTAATATGGTCTCATACTTAGCAATATTTAAAAGTGTTTGTATTTGCCTCGTCATTCATATAGTCGCATAATGAATCCAGTGGTCAAACTAAGAAGTGTATGCTAAATCCTGAAACACTAATTGTGTTGAAGCAATATAGGTATTATTTTTAGAAATGAATATCTAAAATATTCCTTAAAAATGAAAGACTGTTTCGAAGACGCCACACTACCATTTCACATACCATTAAACACATATTATGAGTAATTCGAGTTATAATATTATGAACTAAGTATATTAAATAATATGAATACCTTATACTTGCTATATAAGTAGTTGTATAATCAACGAGCTTACTGTAGGCAGCGGTTGTAATTGGGCCAGTAATCGCGAAAACAATCAGATATCGGTCCATATTTAGCTCTATAAGTTAGCTCACTAACTACTGTTGTGATAGCCTGTTATATTATTATTATATTGTTACTTGTGTTTATTTAATTATTTGGCTACTTTGAGTTTTATCAGTAAATACTTACTAAATATTCAAATAAAATGGCCACAGAAAGACTGGCTATAGTGTAATACTATCATGAAAAAAAGAATTATTATTAAAAAAACAAAATACCCAACTGCACACTAAAAAAAGAGTAAAACAAGCCCCACAATAATATTTAATTTATAAATATTGATGGAAAGCATCGCAGGCGGGGACCAACAGAGGCTTATTTATAGTCATTTCGGTTGTGCACCATTTAGCAGAATTTTCGTTGGTGGCGGTCAAGGTGGTCCCCGCCTGCGATGCTTTCCATCAATATTTATAAATTAAATATTATTGTGGGGCTTGTTTTACTCTTTTTTTAGTGTGCAGTTGGGTATTTTGTTTTTTTAATAATAATTCTTTTATTTATAACTTTTTAGCTGTTTTTATTTAACGAAAATGTTGTAGATGTAGAAGACTATGTATATGTAAGTACCATTTTAAATTATTTCGACGACATTTGGCTTTAGATTACGAGTGATGTTACTCCGCAACATAAATTTACCGCCAATCTGGACTGTTGGTAGTGAAGAAGAAAAAGAATTAGGTGAGTCATTACTGCTGAAGACCGTCAACGACGTGTGCCCTTATGCGTGTGCCCGCATTCGGGCTGTATACTCGAGCATATCCCCCTCCGCACCGCGCCGCGCGCCGCATGCCAGGCCACGCCCTATCTTTTTGCTTGCTAACGCATGAGTTGCTTTGCGTTGACGCAGAATTAACATGTTCCCGTGGGAATTTTGAGAAAAAACGTATCCTATATTAATTATTACTCCCGTGATTGAAATGAATCTAATGATACCGCATACATATTTTTTTAAAGGGAAATTTAGAAAAAATATCCCGTGGGACTTTTAGGATAAAATGTATCCTATGACACTCCCGTAATCAAGACAAATCTAACGATACCTCATACATCAAAATCCATCAAGCCGTTTAGGCTACAGGAGGTCACACAGGAACAGACATACATACATACTTACATACACTCGAAAAACATTACCCTCCTTCTTTGGCAGTCGGGTAAAAATAGCATATGATGCTTGAAAAACATTATCTACAAATAAAAAAAACATATTATACAATTTACAGAAATAATATGAAAAAGTACTTATTTTTGGATACATATGACCTAATCATCATCTTTTTGATCAATTATGATGATTGTACTATGAGATCTACGTCCATTTTCACCGACTATATACACGCACGTTGTTCTTCTCTTGACTGATGAACTAGTGTTCATCTTGTCTTTAAATTCATCTCCAATGAAACATTCAAATCGCATTAGCCTTTCTCCTCTAAAAGCCGATTATACAAGCTTTCGCATTTACCATACCTAAGTAATTAAACCTAAGAAAACTAAAGCCTGATTAAAATTAAATAGAAAAGCCATTACTACATTAACTTGCTATAACTTTAGTGTGAATTAAGTTATCATCGGTTATATCTACGTTATAACCTTGATTAACAGTAATAAATACAAATGGTATTTATGTCTAAACCTATGTAAAGACTAATAACCATTTCGAAGCCCAGGCCATAATTTTCTGATCATCCGCAGTGGTACCTACACTTACCTGCAGATTAAACAGTCGGTAGACCGGTGTTTTTTTTAAATACCTGATCGTTGTCATGTACGTACTACCATTCATCTTCAAACTGATTTTTGGGCAAAAACAAACTATCGGCCGACTAAAATTTGCAGCGTGCGGCTACTCTAAGAGCCCTGCCTCGTTAGGACGCCAATGGCGACGTCGCCGGCTACGTATCCAAGCAGTGAGTATTGAAATGTATGGAACCTAACTCACTTGGCGACGGTTAGGCAACGTCGCCAAATTGGAGGCGTGGCAACGAGCTACAGTTCCCTACGTGGCTTCTGGCTACCGTGGCCGCTTGGCGACGTGGCCACATTAGCCACCATAATGTACACGGTAAAGCGCACCTCCCTCACAGAGTCGCCAATGTGGTCGCCAGTCAGCGTGCAATTTCTTCAGCGACGACGTAAACAATTGACTGTCGAGACGCCATGGCCACTCGACTTGGCGACATTTGGATACCAGAAGTAGCCAGACCTGTGCCGCTGGCGACGTCGCCATGGCGTCCTAGTGAGGCAGAGCTCTTAAGAAAACCTTCAAAGTCAAATTGAATTTAAAAACTATGTATTTTATTTAACAAAGGTACATCTTAACTGTTATCTTATAGTATTTGCTAAATTACTGATAAAACATAGGTAACGTTTCTATAACTTAATTACTGCTTAGAAGACTATGTTTTACTACAGCCTGAGTAGATAAGAACATAATTATAACGCTGCCTTTAAAAACTTCGTCTAGATTTTTTTCAAGGCCTTTTATTCTTGTGCTTATTAAACTTTCCTTTTTCTGTTGTTTTACAATAAAAAACTGCGATAAAAAAAATACATAAACTGTTATTACTAAGTTAGCTTCCACCAGTAGTTTCACCTTGGAAAATACTCCGTGCGCTAAAAGCTCTTCAGCCTAATAATATGACTACCTTAACGTATATTATACAGTAAATGAACACGAAATGTTATGCGTATTATAAAACAAACGCAGGAATCGCGTAGACAGCGACAGTGCCCTTAATAAGGCTGTTTCATAAGAGAACGAACGCAGCGCATATTTACACGCATTTCAATTAACTAACAAGTTGAACAACGACGCATTACCAGTAGAAACGATACTATAAGAAGGTTTACTATAATTTATACTAGTGTAATTATATAAAAAGTAATAACTTCTAGCGCTTTCATACTAAAAGATTTTCCGCACAGTTTTTCCGACAAAATCCGCAAGTTTCAAAGCGCTCTCAACCGTAACTTTGTAAAAATCGGTATAAAACTTTGTAAAAATCATGTGAATAAGGGATCTGTACCTTTGTAAATGTAAATTACTTTATATACAGGACTCAGCGTCTTTCTATCGTTTCAGAATAGTGACATATAATATAGTACTTATTTATTTAATAAGGTACATCAACAATAATACATAAAATACATTTTTTACATTTATGGCCGACCGATAACTTATTTGTATATCTTTAGCAGGATTTAATATACTATGTCTATGTTACTCAAATAATGTAGCTTTCTAATGGGGACAGAATTTTAAAATCGATCCAGTGGTTTTTGAGTTTATCCATTACAAGAAAAGACAGCCAAAAACTCATTTTTAAGCTATTGCATAGCTTCTATCGCAGGCCTTGAGTGCGGGGACCAAATGAAGAAATTCCGTAACGAAAAAACCTCACGCTCCCCACTCCGACGGGCACGGAGGTGTGGCTTGAAGGCCGTGCATCGTCTAACGTCGTGTCAGTTCGGCAGTCTTCGACACGGCGCTGTGTGTCGTGCGATTAGACGTATTGTACGACTTTACGGAACTAGCCCGAATCGAGACGAGCTGCTCCGAAATCGGACGAATACAATACAGAATGCTATGCAATAGCTTTACCGCGGCAGTCCCCGAGTGCCACACGTATTTATTCCTCTTTATAGTAATCATTAGTATAGATATAGATTTATGTACTTTTACAAATCAGAGTAAATCTTCTGTTCCCTTTAATATGCGTGATAACTGTTAACGCACAGGATTTGTGGCTTCGCTTCGAGCGTGTAGGAATATACAGTGGGAAGTCAATAAGTTTCCTAGTTAGTGTTACGAGATTACACACAAATTATGACTACTGTAACTTATTTAGAAAGGAGTTTTGTTATAGTTACAAACGTCCTTTCACGGGCTGCTTTCAGGACCGTAGCTGTTTGCTGTTGCCAATAGAAAGTAAAATTCATGGTATATGACACTTCTGCTTTACCTACTTTCTTCTTCTTGCTATATTGCCAAGTTCCATTTTAACTGTGGTGCAATTTGTTTAACGCTTCCATTCCCTCGTTTTTTAAACAGATTTTAGTATAAAAAAACAATACCTACAGCTTTTTTTCAGATTGTAAAAAAGCTTAACTATACGAAAGCATGACAAATCATGCAAAG
Organism: Helicoverpa zea; assembly: GCF_022581195.2. Lineage (NCBI taxonomy): Eukaryota > Metazoa > Arthropoda > Insecta > Lepidoptera > Noctuidae > Helicoverpa > Helicoverpa zea. The sequence continues at coordinate 2,987,947 of NC_061467.1, read as the reverse complement.
ATAACTTCAAACACGAAATTGAGTATAAGACCACGAATTTAAACCTGGAAACATTAAAAAACTATTAACCCAATCCTGAATACCTTAATCAAACACGGATTTAATTAATAAGCGTATATCATTTCAAGTACATTCAGCAACAATAACAATAACAAAAGCAACAAGCACTTGTCTAAACAGCATACACTACACTATCTTAAAGCAAGTTACGTGTACAAATACATAGTAACATTAGTACCCTAAGCCAGCGGTTCCCGAATTCTTTTGGCTTCGGAACCCTTTTCGTCTCACCATTTTTCGGCGGAACCTTAGCTTAAGAAGTAAACTAAAGACGTATATACACTTAGGTACGGCTCGTGGCGCGTGGTAGCGCACCAAATGGTTATATGGTTAGAGACATATTCATTATACTCGGGCGTAGCATGGCCACACGAGCCAGAAAACAATTTAGCCGCCCTTGACTTTGTGTATTATGTGAATAGTTTTCAGTTTGAAGACTGACAAAGTAAACGCAAAAAGAAATAGATTGGGTTTGTACAGGTGCGAGCGCGATTTTTTTTAACTAAAAGAAGAAGTTCCAAGCACCCTGTGGTAGTCGGTATCGCGAGCGAAGCGAGCGCGAATTTTTTTTAGTTTAAGTACCTACAAAAAATAAACAAAACCACTGTAAATTAATAAGGTCTCAAAAAGTACAATATCCACACAAAAAAGGAAATGCAAATGAATGAGTAGCTAGCGAAGAAAGCGCTATTGCTTTTTCTGAACCAGAGGAATAAAAAATAAACATCAAAGGAAACCTCGACGGAAGAGCGCGAATTTTTTTCGGTGTTGGATACTTGAGCAATTAAACGAACATAAAAGCATCACACGTAACATGGAGTCGCGAGCGAAGCGAGCGCGAAATTTTCGGATTCGCGGAGGTGCAAAAATTGGAAATAATGTCACACTTTGATTCATGGTAAAAATAGCCACTAGAAATAGTCGTATGCCGTGTCATTCCACGTCCTGTCAAATGTATGAAAACGTATAATCCTGGCGATGAAATAAGCCCAAAAAATGCGGTGATTTTTGGCCGACTCGCTACCTACTTTTGCCGATTGCCGAAGACCTGGAGGTATTAAGTTAATCTACAATTTGTAAAAAACGGAATTAAATTATCTGCTGCCGTGGCCTTCCCTCGCCACTTGTCGCGAACTCGTACTTACACTCCCGAGTGGTACCCACCTGCATGGTGCCTAAATGGAATTTTGGAATGCAATATTTAAAACAATTTAATTGAAAATTAATAATAATTTAATATTGTCAAAAGTGAAACGATTTACCATATGGAAATCTTGAATTTTCCACGGAACCCCTGAGGGCCTGTCACGGAACCTCAGGGTTCCGCGGAACCCCATTTGGGAACAGCTGCCCTAAGCGATACAAGCAGTATGCGATAGCATTCTTGTTTTAATTTATTCGGAGTGGCAATTAAGGCCGTGTTCCCATAGCACAATAGCTGGTCACATGCGACAATTGTGTGCAAACCGGGCTATCAGCATCGGGTCGCCGCTGCGTTCTCCGTAAGATATCCAGCCTGTTTTGGGGAGATTAAAATGTGTGTACATTGGTAGATGCGTAAATGTAGCCCCGGCTTAAGCATGTTGGAATAAAACTGGTTTACACTGATTTCAGTGAGCCGATTGTTTGTTTATTGGTTTATTTCGTTTATTATTTAAAGGCTAGGAATACATGTGTACTTGTTTAAGTTATTATGTAAGTATGATCGGAAGTTTTCCATATATAAGATTCTTATAGTTGTTACCTCTTATGTAAGTTATAATAATAACTATACAGCTTTTTTTTTAACGACGTCAAAAATCATCAAATGACCCCTCCCGCTTTGGGTTAGCAGCGGTGAGGGAGTGTCAGACTCTTACTGACTAAAAACCGTCGTGTTCCGTCATAGGCCTTTTATGTACCAGGGCCGTGGTATCTCTTTCGAACAACCCGCAGCCCCGGCAGGCCCTGGCCCTGCTGGGCCCCGCTGGGGTATAACTATACAGCTTAAAACGACTTAAGTAGATAATTCACAGAACTGCAAAATTTGACTTTAACGCACAAAAGGTAAATAAAAATGCGTTATATAAAATAATAATTATCGGTAAGATTAAACAAACCACCAATTCAGGCAAAGGTGAACTCTATTTTTAATATGTAAAAGGACAAAAAAAAAACGAAGAAATACCTTACCTATCCATACTTTATTAACATGAACATTTCAGTATGCACCTAAGATATTTCCTACTTGTCTACCTCTTGTTTAGCTTATCATTAGCAAGACCAGTTCCAGCCATGATCCGACAGAACCCTGCTTAGTAGAAGCTAACCTTCCCAACCCTTTGGGAAATCAGGATGGACTGCATATTGTTATCATTCGTAAGATGAATCTGTCAGTTATGCGATATTTTCCCATGGGCAAATCATGAGATGACATTGTCACGGGTAGGGTTATGTAAAATGTTTTAGCTTGCTTTTATATATTACTAGCCGTTTTCCCGCGGTTTCACCCGCGTCCCGTGGGAGCTACTGCCCGCACTTTGATAAAATATAGCCTATATTACTCGCAGATAATATAGCTTTCTAATGGTGAAAGAATATTTAAAATCGGTCCAGTAGTTTCTGAGTTTATCCATTACAACCAAACAAACAAACAAAGTTTTCCTCATTATAATATTAGTATAGATAATATTAGTATAAATGTGTTATGGGATTAAGGTTCATCGTTTCTCCTTCCTCTTTCATTCTTCGAAGCAATTAGATAAAATCGGAGGCGGTCTCATGCTGCCTCTTTGAGCTATAGAAACCCAGTTCCCACTTTGACTATCGAATTACAAGTATCAATCCAAATGGACTGATACTGATACTTTTCAGGTAATTATAAAAAAAAACGCATATCATCACAGTCTGAAGGCATAATTTTTATGCTTCATTTGTAAGCACAGGATTTACATATGGCTATAGCACTAGACCCATACTAAGTAAAAAGAAAAATGTTTCCACACCAAATAGCTAGGCAGCACTTTGTAACTAGCGCTGTACAAACTAAGTAGCCGCCGCAGCTTAGTAAAAGATTGCTTTATCTCGCCGCTAGTAAATCAGCGAGCAGGAAGTGGGTAGACGATGAAAAATGCCCTCTGAACGAGCCCCTCCGAGTCCCTCCGAAGCCCTCCGAAGCCGTGATGATACGTGTGGATCGCGCCGCGGGATTTATTGCTTGCCGGCCGATAACCGGTCGTAGGGTGTACTTAGCTAAATACTTTGTGAGATTTTCGTAGTAGTTATGGTTACAGCTTGATAGAGGCTTTTCTTTGGAGTGGTAGGAAAAAAGGCTAGAGTTTTGCGGTTTGCATGAATTGGTTTGACTTCTTACCAATAAACGTGCAAAACTCTCTTGCTTGAAGAATCAGTTGTTGAAATAGTAGTTTACTCTTTTTGTCCTACATTTTGGCCAAACGTTAGTGTGATTAGAATGCGAAATATATTTCCAAGAATAACTATGAATATTATCTGAAACTTAATTGACAATAAAATTTATTCAGACCTCAAATACCAAACAATTTTATTATTAAGTATTTTCGAGCAAAGCAATTAGAACAAAAACAATATAAAGGCTAACAAGAACAATGTGCTCTGAAATTACCATAATCGCGATCATAAAACAGTGTCACCGTAGAATTATTCCAATAAATGTGACAAAATATCACTTCAGAATAAATCTACCTGCAATAAATTTATAGGCCCAGGTTTGAATTTAAATCCTGTGTTTGTAGAACACAAAACATGGGGCAGGGTCGTTTACATTATACGCGAAACGACATAACTACCGCATTCATATTCAAACTAAAACAATCTAAAATATTTGAATTATGAAAGCAATAGAGCTGATTATAGCGTGTATAGTTCGTTAGAACGGTCGGAGAGCGAAGGTCGTTGAAGGTTGGCGCGCTTTTCCGCGATCAACGGCACTAGATTAAACAAGATGGCGGGAGCGGCGCGTGCGCAGTGGCCGCAGTAACTTAACTGGAACGATAAAATGTTGCACGCACTTATTTATTTGTTATTCCGCAGAATTACTGCAGATTGTTGCACATTCCTTTACTTTATTTACATTGTGCCATTTGTCTAGTCATATAAGTATAGCATCGAAAAATATAATTTCTTTTTGTTTGTCGTTAAGAAGCCTTTAAAGGCTTCAATTCTCACTCACTCTGTTATCTCTATGTTCTAAATACGACCTTTGACAACCCCCAAATCCTATTTTACTTATGCAAGCTCAACCTTACAGCTAATGCAAAACCAACAAAGATCATTTTCAGGACCCCAATTAATCATATAAGTAGCTCTTAAATAATGATCCAACACCAATTTTCCAATATTTTTCCGCAATACTTCCTATTTCTAAAATCAGTTGCAGCATTTTAGCGGCCCTGATTTAGCTCTAAGTCGCCATTATAAATGTGCTTTTAATGTAACGATACTAAGGCACGAGCGGGTCCCGATACCATTATGAATTTCGTCCAATCCACGTTCAACTTGCACTTAAATTTATTTAATATACTTTGTTCGGTTTTACTAGAACTGTGAGTATTTTGTAGAGGTGATTTTGTACCTGATTCTTCTCTTGCAGTTGTGTAGTGAAGATTAAAATAAAAATAAAGGCTAGGTACATTCAGAATGCTAGAGAAGATGCTTTATTTGAAGCATCTTCTCTAGCATTCTTTAGGTTTAGGTTTTTCTATAATCGAGCAAAGGGTTGTAAGTTGTTTCGTCATTAAAAAGAGGTTACCTTATTATCATAACTAGCTTCTGCCCGCGACTTCGTACGCGGATCCTGTCCCTTATGCCAGCGACTACGGGGTCAGCAAAATCAAAGATCTGAACCGTCTGATATTGAATTTTAAGGGCCCGTTGACTTGAAAACAACGGAATACGGATAAACATTAGAAACGTTCCATATATTTAATTAAATTGGACTAAACAAAACGCTGAGAACTGAACCGCAATAGGCGTGATCATAGGGATAAAAGTAGTGATTCTAATAAGTCTGCATTTAAGTTATGTGGCAAAAATGTTACACGTATTATTACGTAAAAAACATTAAATAGATGACAAAGTCGTGGTGACTTAGTGGAAGTCGTGGTGGTTTAGTGGGTAGAGAACCAATCTCTCAAGTATGAGCGTGCGTCTTTGATTCCAGGTCTGGCAAGTGCCTGCCAATGCAACTTTTCTAAGTTCGTATGTACTTTCTACGTATATTTTGGATACCAATAACCGTTATTTGGAGGGGATGTTAAACTGTAGGTTCCGGCTGTCATTGAACATTCTTGGCAGTCGTTATGGGTAGTCAGAAGCCAGTAAGTCTTACCAAGGTATGTTGGGTTGAGCGGGTAACCAGGTTGTGGAGGTCAGATAGGCAGTCGCTCCTTGTAAAACACTGGTACTCAGTTGCATCGTGACTGGAAGTCGACCATAACATAATTGGGACAAAGGCTCTTGAGATAATAACGACAATAATAATGAGATATAGGCACCGCAGGACATCTGAGGCTGATGACGGGGAGTAGCAACCCCGCGGGGCTATACTATATGCTGAGTTCTCCAGGGAGAGTATCCCCCATCTCCGGCCGGTCGGAGTGAACCATGACGGGGGTGGGTCTCACGCCTCTGGCTTGGCTTGGCCGTCCAGAGTGGAGTCGCTATAGCAGGATTAGTAGCCCTGCTCGGAGGGTAGGTGCCTCATGGTAAGCACAGGGAGCGCGTAATCTGTGTTTAAAGTCCGCCGAGGTATCCTCACGCTTCAGGTTCCCGGGGGCCCAGTAAGTGAGGTGGCGAGTCTCCACCTGCCATTTTTACATGTACCATTGACATCCACTAACATCCCATCACAAATAGCCCAAGTAGTTTCCCTCAATAGTTAGCAATAGTTTAGCACAGAACCGGGGATTGTCTTTTTTTTAACGACGTCCACCGGTGAATGTCCTTGGGTTCATTTCTATAGTGTATAAAGGGATAATCGACGGTATTGTGTCACCATTTCATTAAAGTTGTCTCAAAAGGGCTTCAGCGTGTTGGCTTCGGCCCCACGTTTGCCTCCCAAAAATTCAGAACTCTGTAGTCCCGAGGTCTGGAAGAGACATACAAAATAATAATGAGATATAACGCAACAAAGTCGGAGAGTGAGGGCTCGTGACGCCACGTCTAAGTATGTAAAATTTGTACTAAGCAGTGACTTAACGAAGCGTTGTTGTATCTTCGTTATTATTTGTTTGTGAGAGAGAGAGAAAAGAAAAATACGTGTCCATTATTTTAGGATAGGATTCACCATACCTATTTCATAACATTCATTTCTATACATTTCAAGTGTAGTATTGCTCTTGAAGTTTCATATCAGGTGTTCCAGATCTTCGATGTTTATACATCAATAGAGAGTGCTTATCAGATTGAACCACTTTTGCTAAAACGTCATATCTTCATATGCTATAGTCTAGCTGGACTCCTGGAGTTCCACATCAGGTGTTTTACACCTTCAATTTGTATAAGTCAACAGAGAGTGCTTATCAGATTGAACAACTTTTGCTAAAACGTCATACCTCTATATGCTATAGTCTAGCTGGGCACCTGGAGTTCCACATCAGGTGTTTTAGATCTTCAATTTGTGTAAGTCAATAGAAAGTGCTTATCAAATTGAACAACTTTTGCTAAAACGCCATACCTGTATATGGTACAGAGAAGCTGGGCTCTTGGGGTTCCACATCAGGTGTTCCAGATCTTCAAATTTATTATCTCAACTAAAAATGCTCATCACATGAAACAATTTTTGCCATGGCACCATTTTTATATCTCTTATAGTTTTGTTGGTCTGTTGGAGTTCTGCATCAGGTCTTCAAGTTTCGAAGATATATTATAGCCTATATGTTGACCAGGCTTAATACTGATACAACAAAGAAAAAATCATTGAAATCCGTTCAGTAGTTCCGAAGATTAGCGTGTACAAACAAACAGACATACAGACATACAGACATACAGACATACAGACAAACAGACAGAATTTTTTTTTTGGATTTGTGCTCCATTACTGTTTCTAAACCCCACCCAATTATTATTTTTTAAATATATTCAATGTACAGACACAGTTTTTTTACAGATTTATTATATGTATAGATGTGATAGTAAACGAAAATAAGTAAAGTAAATAATCGAAAGATCGATTATATATCTATCTATAGTGACGACCTCGATGGCGCAATGGTCACCATGCCGGACTGCCGGACCTGAGGTCCCGGGGTTCGATTCCCGGTTCGGTCGACATTTGTGTGATGAGCATGCTTGTTGGCCGTGGTCTGGGTGTTACAATATGTATTCATAAATATGTATATATGTAACTATATGTAGTTTATCAGTTGTGTTAGCACCCATAACACAAGTTAATTAATAACTTACTATGGGGCTAACCGACCGTGTGTGAAAAGGTGTCACGACATATTATATATTATGTGTCACGACATATTATATCTCTTTTCCCGTTGTTTCCGATCTTTGTTTTTAAAAATAACCTAGAAAAACAACGCAAAAATTAACTCCACTCGATCGATTTCTCAGAACTACGTCTGACATTAATTTAACCTTGTTCTTAGGAAATCAAGATCACAGGTGTTAAGGAAAATTTGTTATTAGATAATTCATAATTGCGATGACCTAACGCGATTTACTGTATTATGTCGGTAATGCTAAAAGGAAAATTACTTGTGTTCAGGAAAATTACCCAATTCCAATAAATGTCAAGAGAGGTCGTATTTTGATTTAAGTCAATATTTTTCTCAGTATCCGCCTTCAAAGTCAAAGATGAAACAGGATATATAAGTTTTCTAAATGATCTTCTTATACCTATTACCTGTACAAAAATAAACCATATTTCTTGCGACATGGTCTACGCTCTCAAATACATTCATATTATAATTTTGTTGCAAACCAATAATTTCTAAATGTAATACTTAGTATAATGTCGGATCGTAATTCTATAGATAACAGTACCGTGGACGAGTAGGAAGTTTATTTGTTTAGCGAGACCATTAATCAAAGATGGACATAGAATAATGAATGACAGAAGGACAACGATAAATAACCTACAAATATCCGAATTAGGAACGGCCTCTTACTTGAAAAATTAGTCAAAAAATATTTTCAGCATAGTCACCATGTAATTTTTTAGTTTAAGTTTTTCCCAATTTGAACCCCAAAATCCAGAAGGCATTAATTCCACAAGGCATTAATTCCACGACAATAAAATTCACGATAGTAAAATTATGTAGTAATTTCACCATGTCCCAAACTAGTCAAACTAGCTATTCCTAACTTACAGAAAACTTAAACTAGCTTTTTAATATTTGCTTTGTTCCGAGTGGGCTTTCTGCTTATAATATTCTATGGTCAAGTTGAACTGTGCCCTAATAGAATTACCATTGATTAAAAAATATCACGACCACGTTCAAAATCATGTTTATTATTGTTTTCGTTTAATTTATTACTTAAATTATTAGCTATTCATAGTTTGTAGGTTAATAACAGTTTGTCTGACCTACTGTGAGCTCAAAGGAGTTAGGTTTTGCATTACATTTTAAATTGTTTGAGAATTTTATTTTTGAAAGGGAGAAAGTCTAACAAAAATATACTCGATTTTTGGTATCTCCGTCCTTGCTGAAAGTACAATAAAAACTAAGGAAAATTTTGTGAAGTTTACGTCAGTAAGAAAATACATAGTTACTTATTTTTATAAAGGCATTTGTATAGTAGATAACTATGTATTTAAACATCATTGCAGAAGTGATCAATGTACTATTTAGAATACGTTCACGATTCAGATTCCACATGTTTTCCTAAAGGTCTGTAACCTGAACCAAAACAGGAACAGCTCATCTGTTAGTTTATTGCGTAATTGTCAATAAACAGTTATAAAACAATGACGTTACGCTATGCCGAATTATAAACACATTGGCTTGCTCGACATACCTAGTTACGTGGTACAATGAGTTAATACTGACATACTGAGATTACGCGCCGTCAGCCAATATGTTCTTTATATTCTTCATTTGTTTTTTTTTGTGGCGATGACCAATATATCAAGCAGCTCATTCTAGATTTCTAGTAGCTTTTCACTTGTTTTAATTTGGAATAGTGAATTCATTTCATTGGGAAACGATTTCAAAATTATGTTTAGTTTTGAGAAATTGCCTATATGTCGTTGCTATATACATATTTCTATTTACATTTTATTCGTTTTAGGACCGCTAAACGTCAATAAAATTAAATCGATTTTGTTGAGAATGATTCTCTAACGAAATCGTATTACTCAAGAAAGCATTCCATAACGTAAGCTAAACATGTAATAAGTTTACAATATAAATGTTATGTCGCTCAATGTAATTTCATAAAATTGACGTCTGATTTCTCCGTCTTCCGTATAAGTAACACTCATTCGCTATTAACTGAAACTAGGCACAAACAGAGAAAGCAATGGTTGAAACTAATTTACTAATGTTGCACTACTTTGTGTGAATGCTAGGAAGTGTAATCTTAAATCTGTTAGTATTGGTTAAGGGTACGTAACATTTGTACATTATACTTGGTGCTGCAGTAAATGTAGTTAGGTACCCTTTTGGTACAAGGAGTTAAATCTTTGTGATATGATAAGATAAAAAAGAAGGTGTACGTTCTATACAACATGGGCCATTGAGTACCTAACTGAAATGTGGTAGTCTCCGTTGGATTCCTCAATGTATGCATGAAAATTTATCAAAGTTTTCCATGATAAGAAGTGTATTGTAAGATAAATACTTAGAGATGTTTATGGTGCATCTGGACCTTTATACAAAACTGTCTATAAGGCAAAAATACAATAATTATTCGACCCATATCTAATCATAATTCCATGTTCATCTTTCATTAAGCCACTTGTCTACTCTCCATTCTACAATTATGTACCTACAGTTTCTAAATACGTCTGAAATTCTAAAATGTTCCTCATTTTGTATTACCTGAAAACCGAAGCTAATGCACAGAGGCTTATAACAAAATATGAGTAAATGTAATCAATTGAAACAGTAGTGCGTTTAAGTTAAAGTTATAAGTTCTGCACGATTTCGCTGTCATCGTGAATACAACGAGTGCCATTCTGTCGAGGTGTAAACTTCTGAACGTAATTGGAAAACTATTAGGTTCCTTTACTAGTGATAAGTATACAAATGTTTGCAGAAATAGTACGTAAATATCATAAATCCCACCCAAAACAAAAATGTGAAAGACTGCCAAGTTCGATAATATGGGAATGCTTCGCCTATAAAAGAAGTGAGATCTGAATAAGTACCAAGTTCCATACACATACCTCAGTTAAAAATAGTTACTTTTTAATGATGTTACTTGGCAAGTTTTCATACACCTTGTTATAAACCTACTAAACGCAATGAATCAAGTATTTAATTTTCTATTAAAACTTGCCAAGTAATCATCATTAAAAAGTAACTATTTTTAACTGAGGTATGTGTATGGAACTTGGTACTTATTCAGATCTCACTTCTTTTATAGGCGAAGCATTCCCATATTATCGAACTTGGCAGTCTTTCACATTTTTGTTTTGGGTGGGATTTCATTTATTTTTGTAAGGTTGTTTATTTTATTTTTTTCTTATGATGAAGTTAGTTAAAGAAATGTCTCATTTATACTATCTTTTAGATTTTTTAATATGCACTATGTTTCTTACAAAGAAATGAACTAGATTAACTATGTCTAGATTTACCAACTGACTGACAAGACATGTTATCATATATTATGTTCGTGGATCAAAGTTACACATTCGTTATTTTCGAAAGTGATTCACACTTGGCCGTTTTCAGATTTTTACTTTACTTTGACTAAATACAAACCTTTGTACCATTCGAAGATATATTATATAAATATAGATAAATTTAGTTCGTTTTAGTTCCTTAGGGGTATAAATTTACACCGGGTATAAAACACCTTCATTATTTTGAAACCGACTCACACTTGGCCATTTTCAGATTTTTCCCTTTACCTTGACATAAAGACCTACCTCCATGCCAAATTTCAAGTCAATACGACCATTGGAAGTGGTCTAGGTTTTTGATGAGTGAGTCAGTGAATAAGTGAATCAGTGTATAGTAAAAATAGCGATTTTCTGACGTCAATATCTCAAGACCTACAATAGGTATATTAATGAAATTTTGTATTTTAGATAAGTGAGGGGGTCTCAACAGATACTAGAAATTTGATATGCGTAAATAAAATAGATTTTGAGTTACAGGGGGGTCGAATTTGGCCCGAAATGGTTCGTGTAATATAACCCACGGCCGGTGTGTCGCCTTTTTTGCTCGAACTTGGCGGACACACTGCCGTGTGTCTAGATACATAATCAGTGGCTTTCATCAGAATAAAGACTTGTAGGTACACAAGTATTTCACGATAAATCCTTGTATCGTCCAATAAAAGCGTGTCTGTGTGTTTGTCATCAAGCCATTCCATTAAAGTCCGATAAAACACAACCTAACGTGGGCCGCACTCGAATTCTAAGAAACATTTCAGACAACAGCTATTTATTAATTAATTCCACCTCACATTTCGCAAGGCAGCACGACAATAACCCAGATACGAATGGTTATCGGTAATCAAGTACAATCATTCAAGCATCGGCTGTGCGGCCTTCAGAGCTACCTTCAGAGGCAGGTCTAGGCGCATTCCTGCTAAAACAAATGCTAATTATATGATAATCACCTGGTGGAGTATTGCAGCATCGGCATTGTAATGCAGCGTGGTATGTCAATGAAATTTGTTCGTGTGCATTCTTGTGGCTATCTCGGAAAGTGCTGTGGCGGTTTTAATCGTCATGGGTTAGTTATGGCTTTCTGCTTTCACGGGTTTTATGTTATCGTAAAGCGTAATGAAGCTTCATATAATTTGTAGTCGGTAGGCTAACAGTAGGTTAACTTGAGTATTATGATGATTGACTTCATCAGGCATATGGTCAATAGGTCTTCATTTCGCTAAACTATGTAATTTTTTTAACAAAGGTATGATAAAAACAATACAGTGTTGCCTATATCATATATAACATCACCTTTTTTGCAGACAGAGGATCAAATGATTATTATGGTAATCGCTTTCAAGCCAGATAAGTCATAAAACTAGAAGAATTAATTTTAAATCAAATCCAAACCCACTGCGGCGATATTAAAATCCCAACCAAGACGAAAACCCTTTATCTTAACATACCTACATACCTATTCATAATAAACGAACCCAGCATTTACACCGAACTAACACAATGATTAGCAATACTCGTACACGGTAAGATAATAGCGACCAACCATATCTTCCCGGTAAATACCAATCTACACATCCAATTAATACTGAGACAAGAGCCTGAACGTTCTCGCCCTCGTAAACCATCGATAGTCGATTGTAATTATCGATAGCGCAACACTAATTGTGTATCGATATCGAGTATCGAGTGACGATGCGGTGATGGGTTCTGATGAGTGTCGATAGAATGGTTTGTGTAGTTTTGTTTATTTAGATGAGAAATGAAAAGAGGTAAAGTAGTAAAAGAGGAATTTATGTAGACTAAATATTACATGAGAAGTGCTAATTTGTTTTGTTTTCATGTCATACATGAGGTATTTTTTTCCTAAGATAAAACTTTACATTGCCTAATACTGAAATTAAGTATATAAGTAAAAGTATAAATACAGAATTTCGATATAGTAACCATAAACTTTAATTATTGTGCTTTTCTTACGTATTATTACAAATGGATACCACGAGAAATCAACCTACAACCATTAAAAATGCACGAGTATAACATAAACGCGAACACAAGCGCACATCTCGTAGTCACATCCCTACACATCATTGTTTTACTCTCATTGCACGCTACCGCAGGAAATTGTGCGCGCGCGCACCTTTTTCTTAGTGACGAAAGCCTTTAATGTTCTATGAAATAGTTTTATTGTGCGCCTGTCATTACCGGCGTGGGTAATAAAAACGAAAGCTAGCATTAAGGCACATAAAGATTATATTTTATATAATTGTGGCGAACTAAATAAACTGGTGAAATGGTTTAGTTTTTGTGTTAAGGCCAATTTTTGTTATCAACATATTGCTTTATCACTGTAGTGGAGTCGGTTCACGGGCATAGATCCAAAAATCCACGGAATTTAACCGGTTTCGGAAAGTAGATACAGAAAAGCAAAATAAAATCGGTCCAGATAATCACGCTCAAGCATACATACTTACATCCTACATACAACATACAGGTAAAACAGTGTTTTTAGTCCTTAAAAAAATTTAAGTATAACGTACATTGCATTTTGTATAGCAGTTTTTCATATTCCTTATGGATTTAATAATCTCTAATTTATTCGGATTAATTTGTCTATCTATGTAGAAGTACTAAGAATATTGTATAACTGTAGTAATAGGTTCTGGCATAAGACTTACAGATAATATGTCCCATTTCCTTCAGCTAATGTAACGGCGTGCGTGGGCGCAACAGGTGAACTTATTAATATTTATGAAATGGATTTCATTAATAAATCATAAGTACTAAAATATGAACAGATTTCTTAGAGCTAGTTTTCACTATCATAGAAAATGCGTTAATGTTTACTAGACAAACACTTTTAACCTCTGAAAATTTTCAACCATCTACTTAAAAAACATATACGTACCTGGTAGGTATGATATAAGTTAGTTCACGAAAATTCAATCAAGGAATACTTGCACAATCAATCGGAAATTAATATTATAATCGCTCGTACTTTGGTATCTTGTCGTCAATCTAGTTATCTCCCAAAATCATAACCAGCAAAAAATAATTGCCCAAATCCGTTACTTGTAACACAATAAATAACACGCTACTTACCAAATTGCTAATAACTAGTCAATCAAACTTCATATTAAGGCAGGAACCACATCTCCTTAACGTCCGGCGTCCGGCGACTGTCCGGCGTCCGTCCAGCAGTGTGGCAACGCCTTAATAAAGCTCCGTCTACATCCTTCCGACTGTACGTCACTTCAAGGAAGTGATTTCGAAAAGTTGTGGGAACCAGTCGCCATTTAATTAAATGCTTGTAATTATTAATGTCAGACTATGGAGTTACGCTCTTTTGGTACTATAGGAGCATTAAAGAGTGCGTAACTAAAACGCAAAAAAAAAAAAAAATCACACGTGAAAAAAATTAGATTTATACATCAAGTACCTATACGATCTTAAGTCTTATGCAATTTGTCCCAATCTAGCAAAATTAAGGGCAGATATTAAAGCATTAAAATGTCGTCTATGAACAGATATTTCCTACTTATTACTTAAGAGTGCTTTTACGTAAATAATAACCGGTTAAACATTTTGAAAGCAAGCTGTGACATTCCATGTTCTCCCCGAGAGTGTTTCGTAGGCTTTTTTTTTTAACGACGTCAAAAATCATCAAATGACCCCTCCCGCTGTGGGTTAGCAGCGGTGAGGGAGTGTCAGACTCTTACTGACTAAAAACCGTCGTGTTCCGTCATAGGCCTTTTATGTACCAGGGCCGCGGTATCTCTTTCGAACAACCCGCAGCCCCGGCAGGCCTTTTCCCTGCTGGGCCCCGCTGGGGTTGCTGACATCTCTTTGAGGAGCGCGTGGAATAACGCGCGCCGTCGACACGGGTCTGTCGTCTAAGTAGACAGAGGGGCGATGAGCCACCCGAACTCGCCGCCCACAGACCCACGCCTACGGTGGCCGGGAGTCATCTCGCGACACCCGGCGCCCATGGTGTCTACCTGGTCCAGCGCGGCGGCCGGGATGAGAGGTGCCTCTCTGGCGTTCCGCCTCCTCGAGAGGCGCAGAAGGAGGCGACGGCATCCCATTCTCCTCGCCCCGGACCATGGCCTGAACCAGGGCCGGACGCGAGAGGTCGCTGCCGCCCAAAGCCTCGACGAGGACCCGGCGGCCCTTCCCATGCGGGGCACACCTGGACTGTGTGGTCCACCGTGTCCTCGGGGCTGTCCGCACAATGGTGACACCCGGGTGCCTCCTCACGACCGATTCGATGCAGGTACCTCCCGAAACAACCGTGTCCGGTGAGGACCTGCGTCATGCGGTACGTGAGGGCGCCATGACTTCTCCCGAGCCACTCCTCAAAGAGGGGACTTACCGCCACGATGGTGGCGTGCCCTGCACTGGGTTGCGACAGTCGCTCCCTCCAGGCCACCATGAGATCGCGGTGTTTCGTAGGCTCAGTTTTTCTTAAGTTGCTGTTACTGTTACAGCCTTTTTATCGTCCCACTGCTGGGCACAGGCCTCCTCTCACACGAAAAAGGATTGAGCATTGATCACCACGCTTGCTCAGTGCGGATTAGTGATTTCAGACTTTATAGTCCAGGTTTCCTCAAGATGTTTTCCTTCACCTTTTTATCAGCCATTGGTGTCTAAGATATACTTAGAAAGTACATATAAACTTAGAAAGTTGCAATGATACTTGCCTGACCTGGAATCGAACCCACACCCTCATACTCGAGAGGTTGGTTCTTTACCCACTAGGCCACCACGACTTTTTATTAAGTTATTTCCGATTAATTTGTCATTTGTGTTTGTCGATTTCTACAGAAATGTGTGAATTTATCTCTACTTACTATGTTCACGTAACATTGTTATCATAAGCGTAACAGCAAGAATTTCATTCGCATTTTATGTAAAGGAGCTAAATATTATATGCCTCAACCAGTCGGGTAACACCATATCAGTGCAGACCAGAGTACATAAATAGAGGTAATCTAAGGCAACCCCATTACTTTTACCATAAGATACGGAGGCCCGTTACTACATGATACATTAGCTCGCTGTGACACGGTAGCCATTACAATATCCTGGCCCAGGACATAGTAATAGTCTACCCAAGTTTACCTGCAACCGGATCAAACTAGTTTTTGTGGCTGCAGAGAAAATTATGCAGTTTATGTAACGTAAGCACCCTAATTACGTCAGGATTTGTTTGCATATCAATTGGTGTAGTCGGTTCGGTTCGGTTTTGTAACTATTAATGTGGAGTTATAAGTTATCGTGAAGTACTCGTAAATATGGTTTGTGTATTGTGGTGAAACGATAGGCCAATTAGCAGACCCATTTCAGAGATTCATAACATCGGAAACCTATCGTAACGAAAATCATAATAATATCGCAAACGAAAGGGCACTTTATAAATTCGATCTTTTAAATATCTACTTACTATTACGTGCTATGAACGCGGGTGAAACCCCTAGCTATAGCAAGTAGTTAATATTCGCCGGATATAACCAAGATTTCATGCAAATAACAAACGAGCTACTATCACCTTTCACATTTAAAACATCACAAATTCACAATACAAAATCAGCGAGAAAATAAACAGCCTTTCTAAACATTTCCCTTGACACCAAAGATAATATAAAGGTAAAGAAAGCAAACCACTTTAATTCGATCAGCTATTACGCGTTAAGGAAGCAAGGCAAGTGTGTATAACCCGGTTAATTGAAGGAGGTTCGTGTCCAGTCGCGTTACGAGCGGTCAGGACGACATCTCGAATTGATCGGGTGTTACGACCCGAGAGCGCTGAACTTGGCTGACCATTAGAAAATCTAATCTCACGCCGCTTCTGTGTGGGTCGTCAGGTGTGGCGAGAAGAAAGTGCTGGGATATATATTTTTCATACGTGGTGTGTAAAATTCTTAGTACAGTAAAAAAAATCTTCCTGGACATCCTGGAGAGCGTCAAGTAACGGGATTGATCCCCAGCTAGCTCAATAATCTGTCCAGATTCATCCTATATTACCATATCAATGGCTATTATCTGTTAATGCTTAGTTCGAATAGCGAAAAATAAATTAGGTATCGACACAAGTCGAGAAGCTGCAAAAGCTTTTATTACGATTTTCTAAGTGGCAATTTATGCTCTGAAAATAAGCTCCTGTTCACCAAAACCATACTAACATACATCTTAAGGTTTTAGAACAATTTCCATAGCCTTTTTACCATTCCTCCCGTCTCCGTACTTTCGCCCATCCGCAACGTCGTCGGTCGCAACCGCGCCCCGCCCAACACGCTGCCCCGTCCAACACTTACCCTGATTGAAACTATTAAAATGGGCGAGGTGAAAACCAAACACTATAGTTAGCTTTCCACTTCGCTACAGATGCGATAACTACGCCTTTCCTGTTATAAATATTAGCGGGTTGCAGCTCATTTTAATGTGAGTCTTTTTAGACAGGACTTTGTGGAAGAAACTGCTTTATGCAAAAATTCCATGAATAATATTCTAAAACTTAAAACATATTCTAGTATAGAAACAAGTGAAAATATTTTTACTTAAGTTTTTATAAATATTTTACCAGACTAGACGTACTGACATTTCGTGACTCCCTTGCGATATAATTTGCACTATTGGTAGGCAAAGTTAGGGGTGGTATATGGTAATTGTGGAAACCATAACCAAAACATAAAATTAACCATGACGATTATGTAGGTACCATAAATTGCTTGTTCTATTTCGTAATACTGATCTGATGATAATAAGTCCGAGAGCAGTGCTATCACCTCGTGTACCCTCGCAAGTGACAGCGCACCGACATGCAGATACTCGTACTATAGCTGCGCCCGCGCAGGGTGGCGCGCGTGGGCACAACGCCGAGTTATTGCTTGTCCCACTGCCTCTTACCGTTATCTTATAGCCCTTTATTATATACCAGATTTAGTAAGGAATTGCATGCTGTTCTACAGTACAAAAAACTAAGAAAAAATATTATCTATGAGTTTTTTTATGAAATTATTAATGTCTCGGAATTTTGTACAAATTAACTTATTTACATAGCCTGGTATTACATGTATTAAATAGCTGTGGAAATATCTCTAAAATTAGTGCAAACCGATGGAAAGTCTCACCTATACTTTATGGGAAATATTAGTCAAAGAAATGTTCTGTTATACCTGGTTGGTTACGTAACACCTTATGTATTACACTTTCAAGAAACAACGATTAAACTATGATTGATTCGAGACAGACGTGCAAATAACCCGATAAGCATTAATAAAGTTTATATATCGATGTTTATTTACCACCTCACTAAAACATAACACTATTTACATAGATCACGGCATGATCTGAACTCGGCGATCTAGAAAACTAATTTATTAAACGGCCTCGTTAGCGTTTTAAATACTAAGTGATGCGCATAAAACGTAAATGGTTGGCTGCTATCATACTGACATGTAACTGATTGTTTGTCTGTTTGTATGAACAGTTTGTCTGATAAAATAATACTAACAACCAATAATACAAGGCTTGTATTATAAGCGAGGACTTTTAATTGGCTCTCTGTGGACTATGACTTCTTTCTATTGTTAAGTTTTTGTATAGCTAAGTATACAATACTATAGTAAGTCTTCCATAGTTTATTAAATAAATAAATAATTTAAAAAAATATTTTACATATCGTAGCCGTAGCCTAATTCCTAAGGGACACTATATGGCATTTGTTTTCACAGCCAAGCAGTAAAAAGTCCAGGTTATCCATAAAATACGGTAGGTCGAAGGCTAAAGACGGACGAAACGGCAGGGCACCGCTAGTGATATCGTAAAACCGTGAATAATGTGCGTGTTACTGATGTAAAAGAGAACCGGGAATTAGCACAACATTAATGGCATGAAACTAGCTTATTTGCCTCACGGGTTATTTAAAGGTTGCAAATTAACGTGGTAGTGTCTTGGAAAGTTATACTTACTAGAGATGTGGGCCTTTTTCGTAAAACTGTAGGTCCCGGCTGTCCTCGAACATCTTTGGCAGTCGTTATGGGTAGTCAAAAGCCAGTAAGTCTAACAACCAGTCTCTCCAAGGGATATTGGGTTGCCCGGGTAACTGGGTTGAGGAAGTCAGATAGGCAGTCGCTTCTTGTAAAATACTGGTACTCAGCTGCATCCGGTTAGACTCGAAACCGACCCCAACATAGTTGGGAAAAGGCTAGGCAGATAGATAGCTGATAGGTCTTTTTCGTAAACGATTTATCCTCAATGCTATTTGAAAACTAGCAACAAAAACTAAACACAAAAGTTAAAATCCCATCTCTGTTGGTTCCACAGCCCTACAAACAATATAAATTGATTCATCTCATTCCCATATCACAGGCTTCCTGAAATCGTGCCTCCAGAGGTCGAAATCTTAGAAACTATTGTAAGGGAACCGAATATCGTACGATGTTAACCAGAGATGCTGAACCTTTATTTATAAGTTCTTCTTTTCACCGAAATGCTTGTGTAATAGTGAAAACCAGAGACAAATAGGACAGTTCATATTTTCCAATATGTCTTAAACTTAACTGTTAACTAAATATCTTAACAGTCCTGAATTTCGTATTAAACATTATGTCGTAACAAAAGAAAACATACTTAAAAATTTGGTGGTAAAATCAAAACCTTTACCATTCTATTCCCTGTTATTCTAGAGTTGCATGCTTGTCAACAGAGAAGAACACCCATCCAGCATACTCATCTTTTTAGTAAATGAAGTAGTAGTATCTTCAATAAATGTTACGAACCCCTGGTCTAGATACACCGTGTGTACAGCGTACAGGCCACAAGCCTAGACAGGTAGGCTGACCCTACCCGGCCGCGTATAAATCCCATTGTTTCAGCCAGATAGATATTATTTAATATGTAAGGGAAATATATAATAGTCTCCGTACTATAGAGGTACAATGTACACAGTTTCACACCTTCGTATTTATGTCCTGTTGAGGTAACTGTGATCGGATCTTTATATTGTGTGATTGTGGTCTTTGAAGTACTGATTAGAGGGATATTTTGTTTGATCTCGCGACCTTTTGTAAGTGTTTCTGAAGGTATAAATACCTTCTAAGATTTTTTATAATCGTTAAGGATAGTGTGTTTGATCTATATTGCTTTTAAAGGGAATAATGTAAGTTTAGGGAGATAGTGAAGTACTTAGTTAGGCTCTAATATGTGATATGCTTGAGAACTGGGTACCTCATTGCGAGAAATGCTTCTTCTGAAATCACTGATTTGATAGTGACGTTGTGATTAAAACTTTACGCCAATTGACCTTAGCCTGAACATTTTCTTGACTGACAGTTACACTCATTAAAATATTAAGTATCTCTTCGAAATATCTTTTAAAACAAGTCGAATCTTAAAAGCCTTATCACGCAGCTACTGTGTACGAACATAAGTAATTCTTCCGAAAGTACATAAAGACAGTTATTTTTTAAGTACGGTGGACATTTCCAGTGCAGGATTCCGGCATTAATTAACCGCATCGAATGTAATTGATAAGTTCATGTGATACCTTTTTGGATAATTAATATCGAGTAGTCGATTCGACCCGTTTTGTAACAAGAAAACAGTAGCGAGAATCGAGATTGGACTTACGAAAATGGTCATGACATCGGTAGCTTACTCGGTTTTAGTTAAGCTGTGCTGTAATTTATCTTGAGGCTTAAGTATTTACTAAGCTCAAGATAGATGTATAAATATATAATAGTTTAGCTAAGTAGTTGAAGTTATGAACGCTTGAGTGTTTTTTTATCTTTTAGTTTTTAGTAGCCACTACACCACACACATCATTAAGATACTGATCTGTTTAGACAAATCTCTTTATCAGATGCACACCACGGCCAGGTAACTAAGACAGAATTGAACTCACGACCCAGTCACTCAACGCCTTAACCGTTAGGTTATCAACACTCCAATCCATCCTAGTTTATAAAAGTCCGGCTTTCTAGCACACAGCACTTAAGTTACGCCGACTACCATAAAGGATAACAATCTTCAAGATAAAACTTATAAATAACTTATCTGCATTACGTTGCAAACACATGATCTGCTTTCAAATCTTAAAAGGCTATAGTCCAAATGTTAACGGTGCATGCATAATTATTGTTATTGCACAAAAATGTAATTACTTGCAGCGATATTTATTGATAAAAACATATAAAATATGACAGCGCGAGCGGCGCGGCCGGCGGAGATAAAAGAGGATCTGCACTTACGCGCCTCGTATGTGTAGTCTTGACCTCAGTTGTGCCTGCTCAACAAGGCCGTCGCTACAGCCCGCTTAGTTTAGACATAACTCAATTTAATGACACAACACCGCATAATGACACTCATAAATCACAAATTAACTCTCAATAAATATAAATTGCCAATTGACTATGTTAAGTATCTGTTATGGATATTAGCGTCTTCATTAAAATTCTAATACAACCATCAACAGCTTGATACCTCACAACTAAAATGCTTCCTGCTTTCATCGTTTAAACACAGCAAGCCGTGTCCTTTCGGATCCAGTGCTCTGTTTTCCACAGCAGTCATATAATTTAATTAAACTTAATTACAGCACTTTGCTTTACGTACAATCTAGCCATTCACCTTTCATTTCCTCGCTGCGGTGCAGTCACCGGCCCCAACCTTACTACACTCTCATAACCTATAAACAATTAATTATAACAATTTATCGCGCCTGACTACAGATACGCGACAAGCGAAGGAATGTGCTACAGTTTAAATGAGGCTGCGCGGGAGTTGAACCGGTCGGGGGCGATCGGCCGCCTCCGCGCAACTTCGGGGAAAGGCCGACCATGATTTATAGCTAAAATTAAACTTCGAGTACAGGTCGCAACCGTCGAATGCAGGGAAATGAGATCACGACCGAAGTAGGGATCGATTATATCGATAATTTGACGGCTCTGTTGTGAAATATCTTCATCGTGACAAGTGGGGTATGTCAAAATATAACGCGTCCGTTTTTATGCAAAATGGAACCACTCGACAAATTTCATTTTTTACTTTTTTTGAAGAATGCTAATATAAAAGTGGTCTAAATTCTTATACAAAATTTTAATATACCTTCTTTCCAAGGGGGAAATCATGTGGTTCTTTTTTGTATAAGAATTTAGACCACTTTTACATTAGTATTCTTCAAAAAAAGTAAAAAATGAAAATTTGTCGAGTGGTTCCATTTTGCATAAAAACGGACACGTGATGTAACTCTTTGCTACCTTTTTAAGAGTTCCAATTAACGGTTTTCTCATTTCCTGTTTAATAAACGTGAGTAAGTTATGCCTTCCAAAATCGATTAAAATTAGGCGTTAAAAGCGCTTTCTGCTCATGAAATAAAGTAAGCTACCTTACGATCTGAATTGTCGAAGCTCCGAACACTGCAAGATCCGGACGTCATAAAACTCTGCTCCGTAAAAGGGTGACAGAGCATTCGCAGATCATTGCCACCTAGCACGAATATCAATTTGAAACTAGAATATTATCTGATCTGTCATCGTGAAATAAGACCTCTAAACGCTCATGCACACTATCGTATAATTCCCTAATTCGCATTGTTCTTATTGGTCCATCAATCGCTGGCGCATGCGCTGTAGAGTCCAACGCAGGGTATATATTGCTGGATGAGATAAAATCGCGCCAGTCGAGCAGCGGCAGCGGTCGCGTTATCTCGATCTGGGAGCTAGTAACTGCGGCCCGCAGGTCGTTCCATACAAATTGTATGGCATATCTACTACTACTTTTGGGCATAGTTAACCTTATAGTTTTCTTGTAGCATGTTCTCGGCCGCTAATGGGAGCGATTCATCGCGTCAATGGTGTGAGAAACGCGTAAATAGTCCTGCCCTGAAGATGGGGCCTGCTGATACTATTCGAATTGTATCGGTGTGAATGTAGGAAATTGGATTTAGTTGCTCGCTGAAAAATAATAAATAGACATATAGGGAACGGCTGACCAATGACCATTTAGTACACGATGTTCACACGTAACCTTTAGAAAGGCAATGTATATCTTGGTAGGGTCTTTTACATCACGAAATCAACGTGAACTTCAGTAACTGAAGCATTGATTTGCCACCATGCTGCAGCATATAAATTATACATTAAGGTCATTAAGAAATAACATACACTGAATAGAACCTTCATATTCAACGCAAGCCAAGCTGAGCCTGCTTCTTGAGCAATTCGACCGGAGGATAGAACCTCAGTTCACATATTTAGATGTAATAAAGTTAAAAACCGCTAAATTAGAAGTAAAACATCATCAAATACTTTTGTGTGCATGATGTTGACACTAGACTGACTTCACAATACCAGAATAGAAGTGTAATCCAAAATTCCTCAAAAATTCTAGTAAACCAGTGCATATCACTTGACCGGTACATAAACAAGAATAAAGGACGATGGGCGTTTTGGTACCCTGTCCAACAGTGTTGATTCTAGTACCATTGCGTAGGTCTTGGCAAGCCAAAAAATGTTTACTATGACGACTAGTCCCAATTCCTTGTCCATTTCGCGTGACATCGATTAATAGAATGTATAATGTTCATAAATCATCAACGTAGATGTAGTTCTTAAATCCAACTGTATTGAATAAAAACTGGTAAAGTAACAAAAAAACAAGAATTTGGCCTTCTTAGAATGTTTGCCTGCCCACTGCTTTAAAAAAAGTCTGTGTGCAAACCTTTGCAGTTCACGCAGAATATAGCTTATGTATTTGATGAAAGTCTTTCAGTATTTACAATCAATTAATGTTTAATGATTATCGTGTTTTAATAACAGGTTTTTTTTTTATTTCATATAATGTGTAGGTACATGGAAGCCAGTATGTTTAAAGATAGTATGTAACTAAAATGATTAGTTGTGTTTTCAGAAATGTTTTGAACTGTTGTCAAATCAGATGACGATTGTGTTTCCGTAGTATGACTCCATAGACTATTACAACCTTTAGATTATAATAGAGTGTATCTCAAACAATTTAAGATGTCTATTAACTGAGTTTAAAATTATTATACTGACGACATATGCCTCTTAATGAATTTGCATATATGGATGACATACTTGTTTCTATGTCGATTTAATTTTTGTCGTTACTCGGATCGGACAGCTAATTGAGGCAAGCCCCATAGTTTTTATTATTGTTCACGTAAATACCTTTCTAATGATATATCATACGTTACTGTTGGAGCGGGTACCAAATCCCATACAAAGTGCCCATTGTCCTTTACACAGCAATAAAAAGCACATAAAGTGACATAATAGCACTGCATCTGCCGTCCCTCCTGCTTGTAAATAGCTTCATAATACGGTTGATAGTCATATCTAGTCCATCTCGCATTAACATATAAAATACGAGAGCCGTTTATGCGTTTATAACTCGAGAATCGCTGAACGAATTTTGATTTTATTTTTTGTGTTCACGTGTTTTGATATAAACAGCTCAGCAATTGGAGTGATTTATCAAAATGATGTGTATATTGAGAAATTTTATTGTTATATTTTATCTTTTTTTATAAACGATTATTTTTTTATTTACTTGCTAACCACTGTTGCAATACATTCCCACACTTACAGGCATTTCGTAAGAGAACAAAAACAAGTAATACAGTCACGCAAAACCTTATCTTTATCAGCCTTATCACTTTATACAAGCTAGACAAAATAGTTTAGGGTTTCCCCAGTCACATACGTCTGTCTATCCACAAAAGTCGCTGCCTACATAAAAAATAGATCTAAGATTTCAGCTAAAACATCTAACATCTTATCTACAACCATCTCGAACATAAACAGATAAGCTAGTTAAAAATCTGAGAAAAATTTGCCATAACTACAGTGCTTTCGTGCTAAAAACGGGTGTTTTACATCAAGATCACCAATGAAGATACGGTTGGGGGAATTAATCCGCGACATTGGGTACGACCTCTAATGTCGTAAAAAATACGAGAAGAGCCCCCGAGTTCAGGTCCACAGAAACTGGTAGTTCGCGGAACTGCAATGTGTTCTTGCATTATGTCTTGTGCCGTCTGTGTGAATTTTTATGCTATTGTCAACATTCTTTCTCTTTTCATTTAGACCATTATTTTTTTGAGGTTTTGATATTATGGAAATCTCTGAAAATAACGAATGAGTTATTATTATATCACAGTATTTAGTTATCATACTAATGTGGTGTGAATAACCTTGCGAAAAACTCAAAACTAATATGCAAAATGAGTAGGTATGAAATAATTAAAAATGTAAATATGTCGTTTGAATTTGATTGTACCTACGAGGTCAAAAAGTTACTGACGTAGGGACTACTTTTTAACGTATATGTTAAATTTATTGGGTGGCATTTGCCCAGCAGTGGAAAAGTAGGTATAGGCTGGATAAAAAAAAACCGGCCAAGTGCGAGTCGGACTCGCGCACGAAGGGTTCCGTACCGATTTATAAAACGGACAAAAAAATCACGTTTGTTGTATGGGAGCCCCCCAAAATATTTATTTAATTCTAGTTTTCAGTATTTGTTGTTATAGCGGCAACAATAATACATCATCGGTGAAAATTTCAGCTCTCTAACTATCACAGTTCATGAGATATAACCTGGTGACAGACGGACGGACGGACGGACGGACGGACGGAGAAGCGAAAACAATAGGGTCCCGTTTTACCCTTTGGGTACGGAACCCTAACAATGCGTCTAGATAATTTCGCCATTTTAGAAGTTAGAATTTTATATATTTCATTTTATATTTATTTATTTATTTATCACAAAATACAACTATTATTATGTGTGTTATCTTGACTGACGGTACCTATTCAATTTCCAAATGGCGAAAGGTGGTCAACCAAACGATGCAACCGAATACTCCATTACTGAGATAATTTCATACAAACACACAAGCAAACACACATATAAGTATAATATAAAAAGTTTTTCCAATAAATAGCCGTAGGGACCGGTTGAAAGGTACCTCGTCGAAACAATGTCCGACGAGATGCGACCGCAGATTACAAGTAATTATACCAAACGGCTTCTTGTTAACACGCCTTCGACGAATAAAACAAAAAATAATTTAGGCTACTGTCCCCTCTGTTGTAATTTTAGTGTGCTTTTATCTTTGCGATTGCTATGTATGCAGAAGAAAGTTACACTGTGATAAAAGTCAGTGGGACAGATAGGTACGGTCTTTTTGCACAGGGAAAGAAAACTTAATGACACAAAGATTTTTGTCATAAGCTGCTTAGACGAGCTACACGAGCTTGCTATTCTTTAGTAAATAAGAGGACTTTTTACTTCGAAAAGGATTGAGGCATATACATTTTTTTCATGTCGCTGCTAACGCCGCAAAGTCACGCTGTTTAGGGCATGTCAACTTTAATTTTACTTTCCTTCTACATGAACTTTGAGAGACGTGATTTACCAAACACATATTCAAATGTGGTAATAACAATCTAGAAACGTATGAAAAGATGTAGATTACAGCGTGTGCGCAGGTAGCTCGGGTGAAAGGTTTCATTGTGATGTCACGGCGGTGCGCGCGCGCAAACGGGCCGACTGTACGCGCCGGTAGTACCAACGTGTCCCTTGTTCAGTTCGGAGGTTGGCTTCTTTCGTTTTGTTGAGTAAACACGGGTGAACATGGTAATTTACAGCTTAGGACAAGAGCGAATATAACAGAAGATGAAAACAAATGTACATTCAATCTTTTTATAAACAAGACGCTGAATGTACGAGGATCATTATGACAGAACATTATGATGCTGACAGATCTATTTTTAGACATAGGTGTAATATACACAAACGTGGTAGAAGTTATATAATTATGCATACATTGTAAAGAAAGTCCTGTTTTCCGTAATACTAAACCTAAACGGAAAATCCTGTGAAAAAGTGTGAATGCTTACAACGCTAAAACTTACCGTTACTAGATGCGAAAGCAAATGTGTCCCGCTGTACATTGCCTGAAAATAATAAAACATTTCGTTAATCTACATTTCTACAGCAAATTTCTATATGCAATTTTTTTTTTGTTTGTGTGTTTGGCTCCGACTGAACCGATCTAAAAAAAAAAATTTCACGCTTGGGAAGCTAGACTCGCCCCGAGTAACATTGGCTATATTTGGACCGGGTACGAGATGAAAACGCCGGTAAACAACAAGTAAATAATATTTTTATTGTGATACATACACCATTCTGTTCTGAAACTACGGAATTCGTAATGTGTATACCAGACCATGATTTGAACACGTGTGTCAATGAGTCAAGGACGTTTTTTACTAGGGTCAACAATGTCAATAGCTAGGTACTGCAATCTACCTATGGAAACTAAAATCCCTCGCGTTTTAAAGCAACTTCAAGAAAAAGAATAGCTTCGCAATTCGACTGTATTTTATTGGAAAAATATTCACGGACATTTCTTTTTATACACCGATTAAAAGAAGCAAGTCACAGTTTATCTTCATATAAACATTATTGACGTCTTTAGCTGCAAAAATGATAGCTTTCCCAAACGTTTGACCTCACCTCTAGTCAGCAACTCGAGTAGTTTACTCGAGAAATGGAATTCCGGTCTAATCATTTCTTTGCACATAAAATCCGATGAAATTCACGACCAATGAAAAGAAAACAAAACACTGTCACTCTTTGGAACACACAAAAAATTAAAAATACCGATTCAAATTTCAAACTTCCTCGTCACTTTTATTCCGATAAAAAAGTTATGTCAAAAAAGTTTTAATACTTTTTTGCCGCGATTTTAAGCAGGTATCCGAATATTTTTGAGTTTAGGTTAGTTGTTAGATAATAACGTGGTTGTCGTCACAGTTATTTATGTTATGTCAAAGCCAATATTTGTGTAACATCGGCCGACCGATTGTCGCCAACTGTTTAATTATGCCGACTGTCCCGATTCATTAGTGCACTATGGGCTCAGGGACGGCTTCTGAGGCGTATTTATTAGGTAGGTACTATTTTTTTTGGGATGAATTAATTTTAATTTTTAAACCTAAATGGGTAATGTGTACCATACTGCGCCAGATAGGTCTTAATTTTTTTTTTCAGGTATTTTGTTTACCTTTGCTAATTTGATTTATAATCAAATATATTATAAACAAAGTCTAAAGTTAAAAAACTTTAAATAAAAAAAAACTAATATCAAAAATGTGTGCGATTCCTAGAAAGTTAACAGTCTTTTCTTCTAAAAGTTTCTTAGTTATTTCATTTTAGAGGTCTACACAATAACATAAAAATAATTAAAAATCAAAACAAAATAAAGCAAAGTGGACAATCAATTTAATGCGTCCTTTTTTGTAAGTCCCGAGTCCGGCCCACCAGTCGTCTGGGGAGGTCAGGGTTGCTGACGCTCGTCTTTTGACCCTCACGCTCACCTCCCTATCCGACGCATGACAAAATCCCATCTCCGTCTCCCTCCCACAGGCCGCGACACTTTGCTTGACTTTTAACCCTTCACGTCATTGTCAGTACCGTCCTTTTCTGTCGTATAGACTTTTTAATATTTCTGTTTCATTCAAACGGGTTACGACATATCGGTCGACATATGACCCGAGCATCGGTGGTTCTCCATCCTTTTTTATCTTGTGGTGTTTATGTATGTGTGTCCCTGTCTGCGGTGTCACGACCCTTGTGACTAGCCACTTGAATAGATTAGGTGTTTTCGTACGAATGCGGGTTCAATATTCATTGATAATCGGTTCGTTGGCATTTTATATGCAAGAAATGTATGATTGTTTTCCTTAGAATTTGTAAAAGTTTTTTAAATCGCATTAATCGTCATTTAAAATCTATTTACTATTTTTTTTTTACTGTAGATAACATATGCCATGATCAAAGTCCAAACTCATAAAAATCTATAAGTACATTTCAGTGAGTCAGATTTGTTATCAACGTAAATAGCTAAGCTTCAGTCTAGTTGCGTAATTTCGTTTATCTACTTCCTATTATAAACGGGAGCTATCGAACATTAATCGTCGGTTACATTAAACAAATGATGACACCTCTAATATTGTTACAATAAAAGCCATACCACCAGGAGTCAATATGCTGTTACAAATTCAGAAGCCAGACAAGATAGAGCTAGCAGCAACCATCCCATTTATGCTACGACGCGCGGCCGCCAGAGTCCCATTGGCACAACTCCGCTTACTTTACCTTAAGACCGCTTACCTTAAGAAAAACATTTTATGATATAATTTTACAGTGATGGACTTTTATAACAGAACTACCCTACTTAACTGAACCCACAAGTACAGCTAAACGCCAGATACCCCCGCGTACATTGATACAGTGTCGGCATCCCGCGTACATGACGTACATCTCACTCGCTCGCGCCGGTGGCTAGTTCAACGTTTTTCTACCAGCTGACCTGAGACTAGCTGGAGCATTCCTAACAACAACCGTACGGTTGGAGCCGAGAAATGATGGATACGGCTGTTTTTACTGCTAATATTTTTAAAAAATGTTGTCTTACGAGCGTAGACGGAAAATGTTACCGTAAGTAAACAAATAATCGTTTAATACAGTAGTTTTGAATTTCATTACAAAAAAAAACTATAGCTATTTTTAATGTCTGAAGCTTAAGGATAACGATTCCTCAGATGCTCCTAAAAAATGTAATAAAACTTAATCTTTCATGCTTCTTAAGTTACTGACAGTCTTGCTTATTAAACTCTAATATTAATACAATATAGCAGTTTTACTATTTACTTGAAATCAGTGACTTTATTCTCCTCTAGCCAAATAACTGTAAACCTAGAACAAAATATACCGCCTCTACTCCTTCACACATCGCTGAGAAGAAAGCGCGCTGGCCATCGGCGCGTGCGCAACTTTTTTGCCGCGATGAATATTTATCGTCCGCCGCGGCCATTAGCAAACACAGCCGATACACTTTCAGACTGATTGCTGCTGTCTTACTGGTTGCTATAGTGGGCTATATTAGATTAGCTGGAACCGTAGCGACCGCTGACTGTTGGGGGTCTTTGCCTGTTGAAACTCCAGTATTTTGATACTGGAAGTTACGGTTTCTCTTCTTCAAAAAAGGATCTTTCTTTGCCATATAAAGTAAATAGTAAGTGTTAATATTTCTGCAATTTTATGGGCTACTTACTGCTTAACCGTCGCTTTACCACTACCCGAGGTAAATCTTTTCGCAAGCCTATAAAAGGCTCTAATCTGTTTACCTGTATACCAATTTCATTAAAATCTGTTCATAGTTTTGGCGTGATAGCTCTCCCTAAAGGGAAGTCATTAACTAAATAATTACCTACTGAGTATCCGTGAAGTCTTTACTATTCGTTCGCATGTTAAATCCACATTATTCATGTGGTAGTCAACGTATTCAATACTTAACACTTGTAAGTACTTGATACATAATTATTAAATAACTTTACCTTAGAGCCACCACGCATTGCTCTGATCGTGAACTCTAGAATTATGAGGAGGAAGGCTAAAGATTCCCTCCAAAAACTGACAACCAACATCGTGCCTTAAGTCGGCCATTTTTGTCAACCATCAGCCGACAGTTTTGACATTATAGAATAATATTCCGCCGAAATCCTTCTACGTATAAAGTTCAAACATTAATCTAATTATTCCTAAGATCAGCACACGATGACTTCAAGCCGCTTTCTAGACCTGAAACATTTGACCGGCTAATAAAATGTAGAATTTGCACTCTTTGTACCTATCTACATTTGAAATCCACCATTAGCAAGGCCATATAATTATCATTTTCTTAATTGAATTAACATGCATTGCTTACCTATAGAAAATTGAGTATAATTGCGAATTGCGATAAATTTAACTATGATGACATTTTAGTTAATTACCTACCTTACTTGAGTCTTATCAATTAGAGAGAATTGAAAATTTAGCTAAAAATAATTTAATGTATGAAACATATAACCTCTATTTCTTTTTTTAATTGAAATTTAAAAAATCTATTTAATTAACCCAAGTAAAGTCAAGTGCAACATCTAACTAGAACTAACGTCCCTGTTCGTAATTTGAATTTGAAATCAGAACGCGCGCAGGTCATTACGTTCTATGCACACGCATAACTTTTTCACAGTCCAACGAACAAATCGTATAGGCCCATTATATTTGCATTTTACTTGTGAAGCCTTTCATTAGATATCTCATTAATATTGACAGTAATAGCAAAACATCGCAAAAACGGTATCAAGTAACAGTTTTCTTTAGACACGATGTAGATTAAAAAACAAGATCATTTATTGTGCGTCTTGTTATAAGATGACAGATTAGTAGACAGATTGAATTCAGCAGTTACCATCTATCTCCGTTAACCTAATTAAGATGTAATCTTTTTAATGTGAATTTAAATAAGGGCCAAGTTTATTTCATATATTTAGGGCACATGTAAAAAGTTAAATAGCAAAGGAATGAAGGCAATAAAATAATCTAGAGTCGGAAAAAATAAATAAGCCGCTTTTTATCTAGCTACTAGTAACAGCCATGGATCAACAGTATCCAAAATGGTATGGGAAGTATTTCCATCGGGAGACAGAGGCTAATCATTTAAAAACAGTAGCTTTAAGAAAATTCTCTCAGAAACTATTTGAAGATATTGCTTCCATTACAAACAAAATACCACGATTTTGTAACATAACAGTTTGTTCAACGAAGAAGTCAAATACCATTTCGACTTCGCAATGCCATTATTTCAAACTTAGCATTTTAATAATGGAGGTTGTACGACGCCTATCTAAATCAGGTCATAGACTAGTTTGGGCGCCCGGTTCCGCTTGCAAGGTTTTAGATAAGCTCCGAATGCAATACTATCGGTTCCGATAACGTTACTTATAACGATTGGTCATTCAAGCCAAGTTAATTTATTTGCTCTATTTTAATTAAGTAATACTAACTTGTAAGTACCTTTTTGATTAAGCTTGTGGTTTTGTTCAGTTGGTGTTTAAATTGTTTATGGGTTTAATGTAGCCGAATTCCATGATACTTTATTTGTAGTCGGATTCTTTCTAATGCGTAATTTGAATTGGAAAATTTTAATTTGAAATTTTGCTTTTTTAACCATCATAAGCATTGCATTGCATTTAAATAAAATTAAACCTCATATTTAAAAAGAAAATCACATAATCTATCAACCGACTGGTGTTTGTCGGGCAGTAGCTGTAATTGCCAATAGTATGCAACGATACCTGAGTTGCCATCCAGATTAGGTACGCTAAGGTTTATGTTTTGTCATGTATGTACGGGTGTAGGTAAACAAGTGATTGATTAATAAGAACACAGAATAAATAAAGAAAATTCGACATCCTTCGAGAAATAGCCTATATTACTTTTGCAACATTTAAATAATATCTTCATTGAACATTTCCAAACGAGTCCGCTGAATAAGTCCGGACCCAGTAATCAATGATACGCTTAGTCGTGCTAGAACCTCAGTAGGGATACCCTGTAGTGACCCTTTTGGTCTAATAGCACCCAGTCGGCTTAGTTAGCACATGCCCATATACACACTTAACAGCTGTATCAACGAACTACTTTTCTCAACATGTTATGTACCATGTACATCGAATATATGCTGTTACTTATTTAGAAAACAATTTGTAAACCTCTTCTCGTTTTTAGCGAAGCAAATTGCTTATAAACATTTTCTTATGTGGAAAGAGATTGCAGGTGAAGTGCCGTGATTTAAAAAATTAACAATCCTTTACTGGGTTGCATATTTTGATATAACATGCAACACAATATTTTTCTCTTTACATAACCAAGTAATTTCAATCACCATTTCAATTGATCTCAAGAATTCAGAATCCTTATCTACTTAGCATGTTCCTTTGCATTCAACCGTGTACTGCTGTTATAATTTTTGAACCAACACAATTTTTGCACTTGTATGTCCTAGTTCCATACAAAGATCCTGTTTCTTCACAGACATATCTAGGTCTCGTCAAACGCCAGTGTGTATATCAACCAGCTCTACAGCATTGTGTTACAGAACCAATTACACTCGACCGACCTCAAATCTACAGTTAACAAGCCACAATAAATTTTCCCATGTCCCAAAGCTTTCCACCACAAATCTATCTGAACGGAAATTGGTTCGACAATAGTATATAATAAAGTTTTATATAAATGTCTGGTGTGATAACCGGCTAGCTTCAGAAGGCTTGCTTTCATACCAGCCTATTAACAGGTTGGGTTGCGTCCAGTTTTTGTCGGTTATCCGGTGAGGTGTAATAATTACTGTTGGAAGCGTCTGATGGACGTTTCCGTAGGTTTTTATGGTGAGCTGCTGTAGTCCATACAAGCGTTGGCCAAGGCGATTAAGTATATGAGTGAGGTGCAGTGTGTCTTCATGTTCAAACGTTATCCGTTTGTCTGTTTAAATAGTGATTTTGTTGGGTACTGACTGGTTGACTGAGAGCTTAACAATACAGAATATATGTACTTCCTCTTTACCTTTTTGAATTATTATAGTTGTCAATACAGACCTACCTACTGTAACGTACATTAAACGCTCTCTCATTTCCCGAACCAAGTTTAGGCGTCATGTGACTACGAATTTGAACACTATAAGCACTTTGACCTACGTAGACATCAAATTACACGTAATCCGTAACTACTATGTTAGTTTGTAGTGAAGATTATTATATAAAGTTTATTTCACTGAACAGCAGACGTTTTGACAGCGGGGCGGCATCGTCACGGGTCGTGTGCCACACATTACCTATACTTGCAATATCATCCGTTGACTTACGCCTACCCATTGTGTTCCTAAGTTGCTAACAGTATCATTACTACAACTTAAAGTAGGCATGTTTGTATAGTTATGTTTAGATGGAAGACTTATGAGCAATGATCGCTTGTCATGAAGTGCGTGACGGTAATGCACTCGTCATTTCATAATATAAGCAGGGGATTTACAGAAATTACGTTGTGAAATAAGGACCTGCTTATTTTACTACTACTGACTTTATCTGCCTAGCGTTTCCCCAATGTATGTTGGGGTAGGTCAGGGCCGAGCTGCATTTGTTTGTGACCCATACAGGTGACAAGAAAATAGGGGCGCAACGACCGCTGCCTGGGCTTTAAATTGCTGAGCGAATAGATGGCATCAAAAACAATTTAAGTACCAATGTTTTTGATTCCTAAATAATTTCTACGCAATTATTTTTATTTTTAGATGCATCTCAAAGTTTATCGCTATTTTTATTCAGCAATACCTACCTACACAGACACCTTATTGTGACAGTGATATAAAACGTGTTATGACTCTAAATTACGACAAGAGGTGTTGAACATAAGTAGTATTCTTAAATTTAAAAACTAATATTCCCTTAAAAAATCCCTTAAGTACTACCAACCTAAGACAGATACGTCTTCCGCTAGAAACAATAAGGCACATCCAAGTAGCAGTTACTAGGCTCACCACGCGTGAACATGTCGAAGGAACTCAAGGGGCGGGTCACCTCGGAACACCACTATCATTTGCCACGGTCACTGCGCCGAACAATTGAATTCTGGGTTCACTGTGTGACATATGGCAATTGATGGCACTGCTTTAAGTACGGGGTAGGGTTTTGATGTTTGTGAAAACATTTTTTTTTATGGTAAAGAATTTATGGGTAGCTGCAAAGTGGCTAAAAGCCTAAAAAGTACAAGTGGGCTGGTTCGATTTGTAGGTATAAATGTATATAAATGTATATATATAAAATATAGGTGTACCTATAAATCTAACCAGCGAGCGATCCTATTGGAATTTCCAGAATAAATTAACGTAGAATTTTGCTTTGTGGCGTCTAATCTGCCTAGCCTTTTCCCGAACAAATGGTGGGGTCGTCTGCCAATTTTAACCAGTTGTAGCTGACTTCCAGTATGTTATCAGAATTGCGACTTGCAAATCTTGCAGAAGATAATTATTCTGCTTAACGCCAAAGAGAAAAGAAGCGTGAAATTACGATATTATCTTAAATAGAAAGTATTTCCTAGATTCCTATTGTATGTGAGACAATAATAAAAGAAGCTATTTAACATCTAGAAAAGTATCCGTCTAGTCGATTAATCAAAGATCACCCAAATACCAGACAGTACAATTTATTTAAATCGATTCATCTATCCGTGTATCGATTTCATAAGAGAAACACGCTACGTGCGATCGCACCAAACTTGCTGATTTACTGCTTGAGCAGTTTTTGCACCAGTTTTCATGAACACGAGAACCGCATTTTTCTCCTATAAATCAAGTTTATTATCCTCGGTACTGTTTAATCATTTATCTTTTGAAAACTAGCTTTTGAACTACATTACATAGGTGAGACTATTTGTCTATATGCAAGTTTAGCTGATATAATTCAATTATGAGAAGAATAGAAAGTACATAGCTCCATTTGCAATACCTACTCTTTACATTGTGGAATGCAAATAAATAATATGAATTTAATTTAAGACGTACCTACAAATGTAAAAAAAAGCTAATCACTTGTTGTTTTAATATTTTGTTACATAATGTAAACGTTCCTATAACCAGCCGGTATTTTTTTTATGTAAACTTTGTCATTTCGCTCTCGTGCAACGTATTTCCCTTCTTGCATAACAGTTGCAAGCTAAGAAAGATTTAGGTAAAGAAATAGTGTAATAGTACTGGCAGGCTCCCGCTATAGATCACAGCTACACAAATATGGAGACAGGCTGTTAGCATATAACCTAGCAAGCACCATAATAATACGCCATTCCTGTGGGCAATATCCGCTGAATGACAAACTGGGCTTCGTTATTAATTGATGAGTGAAAGTAAGCTAGGTTATGAAATGGTGTGCTATAAAACACAATATTAGAAAAACTTATGGTTATCGGGATGAGATACGAGTTGATAAATTATAATCTAAATATTAATATTATTCAGATAAACATCAAACAAAAAATAATGGCATGTGAATCTTTAAAGTAGCTATCTTTATAATTTAAGTTGTATATAGGTGGCCATAGACTTAAGTTGGAATTAGCTGGATATAGACAGCAGAGGACATAATTTATACGCGATTTGGATGACACCTATGTAATTTCAGCAGTGAACTGAATCATTGAATTTTTATTTTTGAATCCATTCATCATTTCAATCAGGTCCGTTGCCTTATAGATCCCTAGCTAATAGTAATTTACGAAATCTTCAATAATTAATCATTATTCAGAATAGCACTCCTTTTAGCTACGATTTTTCCAACCGTAATATCTAAAGTGGTCATTAGAATAGCAACGTTTTCCCGCCCAAAAGAGCAAGATGGCGTCATGGGAGAGCGCGCATGCGTCGAGCCACGGGACCATAAACCACAACTAACAATAACGCACAATCGCTGACAATTTTAATGTTATGAGTTGAGAATGAATCTATAAATTAAATATTAAATTAAAATATATGATGATATTTTGCATTCAGGAATCGCATGTGTGTTCGTTTCCTACGACCATGGAAATCACATGTCTTTCCTATATCTTTCAGAACGCTTGTATTGGACACAAACTGACCATTACCATCATAAGTGACCATCTTTATTTTTATTATTTTATCGACACCTGATGATTTTGTAATACGAAGATAAATGACTTTCTGTCGTTAAACCTCTTCATTGTCTTTCACGGTACATTTCCGAGCTCTTACCATAATGGGCCGCCATTTCATCTCACAGCTGACACAAGTAGATACAAAATAAGCACATATCTCAGTCCATTCACTAACCGATCAACTTTGTTTGCAAAAATTACAACAGACGCTATATTTGCAAACAAACAGTAATCAGTGCGTTCTTGTGGCGCGCTTGAGAAAACCGGACGGACCCGCGTTCTCACGCGGCCGCGCAGTTTCCATAGCCGTCGACACGCTGTCCAAATAATATCGGGATACATGTGATAAATTCTCTATTTGCATATTTTTATTAAATTCTGAAAATATTGGATAAGTTTTGGTCTTTTATTTTCTACTAAACGTTAGTGTGTTTATCATTCTATTGTAAATTAAGGTAACGAAAGGACACATCTCTGATTATTGTACTTATATTCAACTTTTATGAGCTATTTTTAATCTTATGAGCTATTTTTTATCCTTATCATAAAGTAATGCGTTAAAATATCATTAAGGTTAATCTCTTGAATTTAGCTACTTAATCCAAAGTACCATTTGAAACCACCAGCTATTTAAAAGCGCATAATTATTATAAAAGAGCTATATCTTGCATAATTTTATTATGAACGTTTTAATTTACAGCTCATGGTTTTATAATTGGTTTACGAATACAAATGTCTTAAATTATCATAATGTGGTCTTACCTCGCTATTGCATTGGTGTAAGTAAATTCTATAAATACACTCAATATTTAAAACCTTAAAATCCGACTTAATGACATAAGTAATATATATTTACATATATGACGTAAATAAATAGGTAAGTACCTTTATACCTAGAAAGATTATTTATTTATTTATGGCAAATAGATATTAAAAATGTCTTCTACTTAATAACAGAAAATAATTCGTTTCCCACGTTGCCATTTATAGCCAACAATTATATACATGAACTTTTACTTTATTGTAAAATTATAAGGTTTTATGGCATATGAAATGCAAGTTTGGTCTGGAAATCACTTATTGTTGCTAAATATGAAAGTCTCACCTTTCACTAATTAATTTACTAATTGAATAAGTTATGAAGGACTGTTTAGAAAACTTTCTGTGTTCCTTCAGTATTTCTTTCAAACAAAATAGAACAAAATATGTCGAACAGTGTGGAAACCGGCCGTTTTTCTGTCCCCCGTGATATATGCATTTACTGTGTAATTGCTTGCGGGCACTGTATTTTGTAAAAATAAGTCTCTTCCCGGGGAACCATACGCGTTTCCATACCACAACACCCTGTACTTTTGAGAATAATACACCTTTTATAATGGTATGTTTTGTTTGTGAGAATATAAGAGATGTCCTGGTTTTGTCTAACCGGCTGATCTAGTTTATAGTTATAGACATAAAACTAAGCTTCCAGGTATTGGAAGGGCTTTATTAAAATGTTGCGTATGTATTCTTTTTGTATAGTTC
Organism: Helicoverpa zea; assembly: GCF_022581195.2. NCBI lineage: Eukaryota > Metazoa > Arthropoda > Insecta > Lepidoptera > Noctuidae > Helicoverpa > Helicoverpa zea. The sequence goes on along the minus strand of NC_061467.1, from coordinate 2,949,975 downwards.
ATAAGTTACTTATTTTCTTTACAATATCTAGCCTGTGTCATGGTGGACTTTGAGGCCTAAGATAAATCCTCAAAACAAAACTGTTATCGCAGTATGCTACTTTCATTTATCTTTTACAGACGTAAAGCAGTTATAAAATTGCACTGTTAATAACAATATCGGTAAATGCACTAACATACTAACATCTAATCTACAGGTATATAAATTGATTGTTTAATTTGAGTAGAAAAATCAAAACTATTTTCCTGAAAATCTGGGATAGATAAGTATGGTTCATAAGTAATTACTTTGTTTTATATACCTTTTCTTGTATTTTCTACCTGCCCTAGTAGGTCATAATTTGCATAAGATGAAGATTACATCAACTTTTCCACGTTTAAAATCTATAAACTCCTTTAACTTCGGTTCTTTGCTCCCTAGAGTATAAAGACATTATCATCTCCGAACCTTATTACCGCTACCGTATCTTTTGACATAAAAATAATGATTGAATTCTCTATTCTATACAGTTATTGTTCCGGCCAGTGGCTTCTTAATAAAGTGGCTACACCATCGCGCTTGCATGGAGGTTATACATCACTCATGGTATAACTATGTGATTGCCTAAATTGCTGACATCTAACTACCGTATACTACCATGGATTTGGTTAAGCACTGGATGCGATATATTGTGGTTTAAATCGTACATAGTTCCTTTAACTCAGTGTTTTCTTTTATGTTGCAGATAATTCTTTAAACACAATATTTTGTTTATTTCATTATTATCGTTGGTTGTGGCTAATTGTTACCAGATGGTGACAAAAACTACCCTTTTTCCTTTTCCCGGGTCTAAGCTACCTCCCCTTTATTTTTCAGCTTAATCGGTCCAATCGTTCACGTGGCATGACCAAAAGATATAGGATAGATATATCTAGATGATAAAAATCTTGTGCGCTATTCGATTCATATCCTGTGATTAATAATTCCGTGTAAAAAATGTGTTGTTTCGATTGAGATAGTTAGTTTGAGGACGGCTTAAGTGACTTCTGTAATTGAGACGTTGGATCTATGGGTTTACTGTATTTCGAGGTACTCGTTAACCTAATGATGGTGATACATGGCTCTTGTAATTTTAGGCACTAGTAACCACATACGTGTTGGATTGAACACAACAATTTGTAGGTCTGTATCCTATGGCTAGTAATCGATATGCGGAAAAAAAAACTTCTATGTTTGCATTGTATGTTTGAATGTTTGCTCCTACAGAATTCATTGACTGAAAAGTAAGTGAATGATTTTCACTAAATATGTCCTCATACTAAATTAGCTGGCAAAAAAATACTTTTAAAGTTAAGTACCTATCTGTCATCTAAATCTTTCATTGAGCACCCAAAACCTTACTAACAAGCAACAAACAACTTAATCTCCATTGATGCAGAACTATGCGTCACTCCTAACAATACAATACGAGACGTACGGAACCCGATGCATCATGTAATGTCAAAACAAATGACGCTCGACCGACCACGGTAATACAGCCGTTGGTCGCCAAACGGTGTTTGTCTTAATGATATTATGCGATCCGATTGTATCTTTATTTATTGCTCTTGTTTCTAGACTGAATTAAAGTCGTTTCGTTCAATCTTTGTCGCGGTAACTTGCTTATACATATTCAGTTTGGATTAAGTTGTAGATATTTCATGTCGCTGCTAGAAGCTAGAAATCGAGCTAGAATACGATACTATAACTTTGCTTCCATGATAGTGCTTTTTGGATTTTCATCGTTGAATGTTTGGTAGCACTACGGAGAATGAATTTGTGGTAACAGGCGACAGACTTAAGTCTTCAGAAACTGCTTGTTACATGGAATCACGTCTTAAAACCAAACGGAATATTTGTACTACGCGACTGTCTAACTCTTTTGGCAAAAATACAGCCTAATTCAATGTGTCAATGTAGCTTGCAGAATATTTAATGAACAGAAGGTATCATGTACTTGTTAACTAAATGACATTTATCAAATCAGTTATACACACATACTCGTAATAATTTTCAAAAATGCCTCGTCAAGCTATTAGAAAGCCCTGTTCTAATTGGTGTATGGAATAATAATTTAATAACTATGTTTTGTACTAAACAACGGTTGAACCGCTCGTGTGCACCCGCTTACTAATCGTTTAACGCCTAACTGTTACAGTAACTATGCGAGTTAATTCATTATATTATACCCATCTTTGTATGGTAGTATAACAACCGGTATTTGGACTAGTTTGCCATGAGGAATTCAATTTAGGTGTTTATTGAAGTATGTAAAGATGAAGCTTGTTCTAAATTTCTTGTTGATAAACTTGATCATCGGTTTATAAATTGTTATTAACTACGAGAATCGATTGAGATCATCTGACCTATGTAGCTCATATTTCGAGGCACTAAAAGCCGTCATCAACTTTTTTTCTTTAGGTCTCATCCAATCCCTGCATGTTGCTACTACATATGCCATCACCCCACGGAGCTTATACTCTATGGTGCAAAAGGTTTTAATAACACATTAATTGTTGTACATCATGCTAAGGAGCAGAATTCCCTGCCAGAGTCCGTTTTTTTCAGATAGCGATAGATACCAAATAATCGCTTATCATGTGATAGGATAGAAACCAAAGTGCAAGCAAAACAAATAATACCTTCCTCAACGTATCTTCCCAACCTACACTTTTCAAGGAAATGGCAAGCAGAACACTAGCTCTATCAACACATCTTCACGTCCTAATACGTAAGAGATTTTCATTTGTTCTTATTATATGAACAAGCAACACCAATTATAATAAATCACCCCAAGTAAGACGGTTACGCCGGATGCGGTCTGACCACCGCCTCTGGGTCGCTGGGCACCTAACTGGTAATTTTTTGTCAACCGACAATCATGGGGTACCATACGACCCTAGTTTATGCTCGGAGTAATGATGGCATGTCGTTTGTTTTGCTTTCGAAGTGATGTTGGAATAGAATGGCCATAATTAAAGTATAGTTTAAGATAAAGCGTGAGTAAATGTTAAAATATGTCTGAACAGAACAGAGCAATCGTTCATCTAAGCAATGAAAGACCCAAAAATATTTAACTCCAAACAAGACGTCAAATCATATGCAATAAGTACTCAAGTTTAACTTAAACATTTTCTAGCTTAGGAACAGGCACAAGGAATCTAACAATACATGAGCATTATTGTTTTACAAAGCGAAGAAATAAAACAATTGAGAACTACACAAAATAGATTATCATAAAAACTGACAGCTGAAGACGTATGGAGCTATTTGAAGAAGCAGTGGTTGCGGTCAACCGAGCGATCTGCAACCATCAGTTAGGTTAAAAAATGCAGGCAGAGCCGCTAGGCGCGCCTAGTTCACGAGTAAAAACTAACCGTGTTGACCTGGCAGGCGATACACTCGGCTGCGCATACTCAATCGTGACCTCCGCTGTAGGAGCCAATGTGGATGCGGTTGTCATATTTAGCACATAATTTTTATACATTATACTCGTATGAGGTGATATGTTGCTCCTTACAATCATATTATATTTTTCTTCTCCTGTTAGAAGTGATGTTTAAGTTTAACCTTGGATTAAAATCTATAGTGAAATCATAATTGAACATAACTTACAGGGATGAAGTTTATCTCTTTGCCTGCCTTTGCATATCTCTGGGGTACATATGTAATTGATCATTTTCTAAATAATTATGAAAACGTATCATCTCTTTACCTTACTCCATTTTCATACCATCTCTAAATAACAAAAACAGATGCCGCATCCTCCACTTACCGATTCCACAGCCAAGTCTAATGAGCGTTCTTGTAATAAAGGCGAAGATGTGTAATTGGTCGGCAGGCACGCGCGCGCCACGCGCCGCTCGCGCCGCGCCTCACCTATCGCGATCCCACTTTTTACTTCACCACTTCTTACCTACCGACCGTTGTTACCTTTTTACAACTCCCCCGGAAGAATCACATATGCAGGCAAAAGTTCAACACAGTTTTTACCACCATTGATTTGCAGGAATGTGCTTTATGGCAACGGAAGCATTTACACCCATAAATAACTTCTTAAAGGTCATGTAAAACAAAAGAAAGTGCCTTTTCTATGGCGTTTTTTGCTACAGTCGGGTCATCAGTTACGCATATTGGTATTATAACTTCAGCAAGCATAGTCGTGAGCAACAGATAGTTGTAACCACCGTTTACATTGCTGTTTAATGAGCGAAACGATACAGGCATTCTTTGAAATCTTGCACTAAATAATATAACTTGCGTTAGAAAATCGCTTATAGTGTAGAGACACACCGATTACTTCTGCCATTTAGAACTTACTATCAATCATTCGCGAAATTAGCTTGTAACAAAAACACCGTAATGCATGAGTCAGGTCCAAACGCATTGTTTTTGCTGAGATGCTATCAATTCTTTACATGCACTAAGCAAGCAACGGATCATATCATCACGCTCTGCTTCCGAGGCGAAGTAAGCAGAGGGCCAAGTAACACCATCAGGTAATAACTAAGTAAGTACTAAGAAAGTAACTTGTCATTTGTAGATTTAATTACCTACTTCTTAGATGGAGGAGAAAGAGAGTCGTGTAAAAATAAGAAATATTTAAGTAAATTAAAATTCCAGCAAGTTTACTCGAGTCGGTAAATCACAGCATAAAAATAAACCTGAACACTAAACAAACAAGGTAACAATAAAACTAATTATTGCGTCCAATAAAGGCTTTCTTCTCAGTGCAAAGGTTGTTAGTGCATGCAATTGTGTGCGCACGCGCCGTCCCGCTCCGTCGCTTTCACGATAACCGTATTATTTTATTAGATCTCTTTATTGTTTCTAACTGTGAAGCTTATGAATCGGTTTCTGAATAAAATGCTCTTTTAAAAAAGGTTATGAATACCGTTATAATTATAAATCATACTGTCTGTGAATTATCATTAATTTCGAAATTATTGATATACCTACGTTGAATATTTGAGACGATATGGTAATGAATAGTTTTAGCCTGAGGCATAGAAACTAGATGCTAGATCATAATTTACATATTTAGCACTAAAATTATTTTCTCTAAAACTCCTAGTCTGACTCTATAATCAAGATAGAATGTCATATTAATTTAACCAGACAGTGTCGTCTTGAACAAATATTATTTGACAACCAGACGACAATATCCTAACGTCACATGTCATGCGATTATAAGTTAATAAACAAGAATAATTTCCAATTCCAAGAATAGCAGTGAAATAAATATTTATTGAATTGATCCCCCAATTGATTTTACATATTGTATAAAGAGTGCAAATAGGTAGGCGTATTCATAGCCCGGCCGGCTGGCTCCATAAACCATATATTCAATTATCATCAGCGCAGCCTTCACACTTGGTAATTGGTGAGCGCTTCAGCACTTACGATACCTATTCATGTAGGGTGTACAGCTTTTTGAATGTTCTAGAACTTTTAGGTACTTGAAAACATGCAAAAATTCGGTGCAGGTACTCGATCGCCTGATTAAGTTTTAATTTTAATTGATTGATATGGCTGTCTTAGTAAGTAAGTTTTTACAGTATTATTAGGCGATGGGCGAATTTTTGTTTAATTTTAAAGTGTAGCTTAGGGAAAAGATAAAATGGCTGAAATAAAAATAAATGAAAATGGAAGAATCGAATTTATCTCGTGTAAAGACTGTCTCGCATTCTATGCTTCTCTTATTGAGGTTTATTTTTCTATAATTTTCTCACTTTCTATAATTTCCTTCGCTGTCCTGGGTTTAGTTAGAGTAGTACTTGGTCACCCTTTCCGGATAGCACTTGAATTATAATGACCATTGGTTAACGATTTCGCACTGTACCCGACTTTCAGAAAACGGTACACATGTAGTAAATCAACATTGTATTTATAGATTTATCGTTCATAAAATCAAGGGGTATTTGTAGATCATTTTGTTATTCTTATTAAGTGCACTTACGTTAGAGGGCATAGATAAATATGGTCAAGTTGTTTAATGGAGTAACAGAGACAAAAATCTTTCTAAACATTTCCTTTAATCTTCCCAAACACATTGATTTGTCATCTTCCGAGCCTTTTTCCAGACTTTCTTACCCAATTTTCTATAGTGAAATTTTGAAACAATATTCGAACATGAAGTAAAATGCTTCAAGAAAGTACCTCTAAGAATTTTACATCTATGTAAACCTACATCCAGCAGTATTAAGGTTAAAATAATCTAGTATGTTCCACAGAGCCGTAGCCCCGGGCTTTAGGCTTTACCTTGGGTGTTTATTGACCAACTCTAATCATAGGAAATCAACACACTGCCATTGTAAATGCCTATTCTATTTGAGTATCCGGGTCTGGCACAGATCTTGTCTTGTATTCATACATATTCGGAGATATTTGATAATTCTATTGTATTAAAATCAATAATACTATGGCCTGAATATCACAAAGTACGGCAATTTTATTAATTGCAATTAGGACATAAGTAGTATTTTTATCCTGGCATTTAAAAAAGTTCCGGATAAAGTGAACGAAAAATAAATAGAGCACGGAGGACAACATTTTAGAGTAAAAAATATTTTATAACCTGACTACATAACAGTATAACATAATAATAATATGTCAACCTCAACCTGCCAGTGCGCATAAAATCCAATACAGCAATCCTTAATGCGGCGGACGACGGACAGCCGAAATGAGAGGCAACGGACCTCAACTGTTATCTCTCAATACGATTACGTATTGTGACAGCCATTAAAAACTCACCTTTACGACCTCCGAAGTTATGGTAGGGCTGGCAGCATCAAAATTGGAGTTCCATATTTGAATTTTCTAATGCCGCGTGACTATAATGAATTGTTACTAAATGATATTACGTGGTAATAATGCAAACTACGTAATTAAAACAATACGTCTTAAGAAAAGAAAGTACGTCTTATTATTTGGGATTATCGGAAACAATGACTAGATGTAGATGCTAGTTTAGTATCCTAGATTTTATCTGACAATTTAAATAAAAAGCATGTTGCAAAAATCGACCAGTCTCTTACATAGCCTTTCATATGCACAAAATTAATGAACGTTTAAGAACCATCAATTAACATCGACATCAATATATTTTACAGAGCAATTTTATTTTTACCCAGTAGCTCATCAGTCTTCGTAAGGAAGTATTTAAATTGATCAAGTCTTTATTACGCAATGGCCCGATCTACTTTTAATGACCACGATAAATCAAATATGCAATTATATCCAAAGGCCGGGTTCATTATTCTGTCTGTCATTGGCTATGTCTTTGATTTTAACTGTCTTAATTAAATTACCAAAGTTACTAACTAGCCCTATGTATTAAAATATTTTACATCCAGTACCTGATCATGTATTGCACATTTACATAATTACAAAATTCATTGCCAAAAACTGTTGTTAAGACCCTTAACTTCTATGAGCCCTTTAAACTTAGAAAGGTTATTTTTTTGTCAAATTAAATACAACGTTGACACTTTTGGAAAACCATCTTTGATTTATGTCCTGTACACTGAAACTTTCGATAACGTCTTCCTAGCAAGAAGGTTGAATGAGATCGCTATCTCACGAAGGTTCTATCTTCCCTTCACTTTCTTAAGATACACAACTGAAAAGATATTGATGATAGCCAAGATCATAAGGCAGGAATCCTGTCAGTTTACAAGATCAGAATGTTTCCCTGGCAACCTTAGAGTTGCGTGGCGGAGCAGCCCGACCGGACGCGGCAGGTGCTACCGAGGGTTCACTCGGGTTCACGCCCTGCCCCCCGCGCGCACCTCTCGCCCGCACACCCCTGCGCCCCCGCAGCATCCGTGCAAACCCGTTCCTCTAATAATATAACGTAGAAATGAAAGATTAATGAGAGCAACCAGTGCACGCCTCTTTCACTCGAACAGTAGGGCCGTGGTCAATGCTTATCGATATTTTATTGAAACCTGGATGAAAGCTGTAATACTTTTAAGGGTATATAAAAAGTTCTCAATAATTAAAACATATACTACTAACATAACATAACAGCGCTATGCTAGATAACCATGTAGATGTTTTAATTATGTTGAAGGATCCAAAATCGCAAGGTAAAAAGGTAACCAACAATTGTTAAAAAGTTATTTGTATGAAGTATTTTTTATCCAAATCATACATTAATATGTAGGTATGGTGGGTACTTTTATGTAGTCAAACTCGCTATCTGTCTGATATCTTTCAGTCCTTCCAAAGGTTGTCTGGAAGAGATCACCTTGAAAGATCTTGAACGATAAGACCAAACAATGTAAGTACATAATTAGTAATTATGTAACCACATTATTCATAAAACTGGTTGATAATGTTTCTACAGTATTATTTTTTGTTTTTCAAAATTCATATCAAATTACCTACAGTACTATGTTGAGGTACGACGATACATAAAGTACAGAATTCTAGAGCCCATCATGTTTATCATCCTATAGAATCAATATAAACATAAAATTACGTAACATAAAAAATATCGATAACTCTTCCACATCCCTATATCAACAGGTCCCGATCGCAATGAAGACCGCCCATATAAAATATTAGCCGCGTGCCGAGCCGGTAGCGGGTGTAATATATCGACCGATGACAGTCGCATTGTCGCTGCACAACACTAGGAATGTGAGCTTTTACTCACAACTATCAAGACTGTTCACGCGTCGTAAATTCAGTTCGGCATTCGTTATTGTGGATGAAGTATCGGTGTTTTGTTTATATAGGGACTTTTTATTTTCATGTTGTGGGTAAAAGAACTAGCCTTGGTTATATCAAACTCTTATATTTTATATTATGATGCACAAACACTAACAGTAGCTTAGCCTCCATAGCGGTAAGGGCAAATATGCATAGCTTTGGAACCGTATTGATCGACCTTAGTTTCAGATCGAGAGCTGCCCCTCAATTCAGAATAAGAATTCTCCGAACTAATATTTCGAAAACCCACATACTCTAATGAGAACAACAGCTAATGACCACATGAAGATAAACTCACCATACGATTATAGAGACATGCCTACATAGTGGACCTCAAGAATTTCCTGCCGGAAAACCCCATGGCTTGTGGTCACCTAGGCACAGATTGGACCAATTTCTAATCAGTTCACATTCCGCGTTGTAACAATGAAGCTGCTTAGCATTCCAGAGCTCGTTAGAATAGAAGTGGAGCCCATACTTAGAGGAGAAAGGTAAATGATGACATTCGCCTATACAATTGGAAATTTTGATTATGTAATTAGTAATTAGTACATTGGCTTTGAATAAACGTCTATAGTTCAAGCAATCAATAGGAAATGAGATGACATTGATGACGTCGGAATCAGAAGAATTTAACATTTTGATTTTATATATAGAGTTATTGAATACATTCCATTTATATATGCGTTTAAAAAAAACATCACATTATAAAGTGTTCGCCTCACACTGACGAGATTGCTACTCACACCAACAATTTCACTTACTCAAAGTAAATAACATGAGATGAATAGCTATGTTCACAAAAACTCGCGCACGCTCTCATTCATAGCGACCCGCCCATAACAGTACCAGCAGAGATGTAGCCTACCATGCGATAATTAGCGTTCTTGCAAATAAAAACTGATGATGCACTCGATCGAGCAAGTCGTGCCGACCGACCGGAACTGGTAATAACAGGATATCACGATATGCTCCCTGAACTCCTGGACTGTCGGTGGTAAACCTTTTTCACACTTCTAACGCTTGATCAAGTCCGTATCTTAGAGTCGACAAAACATTCTCAGTTAGTCACCTCATTCCCAACGTGTTCACCACATTTAGAAAAAAGTACTACTATGTACAAAGGCCTATAGAAGGTCCTCGTTTTTAGGAGTGTGACGAAAGTCAAAATCGACAGCCTACGCCTTATTAAGTGATATTGACGACATAATAATTGTTACTTACAAAATAATGTTTTAAAGGAGAAAATAACTTCTCAGAGCACAAGGCCTCAAAGGTCTCAACATCGTTTAGAAAGAAACCGTAAAGTAGCAGTAAAGTTATAATAGTCCGATAAAGTAAGTGACATAGGAGCGGCGATAGTGTTCGTCGTTTTGGCGCTCTCAGCTCCGTAACGGCGAACCGCACAATAAACAAAGTATGTAGATAAAGTAAACTCTAGCTGTAGCTCCGGTTAGGCACTATTCACATGGGATGAAAGAAAAATTTGCCTTAACAGTTCTGTTTTCTACTATTTTTATTATTTTACTTTAGTGTCCAACAGACTGGATATTTATGAAAGACATTTGAGGTTCTGTAAGTTTTCCTTCAAGAAAATTTGCAAGATTGCAGATTTCAAGTAATGAATAATAAAAATTCTGAGTAAGTCTCTGAATCTCAAGAGCTCGGAAAGGAAAGAAAAGTAGTTTTAACAACATTGAGATTAGTGACTCTTCAAAAATAAAACACATAAGGCAATTAAATATTTATCAGAAATATAATACCTCAATGAACGTCCCCTAAGTCTATTGTGTGCAATACAAACGATAGCATTTCACCTCGGCTATCAAGATGGCGCGCGGACACCTCGCGGGAGATATGGCTAATTGTAACATGTGGTCACGCTTTCTGCGGCGTGTGTCACTCGTGCGCATGACTCGCTGGACCATCAATCCGTCGTATATCACACATTCCTACGAGATGTTAGCAGTACAAGATTGCTTATAAAGTTATAATCTTTCGAGATTGAGTTTGAGCGAGGAAATAATTTCGAAGTTGACTTATTTCTTGGGGGTAATCGTAGATGTGATGTGTTACGTAAACACACGAACTAAACGATGTGAGGAATAAAAATACTGGGCTATTTGTGGTATGTTTGATAATACAGCAGAATAGTGTTGCCTAGCACTAGGTTCTCGAGTACAAGTGTGTGGGTTCGATTCTGGCAGACCAGAAAATCTTTCAGATTTTACTTGAAAAATATTTCTTTATGTAAGTGAGGAATATCATCGAACACTGCACAAGCAAAACAAGGTTCTACTCGGTGCGCTTGCTCGGTGTACTGACAAGTGCTCTCCAAAGGATCAAGTCCTTGACCCAACTGCCTCAGCTAACGAGAGTGTTGATATAGACCGATGCCTGAGGGCATTTGCAAGTATCGATGCAGAAATTATCGATTCCGAGATTATCAACTCTATCGTCAATTATTATTTTTGTCCGTTTGTGAACCTTACTTAGTCTTATTTTACTTTCTATCATTAATTTACATACATTCTAAATCTAACCTATTTACAGACTCATTTTCTGAAAGACTTTGTCAGATTTATTAAATGTGCAGTAGATGTTTCCCACTTACATTCGAAGATGCAGTGTTTACCCTGACAACCTTCTTTCAATTTTGAATTCACAAGTTATAAAAAAACCTTTAAAAATAAAACGAAATGCAACTGCGAGTGCTTATTTTTTTTTCACAATATTCGCAAACAACGAACCTCAGTGATTGCACGGAGTATATTTTACCTATATTAACTTGGCGGCTCATAATAATGTAATTATTATCGTCGGATCTCACTCATCGTATGAGGTGAGGTAAATTAATTTACTTAAGTAAAGATCGCTCAGATACCGCACTGCAGGGCTGCCGACTGTCATTAGATATTCTGGAAATGTGGACTAGATTGATTTACTTACACTTCGATGATTAAGGTATTTCGTTCTTTGTAGACTTTAAAAACAGGTAAGTAGGGTGATAAACGGATATCTCCTGGTTCTAGAAATAAAACTGCAAGCTTAGCGCACGATCAATGAAGTGTTCATATGTCAATGTTCTGACTTTTTAATTAATTACCTATCCTAACTACATTTAAGACATAATGTTAAAAAAATATACATGCACCTAGACTCATGCTCAATTTTAAGACGTTTGCTCTATTCCATTTTTTGCTTGCCTAGTCTGTTTTAGTTTTCACACTTTTAAAACAATTCAGCTTATCCGAATGACCTTTCAAACGAGTCTGGCAACCCTACGAAGGAATAATTAGACCATCTCATAAGGATTGCCGCGCACTGATTAACACACGGACGTCTTGCAGTTTTCGCTACCAATGTAATAAACTTTAAAGTTTTTGACGTTTTTCCCCTTTATGTAATGCTGACACTTTCACATGTTTGGGGTTCCCCGAAAATATTACAAAAAGAAAATTTTACAATACGCTCTTTCAAAAACTTTTTAAAAGTCGATTTGTGCTCAAAGATAATTTCGAAACATATAGCATTTTCAATCTTTATGTGACCACATGTGTAGTATTAAGTACTATATTTCTATTAACGCTGATTATATACTTGATATTATTTATAACCAAAACTTTGATTTCCAAGGCTCCAATTTACCAGCGGCATTCTTTAAGCCTTAAAACTACGGTCAAATTATTTAAACTAGTTCGCAGATTTGGTGTCATTTTTTTGTTAATTCAAATATAAGGTGCAACTGTTTCTAAGTCTATATTAGGGCTATTTCAGGAACCCATATTATTAACAAAAGAATCCTGAACGGAGTCAGCAACCCGCGACCCGCGTAACCAGAGCAAGGTCCATTCGTCCGCGGCGAATATCGATCATTATAAATTTGCGGGCGCGCGGTAACGGCGCGGGCGCACGCGACCTGGCGCAAAGACTAGGCGGAAAAGCAGAGATGTCTAAGCGCATTAAAATAATATTAGAAATCTTATGTGTAAAAATGAATTGCTGTTAGAATTAGTCTCACTAAAGCTCGAGAGTGGCTGGACCGATTTAGCTTATTTTGGTTTTAAAATGTTCGTAGAGGTCCAGAGGTTTAAACGATGCGAAGTTCGCGAGATCAGCTAGTACTTTCTATTTTTATGGAAGTGTTCAAATGTCATTTATATGCCTCGGAAAATTAATACTATGCAAAAACAGAAAGATGCAGTCTTGAAGCATTTCTGTGAAGTGTACTGTTTGATTTGGATTTTTTTTTTCAATACACTGAAAACTCTCTTGGTTTCTGGAGTTGAAAATAACATAAGTATTCATAGAGGACACGGTAATCATTTCAGTAATTAAAAAAAAAACCCGCGACCGTACAATCGGGCATTGTCTCGCATACGTCAATGTATTGATAAGCGAGCCGTCACGGAAAGAGCATTATTTCTGTTATCTGCTGCAATCGTATCACGCATCGTACGGATTTGTTCAACTCAAGTGGCCCTGAGTTCAGGTGGACTACAGTTATTTAAGTACCAGACAAAGTATATGTGCGTTGCAAGGAATATGACGTCACTGTGTGACAAGAAATGTTTTTCACTAAAGGGCTTAGCAAATGTGCACAAATAAACTTCTTCGAAGTCAAACTCTTGATAACTGAAATCCAACCTATCTTCAATTGCCATTACCATTGCAGGCTGAAGTGTCCCTATCTACTTTTACACCTACCTATATTCCGAAAGTTTCATTAGCGAACATGTTGCCATCAATTGGGCATAGGTTTCAGTCTATCCTCACGCAGCCTTTTAAGATTTCTAGTTTCTAGCTGAAATAAAATGAGTATTTAATTAAACTGCAAATCAGTGTAACAGTCTGTGTCCTATCTCATCTGTGTCAAGTTTACGCCGCGGCGATAGCTGCGCGCGCGCCGTCTATACATCACTGCGCTTGCTCTCTATATTTGCTCACGACCGATAGAAATTATCGCCACCACAAACCACAAGCTAATAACAACCCTATGCTTAGGTAATAGAGTTTATTTTGCCACAGTTGTGAGGCGAGGATAATTTTTTCAAGATGTGGTCGTAGTTGACTACCATTTGCCGTATTTCAGCGCGGAAGGTACATAAATCGAGAGCGCAGATTAACGTTATCTTCTCGGGGGGAGGAGAGGGTCGGGGGAGGGGGAGATGACGGCGATTTATTCATTCATTAAGTAAACGACCCCTAACCGATGGATTAATTAGGCCGTCTCGCAATACCGCTTCTGTTTTAAACCGTTTTATGTGAAAGTTTGCGGCCATTTTAAGGAGAATATTGCATCGTGACTGGAATCTCATTAGATATAATTATTATCGGCTTTAAGATACAGACTGGAAGCTTGTGTAAGTTTCAATATAAAATACACATTTAATAATGATGTTGCCAGTGGTTAGGTATACCTATTTACTTTAAATCAAAATAATAATGAGCCAAACTTAAGCTGAATTTATTTTACCATTACATCTACCCCAAGACAGTAATTCGGCCAATTGTACCTATTTGTACTGCACGTAACGAAGTTCTCTCCGACACAAACTACTGTAATATTCAATTATTCGCTAAATTACATATATTCCTCGGCTGTAATGACAAAAAACAAGACAAATGATCATTAATAGAGGCAGCGAGATGATTGCGCTGATTAGTTCAAAGGCGTGGCGCGCGCGCCGGTGGCAGCACCGTCGCTCTCGTACTACGCTAAGTATAGGGTTTCCACACAACCTGTTTTCAATGAAACCTATGTTGTGGAAAACCTAGCAATCTTTTTAGAATAAGGGATTTTGGATTAAATTCATTCATACACTTACATGAAAGTGCATTACTATCAAAGGGTTAGGTAATTTATATTTGGTAGAATTCCAATTCTCATAAAGTTCCAGGTGGGTGCAGGTGTTAAGAATTTTTATATTTGATCTCTTAGAGCAAATGTGACGTTTAAACGGAGCGTTGCACACAATTTCTTCAACAATTACATTGTCCATCATACTTCTAGGCACTGCTAGGTATAGTACGACTATAACTGCAGGGTTCAATATTATAACTGTACCTACAGGTAAAATTACACAGCTACGTGGTGGCAACCCTATGTTTGACACGCGCGGCGTGTTACACTTCTGGCGCTAGTTAAAGAGACGCCTTTACTTCACTGCCATTAGAAAATACACGAATTGAGAAGAATGGAGAAATTGTTTTACACAGATAATTCTAATCTCTTGTAGCATTAACTTTAACTGTTCTGTACGATGGGCAAGTGAGTTATGAATAACTGTTAATGAGTATATGAAATACCAACAGGTATTATTGGTTAAAGTAATGGCATTATTAAAACAATTCCCACACCGAATACAAGAAAGCCATAATAATCCGTAGCCTTCAGCATCTTTTTGTGAAATATTTCTTTCAATCGACACTAGGAACCAGGCATTCGGCCAATACAAACACTTTTTCCAGTCCACATCATAATCAGAACTGCAAGCCGTGCCTTAACCAAACTAATTCAGAGCAGTTTCCACCGCAGATGTGGCGATACCATATCTAGGATCTGCGCCATTGTTGCCAAGATTTAAGGTGCACACCGCCGAAGCCTCTAATTGTAAGAAGTGAGCGCGTGCCCTTTGTCTTATGTAATTACTTTTATAAATCTACTAAGCGATTTACATGAACGCGATACCATCGTAAAGGTGAGGTTTGTTCTCGTCACGGTTGAAGGTCTAACGTGGTTTATGTGTATGCTGATGGCTAAGTTAATGGTGTTGGTGGAACATGTGTTTTTAGTGTGAACTTTGCCTTTTAAGGCTAGCTAGAGAAAGAAAATATGTTTTTGATACAAGTAGAGAATATCTTAAGTATGTAAATTGATTTTAAATTCGTATTTTACCTAATTAAATCATACGCAGCTTTCGTTATACTTTACTTTAAAGAAATGTAGGTATCACTGGAATAATTATTAGTTAAGCGTCGTAATTATTTTAGTGGTAAACAAGCGATGCCGAAGGCTTAACTTCCTTTCCAATTCTCTCTAGCTTCTGGTTTTAGATCTCTCAATACATAGTGTATATCAGGGCGACATTTTTAGATACGTACAATTTATCTTATCAAAATAAACTATGCTAAACTCACCTTTCATCTTGCTCTGGCACCTCAGCTGATCAATGATGCTCGTCAGCCGGTTCTCCCTCTGCGTCCCCCTACTCGTCACCTCATCACCATCCTCCTCGATCTTCACCGACACTTCACTCTTTTCATCACCCACTTCATCACAACACTGCACACTTGGCGACTGGCGATTTGACTCAATCGCTTCCATGGTTGTGACAAAGGTATATAGGCGATAGGTTGATTCGCTCCACGGCTCCTGTGAAAGATGTTGATAGGTGTTAATTAGGTGGTACTAGAAAGTACATATGCTTTTTTTGTAGCTCTCTATTTTCCCAAGATTTTAACCATTCTCAATTGGATCAAATTCTCCTGCCATTACCTACCTACCATAGAACATAGGTACCTATATTCAAAATGTTGAGTTTTTCTAAGCATTATTTTATATTTATCTACGTACTTGTAACCGTGGGTATAATAACTTTCTCATATTTGGCTAGTTACAACATTAGTGCAATGAATTATTCTATGACAATACATATTTATTGTTGAAAAGAAGTTAGATACAATGTAATACCTTCTTTAAGGTCTATGACCGCTATTATCTATTATAGAAGAAATGTGTCTTTTGTCGAGCATGTAAGAAACACTTTAAGAAACATGGTATTCTGAAAAGTCACATAATAAAATTCCATATTATATTTATATTCTGTTTCACTGTTCCCTTCATTTATAAACTCTATAAGATCCTCTCCAGCAACCTCCTAGCCTCGTTAATTCGTCAACTTTTATTACAACCAGTAAGAGCTTCTAATTCAATGATAATTATGAAAAGTAATAAACTAATGATATGCGATTGAGATCCTAGCGGCACCTAGATAGCTAACAGAAAGATAAGTAATGGGATTATGATTTTAATCTTACAGAGATGGATGCTGTTGCAAAAGGATGCCTTGATTTACCGTTGAACCGTACAGTCTCTTAGTGAAGCCTTAATTTCCTCACACCTTCATAATTTCTTTACCAGATTTTCAGATTGTACACTCATCTTTACCAAGATCTATATTTACAGAAGTTTATCTATATTTACGTATTTTATTTACCTCTAAATATAAAATGTTCAACGCTTTTTCGATAAACTATCGAACCGATGTTACATTGTTTTTCTTGTTGTTTAACGTTGTTTTTTAAGATTTGCAGGGTGTAATATTAGCTATACATTCTTCAACTGTAATCATACGTTGACTTGAAGAAGTCTTATTTGGTTGTAACAGTTCATAGTGAATTCACACGATAATGCATTGTAAGCGGCGCTGATAGCGTATCAGTGGATGTTTGACGCTGCGATCAATCACAACCGATGGACTTGACGCAAACAAGCATTTTGCTAATTCTTAGCAATCCGTTTTTTTGCAAGAAAAACTGTTCATATTAACGTGAAGGGTTGTTAATATTAAAAATGAATCGAATAACACAAAGATTTTTAATTTAAAAGTGTACTTTTAAAACAACTGACCTAGGTACCAGTCGAAAAGTTCATGAGCTGTTTAAAATAGTGCGATGAGCGAATTTCTATATACATATTTTTATGTTCTTCTTGTACAATATGCCTTGTGTATATATTTTTTAAAACTCTTGTAATTATTTTACCGTTCAATCTGTATGCGTGGCATAAAACAATATAGATCTATCGAAATACATCCTATCTATCAACTTATCATTTGTATTTCTCGGTACACTACGTAAAAGTATTTAGCACATATAATTATCGTATGCGTCATTTTGTTATTGCCTTTATTTTTTCCTCAAGAAAGTGGCTTTTTAGGATTGTTACAGTGAGTGCGCCTGAAGCTTTTCCGTACACATTCATGGTGGCTGCAATTTGCTATGAGGATAATGAATAGAGTGATCGTGTTAAACCGACTTTTTAAGACTTTAGGTAACTATAGATGAAGAGGTAAAATGTAGTAGATAATGTCTTGTAACTTTGAACTTCATAATATTGTATTCTTACGTAAAGAAACCGGTAAGTAATATGTATTGGAATGTCCTAAATAGGTATATTGTTATCCTAAAATGGATATGTAAACAAAATTAAGAGTAAGCAGTCATCCAAAAAAAACCTTAATGAGACTTGTAACATACGAAGTTTAATTAGTATCTGAATCATCGCGATTGCGAATGCGAGCTTATACTTAAGTTGTTTGTGATGTGATGCTTTGATGGTCAAACGCCTGAAAGCCTGAAATGACTTTGATGACAGTAACTACGACTGACTATTTTATATAAGAATTTCCTTTGTGTATGTTTTCAAATATACTTAAGTATGTTGTGTTATACCATTTTTGCTTGAAAATTAACAATTGTCCATATAAGTATCCATTCTTTCAAACATAAAGAGCGATTCATTACCTTCACTATTACAAAACCTGACTCAGTGATCGAGGTCCATTAATAAATGAATTCACAATCCATAAAACATATAGCCACAAGTTTGCATTATGTTCTAGACAAAATGTACTTGTTCTACTATTGATCTTATTAACCAGCTTTATGATAGTTATGATTCTTTAGTTATGATAGTTACGTTTACTATAATAAACCTTCACAATAAAAACATGTTAACACAACAATGTCTTTAAGAAAGACACAAAACAATGCCGTACTTATTATACTTTCACGGTGACACTAAAATAATGTCCTTAAGCATACACCGACAAACAGACAACCCATTCGACTTTGCCATATCTTAATCAAACACGATACCTAGTTGTGTACCTAACTATGCGTACCTATAAAACAGTTTATCTTGTCACCAGAACGCTGAAATTCCACTGCGAACCACCTTCACACACAACAAACTTCAGTTTATCACATAACCTTTATACCGTAACAAACACTCAAATACCATACGATAACACCATGAAATTAAACCATAAAGACTATTCAAACACTTCCCAAAATGCGTCTCAAACGCAAGGGTTGAAAAGGACGTGAAAATTTAAAGAAATGCCGTAATTTTCCGCAAAATATTTCTAAAAAAACACTTAAAAACAACAGTTGAACAGGTAGACCGTGACGATGGAGCGGTTATCGCCGTGTTACTGATAACTTGTGTCAGGTCAAACGAGCAAATGGGGCGTCACCAAGGTACGCCTGATAACATTTGATAACGGGCTCTTAACCTTCCGACTGTACTCCAGTTGAAACGGTGTCATCAATGTAGCTTGGTACAAACACTTATGTCGACTGCACCAATGAATGTTTTTATGCTACAACCAAGGATGGGTGAGGATTGTTCATAACTCCTGTACCAAGAGTCAAGGTTTGAATCACTCTTGACACAGGACAGGTGAAGTCCTGTTATATAAATTAGTGCATATTAATGCCAACTGCTACTTGCAATACATACAGGTAACACTAGCCAACCGACATACACAACTGCATATTTATTGATTCGTTCTCAAATATTTTAATGTTCATATCTCTTTCAGTCTTACGTGAAACTACATCCGTAGGTACTGTAAAAGAAAATGATAGATTCAAAACTAACATTTTCTTCTAGATTTGCATAGTTATCGCGAAAGGTGAGGCGTGAGTCGTTTATTGGGTGTCAACAATTATAGCCTTTATCATCATCCTCCGAGCCTTTTCCCAATCATGTTGGGGTCGGCTTCCAGTCTAACCGGATTCAGCTGAGTACCAGTGCTTTACAAGAAGCGACTGCCTATCTGACCTCCTCAACCCAGTTACCCGGGCAACCCGATACCCCTTGGTTAGACTGGTGTCAGACTTACTGGCTTCTGACTACCCGTAACGACTGCCAAGGATGTTCAATGACAGCCGGGACCTACAGTTTAACGTGCCATCCGAAACACAGTCCATGGTGTCTAAGATATACTTAGAAAGTACATACAAACTTAGAAAAGTTGCATTGGTACTTGCCTGACCTGGGATCGAACCCGCGCCCTCATACTTGAGAGGTTGGTCCTTTACCCACTAGGCCACCACGACTTTTTTTTATTAATTATAGCCTTTATAATAGGTGTAAAACACTTCATCATGTCATATCATTACTTTATATGAATGTACTTTACAGCCATGTAATGGTTATTGCAGTACCCGTGATGCTTTTGTGTCAAGTCTAGGGTATTCTGGACTTTTATATTTATATTCATTTAGTGGTGTAATAAATCCAATAATAGATATACGCTTGTGAAAATAACAATTAACATACTCAGTGTAATCTTGGGCTTTAGAGGTAATAAAGCTGGCCTTACTAAGAAAATCCTTTGCTACACTCCAACCAGAAAATCGGCAATTCTCCGACCAGTACTCCAAAGGAATTAGTATTTGTAGGCGGACATCACACTGGTTTCAGGGCCAACCCTACGGCTTTCATAACTGTTGGTAAAATAAACAGGGACTGAATTGTCTCCTGAAAAGGATATGCCAAAATGTGCAGAGTAACGTCAATTCCAAAAGTGGCCAATGACTCATGATAATTACGAGATTTTCACCAAATAAACTTGTGTTTTCTTATCAAGTGATAATATTTGATATTTTTAGAAGTTTGGTAACAATTAGCTGTTCGTGCCGGAGTTCATATGCAGTTATCTGTCATGCCTATTGGCAATGCAAAAGAATTCTCTAAAGGTCTACTTTCCAATGTAATTAAAGACGTTTCAGCTTAGCTAATATTCCGGTAAATATAGTTCCACGTAAGTATATTATTTTAGTATAACGTTTCGTGTCTAGAACATTAATATAGTACAAACACAAGATAATATTCCATACTACGTTAGTTTACAGTGCAAATAATCTGCGGCTATAAACGCCTGTCAGCCACGACCGGTCATGTAGACAATAGATAAGAGCCGATATGACACACAGATAGACGGACAAAGGAAACTCGTATCAGTTCTGAGGAAAATCAGTTGGTAATGTTATTTGTGGCACTCGAGGTACCCTCTGAGTGCCGGCTTAGTGGTCACGTTGAGTCGAGTGTAACAGAAATAGTCGGAAATTATACACTAAAGGGTTTACGCTGATATATTTGCATTATTTATCATCATTAATAAAGGCAAGCGTTTGAATCCTCGAATAGAGCTAACAAACATCAGAAGGATGGACAAAAACGAAACGCCTGCTCATTTGAGGGTGTTTACCGATCCAAGGATGTTCATTTTGTAAACAGAGAATCCCATCAAAAAGTTTCAGCTATATAATTTTCCAAGCTACGCCAGTGACCAAGTGTTTTGTGAAAAAAAACTTTATACATATCAAAACGCCTTTAACTTTTAGATTCTTAAAAATTGACATAAGAATCACATCCTGAACCCGTGAATTAATCCGTATCCTGAACAAATTGTCGGAACTGATAAACCATCAAGTCTTCAGGTTTTATCTTTGGAAGAAAATGTGAGTAACGGAGAACCAAACATTTTGGTTCAAAATATCGACAAGGCAGCCCTTCCTCAAGTACAAAATCCAAGCCAGAATCGAGACGGAGTTATAGGCACATAGTGTATATTTGGAGTTGTCATCCACGTCGTGCTGGCAATTGGCAGGCACCTGGCTCTGACGTCACGAGCTAATTCCGGCGAGACGAGGTCGTGACCCGACGCCCTGCGCGCACGCACACACGTACAAGCACTGCTACCCGAAAATACTATGTGTAGCGTGGCGTTTTGTGTCGTTTGAATTATTGCGTGGGGTGGGTTATGGATAATGTTATGGGCGTGTATTAAATAAGTATTTTTGTAGATTAAATCTTTCAGGTGAACTTTCCTCAAAATCTTAAAAACGAAGATGGGTCAAATATCTCATATTTATAATATTTTCTTGTATCTTCAGTTATAGTAATGATAATTCCACTAAAATGTAATTGTTTATATGCTCCATAGTATAGTGCTTCATATTCACATTTCCTCATACTCATTGTCATTAAATCAGCTAACACCCCGCCCCGCCTACTGCTGAAATTCTCCAATAAACATTATAGCATTTCAAAATTATTTAACAAAAATGCGTACCTATTTAATTTGACTAATATTCCTTTGTACCCCGCAAAGGTATCAAAGCATTAGTCATATTACAGTGCAGTTGGCAGTGATGCGCCCGCGTCGCTTGCTGTTACGTTCAAAACAGGTGCAGTTATCTCGTAACGTTTTCAGCGCATTCAGAGTAGGAAGGAGTTTGTGTCTGTTTGTAACTGTTGCAGATAGATATTGATTAAACAATTTTGGTGCGCTTTATCTAGAAAATAACATATACTAGACTATTCAGTATACCAATAGTTTGTTGTTAGTTATAGTTCGGCCATTCAGAGAATGCGTTCCTGACACGTCGCGATTGAACTGACGACGTAACTTTGCAATGGCGTTGCAGTTACGATAAAAATATTTTTGCTGGTTGTTTACCGTTTTAACAATTGAGGAGCATTAAAACAACATTATTATATCAATAATCAATGAATGTTATAATTTTGTGCCAAACTGAGTGTCAAATAACTTGGTAAACAATATTTTTCTAAATCTATACTGCGCTATTACAAGGTTATGTCAGCGGTTTATATTTTGTAGTGCTGTGCTAAAAATAACAGGCAAGTATCGTAATCTGTTCTTATACAGTTATAATATAAAATAATACGTTTTGATTTTCTTTTTAAGAATTGGAAAATAATGGACTATAAGACTTAATTATAACTTTTATGAAATATAAAAATAAAACTATGACCAAACCGCATTTTTATACTTAGATTAAAAATGGTAACCCCAAATGGCGTTATGGGCCGCCATTTTGTGACGCTAAAACAGTCGTCCGTTGTCGTTTCGTGCGCATAGACCACGTTTTTCATGTGTTTTCGATCTGTTTTTATTTGATTACCCGGCTTTTGTTAGACCGAGATATCAGGATTGATTCTGTTATTGATAATAATATAATTATACATGTAGGCGAAGATGATGATGAAGACACCACCTCCTCAAGCAAATCGGAGTCTGATTAATATTCTGTTCGCACATTCAATTCAATGTACTTGTAACAAAGAATAAATAAAACAATTTTATTATATGAATATTACCTTTTTTTGGTTTCCACTTAAATAACTAAAATATAAAACAAATGATTCCGCCAATTTAAAACGAAAATAATCTTAAAATAATGCGGCGGTTCATTTTGAA
This sequence comes from Helicoverpa zea, assembly GCF_022581195.2. NCBI lineage: Eukaryota > Metazoa > Arthropoda > Insecta > Lepidoptera > Noctuidae > Helicoverpa > Helicoverpa zea. The sequence goes on along the minus strand of NC_061467.1, from coordinate 2,926,936 downwards.
GGAACGGTAACGAACTCAGTGTTATGTTGTGCCCATCACTAGTCGTGACTAACTGATAGGTGTCAGGAACGCATTCTCTGAACGGCCGAAGTATAAAAGCTGTATAAACCAATCTTTATGGCCATGATTTTACCTTAAAAGCAATTGAAAAATTTTAACACTATTCAAATAGTTATGAAGTAAATAAAGGATTGAAAGTAGCAAGTAATAAAATGTTTTGTTGTCTAATTACATAACGACAACATTCTGAATGTTTCAAAATTTTCGCAAATACCCAAACTTTATTGGCTACTCCATATAAACCAACTGATATTTTGTACAAATTCTCCTTTCAAGAACTTCTTCCAACACCCAAAACCACTTCATACCTAACATCAATAGTAAATAACATTTTTCAGTAATTGTTCGTAACATCTCATAACATAACCGAACGCTGGCACCGTTCCACGTTAGTTTGGCGATATGCGGCTCTTCCACGAATAGACTCTATGGATGTGACCTGTCCACCTTCGCTCCCATTGGGCTGGCGTCACCTAAACTATAGGTAGGTAGAAAAACATATGTATCAACTAGATTCAGCAAAACAAATTGAAGAGGCAGCTCAATTATGATAATTTGAGTTGTATGCTCGTGGTCGCCATTTCTGAGGGAATCGCCATTTTTGGCGAGAGGTGTATGGTTCTTTAGACGTTTGTCTTATTTCAACCAACCAATGTTTATTACTTAACTGTAAAACTGAAACTGAATTCAAATAAAAAAGCAGCAGCTTTTAACCGCCTCTGTTGGATGATGGTGACCGCACTACTTAAGGCTATATAATAGTAAGCCTAACTGACTTACATAAATAATTACATACGGTAATGTTCTAGTACACCTATAATCTTAAACACAATACCGTATGTCATAATCAACTACTGAAATAAAACTAATAATCGAAAGTTAACGTAACCACGAACAATGTGGGCTCATAAAGAGGGAAAAACAATAGTTCACCTGAGCGCATTTGTGTAACCGCCTAAGATCGTAATTAGTCCCAGTACTGTGCTAAATACCGGTGAAAAACCACTCGAATTATGAAAATCCTCGTGGACATCAAATTGGTATGTTAACTTTTTTTCATTTGTTATTTTTGTGTATGGAATCTCTGATGTAGTGTAGAACTATAGATAGTATTAATAACTATATAGTGTAAAATAGTGACTAGCCTGAATATAGGTGTCAAAGAAGCTGTAAAGTTGAATAGAGGCAAAGTTGTACTTGCAGTTAATTTTATAAAATAAGATTCTTATTAATTCAAGATAAATAAACCTGAATAAATGCTGAAATCTATTGTATTCTATATAATCCGTAATTTTGCAACAATTATGTAAGTCCGGTAATATTCTAGACTTCAACTGTAAACTCTACTGGAGTACATCCTCTAAGACTTAAATTAATACATACTGAACTCTTAACCATCAATCCTTTTCAGATACTTCTATACCAGCTAGTCTACCAGCTCCATCATGTTTACTCAAGTTACGAAGACTCTGAGATTGACGAGTCATTGAACGAGTCGGTATCGGAGTCAAAGCCTTCACACCGACACCGTCACGTGCACCGACACAAGAAGAGTCGCAGCCATATGCATGATCACGACCATGACCATGACCATGACCATGACCATGACCACGACCACGAACATCTCAGGACAGGAATGAGCAACGAATACAACGATGATTGCGACTGTGCCTGCAATAAGTGTGACGCACCTTCCGATTGCTGCACAAGCACTTGCAAAAGCTGTTCATCTTCAACAAACAACCTCAACCCATATCAAGGCTCCGGTATGGCCGGACAGAGCCAATCAAGCGTAGTGTTCGTGCCCTATCCGTACCCTATGATGTTGCCTGCAGTCGTGAAGAACCATCCGGTCACACCCGCCACGACGAGCACGCCCGACACCACGCTCGAGGATACCACCACCACGACTATGACTACAACTACCACCACCACCACCACCACCACCACGACAACAGAAGAGCCCTCCAAATTCTACATCAAGTCACAAAGCGATAAACTTGAACTTGAAAATACAAATAAACAGCAGAGTAACAACGACATGCTGGAATCGGTTCTCAAAAGCGTCGTCGATGATTACTCGAACATTATAGTTAAGACGCCAGATAAGCTGCAGAACGGCAACAATAAGTACATGCTGACGTCTCTGAGGAGAACCAAGCCCACGTGGATGCCCAAGTTCGGCATAGTGCCCATCTCTGACAACGTGGCCGAGAAGCTGATGTCACAGCTGCGGGGGCGCGCGCCCCTGCGCCAGCCGACCAAGAAGAGAGCCTCCATGTACGCTTTGAACGCACTAAAGAAGTATTAGCTTGTAGACATTTTTATATTCTTTTACTTTTGTACCTGATATATTTTGTCAAGAATATTGAAAGTTAATCATTGTTATGTAAGAAAGTTTTTATACGTGTAAACCAATTTACATAAAATACAGTTATTGAAAAAATGGACGTAGTTTTACTATTTATTGAATTACCTCTATATGACTCAAGCGTTTTACAACCTGTTTACGTAACCAAAATAAAACTATAACTTAATTCAATATTGTGTCGAGAAGGTATGGGTAGCTAATAAATACAAATCAATGTTCGTACCGCGCGTCTTCAATATTGTGAAAATAGTTTTTAAAGCAAACTAACTCATAAAAATACAATGAATTTGGTAAGTGTCAGTAATATTGTTTTTGATGTGTACATGTTGCAAATGAAAACTATGCTAACTTTAGCTACATTGACATATTTTTCAGATACAGAATATACTGCCCATATATCTGCTGCTGGAAATAAACATAGCCATGAGGAACTCGCACTTCCCGCACTACTACCACAGCCGCGGCATGCAGCACGAGATGCGGCACGACGACTACCAGCACTACGACAGCTACAGCAGCGACGGCCGCGTCATGCGCACGCACCGCAAGAAGTACCACTACCGCAAACCCACCTCCGACGAATCCGAATCCATCACCTGGGAGAACCTAAAGAGGGACAGAGAGCGGGACTGCCGCTGCAGCTGCTCACAGTGCAAAGCTATACTCAAAGCGTGCTGTAGCGACTTCTGTTCCACGCAATGTGGCACATTCAACAATCTAATAGTCGTACCGTACCCTGTGCCTTTCGTGGTCCTCAACCAATCAGAGACTTCCGCACCAAGAGCCAGAACCCCAGACACGACCGCATCCACGGTCACGTCGACGGCCACAACCACGGCCACAACCACGATACAGACGACCACGGCTAAATCAACAACGTCCACTAATATCCCGATGTCGAGAAGAACGGTGGCAGAAACATCTTCAACTCTCTCATACTTCGAACTATCTAAATTAAAACGCTTCCGCATCATACATGACAAGAAGAATAGAAGGAATATGGATTACGATTTGCACACGCCGAAGTTCGATAAGTTACCAAAGTACGGCATCGTGCCGATACCTGAGAAGCTAGCCATGAGCCTGATGTCGCAGATGAGAGCTAGTAATAAAGGCCAATTGCAACACAGGATGGACCTAGGTAGGAATATTTTAGAATATGGGGGCTTGCCGTTTTCATAGTTGGAATATAGCAGAACGAATTTATTATTTATTGAAATACAAGTAAAAAAACCTATAATTTGAGGCAAATATCAATCGGTTCCATGCAGACCACTAATTGGGAGTTGAAAAAAAACTGAAAAGTTAAGTAGATAATTTACTACTTAATTTAAATACTCTGACCAGCAATTAAATTGATCAATATCATTAACTTTCGAAACGCTTTGTGTGAATCCATGATAAAGATAAACATTGATCCAAATCTTAAAAGTAAAAACCTACTCGTATGTTCTGAAATGAAACTACCGACTGAAAATCCATTCGAAACACTTTCACTCTCTGTATTATTATCTAAATAATATTAATATTTAGTAATTAATCCAGCAAGACGAGTACGGTTATATGTAGACCGTACGTTTAAACCCAAAGTAACCTTCAGTTAAGTTTAACTAACACGAATATAAAAATAATGACTGAAATGTTGATGTACTTTACTGTAGCTACTTACTGCTTATTCAAACGATACACACTTTAACCTTAGTACCAACGCACTTCAAAACACTTTCCAAAAGAATTCACTAGTCCTGAAAACACGGTCACACTAGCAACATTTCAATATTTTCTTACACAAACACTGAAAACTGAAAAACTACACAACAAACTTCATAATCCTCCGTAATTATCACTGTAGTGCGGCGTGGGTAATATATTTAATTAATAATCCATTTTACTATTGTTTAGACAATAGGGCGCGACACGTTCAGCGTGACTTGACCTTTCAGAAGTCAGCGAGACTGCGCCGGAGTCGCGCGGGGTCACCAACGATTTATTTTTAGAGTTTAAAGTTCAAAATACGACTGTTTGAAGACGCGATGACCGTTCGCGCGAGCTTCCGTACATGATCGCGTTACTTATTGGAAATAGATTAAATGTGCATCTTCTCGCTGTATTCCTTATAAGACTTTTCACAAAATAAAGATTGATTGAAGATTATCGACAGGTTTGGACGTTTTAATAAATAATGTTAATTATTTTTTTCCTACTTCCTACAACTGACAAACATTTCTTTATCCAGCGTTTTTTGAAAGAAAAATACGCTACATTTATAGAATCTGTAAAAAATAATAATACGCAAAATTAAGTTTTAATCATTAGATAACTAAGTAGGAAGTTGTAACATTAATCAAGATCTCACAACTCACTAAACCTGCGGTTCCCAATTAAGAAATGTCTCTTAATTTTTCAACGCCTAAAAATATTTAGGTACGTCTCAGCAAAGGGAATTAGCCATTATTGAATTGCGCACGCGCAAAGCCGCTAACGGCGACAGGTCAACGGTGGGCTATTTTCGCGACAACCATCCGGGGCGCCATCGTATTTAAAAGCAATATTGCTTGATCAAAATCAAACGAATTGGGTCACTTTCATAAAACTCGCGAAATGAAGTGACACTTTTCAAAATGATGATGGTGATTCATGGACAATATGGCGCAGGAATTCGTATTCCTACGAGTTCAGTGTTTTTCCTTTAAACATTTTATAGAAGAAATGAGAAAGAATATATAGATATAATAATAAATAATCTACTTGTTTGCTTTCTCTATTGAGCAGGTTTAATCATCTAAGAAACCCTAGTACAGAATCTTTTCAAATCCTCTTAACGGTCCTTGGAATTGTAACAACGACTGCTACTGAGTAGCATTTGGGGACGCAGACGCTTTACGTACCCTCCCAGACACGGAGTGTAACACTACTAATTTTCCAGTTTAAAAGAAAGCGATTTCGGCCTGACCAAGGAATTGAACCTGCGCTCAGCAGTCGCGCTTGCAATCACTGCGTCCAACGGGGCAATATGAAAACACAATAATAGCGGCGTTTTCTAGGTCTTACCTTAAAAGGTGACAAGTCTGGATTTCTAAAGACAAGTTCATTATTTAATCCAGATAAGTCAGATGGAAATATATAAGTATTTGGATATTTTAAGGATAGTCAGAAGCCAAAAACTGACAAACAATCTTACCAAAGGACATCGAGTAGACCGAGTCCAGGTTAAAAAGTTTGAAAATCAGACAAGTAGTCGTCCATATACAATACTGATGCACAGATTCATCTTGTTAGGAAGAAGTTGGAAAAAGACTAGACAGTTAAAGAAACGCCTGTCAGCGGTTTAATAGCACTATGTTTGAAAAGCTACTGCTAGCTTGTTATCAGTAGGTATCGAAACCGGGACGCCTAATAGTCCCCAGGCCGGCGAACAAATTTTTTTTTGATACATATACATTTAAGACTTTGTGAGTGCCATCCTTATGATGAGTCCGACAAACGTTTCGAATGCGCAAATTTTGGTGCCGCTGCGTTTTTTAATGCTTGACTCCTGAAATTGTCGTCACTATGGCTCTTCGTACATACACTTTCATCTTTTGAGATTCGTTTAATAAAGTTAACTAGAAAATGGTGGTCAACTTGTCCGATAAAGATCGTGCTGCGTTTGGAGTGTCCACCATCCTGAAAATGTCGATATGACGTCACTATGACTCTTCGTACATACCTGTTTCATTTTTTGAGATTCGTATAACAAAGTTAACTAGAAAATGGTGGTCAACTTGTCCGATAAAGATCGTGCTGCGTTTGGAGTGTCCACCATCCTGAAAATGTCGGTATGACGTCACTACGACTCTTCGTACATACCTGTTTCATTTTTTGAGATTTGTTTAATAAAGTTAACTAGAAAATTGTGGTAAGCTTGTCCGACAAAGATCATGCTGCATATGGAGTGTCCACCGTCCGGAAAATATAGATATATTTTAAGATTTGGTATAAAGTACTGACAATTGGTGTGAAGTATGTTAATAGTAAATGTTGCATTTAGAAAGTCGTTTCGAATGATATATGTATCATTACTACAGGAGGGATTTATTAACTCGAAAACACCTATCGATAAAATAATCTTATATAAGCTCTAGCTTCTGAAATACTAACAATTCGCCGAAGTTTTTTTAATATGAAATGTTGCATTTAAAAACGTCTTTTGAATGATGTATAACTGATTACTAGAGATGTGATTTATTTAATTGAAAACATCTATCAATAATTATAATTTTAAATAAGCTCTAGCTTCTAAACTACTAACAATTTGTCGGAAGTATGTTAACACGAAATGTTTCATTTGGAAAGGTTTTTCAAATAATATATAATTTGTTACTAAAGAAGTAATGAATTAGCTTGACAGAATCTACCGATAATATAATCTTAGAAAAGCTCTAGCTTTTAAAGTACTATCAATTTGTCGGAGTTATGCTAATACAACCTTGCGCTTAAAAAGATCTTTTGATTGAAATATGGCTCATAACTTCAAGTGAGATGTTATTCCTTAACACAATGTAAAGTATCAATAATATGCCTTAGGTCAGTTATGTCTTCCAAAATACTAAGAAAAGGTAAGTGGTATGTTAAGACGGAATATAGCGCTTAAAAAGATCTTTCGATTGACATATGGTTCATACCTAGAGGTGGGACATTATTCCCTAACATAGTAAAACCTATCGATAATATGCCTTATTTGGGCTATATCTTCTAAAATACTAAGAATTGATAAGTGGTATGTTGAGACAAAATGTTGCGCTTAAAAAGACCTTTTGATTGATATATAGTCCATTAATAGATGTGGGATATTATTCCTTAACATAATATAAACTATCAACAATACGTCTTAGTCAGGCTACTTTTTCTAAAATAGTAATTAAAATTGGTAAGTAGTATGCCAATTTAATATACTTAAATAATGCACGTGAATATTTAAGTCAGAAATTGACAAAAAGAATAAACTTCTTCCAATTGTAATATTTTCTTGTCGAACTGACTATTTGACTCACTACATTTGTCGGACAAGTCGATATTTGCAATAAGAATAGTATTATCTATTATTGTTGTATTTGTCCGACATGTATGTATGGGGAGACACAGTGACGTCATATCGACATGTTTCGGATGGTGGACACTCCAAACGCAGCATGATCTTTATCGGACAAGTTGACCACAATTTTCTAGTTAACTTTATTAAACAAACCTCAAAAAATGAAACGTGTATGTACGAAGAGTCGTAGTGACGTCATACCGACATTTTCAGGATGGTGGACACTCCAAACGCAGCACGATCTTTATCGGACAAGTTGACCACCATTCTCTAGTTAACTTTATTAAACGAATCTCAAAAAATGAAACGTGTATGTACGAAGAGCCATAGTGACGTCATATCGACAATTTCAGGAGTCAAGCATTAAAAAACGCAGCGGCACCAAAATTTGCGCATTCGAAAAGTTTGTCGGACTCATCGTAAGGAAGGTACTCACAAAGTCTTAAATGTATATGTATCAAAAAAAAATTTGTTCGCCGGCCTGGGGACTATAACAAAAGTGTAATAACAAAATGTTGAAGTTTTGCCACTCTCGTTTCCCTGTCAGTCTACCAATCAGAAAACACTACTCAGATATGAATTTTAGGCTCCACAGTATAAATACCTAATAGTAAACAATCATTTACTTAGTAAATAGCCATGAGACTACTAAAGTATGAGGATATCTATCAAAAGGCAAAAAAGGCTATCAAAAGGAAAGGCAGCGGGAAATAAAATATTCATAAGTGTTTGTAAAGGACCAAATTAATGATTTGACTTATGACTTAAAATTACTATTTAACCAAAAAGTTACGTAATACACAGAAATTTAATTAATTATTAGACATAATTAGAATCCATCTACAGTCCAACTACACAGCTTTAAGAACAATTACAGAAATGTAAAGAAATAGGTGAAATGGTCACAAATACATATTGTTTAACAGACTTTTCGTACACGTTTCTATACATTTGATTATCTTCAGTTATATTTACTTTTAAGCGTTTGTTTTCAGTGACCAAGGGAAAAATATTTGCAGAAATAAAAGAAAATATAAACTTACAAGTAATAATTTTATTACCTATTCATAAGAAGTACACAGCCGTTTTGAATATAAATTATTCATATTAATAATAACATAATCACTTAAAAATATGGCAACTAATTAAATAAATAACTACCAACAATATTTATAACGATTAATATTACCATTCACATGATTGATACGTTAAAATAATATTATATTAAAATTCGCAAGAGTTACCGTTGAGTCTCATGTAAAGACGAATTCTTCACGCTACTAGCGTAGCCAGTAACAAAAGTATTATCAAGTCAACTAAGCAAACAATTATAATAAAATATTTCTACATAGTCACAATCATAAATAATAATACTTTTTTGAACCTCAACGGTACCATTCTAGCTCATTAACTAATCGACTATACTAAACTCTCCACTCCATTGACTTAACTTGGCACTTCAGCCGTTGACGTCACTAAATTACGCTACTACAAGACGAACGACGAAACATAAAGGACAAGTCAGATCAAATGAGTAGGACAATACATTACTTATAAAAAAAAAATAATAATAATTTTTCACGTCAAAATCACCAACTGTTACAACGGAACTAGGTCCCGATTATACTCAAAAGTATTCATTCATTTTGTACTCAAAGTACCATCACAACATACGATTAATAATAATATAATAAAATTAAATGCACAATCGAAATACACCTTAGAATCTTAATATGTGCGACAATTAATAAGGCACAAATTGACAATCATTATATCACAATTAAAATTAAATATTCATTATGGCAACCTCCGCGAATATGAACGTTGCCGAATAGCGAAATGCCGTTTATATTTCGAACGCGAATTAAACTACCAATAGGAAACAGTTATTTGAATTCCCTTAGGAGCTCATTCGACTAGTTGACACATTTAATTTAATACATTTTAAATTATTTCTGCTATTGCTTATTTTATAATTTACATAAGAATGGCAATCTGGACTCTATGTCAACGTACTAGAGTACGTATTTCAGCACATATGCAATTTGTCCTAGAAGTCCCGAGGATTCACTTGGTCTGCAAGGTGAGGGTGGTGATAAGTTCTTGGAAGTCGGTGACGTACCACAGAGCACGCTTTTTGACCTCATCACGAACTACATTGCCTCCGAATCCTGTAAATTAAAAATTATATAAATAAGCATGCTAAAACTTCATCTCTTTCTATATCTACTTTCTGGGTTCAGCTGCTCAACTGTGTGTACAAGAAATATATCCACCAATAGCATAGAAAGACTGGCGTACTTTTATACAACTCTAAGTCACAAATGAATTAACAGCCGAACATTGAAACGTCACTCACTTATAAGTGCTCAAACATTATTCTATTAATGTCACACTTACTTCTTTTTAAGTAAAACTTGAGTTATTATTTCGGGGTAAGATTACTAGAATTTTTTTTTGTAGGTAGGTAGTCTTGCTTACCAATAAAGCCATCAGCAGGAGGGCTAGCCTCAGCATCCGTGGCGCCATCTCCAATGATGATCAGTCTCTGGTAGCCATGCTGTTCCTTCAGTCTTCTGACCACCAGACCCTTGCCACCAGACCTGGACGTAGGCTCGTTTTCATCAAAACCTGCGTATTCACCTGGAACAATGAAAACCGTTCGTTAGAAAAGGTCGGTAAATACAAAGTGAGGATAGTAAAAAAAACTTGATTCCAACTACATACGTAGACAACATAGGTAATCTACACTAATATTGTAAAGCTTCGGGTTATTTGTTTTAACAATCCTTTTTACCGTAGCCATGAATTTATTTTAAGAACAGAAGAGATTGACATCATACAATATGCACAAGAAAGTTTTCTATTCATTCTTAATAGAACATCAAATAATTATACAACAATTTATTAATTGTCATTTTAAACAAATTACTTTGATTTATCAGTTTGACTAAGCAATAAACTATTGACAAAATAATTTGTAACCTTATGACTATAGAAATAAAGGCTACTTTAACAGCACACAGTGACTAAACTATTTGTTATCTGTATTGTCATTGCCAATAGATAGATGTCTCTAACCTCAGGAGTATGAAATAATATTGTGCAAGTATTTCAAGGTAAATATCATAGATATATACCTGGTTATAGGACAACAATATAATAAATATTGATAGATAAATATGATTAATACTATCGGTCATCATTGCATGTACTTGAGTTGCAAAAACAATTATAAGACATTTTATTTCTTTAACTGTTTCTGATTCCAGATTGCAGCAGGACACAATTTATATTTAAAATGTGGTTGTTATTCGCTTACGATTCAAAACAAAAATAACCGACCCCACCCCATTCCATAATACACAATGTACGCAATAAAAGCATATGCCTATCCGTCCTAACAAAAACACGCGATTTATTTTCGTATCGATCCACAGAGATACGCAAAGTGGACTATCTTCAATACAAAAACATAATGTCATCAGTGCCCCAGATACAAACAAACATGGAACGCAACATTGCGCGAGAGATCGTCAGGAAAGCACGCAGTCTGCGCGTGCGCATACTACCGACAAATGGCAAGAAACATCAGAAAACACATTTCTAAGACACAAACAATTTTATTAGTACGTAAATTACTTATTTATCTTTTATTTCTTACTTCACTCGCGCAAAATATTGTTTGAAATAGAACTTCTTTGTCGATAAGAAACAATTGACGTATGACTCACATTATGTACATTTTTTACATATTGCGTCTTCGGAATATTTGATAATATTATGGCTTCATATTTTGGCTATCAAGGGATGATAAACATAATTAGCAATGGAAACTTACATGATATAACAATTTACGAGTTGTTTTCATTGATCCGAAAAATAATTACTTGTTTTATTTCTTTAGTAACCAGATTTTTAATCATCAACCTAGGTAGGTATCAACAGTAACATTTTGGTATGAAATACAATTTAACAAGTGAATTTCTTCAAGAGGGGTTCTTCAAAATTCTTATATGATGCTGATATGCTTCTGCATTGCAAGAATCCTGCCGAGAGGGAGTGTCGAAATTTTAATATTATTTGGAAAACAATAAATACTCATTATTTAAATAGGATTGGCGATGACACTCTTGACTCCTGGCGTCCAACCGAGGCTGATGAGTGATTACGTCAGAAAATAATATTGTTTACGATATGCTAATAATAATACTGTCACGAGAACGCCGCGAGGGGTCTAAAGACGTCATGATAATCGAAACTACTGCAATAACAATGATATATTATGTACTTACTGCTATCTTGTATGTAACTATGCAAACAATACTGATAAGTCCTTAAAAATAATTGAAGTTCTTTCTCCTAATTAGGTACTGTTGAATAAAAGAAACCAATACAGTTCAGAGTTCTCTTGAAACCTCATGTCCTCTAGACACACCCATTTCTAGGAGCGGGATATAACGGACCTCATGGTCAGTCTATTCTAGGCTAAGTCTATACTTCATATGCAAGCAAAACAAAGCATTCTATAAGCTTAATGAAAGAAAATCGGCATAAGATAGTTTCATTTGCATCGGTATTAGAAACACATTACGATTTCTTACAGATCAAAATGGGTCAATAATCACACACTTACATAACCTACCACAAATTATGTAAAGACTAATATTTCATGATAACTTTAACTATTTATTATTATCTTTGTGCCGACACACGCTAGTTAGTTTTAGTTAGCGTAGCAACTATAATAAAAAGATAAAATTTAGTACCCCCCATCTATCGGAAGGTTAATATCAGATTAGGTTTTGTTTATGCCTTATTTATTATTAATAGGAAAATTTCCATAACTTATCAAGTAATTCCATCACACGATTATGATAAGCATACTGCTATCCAATCATAGGTATGCCTATCTTGTTTGCCAATTTTACTATTTCAGTATCATTGTTTCACGTCATAGATACTGCTTAAAAAGAAATCGAAATGACCAGGAAAATATCCTACTTATACCCTACTTATATTATAAATGTGAAAGTTTGTGAGAATGTATGGATGTATGTTTGTTATTCAATCACGCAAAAACGGCTGGACCGATTTGATTGAAATTTGGTATGTAGATAGGTGATACCCTGGATTAACACATAGGCTACTTTTTATCAACACACCAGGCGGGCGAAGCCGCTGGCGGAAGCTAGTTGTGAAATAAATCTTAACTTCCACACAGACAAAATATATAAAATTATGTCTTTCTGCGTTATGTATGTAAAGAGTACGGATATTTCCACAATTTTATTAACTGTAGATCCAGAATGTTATTAACTGTAAAACAGTCTTCCTTAGTAAGATACGGTATCTTCCTAAAGTGGTCTTACACCGACCGTGGTCCGAGAAATCAATGCCTTAAAAGGTAACCAACTCTACCGGATTTGCGTGACGAGATTGCAATATAAGTGCATCAGAAACTCAAAGAGCATCTTTGTGCCAATGCAGCTGCGTTAAAAGTCACTAGTTTGTTTTTCGTGATGTAAAGTTATGAAACAGTTAAATAAATGTTCGTATAGTTAATTAACGTCAAAGTTACTGCCAAGAAGCCTACAAATTCAAAAACAAAAGCTAGAAGTAGTCAGTTGTTTAAAAAACTTTATTCGAAGTATGAATGCGAATCAGAGACTGTTGTCGCCATATGACTACGCATAATAAATCGAAATAGGCAATCTTCCGTTGCAAATCGTTGTCATTACACATATGGTCAATTGAGTGATTGAGCCAATTCACCACTGGACATAACGCTAGGTCAATTTGAGGCATGCGGAGTGTAAATTATTACAATAGCAAGACGTGGTTCTCGAAAAATCAAGAAATATTTTCTTAATTCCTTAGCAACAGTTGTAATCATATTGATATTAAAATAACCTCTATGCGATAAGTGATTACAGCAAATCGTTCATACTGAATATCATTGCTAAGCCAACGACTATTAATTTCGTATCTGCGGTAATTAAAATCTTATCAGACCCCCTATAGAGTGGATCAAATGATGACGCATTTCAGAAAACAACAGGCCTTGTACCTACATAAAAAGTTACCTTCACTTTGAAATACACAAGGCATTCAACTAAGGTATGCATTGACAACAAACAAGCAACATTTTCTGAATTAAGTGAAGACTTTTACACCTCAAGGATAAGATGCCCTAAATGACGTCATCGCCAATCCTTAAAGCCTTCAAGTTGCGAAGTAAAAGCAAGACCATGTTTACGTTCTCAAAACAATTGTTGAAAACAAGTGGTTTGTCGATATCGCTGCAGTGACCCAGTTCCCTTCAGGGGCACGCCTACTGACCACGTGGTGAAGGAAAACAGATGCAATTCTGCATACAGCATGTTTGCTATGATTTATAAATATTGACAGGGCTGCCAATCGTCTTTTTGGGACCCTATTTTTATTTGGGGTAAGCACAGCATTTTTTCTCCTTCCATACTCTTCTATCTGCCATCAGTTCACAATTAACATTATTTCTAGCTATATCGACCTTTAAACAATGCATCCATTGTTTTCATTAAACAAGTTAAAACCGTTTAACCATTACACTTTAAGCCTGCTGTAGATCAATACTATGGACTCATAAAATAAGCATGAGTTAGCAACTGATCTATGATACATTACGAGCAAACCCAATCACAGCACAGCTGCGTGGAACTCTTTATCATTATTCTAGTTTGTTCTGGATAAGAGTCAGGGGTCATATACTTGGTTAACGAATACAGCTAATAATATATTATTTTTTTAATTAATTGTAGAGAGGAGTTTAAAGAATAAGACGGCCGAAAATAGAGCAAACATAGAAAATTTTATTTTAAATGAATTTAGGCACAATGAAAATTTAACTTACAACGTATCTATACTTCTATACTAATATTGTAAAGCTGAGGAGTTTGTTTGTTTGTTTGAACGCGCTAATCTCAGGAACTACTGGCCCATTTATCGAGGAAGGCTTACTTTTTATCCGGGTTCGTGCAGAGGTTCCCACGGGATGCGGGTGAAACCCCTGGCAGAAGCTAGTAATTTCATAAAACCCAAATAGCAACAATCTATTATTAACAATATCTTCATCCACTTAATTCGTGAGCTATCTCCGTTCGATTTAAATACAATTACATCAGAGTTCAATTCCCAACGAATAGACAAGAGAGTGCGACCTTTACTCATTACTCGTGATACTAACGATATTGTCTATGAACCGAACAAGCTCATACTCATATCTAGTTCCGCTACACGTGTTGATAATGTAAATTAATAAATATAATAGCTACTTACTGAAGAATTTAATTCGATAGCAACCTATAACCTGAAATTGCCGGAAAAATCCTTTTGATATTCTTTATCTACTCTTATTATTTACACTTAGTTTGGGGAAATAAGCAGACACATATTTGTTCTAGATATGTCTAGGTACATCCGACAATTTACTGAAATGATTTCATGTTTTGAGAACTAATGATAACAGAGAGAGTTCTTGACTTCTTTAAGATGACGAAACTTGCGAATGATATTCTTATCGAACTGACGTCAAATGTAGTTTTGGATAGTAAATTAAATAATTTTGATAACTGCTTCACAAAGTAAAACATCTTGTCTAAGTATCATAGGATAGGATCAAACATTTTTTTTATAATATGGTTGATAACTTGCAGTAACCACCTCACAGGTCGCTACGGGTCCTCTGTCACCCCATTGTTAACTCCCATGGCCGTGATTTTGCCAAATAGGCCAGTAACATTATTAAACCTATAGTCTAAAGAACTCTTAATAATAATGAAACTCACCATTAAAGTAGAATTTAAGCCTATTAGCGAAGATGTTGGTGGGTGGGATACCCAGCATCGCTGCCACCGGCTCGATGAGGCTCCGGAACCCGCCGGAGACCAGGTACACTTTCACTCCTCGCTCATGGAGCTCTTTTACTAGGTCTCTGAAATGTTAAGGGACAATTAGATCGGTGAAGATAAATATTGATTTATGATGTTTGGAACAAAGTAACCCTTGGAATTAGTAAAGTTATTTTGAACATTTTGTCCGCAGTTGTGGACTTGGCTGGGGCACTACCGTGCCACAATTGAGCAATTTTTACTGAATACTGGCATCTTCTTTACTCGATAAATTAACACATCAACAACTAAGTTATTAACGTAAAATGATGCAGTTTCAAGTGGTTTCAACTCAAACAAAGGGAACAGATGTTTTCCTAAACACATGCCAATCATAGGCATGCAAGTACATACTTCATCGTATGACCTCTGATTATCTGATTACCCGATATATCGCTATCAACAATGGCTCGCTTCTTTGTTGGCTGATAAACTAACTTCCAGAAATAGTTTAGTTTTCGAAGGCGTATCACTATTGGCTAATTTGTTTAGACACACTTATGGGATTTTTCAATATAGTTTTATTCCAGTCTACAGCAGTTTTGTTTATGCCTGCCATACATTTTATTTATTGCTTGCATATTGTATAAACAAAAAGTACGTAGGTCAACAACGCATGCAAATTATCACAAAACGTCTGAAGTATTGAGGTCAGGAAATTATTGATAACTCAAAGTTTCGAAGCGGACGGAACCGGTACATTATAATTATTCACGGATTATGAATATTGTATATCAGGGGTTAACAGTTTTGGTGTCATATTTTTACTCTTTTGCGGAAATAAATCTTTATTTATAGGACAAACAAGTTATATTTACAACTAAGGACACCTGACGACATAGGCCAATAACAAAATAATTATGCTACACTTAAAAACAAAAACAAAGTCTTAATAGATTATTTTACGTCACAATATTTCTAAAGGCTAAAAATAAACTGGAAGCCATCTTGGATCAAGAGAAATAAATAACAATAAATGATGAAATATTGAAATGAAAGTAGCTGCTTGTTTAACTTAGTCTTTTAAAAGAAAATATTCTTCATTACTGTGTGCCTATAATCAATTGCTATCAGTTGCTAAGCAATTGTTAAAGAATTTGCTAATAGTTGCTACGACACTTAAAGGGCGGTATATCTATCATAATTAACGTATTATCAACTACAATCTCACTTGTACATACTTCGAGATAGTAACTGAATGTGAAGGCACTTATGCCATTGAAGCGTGCCCGAATAAAGAGACGAGGATACAACCAATAAAAGAAGACTTTTAGAGATGGGTATACAAAACAACATTACGATTCTACGGATCAGGGGTAGCCAACGAATGGAACATGAAATTCGGTTTAGTCGAACACGACAAAAGGTGTAGGAAAATCTAGATCTTTCATCCATCAAGTGGGGATAAGTTACCACTGATGCAAATGTGATAAAATAGCTAAATAATACTCACGAAACTCCAGGTGTGAGGTGAATGGGGAAGGTGTTTAAGAAATCTTTGATCTGAGAAGCACTCGGTCTGATGATGTCCAGCCTTTTCTTCAGGGCTTCTTGGAAGGTCATGTTGCCTCCCATAGCTTCGGCAGTCCTGATAATAAAAACAATTGATAAGTTGAGTATTCATTTATGTAAATAAAAATAAGAAATTCCTGAAAGTTCCTAAAGGTATTTACGTTGTTTGTACACAAATAAGGTGATAAGGTAATTTACACAAAATTCTGTCAAAAACCGGGGAAATTAAGTCAACAAGAAAATAAGCACGAAAAACAACAGCCAAGTTTAATGAACAGAATAATATTATTGACGTATTGATTTAATGTAATTTCGAGCATCTTAAGTGAGTAATGCTTGTATTCAAATTCAAACTTCTCCAAAAAGGAAATATGCTTGTTTTGTAGATATTAATTATTACGTGATTTAAGGTCACAAATAAGACAAACTATTATCAGATTATAGCAAAGATAGTTGTACGATAAAAGACTTGACAACACAAATATGACTAACTGTCATTTATCAGTTGTTTACAATCGCAAGCATCAGCTGATTAGAAAAGTCCGCGTAGTTGTAGTAACCACGACTCAAAAACATACTTCGCAAATATTTTCGAACTTAATATCTTCTTCATAGGACATGATGCGTAGTTTGTTTGTAGTATTTTAAACAAATACTTCAAATAATCATGATTTACCGTGGACCGTAAACAATTTAACAGATATAAGCAAGGTTGGCTCTGATTAAAGCCGCTTAATGGCGATCAAATTTACTTTCAAGGTACTGATATGCAACAAGTGCTTAAGCCTTTACAAGACGATTGCAATCTAAAACTGCATTAAATCAATGATGAGGAAAACTAATCAACCTTCGAGTCTTTTATTGCGTTTTACATTTGAAATATCCTATACAAAGTGTACAACAATTACAGGGATGAGGACTTGGCTTATTTTTACAACATACATTTATTCATGTGAACAAAAAAAATGGAAAATAATGAAGAAATGAATACTTACAGCCTCTTAACTTCATCTCCCTTTCCGCAGAACTTGGCCAGCTCGTCAATGCCCTCATCCTTGATGACTGTGGAGTCGACGTCGAAGCAGACGCAGTCCGCGGTACGGAACAACTCCTTGATGGACTGCTGCGGCGACATGACGCTGATCGACACCAGCGACAGAGTCTTCAGGGTCGCGTACTGAAGGTTGCTCTTCAAACTGTCGATAGAAACTTCGATAAGTAAGTAATTGGAAATTTTACAACTTGATAAATAGGTTTATTCAACTTCCGAACCTACTTGGCTGTAAACAGCTTGTTTTGACCGATTAATGCAAATTATATTGGTTAAATTTATTCATGTGAGCAAAAAATCTACTCTAACTGGAATTTATTTCGATAGGTATTACTGTCGCTACGCGGTAATATCCTACTGAGCAACAACAGCCAATTGTGTAGGGAGGCGTAGGGCCAACAAAGTTTGGTCAATCAATATACACTATATCAATCACCATTGAATGAGATACGCCATCATTAGAACAACTCTAATAATTGATAGATTTAATATTCGGCAATTTATGTAGAGCAAAATTTATAGAAACAAATTGCTTTCACCGTCACAAGCAAACTGAAAAGTAACCGTGTATTTAAGTAATTACCAAAAACTATTTTGAGCTGTGTCTAATTTTTGCTTAATATGACACGATACTGTCACGGTTAGATGATAGAATGAGATGTTACGATGTACTTTATCAAAAAGGTGAAGTTCAATATCAAACTTGCGCACGCCGCCTAAAATAGAGGAGCGTGCAAAATATTTGAACTGACTAGGTTCTAAGTAAATATTTGATTAGTTTTGTGTTAAAACCATTAGGACGATGTTTACACGTCAAACAATAGGGAATCAGTTGGGGAATTCCTAATTTCTTAATTGACGTAATAAACTGAGTATGCTTTTTAATTAATGTGTCGTAGCGAAGCCCAAAAGACATAATGACTGTAATTATAATCATGCTAGTTAAAAAGATGGTAGCTTTTGATGAAATGCATAACCTGGTAATTATTTTAAATTTCTTACCGCTCAATTGTTGTCAATTTTTTGTTTTGCAAAGTACACTTTTTTCAATTTTAAATTGTTGTTTTTGCTAATTAAAATGAACTGCATAGAATGATATAATATTATGAACTTCTAATTTTACGTACACTTGCTTTTATAGTACGCTGAAAACCACAAAAATGGGGCAGCACCGGATATCATGCAAATAGGCGGTACAGTCAAGCGCAAAATTGTGGTCGGTTGACCTAGTATCGTCTATTTTTTAATTATTATTTTAATGCACTTTTTGACGCAATAAATAAACTAGGACTGATATTTATTTCAAGTTTTCGCGATTTTCCTGTTTTATAAAAGTACCGTTTTTTTTCACTCACAAAGTATAACCATGTACAAAGGCTTTTCTATTTATTCCTTTGAGTATAAAAAATACAATATCTCATGTTTCTTCTTATACCAAGTACAATGAATCATTTGTCTCGTTATGTAAATATAATAAATAATGTATAGTTACTTTATGAACTTAGCGATTGTTGACTTGTACGTCGTTAGTATCTCCCGACAATGAGATATGAGGCTCTAGAAAATATATTTCATGTCACAAATCAATAGAAATAAGAAACAGTAGTATTGAATTTGAACCATGAATTATGTTGAGCAATTTAACATATGAAAGTTTTGAACAAAAAATAAATAATGAATTAATGATTACATTTAAAAAATATTTTAAACTCATGCGCATGCATAAATCCCGTTTTTTTTATAAAATCTACCTGTAGAGGGCCATCTTCGTTGATTCTTCTTTTATAGTAACAAAATTTAATGAACTGTTGCACAATATCGATTTGTATCGATCGCTATTTACTTATCTTCCGTTAAGGTTAATAGAGTAATAAGACCCACTTGTCGGGATACACCGAGAACACGCCTCCGTCGAGTGTGATATCACTAAATACGGCATATTGACGCGTTTATCGACTTATATCCACAAGCCTGCCCGAGATAAACAACAACGCGAGCTACAGCACTACCATCTGAGAGCTACGTACTATGAACGACGTCAGAACACTGTCTTCCTTCAAAGACATACGGCCAGACGACCACTAAGCTTCGAAAGTGAACAGCGAAACTATACCTATCTCGCTCACCCGCAATAGAAGCGTATGGAATATTTTGTGGAACCACTTGTTTTGCAAATTGCGTCGGGTGCAAAAGCGATAAACTATAAGAGATAAAAAATATATTCGTAATTAACTGAAAAAATACAAAGCAAAAGGGGAAATGCAAATACCAGAACGATGACATAAATAAGTTATTATTTTGAAAATACTGTTATGTTATTTAAATTGACAAATAAAAAGAATATCCTACATCTTCTTATTCAATTGCAACTAAATAGCACGTAATTACAACTGCGAAATAAATGACTATCGTCATTAGCCATAACACTACCACATAAAAACAAATGATAAAATTATTTCGTTAAATGATTATTAATATCTCAATTATCTTATAAATTCTTACAGCAATACGCACAGTTTTTGTAAAACTTTAATTAAAGTGGCTTGCATTTAAACAATATTTTTACAGTTTTATTTCTAAGTGTACCCCATATTTCACAATATTTGACCAACGCAGAAGTCATTAAAATTTTAATTATCTAGAACAAACCCATGTCATACGAAAACATACAAACATAAATGTGGTACTTCTAGCTTTGGATTTATAAAGTGGTACTTTGTTGTGACGCGGCGTGGTACTTTTAGTGACGCATCGTGGGTGTGTCTAGTGTTATCGAATACAACTGGTACTCTCGTTACGGAGACTTATTGACATTATGATATAATACCAGACATCATAATTATGGTTACTGACCATGCCACCTTTTGATTTTCATGCCATCAAATTTCTATTTCTATCTTTATTTCTACATAGTTTATGTACTTTACTTTAAAGTAACTTTATATTAAACATATGTGACAAACGGCACTTTTCATCTTTATATGAGGCCATTTAGGATAGTTTTTGAAATAACTTCACCCAAATAATATTGCACATATTAGTTATTCTGTTAATTGTTACCAACATTTTCCTTTCAATAGCGAAACAAATAGTATTCTGGCCTTACTAATTTGGAAAACATATACCAAGAACCCAACCAATTTGGAAAAAAACGGGGATTTTAATGGGATTTTTTTAAAAATATTTTTTAATGATAACTTTAAAAGCAATCAAGGAAATTATCATTCTATTTCCAGGATTTAATAACTTTATTTTTCACCTGATTATTTATTTCAATGTTATTATTGTCACTTTAATTGCTCATACACGAGGTTATCATATTATTATTATCTTGGTCTCGCACGCCTTCAGCGCGTGACAACATACAGTTTATTCATTGATAATTAATATATTGAACTATAGATAATGTGGATGTGTAATTTTAAATCTTATTACATGTGCACCTCATAGGAGATAGTAATACCTACAAATGTTTCAACACTAGGTATAGACGTAGTAGGTAATATAATAAACAAACTTTTAGTTTAGCTGTTTACTGTTGAATAAAGGAACTGAAGAAAACACCATCATGATGCTCTTGCCTTTAGCTTAATTTTATCTGGGGTCAGTGCAACATACCTCCTTCGTTCACGCATCTGCCTAAGAAAACAATTTATCTGACTGTATATCTATCATCAAACTAGTAACATTAATTCCAGCTATATTGTCTTACAAACTTCAATGAAAATAAAATTGCTTTGAAAAAAAAACATTGTGAATTTTTGACATTTTTACTTTTGGTGCTAACTGTACTGTTCCAGATGAATGTTCAAAAACTAACACCAAATTGACAATAGCACAGAAACAAGTGGTTGTACTGACAATAACAGCGATATTATTTTTATAGGAGCTTCAATGCAAGACAGACAAACATTTTATAATAAAAAATCAACAGCATTTTTTTTATGATAATAATTTAAAATATTTAATGACAATTGTTTTTATCAATTTTGCAGCTGACTTTATAAACCAAAAGATAAATCTGTTATTTGATATCTACTCAAAAAATGCATGACAATAAAAAAACCTGATATTGCAGATTAGGTGTTACACTTAATGCACTGAAAAAAATAATTCTCATCATGACAGTGCTCAAGAAAATAAAATCATGTCAATTAATAGTGATTATTTTTCCGACCCAAATATCGACCAATAGAATTGCACCATTCGACGTCACGTGGTACAACCTACATGGTATTATACTGAAAATTTTTTGAATATTTTCTCTGGTCGTTGCTACGTCAAACTGACAGGTTGTGGCCGACATTTGGGACGGAAAAATAATCTCCCGAATACCACACGAGCTTCATAATTATCTGGCATTTCCCTCAAGGTTCCCTGCAAACAAATAAAGTCGTCAAGTTTTTCAGGAAAAATCACTCGCGCTTCGCGCTCGTTATTTTTTAACCTGAAAAACTTGACTCCTTCATTTGTTTGCAACGAACCTATCGGAAAATACCCGATAATTTTGAAGCTCTTGTGGTATTATAAGTGATAATTTCGAAAAAACTGAAATTATCCAGTTAAAATTGGTTTTTAAGTCAGCCGCAATATAAACTGTGATATCATCAATGTGCGAGGCAAATATTCTAACTGGAAGTTGATAGGCTGAAGTGGAACTCATTTAGCATATATAAAAACTAATAAAAAACTTATTATAATATTTAACTGGGGGAAAAAAGAAAAATCAAATCGAAGTTTAAGATAGACTTGTGGCTTTGAAGTCATGAATGTGATATGGATAACTACTGTTTTGTTTATAATTAATGAGAGCCATATTTGTTTCCTTATAGACATGAATAAATTAGCTTTCAAAATAAATGTGCATAAAAAACACCAAGGTAACTTTATTTATTGCATTATCTTTTTCAGTTGTTATTGTAAACAAATTATTTGTTATGATAAAAAGATACCAATGTCATTTTAGCTTTAATCAACATGAATGGTGATATTTTTTATAGATAAAATCCTAAAACATTTATTTTATTCCGCATTTTATAAAACTTGTGGAATGTCTGTATCAGAAGAATTTATGTAGATTTAATCCACTCACTATTAAGATTATCTACCAATACAAATGATATATTTATCGCAAGTCATTGGTACACTTTCTTTATTATTTTAATTGATTATTCTAGGAGTGTTCACTAACTCACCTTAAGAGTAATTAACCTGCCTCACTAAGCTTAATAAAGTGTCGACAATAAAGCACCTGATATTTATATAAACTGGTGCGCGACAAACACCGACCTATTATTGTCTCGAGCCTTTAATAACATGTTAGAATGACCTTCCTAATGAAGGTTAAAATATTATAATTGCAAGTCATACTTACATCACAGGTAGTGCAGATACTTCCAGAAGTTATTATCTTGCTAGAGCAACTTTCTTTGCCTTGAAATCCCTGGTTAGGTTGTTTATTTACACTTAATTAGGAACTGATAAAAAAACCTGGATCAAGGTTATCGAAAAAAGGATTAGAGGCGAATTCATATATTACTTATAAAATAAAGTCGCGATTTGATTTTAACATAAGTTTTATATATTTGGGAGGTGGTACAATAGATATTACCATATTTTTAAGTTAAAAACCTAAAGAAAAATTTAAATTACGTACCAAACCAAAATAGGATTGTTTTGACGTTTTGCACTTTGACACGGTCTATCTGACATGATTGACACTTTCCACGTGATACCCAGGTAAAACGTGTTCGATTTATGCCATCTAATAATTTTAACCATATATATCGATGACTATAACAGATTTGTTTAATTTAAGTAAGTAAATATTAGATAATGATATGACAGTATTAAGCATATAAGTATATTTGAATCATTTTATTAATTTATTTGGTCTCAGTATTTTCCTTTTGACTTCTTTAAATTGTTTTATTTTTATTTTTATAGTATATGGGCTAGTTTGATCCGTGTGACATTAGTGACCAATCAGAAGGTAAACAAAATACACGTATACTACACTATTCTAGAACTATCTAGTGGAACCAACCCCATTCCAAAATCCTTGGCACTACCACAATGTGTCACTGCTCTATCAATATCCGGCGGGAAAATAGTTTTCGAATTCTCAACAGTAAAATTGAAGTTTTACTGGTTTCAGCTTTAAAATTAGTATAATATACAACTAAAAATAAAATGAACGTTGTTCCAAGAGAAAAAAAGGCGAATCCTAAAGCTCAGAGAAAATTTAACAATGAATTTATTAGGAAAGATTCATCGATAGGTTGGTCTTGTTATTACTAATAATAAATTTGGTTTTCACGTAAGTAGACAGCTGTATTGTGTAAATCTACAATGATATTACTTTAGTATGACTGCGGAATATTATGCTATCTCATTAGGAATTCGAGGGGCGTCATTGTTGCCGTACCATCCGTTGAATGCACCTAAAGTTATTCCTACTGTGAATAAAGTTCCAAAATATCAGTTCAATAACGATGAGGCATCAACGGGAGCATCCAGGATGCCTACAATGGGACCGCCCCCGGGACCACCCAGAAGTTTCAAACGCAGGTAAGTGATACGATACGTAGTAATACATAATGTACTCAGTAATATATTATGCAACTAAAAAAAATAAGGTCAATTTACCCAAGGTAACAAGTATGGGTAGATGGACCTTGTAATTTAAAAAAATCTGATGGACCCAACGGTAAAACATTGTCTAACATTCAGTTCTAAGGGTACTGCATTGCCGACCAATAAGTGTCCAAACACACTATGCCGAGGATACGCGACGGAAGTTCGGCATGATTACGCCTGCAATGCTATTTGAATTACTGGCGACACATTATGCCGAAATTACGTTGCGTTATAGCATACAGCCGAACTTCAGTCGGGCGTAAGTTCAGCGGAAATTCGGCGGCAACGTATTCTGTAGAAAACACATTGAAGTTCGGTTCGACTGTCGACGGAGATCGGGAGCGGCGAGCAGCGGGAGGCAGGCATGCCCTCGCCCGCGCCCCGCGTAAATTGCGCAACTGAACTTCTGCCGCGTAAGTTCGGCACTTATGGTGTATCATATCAGGCGATTACGTTGGAACGTAAAATCAGCCGCGGAACTTCGGTCGCGTACGTTCGGCATAGTGTGTTTAGACACTTAGGCTCATAAGACAAGCCAATACCATGTTTCAGGATAATAAACTCAACGTCATCACGGCCTGAGTCGTCTTCTAGTGGCCGGCCTCATCCAAGAGTCCTGGCCAGCGATTCAGCAGTGGCAGATACGTCACATGATATGTGCACCCCGAAGAATAGGCCAACTGCGCTTAGATATATCAGTAGTAGTAGCAGGGGTAAGTAACTCGTGCTGCCTAAAAACTAAATAAATCAGTCTAGTTTTCTTGGTCCTCAAAGTAGAAAGTCAAATATTCGGTCGGGAAGTGTTTAGTAACACTTCCCTAAATACTAAAGTGGTTAGTAACATTTAAAACCCTTAAATTCACGATTTCTTTCTTAATTTGTTGGATATACTTAGTCTCAATTCTGCTTTAAGGTTAGGTAGGTACCTATTCATTATTGCAAGTCGTTAAAGACAACAACTGTGAACTCACAAGTAAGAGTTGCTTGGTACATAATATCGATAGATTCTGGATCTAAGCGGACGGTGACTGCCGTCTGACCCCTACAACCCTCGCTCCAAACTATGTTCGGCCATTCAGAGAATGCGTTCCTGACACGTCGCGATTGAACTGACGACGTAACTTTGCAATGGCGTTGCAGTTACGATAAAAATATTTTTGCTGGTTGTTTACCGTTTTAACAATTGAGGAGCATTAAAACAACATTATTATATCAATAATCAATGAATGTTATAATTTTGTGCCAAACTGAGTGTCAAATAACTTGGTAAACAATATTTTTCTAAATCTATACTGCGCTATTACAAGGTTATGTCAGCGGTTTATATTTTGTAGTGCTGTGCTAAAAATAACAGGCAAGTATCGTAATCTGTTCTTATACAGTTATAATATAAAATAATACGTTTTGATTTTCTTTTTAAGAATTGGAAAATAATGGACTATAAGACTTAATTATAACGTTTATGAAATATAAAAATAAAACTATGACCAAACCGCATTTTTATACTTAGATTAAAAATGGTAACCCCAAATGGCGTTATGGGCCGCCATTTTGTGACGCTAAAACAGTCGTCCGTTGTCGTTTCGTGCGCATAGACCACGTTTTTCAAGTGTTTTCGATCTGTTTTTATTTGATTACCCGGCTTTTGTTAGACCGAGATATCAGGATTGATTCTGTTATTGATAATAATATAATTATACATGTAGGCGAAGATGATGATGAAGACACCACCTCCTCAAGCAAATCGGAGTCTGATTAATATTCTGTTCGCACATTCAATTCAATGTACTTGTAACAAAGAATAAATAAAACAATTTTATTATATGAATATTACCTTTTTTTGGTTTCCACTTAAATAACTAAAATATAAAACAAATGATTCCGCCAATTTAAAACGAAAATAATCTTAAAATAATGCGGCGGTTCATTTTGAAGGAACGGTAACGAACTCAGTGTTATGTTGTGCCCATCACTAGTCGTGACTAACTGATAGGTGTCAGGAACGCATTCTCTGAACGGCCGAAGTATAGTTGTTAGCGGTACAGAGTTATCTGCGGTGGTTCCAATATATGGGCCATGTCATGCCCGAGTTCGTGTTTTATTTTATTTATTTATTTAGGCACACCAACAACTTATTTACAAATACTTTCACATATATAAGTTTACAATTGTAATAAGTCCTGCGTAAATATGTTAATTACAGGTGCGCACAACGTTCAAATTAAAAATAACTTAAATTAAACTAAACCAAACTATGCATAACAAAAATAATAATAAAAAAAAAGAAGAAGAATCGATAGTGTTGTTAGATTATAATACCTATATCAGTTCATCCGTACCCAACATGAATAGATAGGTATTTAGTTGTTGGTAGAAGTCAATATTGACGATTTTGTTTGATGATCTTTTATCTTCAATCAATGGTGAAAAGGACCTATACCTCTATTTGTAGCTAAGTAAATACCTAAGCTACATAATTAGATCGCTTCATAAAATTGCAACAATGTGACTCGACTATAGTTTAATGACATATTTGTTTGTAACGCAGTTTATCGCGACACCAATTTGTGATGTAACATTAAACAAAGGTAGTGTGCAATAATTATGTAAACTCAAATTCATGATCACTTGTTTACAGTAGGTAGAAATATAAAAAAAAAATAATTTCGGAGATAACCACGTTAGTACTGAGTTGTGATTGGTAAGAAATAATGTTGATTATCTCGTATTATGTTAGCTGACCAATGGAATAAGTTACAGCTAGTCAAGGGAGGTAAACTTTCATAATAATCTTACAAAACATTTCAGCCTAGACCTAACAGAATGCCTGTTTTGGCCACAGTGATACTTAATGTACCCGTATATTAAATATCTCAAGGGCCATGTAAAAAGGATGACCAGTAATTTGCCATAAGCAGAATATTCCCAAAAATACTTAGATAATAAGGGGATCCACCTTTTTTACATTGAAACATCGATCCTTGACACTTGTGATTGTGTCTTCATCTCTTGATAATATGTTCTTTCCCTTTTACATTTTTGCAAAGATTTACGGTGGCGGTTTACCCAGTGCAATATGTGATAATAGTAAATACCCGCTGCTATTTGCTTATTATTACAATTTAAAGTGGGAGTAGGGAGTTTCCGACTTAATTAGGCCTACAGTCATTAAATAAGTAACACGCTTATATTTAAGTCTCCATCATATACCTACAATATTTTACTCCAAAACATCCAACAAAGGTATACCGCAAAAAGTATTCGCTTTAACAAGATTTAACCGTTCTGTGTTTGAAGCAGAAAGAAATTCCTCCTACTGACTAGAGTGTCCTATAACTTGATCCTACAAATAAAATCCGAGAATTGCAAATCATTCATTTCCAGGTGGATACAGCGGAACTCGCTCAGCTAGATCTACGAGTGTATCAGCAATGAACCCAAGTGTGATATTAGGTAAGTATTCGAGCTTGAACACGACACTACTCATTCTAGGAAGACAGTTTTGCGCAAGCCTCAAAATCTTAAATCTTTATATCGGAGAACAGACATCTACTACGTCTTAACACCATCTTATTGAACTCAACGGATGATAATGGTAACATATTTATTGGTAAGAAACTTAAAGATAACTATTTTTCAGCCATTTCTGAAGGAAGAGGCATGGCTCGCGGAGAAATCGGTATAGCAGCAATAGATCTAAGACATCCTCATCTAGTGCTTTGTCAATTCAGTGATACTTTGTTATATACTCACACGTTAACGAAAATCAACTTCTTCAATCCTGTCGAGGTAAGAAATCGTAGTCGATCATATTTTTTTTTGAGAACCGAGTGCAGATCATGCATGACGAAATAAGTAGATAAAGATTTGCACACGTTCGGACGTCGAACCAAAGAATCTTAGAAAACGTTAAGATACACGAGTCAACTCAGACGCTTTACGTAACTTAGTCTAGGCACGCGTGATTTTGCACCCCAAAGTACATTCTCTAATAATCACAGTGTCTGTAAATTGATGGCACTATTTGGTTAACCGTTGTTGGAACAAAAGCGTATGCTAAGACGAATATGGATGTGACAGTTGGTCCATTAATCCTAGCTCTTAATTTTCAACAACAGGCTTACCTATTTCATGCCCTACTGTAAGTAAAAGGCGTCTAGAGTTCATTTAATTCCTCCACCTTTACCTCGACGAGTTATCATATCGTTAATGTCAAAAGGTTTTCGTGAAGGTATCATGTCACAAGATCATAGCTCTGATATTTCATCATTTCTTTTACAGATCATAGTTCCCCACACATTTTGCGAAGGCGTCCAACCAAATCAATTATATCAGCTGATAAGGGATCGGTATCCTTTAGTTAACTTGGTGACTGTCCAAAGGAGGCACTTCAACGATGCAGTAGGTCGTCAACATATACAAACTCTATGCGCTCCTCAGTATAGCGGCGTGTATCTTCAAGTAGTGCACAAGTATGTAGATAAAATATATTTTCTGATATCGTAAAGCATGTCATAAGAAAAATGGCCAGAAAATATTGCCTAAAACTATTTTCTTAGTTCCATTGTTACTTGATAGTAAGCCAGCTAAAGGTCAGATGTCAATCTTGCACAGATTCTACGCTGTAACTGCGGCGGCGGCTGTGCTGAAATACGTTGAATATATCCAATGTATAGTGTTCGCGAGGGAATCACTGAAGATTGAATATCATTCGTCTGAAAACACGATGATTATAGGTAGGAAATTAGCTTCATAAGACAGAATTCTTGTTAGGGAGCTTACAATATTCATATACCTACATACGACGTGCCAAGAGTACCTCTTTTGAGTAATTAATAGAACAGCTTGTTATTTTCACACGAGACGAAATCATCGATAAGTATATGCGGGGGGTCGACAGCTATACTTATTTTTACACCGAGATTTAGATTAATTGCAAGGTTTATCGCCTTATCAGCTAAGTCATTGAGGTCAATTGTAGGAAATATATCGCTGAAGCGTCATAGTGACATCATCCATATATGTATTTATTGCAGGGATGCCCAATTACAGTAATTCACTCAGAAATCCAATCGCGTTATGCTTACATTCACAATTACCATGGTCAACTTCTAATGCTTTAGCTAACTCAATAGGTACCTATAAAGATATCAACTCTCTTCGCAGATGTTGGAACTGCAACCCAACTGGAATTAGTCCAGCCTTTAGTTCCATCTGCTGGACCCACCTGCTGCCTTCTAGGTGTACTTGGTCCCACTTATACTGTAGGAGGTATAAGAGCGTTACGAGCTTCAATTCTACAGCCTTCATGTAACAAAGAGTTTATTGAAGCTAGGTTGGATGCTATACAAGATCTGATCGAAAATGATTCGGGACTTATGGTTGATTTGCAGGTAATTCTAAGACCTATGGATACCCCAGCGGGGCCCAGCAGGGCCAAGGCCTGCCGGGGCTGCGGGTTGTTCGAAAGAGATACCGCGGCCCTGGTACATAAAAGGCCTATGACGGAACACGACGGTTTTTAGTCAGTAAGAGTCTGACACTCCCTCACCGCTGCTAACCCACAGCGGGAGGGGTCATTTGATGATTTTTGACGTCGGAAAAAAAAAAAAAGAAAAAGACCTATGGATACCATGAAACTTAATTATCTATATTACAATAACATTTTCAGCTAGTTCACTTATTATTTTCTATCAGTAAATATTGTTATAGGATGTGATAAAGAAATTATCAGACATAGATAAAATTCTACTGCTATGCATGGAGTCAACAAACCAGAACATGGACAAGGTTGGTGAGGCCCAACTGAACCAGACATTATTGTTGAAGGTCACGATGGATGTCATACCAAAGTTATCAGCAGCATTGAACGCGGCCGTTAGTAGCCGATTGAGGAAAATCAAAATGGTATGTGGTACGAGCCTGAAGTAATAAATAAATAGGTTGTAGTAAACAAAAGACAGATAGAATAATATTGTCGTATTTTTCGTAAATAATCTCATGTGAATGCATCTCGTCTGAGATAAGTTCTGATCTACTTACTTATCCTAATCAGGATTTTGAAAACCCACACTACTACGAAATAACAGAGCGCATCAAAACAATAATCCAAGATGACGCACATTTAGAAAAAGGAGCCATGGGCAGTCTACAGAGATGTTTTGCGGTCAAACCAGATATAAACGGCCTTCTAGATGTAGCCAGAAGAACCTATTCAGAACTCATAGAAGACATACAGAAGATTGTAGAACAGCTTAGTGAAACTTACGATTTACCTTTGAGGTTGAATCAGAATGTTATGAAAGGCTTCCATATAGTGCTGCCTTTGGCTCCGAAGAATAGAAGGTGTTTTAATATAGAAGATTTGCCGCCCATATTTATACAGGTGATTGTTTCAAAATGATTAAGCTTTAGTGCTATAGGGAAAAATTTCGAGGCAGGTAACTAATGTTCTTAGTCTTATGTATTATAGGTTCATTACAGTGGAGCTAGTGTATCAATGTCTACAGAGGAATTAGTGGTATTAAACCAACAAGCAAAAGAGTCCTTGAACGAAATACAGAAAATGAGTAACATGTGAGTTATTGTATTAAACACTGCAATGGTTATTGTATAATTTACACTACACATTTCTGAACGTATTGTTTTTAAATTGTATAAAAATGGGAAAGTCCCAAACAAAATGTTGCGCTTTATTCATGCACAAAATCGATTTTAAATCGACTAAATGCAATTTTTTTTTTCTGCAAATCATAAAATGTAACTTTGATTTCCTTTCAGCGTAATTTCTACGTTACTGAAAGAACTGCGTCCTTTCATGGCAAGTCTCTATACACTTTGTGAAAACGTTGCGGAGTTGGATGTTCTATTGGCTTTGGCTCAAGTATGCTGGCATTGATATTGTGGCTTTTGCAGAAAATAGGTACCTACCGATACACTCTTTATAAAACATTTTGTCTAATTTTCAGGCGAGTTCGATCGGATCATACATAAGACCAGATTTTAACAGCTTCACGGAAATAAGAAATAGTGTTCATCCTCTTTTGGATTACAACAGTCAAGTCCTTCCGGTTCCGAATGATATTGTAAGATACCTAACAAATCGTTTTTTAATATTTTATTAAGTACAAATATTTATAGTTGTTTCTTTATTAATACTCTTTCAGTATGCAACGCCTGAACATAATTTTACTATAATCACCGGACCAAATATGGGAGGCAAAAGCATCTATATAAAGCAAGTTGCTATTATGCAAGTTATGGCGCAGGTCTCAAAAAAATAATATTTGATTACTATGTATTTTTATATTGATGAGTTAAAATCCAATGAGTGATTTTATTAATAATTCGAAATAATTTAAATCTTTAAATTCCAGATAGGTTGCTTTCTACCAGCAACAAATGCTGTTCTAAGACTTAGCGACAGAATATTTTCAAGGATCGGTTTCAACGACAGTGTTGAGTTGAATGCTTCTACTTATGTATTCGAGGTAAGCTTGTGTTATTTATGTAGATACTTACTACATACTTATGAAATTGTAAAGAAGGACAAAAAGGAAGAATAAAATTTAAGTTACGTCTTTCAGATTAAGGAGACTCAACACATTTTGAAAGGAATAACTCCAACGAGCTTAGTGATTATAGATGAGCTTTGCAGGTAAGACACATAAGATTATACGAAGGTAACAATATTTTGCCCGCAATCAATTAAACTCGTGAACATATTTCCAGAGGGACTTGTGTGGAAGAGGGTACGGGTGTAGCTTGGGCTATTTGTGAAGAACTTATTATGAGTAATGCTTTTACTTTCTTTACTACCCACTTTATGTACCTTACGAGACTGCAAGAGCTATACTTCAACGTTGTCAAGTAAGATCTCTATCTTCACTTATAAACTGAAATTCATACCGATTAGCATTTAAACTTTAAAACGATATATTGTTTATTTCAGTCGACATACAGCTGTAACAGAGGAAGAAGTGGGCACTCCTGAAAATCCACAAAAAAGATTAGTATATCAACATAAAATAGAACCAGGAGTAACCAACATTGAGCATTATGGTATGTCCTTAGCTGCAAAGACCAATCTGCCTGAAGACACGGTGAAGTTAGCTATGGAGCTTGCTGAACTAATATCGAAAAGCACAAACGTTAGCAAATCATTAATATTATGGTACCTACAGATTACAAAATACTACGTAATCAAAATGGATATTGATTTTACTCTATCTGATTCCAGACACAAGAAATTAGGACTCCTCAAAGAAACGACGATGAAGTTCTATACAACGTCAATGCAAACATTCAACAAGAATGCAGGAAAAACGGTAATTCAGAAGACAATACCAAGAAAGTACTTCTAAAGTTCAAAGAAGAGCACCCACAAATATACGAAAGATTAAATATTCTTAGAAATAATAATAGAACTAATGTAAGTTCCAACAGTTCTGTTGTTCCCAATTCTAAGGAAGAAACTTCAAAAGAATTCACAAAGGATTCATTTGTAAACAACAATGTTGAGACCGCTAGAACTCCAACGAATGAGCTGTTGGAAGTACAAGTCAAAGTTGAAAACCCAAATTACACATGTGTACAATCATCAGAACAGTTACTTAACAGTGTGATAAATAATGACGAATTTGTTGAGGAAGAAGTTCAGAATACAATGTCAGATGTTGAAATGATGGACGATATAGATGATTTTCCATGTGTCGAAATAAATAACATGAGTAAAACTAAAAACTCTATGCACAATAATAGTATTGCTTACAATAATGATTACTCTCAAAACAATATGACTGATAAGCAAACAATGGAAAATAGCGTGACTAGTTACAATGCTGAAAATGAAATGAACGATGAAGATAACAGCAAAATAGAAACGTCTTCTATTGACTCCGACATAGCAGAAGCCTTAACTCAAATAGTTGAAGAATATTCTTCAGTTAACGTTACGAATTCTCAACGAAGCAGCGATATAATGTCTGTTGACGAAGAGCTAATGAGTGAAACGATCAATGAAATAAATGAGGAATTGTTAAGTGGGATCAATGGTGTCGAAAACATTGTGTTAACGCCTCCACTAAGTTTTCGGGACTTTTAGAATAAATTATTTTGCACACACTAGAGTGGTTTTCTTTAACATAACAAAGATTTTCGACCTTTAAATACGATACAGATTTTTATTTGTCGTGCTTATTCCAGCTAGACTTTAACGTTTATACAGGGTGTGTCGTTCACAATCACATTAAATCCTATCGCATATACTTTATGGTATTCTATGGCGAATTGTAAAAAAAAAACCTAATCCATTCACTGGTTTGACCACAGGAGTCATTTTTCGTTTTTATAATTTACAACATTATGTGTAAAGCAGAGATAAAGTTAGGAGTATCGAACGTTTTGATCAGTTGACAGCTGTCAGTTTTCAAGGGAGAATTTCATTTGTTTGTAATGACTGACTGTTACATGGTGTTCTAATATTCGCACATTTTTATTCTATTTACTTTGTTTGAAAAATTCATTTTTATATTTTTACGTATTTTTCTTTTTTCTTTGTGTTAATCGACAGGTATTAACCAGTATATTAAAGCATTTCATTTAATGTGATTATGAACGACACACCCGATATGTATAGGTAATTCTTTAGAATAATATTAACTATAATTCTTCACGAAATAAAATTGGTTAGTTGCTTGGTTATTGAAAAAATATCCCACCCAAAACAAAAAATGTGAAAGACTGCCAAGTTCAATAATATGGGAATGCTTCGCCTATAAAAGAAGTGAGATCTGAATAAGGACCAAGTTTCATACACATACCTCAGTTAAAAATAGTTACTTTTTAATGATGTTACTTGGAAAGTTTTCACACACCTTGTTATAAACCTACTAAACGTGTGAATCAAGTATTTAATTTTCTATTAAAACTTGCCAAGTACAGGGGGGTCGAATTTGGCCCGAAATGGTTCGTGTAATATAACCCACGGCCGGTGTGTCGCTTTTTTTGCTCGAACTTGGCGGACACACTGCCGTGTGTCTAGATATAGTTTAATTCTTTATCATAAATCTTAATAAAAGATATCACAAATTCCAAACACTAAAGACAAAGATGACATTCGAAAATTTGGAATAAAAACTCATAACACCCCGTCGTTTTTGCGTCGGTGGTTAAAAATAGGTTTTAACCTGAATCAAAAATAATAAAATTGGCATGATGGCGACAAAAAATTCTGCAGATGCCATTTAAGAATTAGAAAAATATAGTACTTTCGTTTTTTTTGTTTTTATGGTCTCTATAGTTTCAGATTTTACTAACAGCCAGTACCGATTTTTAGTCGATTATCTCTAACTAAATTGACTATAGTTACCGGCGTTACTAGTGTTACAACACTAAAAAATAATAAAAGAATTATAGTGCCAATGAATGAAATTCCCAATCTATTTACTATACTCTATGATGAAATTGCAAATGGCTGCTAAAGTTGCTTTTGCAGTTGTAATTTTTCGTTAGTGAGTTTAACCATACAGTACAATGTTTTATAGTGGAAAGTTAGTGAAATACAAGATTTAACGCTATAATAAAAGAAGTAAGTGTGTTTATATAGCTACATCTTAATTTATTGATCAACCGGCGTCTGTTTACCACGCTGTCTTGTATCTTGATCTCGATCCGTTTGTGGTGTATTTTTTGTGGGATCGTGAATGTTTAGATGGTAATATAAGTTTTGTTGGTGCAGAAGGCGGTCAGCCATGTCGCTGCCGCCGTACCTGCTGGGGCCCAACCCCTGGGCCACCATGATGGCGCAGCAGCAGTTGGCGGCGGCTCAGCAAGCGGCTTTACAAGCCCACGCTGCCGCCGCTGCGGCTGCGCCCCCGGTGCCGCCCTCGCAGCCCCCCAAACCTCATCATATACCTGAAGAGAAGATCAAGGAGAAAGGTATGTTGTAACTTTATTTTGTTGACTGTTTATAGGTTATTTTTTGTTGTGTGATATTTTGTTTCTTTCTGTATGGTTTGTGCAAACATATATTTAAATGGCGCCAACCGGGAAATATAATATTTTTGTTAATCATTTTGTAGTTGAGTTACTTTGATTCTCTTTTACATAGGTTCTTAGGATTCTTTATTTTCTTATCATTGAAAACCTTTACCCACTGTATGAAATTAACTGATCATCTGCACTTGTTGATCACCCTAAAGGTAAGAAAATGCCTGATGAATTTCCTTCATTTGAATGATATTTATAATGGATAACCATCAGTGCATTTGCTGCTTTGTTATTTGTTTATACAATTCGAATTAAATACTAGAAGATGCAATAAATAACATGTTTGTTACATTGTATGGCAACCAGTTGTAGTTAAAACTCCATGCAACATTCTGACCTATGTACTCTTTTTCCTTTACTATAAAGCATCTGGCCACAATATCACAATAGTTTCTTGGTATTCATGAAAATAACATTATATGCAATGATAAATCTGCTTCACTCTAATTGCAACAAATGTTTGCCTTTGTGCTAGGATACAATATGCCAGCAGTTAACTTGTGCAGGTGCATACACGTTTTGGTGGAATCTTCATTTTGAAAATGATCTTTAAATTGTTTTTCTTGCAATTTATATTATAGCTTTAGCAATGAATAACATAAAGACAAGGATGAGGTATTAAAGATATTGTCAAAAACAATGTAATTAACATTATGTTAATTTCCAAGCTCTAGAAACACCCCATTATCTAAAGTTTTGCTTTTAAAGCTATAAAGTAAAATTATTTCCTGTGGGGAAGATTAAAAACTGCACTTGGTATTCTTCTCCATCCCAGTAACAATGGAGAATGCTGATATTGCAGACAAATGTATGAATAATGAATTGCATAACATTTCACAATATAATTTATTGTTTTAATCAAGATTATAATAGTCGTTGTTAAATAAATCCATTTATGGAATATTACTTAATAAAATCTCTTCATCTCAAAGATATGCCTCCAAAACTAAACTTTATGTACAGGTTTTAAATTCATTTTCTCTCTCAACTAGCCCAAAAATGGATGCAGCTCCAATCAAAACGCTTCGCCGAAAAGCGCAAGTTTGGCTTCGTCGACGCGCAGAAAGAAGACATGCCTCCAGAACACATTCGCAAGATCATCAGGGACCACGGAGATATGACCAGTCGCAAATACAGACATGACAAGAGAGTATACCTTGGAGCCTTGAAGTACATGCCTCACGCGGTCATGAAGCTCCTAGAGAACATGCCTATGCCCTGGGAACAGATCCGTGATGTCAAAGTCCTCTACCACATCACAGGAGCCATCACCTTCGTCAACGAAATTCCTTGGGTCATTGAACCTGTCTACATAGCTCAATGGGGCACCATGTGGATCATGATGCGTCGAGAGAAACGAGATCGTAGACACTTCAAGCGTATGAGGTTCCCGCCATTCGACGATGAGGAACCCCCTCTTGATTACGCCGACAACATTTTAGACGTGGAACCCTTAGAGCCTATCCAGATTGAGTTGGATCCCGAAGAAGATGGCGCGGTCGCTTCATGGTTCTACGACCACAAGC
Organism: Helicoverpa zea; assembly: GCF_022581195.2. Lineage (NCBI taxonomy): Eukaryota > Metazoa > Arthropoda > Insecta > Lepidoptera > Noctuidae > Helicoverpa > Helicoverpa zea. Next base: position 2,889,726 of record NC_061467.1, on the reverse strand, counting down.
CTCTACTAGGAACGAAACACGTCAATGGTTCAACATACAGAAAATGGAACCTTACATTGCCGCAAATGGCTACTCTATACCGTCTTGGCAATCAGTTACTGACTGATTTAGTAGACGACAATTACTTCTATCTGTTTGATTCCAAGAGTTTCTTCACCGCAAAGGCTTTGAACATGGCAATACCTGGAGGGCCGAAATTCGAGCCTCTTGTCAAAGATAATTCAGCTGGCGATGAAGACTGGAATGAGTTCAATGACATCAATAAGATCATTATTCGTCAGCCAATCAGGACAGAGTACAGGATTGCTTTCCCGTACTTGTACAACAATTTGCCGCATTTCGTGCAGCTGTCTTGGTAAGTGCATATTACAACAATCGTGGTATTAAAATTTATGAAAATCTCGTGTATTTTAAGAAGAAATTACCAATTTAACTTATTTTCTTAGGTACCACACACCAAACGTCGTGTACATCAAGACAGAAGATCCTGATCTTCCAGCCTTCTACTTCGACCCTCTTATCAATCCTATTTCTCACCGTCACTCAGTCAAGTCCTTAGATCCTCTACCTGATGAGGAAGAGTTCCTCTTACCTGAGGAAGTGTCGCCATTCCTGCAAGAGACTGCCTTGTATACGGATAATACGGCCAACGGTATTGCGCTGTTGTGGTCGCCAAGACCTTTCAACATGCGATCAGGTGAGAAAAAAACACATTTTCACAAAAAAAGCTTATGTAGAACATTCTTCTTCAACTGATAACTGATTTACGATTATTCTTTCTATAGGACGTACTCGCCGCGCTATTGACGTGCCTCTTGTCAAAACATGGTACAAGGAACACTGCCCACCTGGACAGCCTGTCAAAGTCAGGGTTTCCTACCAGAAGTTGCTCAAGTACTATGTGCTCAATGCTTTGAAGCATAGACCGCCCAAGCCACAAAAGAAGAGGTAAGTTGTATACATTACAAGATACTCTTTTGTTACACATATTATAATCTAGCTGCTTTGCCCACTGCCGTACCTGGATAAAATATAGCCTGTGTTACTTGGGAATGTTGTAGCTCCACAGAGTTTAACAGTACAAGAATTTCTATAAATAGTTCAGTTGTTTTGGAGTATACCACCTGCCCAAATAGTACGAAAACATCAATCTTTCCAGGTATCTTTTCCGTTCATTCAAATCTACCAAGTTCTTCCAAACCACAACTCTGGACTGGGTGGAAGCGGGTCTTCAGGTGTGTCGCCAAGGTTACAACATGTTGAACCTGCTCATCCATCGCAAGAACTTGAACTATCTGCATTTGGACTACAACTTTAACTTGAAGCCGGTTAAGACTTTGACTACCAAGGAAAGAAAGAAGTCTCGGTTTGGTAATGGTGAGTAACAATACAGTATCAAATCTTCAAATTACTGGCTTTCGTGCTTATAATGATTTATTAAGAAAGAAATGGAAATAATGAACACTGACAAACAACATCTTTCGAGCCTTTTCCCAACTATGTTGGGGTTGGCTTACCAGTGTTTTACAAGGAGCGACTGCCTATCTGATCTCCTCAACCCAGAACACTGACATACAATTATTATAAAAAAAAAAAAAAAATATATGGATATTAATTATTTCTGCATCACATAACTATAAAATTCACCAATATTTCTTTATTATCCCACAGCTTTCCACTTATGTCGCGAGATCCTTCGTCTAACGAAACTCATAGTGGACTCTCACGTGCAATACCGCCTCAACAATGTGGACTCATTCCAACTGGCTGACGGTTTGCAATACATCTTCGCGCACGTGGGACAACTGACCGGCATGTATCGGTACAAGTATAAGCTCATGAGACAAATCAGAATGTGCAAGGATTTGAAGCATCTGATCTACTATAGGTTTAATACGGTGAGTTTTGATGTTTATTATGTGTTAGGTGTCATGTTTCATCAAAGTTGGATAAATAACAAAATTATGATATAAATCGATACTGTGACTTACATAAATCTCTCAAGTAAATTCGTAAACATATTCGATTGTCCATTTCGCGTGTTTCTCAATTTTACTCGAGATATGCTCAATTTATGATCTATCAAATTAAAATTCCGTTTTTTTATTAATGAAATTAAAATATCATTTTCTGACCAACAAATAATATTTTTTAGCTCATTCAATAATGAACACAAATGTGAGTAATAAAATTATTTTCATCATAGGGTCCAGTATCTAAGGGTCCTGGCTGTGGTTTCTGGGCTCCCGGGTGGCGCGTGTGGCTATTCTTTATGCGTGGTATCACACCGCTGCTGGAGCGCTGGCTCGGAAACTTGCTGTCCAGGCAATTTGAGGGAAGACATTCTAAAGGTTTGTGGTTTCAATGTATGATGAAATAGGACTTGATTTTATATGGTCCAATTTGATCTTCTAATGTCCAGCTCAATATTTAAAAGTATAATGGATATTATGTTCAATTTTACACTGTTAATAGCCAAATAATAGCTTAATTTTAATAACTTGCATTTGCCCTTCTCCTTAGCAATTCCTTGTGTTACTGATATTTTTCACGTATGTAATAAATTAATACGTAAGTACCACATTACATGATCAGCTCTCTACCAGTTACATGAAAAGTTTAGTAGGTAGCCTTATGCTTACCACTTCATTTCTCCCCCAGGAGTCGCGAAGACCGTCACGAAGCAGCGCGTAGAATCTCACTTCGACTTGGAGTTACGCGCGTCTGTCATGCACGACATCGTCGATATGATGCCTGAAGGTATCAAGCAAAACAAGGCCAGGACTATCCTGCAGCATCTGTCTGAAGCCTGGAGGTGCTGGAAGGCGAATATTCCTTGGAAGGTAGGATTTTGGCTGATGATACCTTTTTCTACTGACTGTGTTACTAAGAAAGAGTATTAACTATGTTGTGATGGCACAATGCATGGTAATATTGAGACTATACATCCTTAATAGAACCTTTGGTTGCAGATAAATTATAGTACATATCTACATATTTTAATAACTATACATAATCTATAGTTAGTAGTCAAGAATAATAAAATGTATGAGAAACCAATTTTTATCTACCACAACACGACAAATTGTCTCTCTAACTGCATACTTCCAAAAATAAATAACATTCACAATAATGTCTTCAAAAATCTTTTCTTAGGTACCGGGACTCCCAACGCCAATAGAGAACATGATTCTCCGCTACGTGAAAATGAAGGCTGACTGGTGGACGAACACCGCCCACTATAATCGTGAACGTATTCGCCGCGGCGCCACCGTCGACAAGACTGTGTGTAAGAAGAACCTGGGACGACTGACTAGGCTGTACCTCAAGGCTGAACAGGAGAGACAGCATAACTATTTGAAGGTGAGCTTATGAATATTTTGGGGTACAAATACTGTGCTGTGTAAATAATATTCCCAATATCATGAAACTGATTATTTCAGCCTGATAGTAGCAATATGGAAATAAATGTCTCTTTTCAGTTGGTTGCAGTCTAAGTTATATTGAAATGGCATGCATAATTTTTTGTCTCGTAACGTTTCGAAAGTTCAGAATATAAATATAACATCGAGAGTTAAAATTTTGTTTTTCAAAAAACTATTCAATACTACCCATAAGTATCAAAAGATTTTACAACATTTGTTATATCTTTGTTTTTCATATTTTTAGTTATTTGCTTACACTAAAGTTATTCTAAAGCAACAACTTTCTTCCAGGATGGTCCATACATTTCACCAGAGGAGGCCGTAGCCATCTACACGACCACTGTCCACTGGCTGGAGTCCCGTCGCTTCGCCCCCATTCCCTTCCCGCCTCTTTCATACAAACACGACACGAAACTCCTTATCTTAGCCTTGGAAAGACTCAAGGAGGCTTATAGTGTCAAGTCCAGGTTAAACCAGAGTCAGAGAGAAGAGTTAGGACTTATAGAACAGGCTTATGATAATCCTCACGAAGCCTTGTCCAGGATTAAGCGTCATTTGCTTACGCAGAGGACGTTTAGAGAGGTATGTAATAGCGAAAATGTATACTCTTTTATGTGATTAATTTTATGTTTTGTGGTAGTATTACCTTTATTTTCGCCAAATACCCTCCAAGTCAAATGTTGTCTCTCCAAAAATTTATTCTTTTATCCTATTTTACCAGGTTGGCATAGAATTCATGGACCTATACTCTCACCTAGTACCAGTATACGACGTGGAGCCTCTAGAAAAGATCACAGACGCATACTTAGACCAGTACTTGTGGTATGAGGCTGATAAACGCAGGCTCTTGCCTCCGTGGGTCAAACCGGCTGATACCGAACCTTCGCCGCTGCTTGTCTACAAATGGTGTCAAGGTAAGTTACAAAAAAAAATAACTGCACTGCGGTTTCAAAAAATTTCTTTCTATTGTGATGTGTTTTTAAGTGTTTGTAGAAAGTGAAGCATTGTGAAGCAAGCATTAGGTTATTGCATATTACTTTTGTACCTTAACGCATTGTTAACCGACTTCGCAAAAAGAAGGACGTTCTTATTTTGACTGTGCATACTTTTTTCTGTCTAGTCTTGTAGGGTTGTTTTATCAAAGAAGAATGAAGAAAGAAGAGTTATGTGACTGCCCAAAGTGTGCGTTGTGGCAAAGGAGATCTGCTCAGTCGATCATCCCCTTGTTACAAACCTCACTTTGGTTGGTTGCGCTATCATCTCATCAAGAACATTTACAGACAAGGAAGAATGTCTATAAACTAAATGAGGAATTCTTTATTATGTCCATTAAATGTGTGTGTATCTATTTTCAGCAGAATCGGCTGAATGTCAATCAACCGATTCTGCTGAGAATAGAAACATGGAATCTCCTGAATTTTCTGTGACATACCTCTTTATTAATTGTTTATTGACGGTTTCACAATATTTCTGTTAATTTTCTTACTATACTTCGGCCGTTCAGAGAATGCGTTCCTGACACCTATCAGTTAGTCACGACTAGTGATGGGCACAACATAACACTGAGTTCGTTACCGTTCCTTCAAAATGAACCGCCGCATTATTTTAAGATTATTTTCGTTTTAAATTGGCGGAATCATTTGTTTTATATTTTAGTTATTTAAGTGGAAACCAAAAAAAGGTAATATTCATATAATAAAATTGTTTTATTTATTCTTTGTTACAAGTACATTGAATTGAATGTGCGAACAGAATATTAATCAGACTCCGATTTGCTTGAGGAGGTGGTGTCTTCATCATCATCTTCGCCTACATGTATAATTATATTATTATCAATAACAGAATCAATCCTGATATCTCGGTCTAACAAAAGCCGGGTAATCAAATAAAAACAGATCGAAAACACTTGAAAAACGTGGTCTATGCGCACGAAACGACAACGGACGACTGTTTTAGCGTCACAAAATGGCGGCCCATAACGCCATTTGGGGTTACCATTTTTAATCTAAGTATAAAAATGCGGTTTGGTCATAGTTTTATTTTTATATTTCATAAAAGTTATAATTAAGTCTTATAGTCCATTATTTTCCAATTCTTAAAAAGAAAATCAAAAGGTATTATTTTATATTATAACTGTATAAGAACAGATTACGATACTTGCCTGTTATTTTTAGCACAGCACTACAAAATATAAACCGCTGACATAACCTTGTAATAGCGCAGTATAGATTTAGAAAAATATTGTTTACCAAGTTATTTGACACTCAGTTTGGCACAAAATTATAACATTCATTGATTATTGATATAATAATGTTGTTTTAATGCTCCTCAATTGTTAAAACGGTAAACAACCAGCAAAAATATTTTTATCGTAACTGCAACGCCATTGCAAAGTTACGTCGTCAGTTCAATCGCGACGTGTCAGGAACGCATTCTCTGAATGGCCGAACTATAAACATAGTAATTTAACACTAGCCCCATACAACATTCCTGTCTGTGATAAGCGAATCAACACATAGATTGAATATGGGGAACTACCATTATAAATTAACGTAATAACAATATTAATAACTGTACATTTCTTAGGTATAAACAATCTACAAGATGTATGGGAGGTCGGCGAGGGCGAATGTAACGTTCTTCTAGAGTCGCGCTTCGAGAAACTCTACGAGAAGATAGATCTAACACTTCTGAACCGACTGCTGCGTCTTATCGTCGACCACAACATCGCTGACTACATGACCGCTAAGAACAACGTTATTATTAATTATAAGGTGAGTTACAAATTAGCAAATACCAAAAAAAAAATTGTATGTAGTTTCGTTTGCATACGCAGTGTTGAAATCTTAAAGAAGTTTGGAAGATCGTTAATACATTGAAATTCTAGATCCACACTCAGGCTTATGAAATGGGTAGTAAAATATTGTTTTCTGTAATCTATCGGTTGTTTACTTGTTTATTATTATGTCAAAAGTTCTCCGTAAAATAATCCACTGTAATTAAAGATTAATTTTACAATTTGTTTTTCCACAGGACATGAACCATACAAACTCGTACGGTATCATCCGTGGTCTTCAATTCGCCTCATTCATCGTACAATACTACGGGCTAGTACTAGACTTACTGGTGCTCGGGTTACAACGCGCCAGTGAGATGGCGGGCCCGCCGCAGCTGCCTAACGACTTCCTGTCCTATCAAGACAGGCAGACGGAGACCGCCCATCCTATTAGACTGTACTGCCGATATGTGGATAGGATTCATATATTCTTCAGGTAATTTAAATGACAAAACCTTCTCTGACTGTGTTGATTGACAGTGTTTATAATGATCTCAATTTTAAATATTTTCCATCAACTCTGATAAAGGTTTATGTTAATGAAATTAATAATCATAATTTGATATTTAGCCTGTTTGTTGTGTTAGATAGGCATTCAATAATTTTTGGTCTTGTTAAAAAAGCTTGAAGCATATTTTTATTTTGTTAAAACATTACAAAATACACGTGTTTCTTACGTATTTTTAGCTAATAACTGCACTATTTACTATCATAGTTAACAATATTTTCCCCTTAACCAGGTTCACAGCAGAAGAAGCTCGCGACTTAATTCAGCGTTACCTCACGGAACATCCTGACCCCAACAACGAGAACATTGTCGGGTATAACAACAAGAAGTGCTGGCCTAGGGATGCAAGGATGCGACTCATGAAACATGATGTGAATCTGTAAGTATTCAAATATCAATCAACACTAAAAATGTTTTTTTTTTTTTTTTTTTTTTTTTATATAAATAAATTTTATTTTCTCTCCACAAAAGTAACAAATTATAACAAGTACGAGTCTTAAAATATATATGATGATGAAATGTTCAAATATATGATGTTCCATATGATGCAGTAAGATTATGCTCATTCGGGTAATATCAGATAATTTTGCTTGTAAATGTACTTTAAAGATTGAAATAAAGAATAGAGAGTGTATTGTGTATGTGATTGCTCTAGAATAAAACATTATACTAATATTACAGACCTGAAGAGTTGGCTTCTTTGTTGGATCGTACTTATATCTGGAAAAATAAGTCTAATTTGAAACATAGTTTTAATGTTAGACAGACCACATTTCATACCTCTTTATTAATATAACTATGTTTTAATACATTCTTTTGTAATTTCTCAGTGGTCGCGCCGTGTTCTGGGACATAAAGAATCGTTTGCCTCGCTCAGTCACCACAATACAATGGGAGAACAGCTTCGTGTCTGTCTACTCCAAGGACAATCCTAACTTACTGTTCAACATGGCTGGCTTTGAATGTAGGATACTACCCAAGGTATGATTAAATAATACTCCACTTTCATGAGCTTGTTAAGTTATATGAATTGTTTTTATTTTTTTATTTCTAATGTATTTAAATATTTTTATTACAATATTTTACTACATATTATAAGAGTATTGTCTTTACATTTGCGTTCAAATGTTTCAGAAACTTATATGCAAATTTTTGTATTAGCAAATAAACAGTATTTTAGCTAGACTAAAATAAATCAGCAATCTATTGGGATTTCCGGCGCTGTCTTTTGTAAATTCTGACATTAAAAATTGCTGTTTTGCAGCCAAGTTGCGTAACATTTTCAGTACTAAATGAAATCCAGTCTTTTAGTCACAATTTTCACGCGTAACATTCGGACCCTACAGTGCCGCAGCCAACACGAGGAACTCTGCCACCGCGACGGCGTATGGAACCTGCAAAACGAAGTGACAAAAGAACGCACAGCACAGTGCTACTTACGAGTTGATGACGAGTCGCTCGCGCGCTTCCACAACCGCGTGCGGCAGATACTCATGGCGTCCGGCTCTACTACCTTCACTAAGATCGTTAATAAGTGGAATACTGCGCTCATTGGTGAGTTGGATAGATAAGTTAATTTTTGATGTGTAAATTATAGTTTGTCTAAGTTGAATACACATGCAGAAGTAGGGAGCGTCATTTTAACTTCCTATACCTTTGTTGTTGCCATACGTACGCAAACATACTGGCAAGTCTGTGACCAAACATAGATATTGCTTTATATCAAGCAGGTCAGTTATTGGACTGACTGTCCATGGCATGGTATGCTCGACGCTATATTATACTTTTCTCTTTGAAGCAAAACACATAACCTATTTGAAGAAGACTGGCTTATTTATTTTCAAACCCAATACCCGTGCCCTTATTTGTTACACTTGATATGACCAAAAATTCTTCATTTATCTCCCAGGTCTGATGACATACTTCCGCGAGGCTGTAGTGAACACACAGGAACTTCTCGACTTGCTCGTAAAATGCGAGAACAAGATACAAACTCGTATAAAGATTGGTCTGAACTCTAAAATGCCTTCGCGTTTCCCGCCCGTCGTGTTCTACACGCCAAAGGAGTTGGGAGGGCTTGGTATGCTGTCTATGGGCCACGTTTTGATTCCACAGGTAAGATATTAGTCTTTAGAAAAATCTAGAAAAATGAAGTTTGGTTTGTCTTAATCGTGAATACATTTGATAACATTAAAAAAACATTTTTTTTAGATTTGTGGTGTTAAAAATACTGTCCCCAAAAGAACTATTCTAACTCTTCGCAAAGCCGTTTAAAAAGCTGCCTCTAGAAAGCCATTTATCTTCGTAACAATTTACCACACAAGACATACAAAACTCCCACTAACCAATATTTTCACCCCACAGTCGGACCTCCGCTGGTCCAAGCAAACAGACGTGGGCATCACCCACTTCCGCTCGGGTATGTCTCACGACGAAGACCAGCTCATCCCCAACTTGTACCGCTACATTCAACCCTGGGAGGCTGAGTTCGTTGACTCGCAACGAGTCTGGGCTGAGTACGCACTGAAGAGGCAAGAAGCTAATGCTCAGAACAGGTAAGAACAATATAAATAAGCTTGTGTATTTACCTTAATTGTGCAACAACTAAAGCCGACCCCAACATAGTTGAAAAAAAGGCTCGGAGGATGATGATGTGCGACAACTAAAGACAGCCCAAATTAATGATACATAATGTCATGTGTCAATAAGGCCAAAAAAGACATCTCTTGTCTTCTTCTTGTCTGGAAATCTGTTCAAAAGAGTGGTTGGCTACATGATAAACATTACTTGATTACCTTGAAAGTATACCTGAAATGATGAACCGCGTAGGGGTCCTGAAACCAGAGTGTCCCTGTGCTCTGGAGTGTGCGGAGAGCGTGGCGCTTGCTGATCGCACTGACGCTGCCTCTCCTCACGCTGATATAACGCTATCTGATCACTAACAACCACAAAACCAAACTAAATATCCTAAAACAAGACATAACGTAAGAATTTTCTCCACAGGCGTCTAACATTGGAAGATCTAGAAGATTCCTGGGACAGAGGCATTCCTCGTATAAACACGCTTTTCCAGAAAGATAGGCATACGCTAGCTTATGATAAAGGATGGCGTATTCGTACGGAGTTCAAACAGTACCAGGTAATTTAGATTTATTACTAACAGGATCAACTTTCCGCTATATCATTTACCCATTTCACGTTCAGATTTACTTTTTGAATTTTTCACTTAGAGAGAACTTCAGTGTTTAGTATACTCCCAAACTTTTTTTACATAATTTTGGTAACAAATGTGACCAACGTGGAGCTTATAATAACCCATTACATATGATAGTTGGATATTTTCAATTCTGCAGGCTTTCAACAAGTCAAAGCTACATTCTAAAACCATCTTCAAATTCCCCCTAGGTCCTGAAACAGAACCCTTTCTGGTGGACACACCAGCGTCACGACGGCAAGCTGTGGAACTTGAACAACTACCGCACGGACATGATACAGGCGCTCGGCGGTGTTGAAGGCATTCTAGAACATACGCTCTTCAAGGGCACATACTTCCCGACGTGGGAGGGTCTCTTCTGGTAAGTTTAAATGGTCTTGATGGAGTTTCGGTGATAATTACGTAGAGGCAATAGTGGCATATCCTAGCTTTCTCGTAGATGGACCTTACGTACATTGTTTTAGAGAAAAAAAAACTAGTTATGTATTTATTATTTAGGTACCTAAAAGAACGAAAGTAAACAAAGATATTCAGATAAATTACTTTTAAATCCGCTTTGTTAATTCCGAGTAAATATTCGCACATAATCGTATCCTAGGTATAAATAATCCACTATATATACTGAGCTTCTATTTGTGCAGGGAGAAAGCGTCAGGTTTCGAAGAGTCGATGAAGTACAAGAAGCTGACCAACGCCCAGCGATCCGGTTTGAACCAGATCCCGAACCGTCGCTTCACCTTATGGTGGTCTCCCACTATCAACAGGGCCAATGTGTACGTCGGTTTCCAGGTAAGAAACAAATTACATTACATACATATTTAGAATATCGCTTTTTTGAAAATTTGTGAATGAAATAACATTTACATGTCTTATGGGTTGTAAAATTGTTGTAAAGTTTATGCGTCCGAGATTGGGCCGCAGACATTTCGTTAGGACTATTTTTATGTTTCCCTTTTTTAAGTCTTAATATAATAACAGCGTATACAGTAACACTGTTCTTCCTCAGGTACAACTGGATTTGACGGGTATTTTCATGCACGGTAAGATCCCCACGCTGAAGATTTCGCTCATTCAGATCTTCAGAGCTCACTTGTGGCAGAAGGTTCACGAGTCTATCGTCATGGACTTGTGTCAGGTAAGAGATTTTATAAAAAAGTTATATTTTCTTTATTAAGACTTACATATAATGGTGATGATTAATTAAGTAATCCTTTGGAAAAAAAACATCGAGCATTAATTATTTCCATTTGTAACGTAGTAGTAATCAAATTAAAACGGTGCGGCGTCGCATCCCACGCTAATGATCTCAAAACATATTCTCATTCGACAATGGACTAAAAATTCTTTGGGTATTGACAAGTACATAAGTACTAGGGAAAAGGGATACTTATAGAGAGTTTCTTAGCCGTTAAGATCTGATACTGGTACTCAAGAACCGCCCAGCATAAGGCCAAATGATGACACTATGTTTTGACATTTCTGTTATAATTTCTGTCACACAGGTATTCGATCAAGAGCTAGACGCGCTTGAGATAGAAACAGTGCAGAAGGAAACCATTCACCCGCGTAAGTCTTACAAGATGAACTCGTCGTGTGCCGACATACTGCTGTTCTCTGCGTACAAGTGGAACGTGTCCCGGCCTTCACTGCTCGCTGATACCAAGTAAGAAAAACCTTTTATTACTATTCGCAGATAAGGTCAATGTGATTTTTAGGTTATTTAAGAATCAGTGTAAGGTTGTGTTTGATACTTGTGACTCTAATAAAGTTTACACACCGTGTTTATTACCATGTAGAAATATTTAAGTACGAGTTTATAGCTCGTATATACCGAAATGCCGCGTCCCTCCATTGCATTTTAAATGTGCCGTGCACCGTTAATGCGGTATTGGTCATTACAGTTTTGGCAAGCTGTACTCACAGTACGCTTCATTTACAATTACTTTCGTCCCAATTTTTATTCAAGGTTGTGACTCAATTTGAAACTGTAATCTTAATTTTCTTCACATATCAGGTAAGGACGTTGCATAGTTGGAAAAACAAACTTTTAGGCTTCTTTGACTGTCTGATGTCAAGGGACAAAATCACGTTTAACATAGGAGATGTCTTTAAATATGCAACTTTGTCACCCAGAGACACAATGGACAACACAACAACCCAGAAGTACTGGCTGGACATCCAGCTGCGCTGGGGAGACTACGACTCGCACGACGTGGAGCGATACGCCCGCGCCAAGTTCCTCGACTACACCACCGACAACATGTCCATCTACCCCTCGCCCACCGGCCTGCTCATTGCCATCGATCTCGCCTACAACTTGCACAGGTAAGTGCTCCTCACTACACCACCGACAACATGTCCATCTACCCCTCGCCCACCGGCCTGCTCATTGCCATCGATCTCGCCTACAACTTGCACAGGTAAGTGCTGTGTCCTCACTACACCACCGACAACATGTCCATCTACCCCTCGCCTAAACAAAAATCACATAGAAATGGCAATGAAATATCTCGAAGAATGCAAACCAAACACTTTTCTAACGTAACATTTTCTTCCAGTGCATACGGCAACTGGTTCCCCGGATGCAAGCCTCTCATCCAGCAAGCGATGGCCAAGATAATGAAGGCCAACCCCGCGCTCTATGTGTTGCGTGAGCGCATACGTAAGGCGTTACAACTGTACTCCTCCGAGCCCACTGAGCCTTACCTGTCCAGTCAGAACTACGGAGAGCTGTTCTCTAACCAAATCATCTGGTAAGTTTCTAGAACCTAGAATATTGGCTTATTATTATTATTTTGCCTTATTACAAAAAAAAAATTGAAATGCGACAAATTACATAAAAATCTCCATGTTATATGGTAATCAAAAATAATAAATATGGTAGAATTCGTTTATAAAGAATGTTATATGAAAACCTAACTTCGCGTTGTACTTCGTAATCAGCGGATGATTGTTATAGGCCAGTCTTTCCCAAAGTGGGCGATAACGCCCCCTTGTGGGCGCTGCAGGTCTCAAGGGGGGCGGTAAGAGATCCAGAAAGAAAATGGGGGCGTTGTGTAGAGGCCTGGGGGGCCTGATTTGTAATTTTATTTAGCTAGGCCTATTAGACCACGACTGCATGAGCTTTCGACTCTCAACAACAACTTGTGAACATCAACTAATATGAATTAAAAGATTGCTCAAATACCAGAGCAAAAATAGTTATGTTTGTTGTATGGGAGCCCCCAAAAATATTTATTTTATTCTAGTTTTCAGTATTTGTTGTTATAGCGGCAACAGAAATACATCATCCGTGAAAATTTCAACTCTCTAACTATCACGGTTCATGAGATACAGCCTGGTGACAGACGGACGGACGGACAGAGGAGGGAAAACAATAGGATCCCGTTTTACCCTTTGGGTATAGAACCATAAAAAATGGGGGCGCTAAAAAAATGTTTATTCTCATAGTGGGCAGTAGACAAAATAAGTTTGGGAACCACTGTTATAGGCAGTCATACTAAACGGATTCTACTGTAGTTCACTTCTTATACGAAATTCGAGTATCACTCAAAATATACTTAAATTAGACAAAATTTTCAGTTATTCACATGCGGACCCAAGCCCAGCTCTTAAATACTTTTGATTTCACTATTATAATGATTTCACTATTCTACTCAGGTTTGTGGACGACACAAATGTATACCGCGTGACGATCCACAAGACGTTCGAGGGTAACTTGACGACCAAGCCTATCAACGGCGCCATCTTCATCTTCAACCCTCGCACCGGACAGCTGTTCCTCAAGATCATTCACACCAGCGTGTGGGCCGGACAGAAACGTCTTGGACAGGTAGACAACACAAAAGACATACTTTTATTTATTTTATTCGTGAATAATCCAATATTTGTGTCTTTGTAAACAAAGCCCCAGTTACTAACAAGATAAAAACTATTATTGCAATCTTTGAAAACATGCAAAACATATGCATATACTAGTGATTACTAGTCTATGTTTTTAATTCCTAGAAGTTTTCTGCTTTGGAACATGTTCTAATTTGTGTATATTTGTGTAGCTCGCCAAATGGAAGACAGCTGAAGAAGTAGCGGCTTTGATTCGATCACTGCCCGTTGAGGAGCAGCCCAAACAAATTATTGTCACCAGAAAGGGAATGTTGGATCCTCTTGAGGTAAGATTACCACAAAAACCTTATAAATTACTGCATAGGAGGTAGATATTTTGTACTTTGATTGTAATTTCTTCCAATATAGTCATAAAATCTTTATTACATAATATTATTCCTTCACTAGGTGCACTTGTTGGACTTCCCTAACATCGTGATCAAGGGTTCGGAGTTGCAGTTGCCTTTCCAGGCTTGTCTCAAGGTTGAGAAGTTTGGAGACCTTATCCTGAAGGCCACTGAGCCTCAGATGGTGTTGTTCAACTTATATGATGACTGGCTTAAGACTATCTCTTCTTATACCGTAAGTTTAATCTCGAATAACTTTATAATAAGGTTTAAATTAGTTTAAAAGTACTGAAATGATGAACCGCGTAGGGGTCCTGAAACCAGAGAGTCCCTGTGCTCTGGAGTGTGCGGAGAGCGTGGCGCTTGCTGATCGCACTGACGCCTCCTCTCCTCACGCTGATATAACGCTATCTGATCACTAATAACCATGAAAACACCAATAAATCTTCTTTAGAAATATTCACTAATATATAACTATTGTTTCCTAGGCATTCAGTCGATTGATCCTGATCCTTCGAGCTCTTCACGTGAACACAGAGCGTACTAAAGTGTTGCTGAAGCCTGATAAGACGACGCTAACTGAGCCGCATCACATCTGGCCCACACTGTCCGATGATGACTGGATCAAGGTGGAAGTGCAGCTCAAAGACCTCATCCTTGCTGATTATGGCAAGAAGAACAAGTAAGTGATGGCTAAATTGTGACATTGTGAAAACAGTTATATAATATTTATATTGATGTGACCCACCATGGCTGTGGAGGTGAACCGTACAGGATTAAGTTTTAAATCTTTCTGGACAGTTTTTAGATATGAATTGAAAGATACTGCTTTGTTTTTAGTTTTTAATAATGTAGCTTTTTGTCTAAACTCATCATAGTCTTTATATCCACAGAAATGGAATTAAAACTTATCCGTAAATTTGAACTACTTTAACACATTTATATGCAGCAATTATTCAACTTTATTTCCTCTCACAGCGTCAACGTAGCTTCACTCACCCAATCAGAGATCCGCGACATTATCCTGGGTATGGAGATTTCTGCACCTTCAGCGCAACGACAACAGATCGCGGAAATTGAGAAGCAGAGCAAGGAGCAGAGTCAGCTCACCGCCACCACCACCAGGACGGTCAATAAGCACGGAGACGAGATCATCACGTCCACTACCAGTAACTACGAGTCACAGACCTTCAGGTGAGACCTTGGGACATAACTAGAATTTTTATTAACCATTTTTACTAGACAAAGATAGTTTATTTGCAAAACACGAGTATACAGAACAAAATACATAGTTGTACATATGTTGTAATGCAAGGTGTTTAAAGTTGAAAACTTCTGTGTAAAGTATATGCAATTACCATTGTATTACACAGTTACCTCACGCAAAGATGTTGTTAACTTGTTAGGTGAAAGGACTAAGCGCTTACAATAGTCAATACCAATTCTATATGAAATTACGAAAGCGTAATTGTACAAAAGGAGGTTAGATAATTAACATTTATATTTTCTTCCAGCTCAAAAACAGAATGGCGTGTGCGAGCGATATCGGCCACCAACCTACATTTGCGTACTAACCACATCTACGTGAGCTCAGATGACATCAAAGAGAGTGGCTACACTTACATTCTGCCCAAGAACTTGCTCAAGAAGTTTGTCACTATTTCTGATTTGAGAGCACAGGTTAGTACAGAATATTTTTATAGCTGGTGATTTGTGTGTGCTGAATATGGGATGTGTGTGTGCTCTTGTGTCACACTAAGTTTTATAGCATAACGTCGACAACTCACGATGCTCATATCTATGCATCGATATATATGTACTACGTACTAGATAGAACGTTCCGAACAAAAAGCTTACCACACTGAACTGCACTGCAGACTATGCAGTGCCCAAAATGGCAAATCAGAGCGATTTTGACACCTGCGTCAGATGGATGTCTATGAAACTACAATTATAAAATAGAAAATACATATCAAGGTATAAACTTACACATATAAACTATTCGAGAGTCAAGTTAGTAAAATTACACGCTGTTCATGCTATTACAACGCTTGTATATCATACTTTTCATTTACAATTCAATTTTACAAATATGCATTAATTTGTTCCCGCCCGCCATCTTGAATTATGGATTAAGAAAATCGTGCAGAAACAGATGTGCCATAAAACTATATAGCAGTAGGTAAAATATCAATGAAAACAGACTTCACTTTGTCATGGTATGTTCTTACTTTCAAGAAAAAATAATTAAATTCGCGAAAATTTGTGATAGCCCTCTTAAGAAAAAAAACATCGTAATTAATATTAAAAACCCTAAAAATAAGTTCCTGGTTTTAATATATTACATGATTTTGCATTCAATTAGATATAAATAAACTTTTTGATATATTACATGATTTTGAATTCACTTAGATATAAACTTTTTGAGTAATGAAAAATGTAGGCAAAATACGAGCGACACTTCTGCAATTAACATCAATGAGGATGACTACATGTCACAATACGTCAACGAAATGTCAACAGACGACATAGCGGGTAAATTATTTGTATGGATGTTCTTGTCTATCGCTAGAATATATGTCAATGTATCTATGCTTCTTTCTATATTAATGTGGTATAATAAAGACGAAACAATTTATCTTTGGACACTAACGGTTCCGAAACTATCGAACCGATTTGAAAATGGTTTTACTGTTTGGAAACTAGATAATCCCTGAGTAACATTTTGTCTGGCTACGTGAAGACGTTCCGTCGTGATGCGAGTGAAGCTCTGATAGTTTTTCATTCTGAAGATATTATTACTACAGAAATATAAATGTTTGTGGTGGTTCCCTAGATCGCGTGCTACCTGTACGGCACGTCGCCGGCGGACAACCCGATGGTGCGCGAGGTGCAGTGCGCCGTGCTGGCGCCGCAGTGGGGCACGCACCAGCAGGTGCACCTGCCGCGACACCTGCCGCGCCACCCCGCGCTGCAGCACCTGCAGCCGCTCGGCTGGATGCACACGCAGCCCAACGAGCTGCCGCAGCTCTCGCCGCAGGTAACCACGCCCCACAGTACCCTGCCGGCCACCCCGCGCTGCAGCACCTGCAGCCGCTCGGCTGGATGCACACGCAGCCCAACGAGCTGCCGCAGCTCTCGCCGCAGGTAACCACGCCCCACAGTACCCTGCCGGCCACCCCGCGCTGCAGCACCTGCAGCCGCTCGGCTGGATGCACACGCAGCCCAACGAGCTGCCGCAGCTCTCGCCGCAGGTAACCACGCCCCACAGTACCCTGCCGGCCACCCCGCGCTGCAGCACCTGCAGCCGCTCGGCTGGATGCACACGCAGCCCAACGAGCTGCCGCAGCTCTCGCCGCAGGTAACCACGCCCCACAGTACCCTGCCGGCCACCCCGCGCTGCAGCACCTGCAGCCGCTCGGCTGGATGCACACGCAGCCCAACGAGCTGCCGCAGCTCTCGCCGCAGGTAACCACGCCCCACAGTACCCTGCCGGCCACCCCGCGCTGCAGCACCTGCAGCCGCTCGGCTGGATGCACACGCAGCCCAACGAGCTGCCGCAGCTCTCGCCGCAGGTAACCACGCCCCACAGTACCCTGCCGGCCACCCCGCGCTGCAGCACCTGCAGCCGCTCGGCTGGATGCACACGCAGCCCAACGAGCTGCCGCAGCTCTCGCCGCAGGTAACCACGCCCCACAGTACCCTGCCGGCCACCCCGCGCTGCAGCACCTGCAGCCGCTCGGCTGGATGCACACGCAGCCCAACGAGCTGCCGCAGCTCTCGCCGCAGGTAACCACGCCCCACAGTACCCTGCCGGCCACCCCGCGCTGCAGCACCTGCAGCCGCTCGGCTGGATGCACACGCAGCCCAACGAGCTGCCGCAGCTCTCGCCGCAGGTAACCACGCCCCACAGTACCCTGCCGGCCACCCCGCGCTGCAGCACCTGCAGCCGCTCGGCTGGATGCACACGCAGCCCAACGAGCTGCCGCAGCTCTCGCCGCAGGTAACCACGCCCCACAGTACCCTGCCGGCCACCCCGCGCTGCAGCACCTGCAGCCGCTCGGCTGGATGCACACGCAGCCCAACGAGCTGCCGCAGCTCTCGCCGCAGGTAACCACGCCCCACAGTACCCTGCCGGCCACCCCGCGCTGCAGCACCTGCAGCCGCTCGGCTGGATGCACACGCAGCCCAACGAGCTGCCGCAGCTCTCGCCGCAGGTAACCACGCCCCACAGTACCCTGCCGGCCACCCCGCGCTGCAGCACCTGCAGCCGCTCGGCTGGATGCACACGCAGCCCAACGAGCTGCCGCAGCTCTCGCCGCAGGTAACCACGCCCCACAGTACCCTGCCGGCCACCCCGCGCTGCAGCACCTGCAGCCGCTCGGCTGGATGCACACGCAGCCCAACGAGCTGCCGCAGCTCTCGCCGCAGGTAACCACGCCCCACAGTACCCTGCCGGCCACCCCGCGCTGCAGCACCTGCAGCCGCTCGGCTGGATGCACACGCAGCCCAACGAGCTGCCGCAGCTCTCGCCGCAGGTCAATAGTCAATACACGCGTCACATAACTACGCAACGCTTACCGCCTTGTTACCGATACAAACTGCCATATTAAAGAAAGTTTAATGTTGTAAACAAAATGTTGTAAAAGTGCCGGCTTTTTAGAGTTAGTCTAAAAAGCCGGCACTTTTAAAACCATATGATTAGTAGGTGGTATGGTGGTAGTACAACTGGTAGTTGCTAAGAGTCAAAACCCAAATAATACGTAATTGCAAAATGTTGCATACTTTGCTACACTACAGCAAAGTCGAATTGCCAAAGTTGTAAGACACCATATCTCATTGTACAATAGATGGAATACAATGGTACAATGTAATGTAATTTGTAGCTATAGCGAAAAGAACAACTTTCAAGTTTCGTTTACTAACATTTTCTTCTACCCACAGGACATAACAACACACGCGAAAATAATGGCTGAAAACCCAACCTGGGACGGCGAGAAAACCATCATCATCACGTGCTCATTCACGCCCGGCTCATGTTCCCTCACTGCGTACAAACTGACGCCTTCCGGCTACGAGTGGGGAGCACGGAACACCGACCGCGGGAACAACCCTAAGGGCTATCTGCCCAGCCACTACGAACGAGTGCAGATGCTGCTGTCTGATAGATTCCTTGGATACTTCATGGTGCCTTCGCAGGGAAGCTGGAATTATAACTTTATGGGTATGATGTATTCTTTATTTTCAGTAGATATAAGAATGAAATGCAGCAAATTAATTGTCCGGCCAAAAGTCGCAACCAGCAATTACCTACCTGTCTGCAACCCCGCAGATCTTCAATAAAATATAACCATAATAAAAACTTTCTCTCCTGCAGGCGTCCGGCACGACCCGAACATGAAGTACGGCGTACAACTGGGCAACCCGCGCGAGTTCTACCACGAGGTGCACCGCCCCGCTCACTTCATGAACTTCGCGGCCATGGAGGACGCAGCAGCCCCCACGCTCGCAGCGGATAGAGAGGACCACTTCGCCTAAATGGCCACACGGTTTTAGTTCTAAGGGATAGTGTAAATAAGCGAAAATAAACTTTTAATAAATTTTGTTTTGGGTATTTTATTTCTTACATTGTTTTTAGGCTACACAGAACCCTCAAAAAGCTCTTCTCATCTATATTAATGTCATAAAGGAGAAGCCTTTTTTCTTAAGGCCCCAGTACACGTTGGCCCAAGTGCGGCCAATACACGCCATCACCAATGTGTACACGGGGTATTGGTGCAGGTTGGCGGACATTTGTCAAGGTTGGCGCGCATTCGGCGAGTTGTCGGTTTTTTGGGCACACATCAAAGGAATCTTGGCCCAGCTTGGCGTGTGGTGTTTACACATTCGGCCAATGTTTAGTTCGTCACCGACCGCTGAGGATAAAGTACACTTTTGTGTTGCGTGTAAAAATAAAAATAGTAGTAAATATAGTAGTGTAGTATAATATAAATATATTTAGTAGTGTAGTTTAATATAAATATAATAGTAGTGTACAAATAAATAGCCGAAGCCTTAATTACTTCGACGTCCATCGCAAGTGGTTTTCCAGGCAAGAATGAGCCATGCGCCAATGTGTAAACACCATTTGATCGTGGCCTACATTTGTGCATTGCACAACTTGGCCCAACACAGGCCAACGTGTACTGGGGCCTTTAGTTTATATGCATCCTGAGAAGATGAATCTCACTGCCCCTGGCTGGAGGCCTTAAAATCTAGGCATCCACAGGGAAAAGTCCGGTTAAGCAGTACACGGCCTCCTAGGCTGAACTGCGAGATGCCATACCAAAAAAAAATGAATCTCACTGTTACGAAGCTAGACTATACGTGTGTAACCTAGAAATAGTTGCAGGCGCTAGAACGGTTAGCAACGAGTGTGAAATAGGAAATATTATGTAAAATTAGCTCAAGTCACGTCGGAATGGCAGCGGTCGCTCGCATCTTGTCTTGATGTTTCCGGCGAACGCGTTACTTTTTCAAGCGATACTGGTCTTTTAAGTCTGTAGTTAGAGTTTAAAATATTTCGCACTGAACTGAAAGTGGGGCTCGCCACTGCTACAAGCTGCCGGCCGCTGCCATTCGAGCATTCTGGTGTGACTTGGGCCTTAAGGTATCCTGGTTTCGGCGTCGGCGGATAAGATGAGCGTGATGTAATACTCTTAGGGTCAGAGCACGGACAATGTAAGAGCGCGGCGCTCGCGCTCAATTACTTGCATTTACGGCCGCTGCCGGCCGCTGCTCTTTCAGTGGGAATTGACCCTTAGTATATAACATGTAAAAGAACCGTAAGATTTTATCAAAATGTGCACGATTTTATTCTATCGTATTAATAGTTTATGTTTTTATCAAAATCAGTCAAATTCGAGATTAAATGGCCCATAAATGGCCGCGTTCAATGCGTCTGGTATAATGAAATAATAGGTATTTAAAAACAAACAGATAAGTAAAATGCGAGCAGCCGAAAATCGATCTCAGTGGCGTGCACTTGGAGAGGCCTATGTCCAGCAGTGGACTGCTATAGGCTGATGATGATGATGATGATGATGATGATGAAGTAAAATGGCAACACACATAAAGCTGTCATTTGCGTCATTGGCACAAAGGCTAGAGGGCCATGCCATTAAAAATTAAATCGCGTCAAATCAAATGTCGAGAAACGTCAAACAAAAACGAGTCGAGTCTTGTTGAACTTATAACTATTTTAAAGTAAAATTCCGTTGTGGTGTTGAAATTAACTCTTAAACTCAACTTACTCCAAAAATGGCAGACCACGATGATTTTGAAGACAACCAGTATCCAGACAACGATGAATTTGTTCCGTATGTGAGTGCCGGTAACCTCGCGCAAAAAAACGGCGCGAAAGTCACGCTATGGGGTAAAGTTACCAAAGTTTCTGCCACCGAAGGTTTCTATGTCAAAACAGTGGACGACCAGGAGGTTCTTATAAAGTTAAAGCGGCCGTTGGATGAGCCTTTAGAAGGTTGGTACGAAATTCACGGAGTTGCGCAGGGGAAGAACGTGGTTTGTGAAGAATATGTTCCATTCGATGATGAACTCACAAAAAATATTGATTTGGAGGGTCACAAAGCTTTAACGAGGTTGCTGGTGGCGATAGACGAACCGTGGAACTTGGGTGATGATGGTGCTGTGGAATCCGGGAAGAGTTCTATGGCTGGTGTAACTCCAATGGACTACTAAAGTTAATGAAATGGCCTTATTTTAGAATAAGATACTTACATCTTTGTCATGTGAAGCAGAATTCTACACTTTATGAGTGTGATGCAGATATTCCATTTTTTACTGGACATTCATTGTATCTTGGTAATGTATATTGAGTTCCATGTTTTCAGTTGATATGAAGTTTCATACTACTTATTAGTTTTCTGTTCCTAATCTCAATGTTTGTTCATTTATTGCCATCTTTAATTGACATTCATTTGAAGTGTACGTTGAAAACATTCACAGCGAAAAAGCTTGATAATTTTAATTTTCAAATATGATAATAAAATCTTTTATGTTATGTATTAATCTGCACATACGAGATGGGTAATCAAGGATATGTAATAAGGACCCTTTTGAGCTAATTTAATTGGCGTTTTGTACATTCTCTTATTTAATACTTTAGCTTTACTCAATATAAGTTTTTTAATATAAAAATGTGTTCTCATTCGATAATCTTACTATTTAACTTTAAAACGAACAAGTTACATGTGATGCATCTTTGATGTCTGCTACCAATCTTTTAGATAGAATTGTTATAATGTACCTACTTACTTTAATTAGACTTCTGCAACTGTCTAATCTTAAACAGCTGGTCACACTTGATTTTCAAAGAGTAGGCTTATGCTATATGACCTGACCCAAAAATTGATGAGTCTGAGTAGCATTAAAACTATTATATTATCATGATTTCCTTTATTATATTTAATAATTGACAACTTTAATTGACACATATTTCGGCTTAAATAAATTATACCCAGACAGACAAACTTTGGAATACACAATGTCTAATAAGTTATGCATTCAAACGTTAAATTAATTATTAATAAAATATGGATTGATTATCATATTCAAAATAAAATGCAACTTATATCTAATTGACTAGAATATTTGACACCATTGGTCAATTATGAATGATTGAAAGCACATAAAATATGTTAAATTTCAAATTGGGAACAGAAAGACAAACTTTGGAATACACAATGTCTAATAAGTTATGCATTCAAACGTTAAATTAATTATTAATAAAATATGGATTGATTATCATATTCAAAATAAAATGCAACTTATATCTAATTGACTAGAATATTTGACACCATTGGTCAATTATGAATGATTGAAAGCACATAAAATATGTTAAAATTCAAATTGGGAACAGGGCACGAAGAAGTACGTATGTTCGTGTATCATGCAGACTGCAGCCAGCATTGTACGCGCGGGTATGCTCTGATGTCGCTATCCTTGTTGCGTCGCTCGATGTTACGCATACGCTTCTCATGCTGCACTGCGTTCGAGAGTGCACCTTCTATGCACGTTACTGGACGATTCCTGAACAGACAGATACATTATTTATCAAGAATTCTATTTGTTGCAAATCGCAGTATCTATGTACCATCGAATGTTGTTGTAAGTAATTGTTATATGTTAGCAGTGCAGTGTTAGCACTGAAGAGGGTTTACGACTTCGGCTGTGTGTACAGTATCCACAATGATATAAAATGCCGTTAATTATCGCGATGATGGACGTTCAACGCAGGTGCATTGACAACGGTATTCGCATTGCCGTTAAACATTTGTCATTTTCGTTTACATTAATTTGACGGCTTATCGCAAACAATGGTCATTGCAACGTTGACCATTGGAAATATGACCAGCCAGTCACTTCGTCCCGTTAAAATTAACGCAATATCTAACGCGACGTTGGGCATTCACGTTTAACTTGTGAGGCCTATTGGTTATTAAGAGACTACCTGGGTGTTGATAATGTCCATACTTTGCTAAATATAATTCAGGGGATATCACACAAATAAGTAGTACATACAGGATTTTGGTATCCACTTTCGGCGGCTCCGTGCGTATCTTCATGCTTAACGGCCGATCTCTTCCCTTCAGTGCCAAGTCCGTCAAGTATCTCTTGATGTAGTTCTTCAACTGAATGTTCTCCTTCGCCAACTTCGCCTTTTCGGTCTTCAAACAGAGAGCCTGGACCTTAGCCCTGTTAACTTTGAGCAGGAACTTGTCCATTTTACTGTATTCTTTGCATTCATTCTGTAAAGTAATAAAAAGGTTCCAAATGGTTCTTAGGTTCTTAGGTTCCTAGTACCTACATATTTTTAAAAGTAGAGTAGTCAAAGAATTACTTAAGTGCCCAAGTAGTATCTGTTACTTACGATCATATCTTTGTCCAGATGTTCGAAGTCAACGGATTCGATGTCGTACTTCGCATCATCAGTGAGCTTGTCACCCTCGTGCTCATACTTGCTGCAGATTTCTGCCAGCTGCAGTATTTTGTTCACTTTATCACACATGTCTTCAAGATGCTGAAAATATTATTTTAGTCTAAGTATTTATATTTAAAAATGAATATTACAAGCAGCGACAATGACGACTGTCTATTGTTCCACTGCAGTGCACAGGCCTCTTCTCATACTATCCTTTCTTCTCTGTATAATGAAAACTGAAAAAGTTTTAATAAATACTTTTGCATGTGTAACCTTTATAGCATCCTGGCTGGCATTAACCATGATGTTAAGATCGTGGCTGCTTTTACTGCTCTCCACCTTGGAGTCCCTCTTCATCTGAAGATACTTGCGTGTCAGTTCCTCCTTGCGGCTCGCCATGCGCGTCAGTTTATCGGTCATAGTGCTCGTCGTCTTCTGCCATTCGTGTTGCAGGTTCATCAAGTTTTCCTGAGGAATTGGAGGATAGGTAGGTACATGTATAGGGTGGACAAGTGAATTCCATGGTAAGTATCTATGGAAACTTTATGGAAGTATCTGGAGCAAGCAAATCAAATTCATATTTTTTGTTTAGGATGTAAAATCTTCGTGCTGCTGCGCACTTTAATGTCGCAATGCTGATTTGTTCTGGCTTTTGTATTGGGTCCCTCCATTCATCAAGGTCCTCACACAATTAAGTTGCGTTATATTTACCATGTGTGTGTAGATTTTGGGGCAATAACAAATTAGAACGCCATTTATGAAAATTGTTTCAGTCGAACTCAATGTCTACTTTAGTCTGTTGTGTTATCTAGCCTAAGTAGCCTAAGACCATCTTGCAGAACCCGACGCTCTTTAACCTTTGACATTACCTACATTAATTGCCTATTCAAGTAGGCAATCTCTTACACTAGCAAGTTGTATCTGGTAGTCGTTCTTAGCGATCTCCTTCTGGTAGAAGTCGTCCTTCTCTCGCAGGCTGTGGTAGTGGCTCATGATGGGCTCGTGCTCCTCTTGATACGACTTGTAGACCTCACGGAGTTTGGTCCAGTACATCTCGATTACCAACTGCTTGGGCGTGCAGAAGCTTAGCAGATCCTCTTCATGCTGGAATTAAGATGTTCAAAAAATAGACACACCCTGATAACCAATTATAACTTTGAAAGCTGCAGTGGTTTTCTGTCACTAAAGTTGGTTAAAAAAAACAGTGTTAAATAAAGAGAATAAGTATGTATTCCCAAATGAAATACTATCATTTATTTATTTATCACAAAATTACTTTTATGGTTTTTTAAATATTTTATTTCACCAATAGGTAGGTAATGGTACGGTCAAATGGGTGTAAGTACATGCTCTCCAAGTTATCATTGATTGCGAGAATGACAGAATGACTAGGATAGACATACTACGGTATACAGTTTTACGCACTAAATAAACAGGAAGTTTAAATTCTATGCGGCTATAGAATGTAGACTGTAAAACTCAGTGGATTGCCCTGAACAAATTGTAGGAGTTTCATAATTGAATTATCTACATGAGCTTGCACGTTATGCGAATTTTACGCTTCAAAAAACAATCCCCAGACATTATATTTGTAGATACCTACTTTGCAACTATGCTCCTAGAAGCAATAAATAATATTAATTGTAGGCTAGGTTGTAAGCTATTTTAAAATGTCCTTAACACTAGAAAGACCAGAGTGGTCAAATGACTCCAATGAAGTTTTTGATCAATCATATTTTCAAAACCAAAGCATTGAAATCGCTGTGGTTTTATGACTTTTAATATTTCGTAATTCTTTACATTATTCTGATGTGTCGATACCGAAAGCAAGATAAATACGAATTAAAAATTATCATCTACCTAGAAAGACCGCAGTGGTCATTTGACACCACTACACACCTTATTGTGGGTAGTTAAACTAAAATATTTGCATTGATGTTGATTCAAAGTGCTTATGTTATGGTTTCCCATATTTAGGGAGAGATGAAGGCCATCCACAAAATCAAAGTTTAGGCGAGTGCGTTGTATTGCTACTAATGGACTCATACTTGAATAGTGGTCGAAATATAACAACTGATATTTTTTTTACCAGTATAAGTTTATCAAAAAGCTAATTGAAAAACGTACATCAATAGTTGGTACGGTAAACAAAATACGAAGAGATATTCTAGCTACTATAAAAAAATGCAACCCTCAGTTTATATGAAACACATATTCACAACTCTGAAACCTGCGCACATACAGTTTATCAAGGAAAACCTTCAAAATCATTTATGATTCTTAGTTCACTTCACTCTTATGTATTTGTTGATCCAGAAGAAGCAAAAAAGAAGCCGAACATGGTGAAGTTTTACGATGCTACGAAATTTGGAGTACCTGGGCGTAATTGATCAAATGACCAAGAAATATAGTGTCAAAGCAGCTTCTGCTCGTTGGCCCTTACAAGTGTTTCATGATATTATGAATTTGGCAGCAACCAATTCTTAGATTTTGTACAAAAATCCGAGAAAAAAGGTCATTCTTGACTTGGCAAGGGAGTTTATCGCCCGAGATACCCACTCCCTGATGACGCCATCTAGGTACTTCACAGCCCGATAATAGCATACCCCAGACCCTGAAGAAGAACGTAGCCAAAAGAGAAAACGGTGTCACGTCATTGTTACGTGCAAAAATGCAGACAAAACCAACAAATCTTGTATTAGTTGTAAAAAGCCTTTGTGTGGTTCTTGTAATGTAAACATGGAGCTAAAACATCAAAAATGTGCCATTTTTTTTTCATTTTTATATCACATAATGGATGTTTAATTACTATTAAAGTCTTTTATTTTCTATTAGATGTTAATCAATAAAAAATAAAACGATAATACACGAATAAAACATTACAACCCATGAATGGGTCATTTGACCCCACTTGGTCTTTGTAGGTAGTTAAAAATTTCGGTCTTTCTAGTGTTAATGATCGCGGTTGTGGCACGTATGTAGGTATTGTTAATCGAGAAGGACATCAAAATGTACCTAGTTAAGCTTGTTTAGATTTTCTGTAATTCTCATATATGACAATGGCATAAAAATTAGAGCCAGATAAAATCTTAACCGAGACAACTAAATACATAAAAAATACTAATTGAACATCACAACATACTTATTTCTGATATACTCGTTATAGAAGTGGTATAATATTGCAATTTCCAACTGGCCACATGAGGTTTTCCTGTAATTAGTGGCCGTGGTCCGGAGCCGACCATGTAGCCCTGACAGCCTGACAGCCGTGACTGATGACTTGTCTGATATCATGCTGGATAAGGACAGTAAATAGGTACCTATGTACGTTTTAATATGGAACGGTACTTGGGGATAGGTAAAATGAACTAAGTATACTAGAATTTATTTGATGTCCTATTGCAGGAATAGAGAGATTCCTATCCTTGATAAAGAGTATTCCATGATTTTTATCAGGGAGCCAGCTTCGATTATAGGAATAGTCTGCTTGAATAATCAAGTCCAAACACCTGAAGATCTAGTCTAAGATTAATTTAGTCTCCCTAGACTAACTCTGCCGGTGCTCAGGACTGTTCCCAAAAGGGACAGCGGCCCTACTACACCGAGGGCTGATGTTTTGGTATGCAAGGAAGACGAGAATGTATATCACACAAAACCCACAACTTCCATAAAAATATCGAGTCCACTTAATTCAAAAGCGCATTAAGTACAGTGCGCATGTCACCCGACAATTAGTCATATTTGGATGGAGCTTGTCACCTTTTGTGTCTGTGGTGAGTGATGCGTGGACGCCGTTATTATATATACGGTGTTCCATGACCACCAGGTGACATTGTTTGTGCTGCTGTGGTCGTCAACATGTGCCTTGTCAAGTACCACGTGCTTATATTCTGCTTAATAGTAGCAGAGAGTTATGTGAGTAAAATTTATATTTGGTTAGGTAATTTAACGATCTTGTTGAAGGATTACAATTGAAGGTTTGCATCCTATAGTAAAATAAAGAAGATGGATCAAAAAAAATCTATCGATTTGCCCCATTACGCAGATGCAATTGTTCGCTGTTTCTTGCCGTATGTTTGTAAAAAAAAATAATTGAGAATCTGAGTAACTACCAAATATAACGTAGGTACTATACTTATAACAATCCTCGTGTGTTATTTAGGCTTTGAATTGTCGATCGAGCGGAGGGCCGAAAGAAGCCGAACTGAAGAACATTTACAAGAAATGTTTGAAATTGCAAGAAGGGCGTAACTCAAGCAGAGGAAACTCTGATCAAGACTGGAAAGACTCCCGAGGTCAAATACAGAGAAGTGACTGGGAAAGAGGTCGGATAGGAAGTAGAGAAAATAAAAGCAGTAGAGATGACAGAATGGGTGGTAAAGATAGAAAGGGAGGCAGTAGCATGAGGGATAGGAATGATATGATGGGAAGAAGCGACGATAGAATGGATAGGAATGATAACAGGAGAAACAGGGATGATGATAGAATGAGCAGTAGCAATGATAGATCGGGAGGCAGAAATAGAATGGGCAATCAGAATAACAGGAATGATATGGCCAATAACCGTGACGACAGGTTTGGAAGAGAAGATTATTTCAACGGCAGAGAAGACTTTCCGCGAAGCGATGAATTTGGAGGCGTGAGTAATTTCTATTAATTTACTTTCCTTCATTATCACGATTTTTCTATATATCATGGACATATAACCCGTATCCAAAATTGTTATTTGTCGTAATGATGTTAGGTTTACGTTTTATCAGGGAATGGACCAATACAACAACTATCACTCAACGACTCAAACACCAAGGAGGTACAAGAGGGAGAGGCGTCCAGAAAACTCTGGTCAAAGAACTCAATACAACCCAAATAGTCACAAAATCTCTGGCTACGAAGACAGCTTTCGATCTGATGAGAGGAATTCAACAGAGAATAGCTCTAATAAGGAGACGGATAATAAAGCTTGTGCTTTGCACTGCTTCTTGGAGAATTTAGAGATGGTTAGTACGTCTTCATTTGCATTATTTTTCAACCTATATAAAAAAAAAACTTTATAGCTAGATACTTTACTATACTATACTGATATACCATACTATTGGAATAAAGAGGATACCATAATATGGAAACAAACGAAACATATTTCGTTTGATTGTTCCCTCCGAAAGGCTCCGAAACTGAACCTATTTGAAAAATCTTCCAATTTTGGGCAGCTAGCTAACCCCATTGCCTATTTTTTATCCGGGTAAGGGACGTAGTACCTTCGAGATGCGGGTGAAACCGCGGGAAACAGCCAGTTAATCGACGTCTATCTTGGTATCCTATAAAGTTAACATGATCCACTTTGGTTTAATTAATACCAGTGCTACAATGTGTGATTATAATTAAAACAATCTCCCACGAATTGCTGTTGATGAGTCCAATGAACGACTAGCAGCTGATGAGATTAATGTTTTAATTCCCTCTTAGACAGGGGAAGATGGTATGCCAGACAGATATCTGGTGACTCATGCGATCACCAAGGATGTTAAGAACGAAGACTTGAGGGATTTCCTACAGGAGTCCATAGAAGAGTGCTTCCAGATCTTGGATAATGGTATGTAGTGCCTACTTCCCTAAGATCAGCTAGAGAGTCTTGACAGCAATCTTTAATTTATTGACTATCAGTAATTAGTTGTATTAATTTCTGTTGCGCCGACGTTACATATATATTTTTATTGACTGTATACCCAGAGGTGAAAGTTTCAGTTGCATTTAAGACAAGTAATTGGTTTTATTTTACCTATGTGTATTTTCCGACATCCCAAAAAAGGAAGTTCTCAATTTGACGCTTTGACGATTTTTATTTAACTAAAATAGATCATTATTAGAACTGCTTTAAACTGTTTCAGAAAATACGGAAGACAAGTGCGAGTTCTCGAAAAACCTATTGATATGTTTATCGGAGAAAGGGAGAGCTAATTGCGACGACTGGAAAGATGACTTGAAGTTCTAGCCATAGACAGTGCCTTTTTAATCACGAACCATTGTTCTTTATTATATCAATTTTATTTAAAATCAGTAATAAACTACATATTTGAATACCTATCTTTATTTTTACCGAAATCATCGTAGATTTTCACGCAAAATCCAGAGCTTGCATAGGTGCCTTCTCTAACTAGACTTTAAATTGCGTACTTAATTATCTCCCATACACATAGCTCAGCCTTTATAAGGTTTTTAAAGTTTGTTTTGTGTTTCCCTTACCTCAAGTCTCGCATCATTCTTCTCAGTAGCCCTCTGCGTTTCTATATCCTTTTTCAAAATCTGAAAGTCTCGATCCTGTATGTAAGCGACCAGCTTCAGCTTAAACTCGGCTCGGTCCTGACCGTCTACTAGTTCCATCTCCTCTTTATCCCAATTCTCAAGAAGAGTGTTCTTCTGGTGGTCATATTCAGCTTGTAACTTGTCTAAGCGTTGGTATCCTATGTCTGGAATGATTTCAATAGACTTATTAGAGTACAAGCCAAGCCATAACTAAATCCGGCTGTAGCGCTAGTCTATGCTATTGACATGTGATGATAAATAGTTCGACAATTTTCCCGCCGGATTTGAGTTATGGCGCGCACTTTAGTTATGTTCTTAATTTGAAATAAAACAGCTAGATACATAGACGCAAGTAGTATTTATTCTATCACAGAAAAAAATGTTCTTACTCAAAAAATAGCTGACGTTTTCAGTATGTGCCTGGAACGCTCTTCGGTGCTGTTCGTCGGAGTCATTCGTCGCTTTCATCAGAGCTGTGAGCAGACGATTTTTGCGCTCCAACAGGAAATTAAAGCTAAGCAGCATGTTCTAAAAAAAGTATTTCTTTAGAGTAGACCGATTTCTTCGGCAAAGTTACTTACTTTGCCTGAGAACGGTACCTAACTATAGAATTGGGGGAACTAGGTAGGTACCTACCGTACTAAGAAGGCCAGGAATGGAAAGCGATAAAAGTAAACGATTATTAATATCATTAAATTCAGATGAAGTCAAACCAGAGAATTGAAATTATGTAGGCAACTGGCAAGTCATGCAAAAAGGTAATTACATTATTCTTTAGATGAACTTTCTTTTCAAAGACATTTCTATGTACCTAAATACTTACAAAATCAAATTTTTCATGTTCCATCACAATATCTACGTAAATAACATTAAATCAACCAAAACAGGATAATTAAAACGTAAAACCCTATCAATCGACAATAAATAACAATAAATGGGTTTACCTGTATATCGGTCGCCATTTGTTTGCATTTTATCTTGCGCAGTATGAACCGCCATTGCTGATTTATTTTCGCTGTGTTCAGACGACTGTAGGCTTCTTCTTTATCGAGTTTGTTCTGTAAATAGTAGCAGAGTTGGTGAAATTAGGTATTAGTTTGGTGGATTCTTGGGTTGTACCTAAATTTCTTTGTTTAGTCTCAAAGTCAGATAAAAATGGAGATCAGCTATATATTGTTACTTAGCATTTGGTATTTGAATTTGAATCAGAAATTAGAACCAGGTAGTTGATAATTTTTGATAGGTACTGCCTCTTTTTTGTTTCTTTGTTTGAAATGGTTAATTAAGCTTTTAAAAAGTTGTGTTCTACAGACTTTATCATCATCATTATCAGTATTTTTATCTTCCTGCAGGGCTCGGGCCTCTTTGCTTTAGAGAAAAATATAATTTATAGATGACCTTGATGAACCTATGGATAAGTTCCTGCTTCCTTCTTCGAGCTTCCTCCTCCATATCAGCTCGATGCTGCAGGTACCGAGCTCTCTCCTCATCTGACATCTTCGCCAATTTGTTCACTTTGCCTTTTTTGCCCATTTTGACGGTTTATCTTGCTGAAAAAAAGATTAAGGAGTTGAAATTGAAAATTTATAATTCTGTTGGGATGCTGTGCTGCTAGGACGTTTATTTATCGCCACTTTTTCTTCTACTTAACACAAGAAGGTATATAGCTAATAAGTTGGGCACACGTTGGGCAGGTTTGGGTACTATCCCGCCTAAGTTCAATTGACGCTTTTGGCTTTGAGTGCTGGTAGATACTTTAAGTATAACATTGGCCTTTCTAACATTACCACTTTGATAGAATCATATTAATCACAATATAGGTACCCGCATAGGTACCTACCTACATAGTATCATAATTAAAGTACCTTCTGTAAGAAACAAAATATTTTGGAACAGAAATTCTTACCTTTAAGTAGAAACAATGTAAAATGTGTCTCGTGGACTCTATCAGCTAGTCCCTGATATGCAGTTAAGTACTTATTGAACAAACAAGAACTATCGCGTTGACATGGCATGTGTTTACCTGTTATTGATTATACATATAGCGTTTTACCTAGGCAGCTACAATGTGTGGTAGATATTGTTTAGTAAATATCCGTTCGTTCGTTCAGTAGGTATCTACATACCTAACTATTTATGTACTATATAATTGAAGATCAGGTTAATTAATTCCTTGTAGAAGAGAATCAAAATTCGCATTCCATTTTTAATTTATTGTAACTCAGCTATTAAAACAAGAACATTTTCCACCAGCAACAATGTGAGAAAGTAAATTATTCTGCTGAAGCAGTTAATATTTTTATTGCAACGCCTAAAATATTTTTCCATAAAATATAATAACGTTCCCCCAAAATATTTTCCGATAAATTATAATCTTATTACCATAAACCAACGTTACTGGCTTACAATAATATCGATGACAGCAGAAAAATAAGAAAACAGTATCCATAGCTACGGTTACCATGGTTAACTTTGTTAATTTGATCTGAAAGTTGTGATCAACACAAGTGGAACAATATTTTATTTTGGAAATAAATAAATAGTAATAAACATGGACGCTCCGTCGGCTACTGGGACTATACAGTCCACATCTACATACTCTGACAGTTCTAAAACTAGCAGCAGATCGGCTGCAAGCGCTGAAAGGGATAAAGAAATGGACTTGACGAAAGACAATGGTTAGTAGACTTTCTCATGAAGAACAATAATAGGTATTATTTAATCCCTGAGAGTTATCACTCTATCTGGATTTATCATAATTAATCATACTACTTTAAAGAAACTAATATCAAAGTCTGTCTTAATCTCAGGGGTTACAAGACACACATTTTGTGATTAAAGTTCCTGCAGATAGATGATAGGCACGCTCAACAAATTCCAGCATAGTACATCGTAATATCACAGATTACTTAATACTAAGTTCGGTAAAATACTTAACCATACTGTTCATTCCAGCGGCATCACCAATCGACCTAGAATGCAGCATACAATGCGAGCGCATCACAAAGATCCTAGACGAAGCCATCTACAAATGCAAGCTAGCAATCTGCTTACCAGACCTTGTCCAGGAATACCGGACCTTGAACAATGTCTTAAGCCCGGCCCATATGGACGACCTGATCTTTATCTTCGAGCAGTATGATAACCCTCTGTTTTCTGCCAGTCTTTTGAATGTCGCTGTCATGGAAGATTTGAAAGCTGTAAGTTTTATTAAACCTTTCTGTAACGTTGGCCCTTTCTTTACGTAGACTGTTCTCGTTTTTAATAAGATAATGAATAAGATAAAAATCTGTTATTCCTGTTTCTAGGGTGATTTATCGCTGAAAAACCGCCTGAACCCTGAACTCGGCCACTTGCTCTACATAATGAATAGTTATCCTGAGCTCAGGCCAAAGATTGATGAAATGATCGCCAAGGTAAGTTTGATCTTCGAAATTATAGTTCAAGTATTAGGTACATATTGAACTTTATTATTGCTTTACTCTTCGTTTGTTCTTTTTTTTCCTAAGGAAATACAACGAATCCTATAATTTTGACAATTTATTCCAGATAAGAGATGATGAAGATAATGCCGTAAGTTAATTATTTTTATGTCTTTTGCGAATAAAATAATAGTAGGTACTATAAAGCTTGTGGCACATTATAGCAGCTCCGCAACAGCACGGCTGCAGCACGGCGTCGCCTCGAATTAAGACTATGGCTAGCTGCCAGCGCGCCAACCACGCGCTGTCCGCTTGCCGTCGGCGCGCCGGCCGCGAGGTGTAAGCTTGCTGTCACCGCAAACTCAATATTATTTTAAGACGATTATGATTGAACACGACGTAATGACGTTGTTTCGCTGCCGGCTCGGAGTCGGCGCGCAATTAGCACGCCGTCAGCGCGCTGTACGCATGAGGACCGCTCGCTTGCAGCACGCGGGCGGCGAGTCGAGTTGTGTGGAAGCGACAAGCACGCTGACTGCTCGCCGTTGGCTTTTTCATATTGACATTACGAAATATAATATAATATACACGATTTAATGCTCTAAATTGAATGACAACTTAAATGCTGGTGTGGAGCCGTGCTGTTGCGGTGCTGCTGTAATGTGCCACGTCCTTAATTCATCAAAGCTTGCAGCGAACGAATAGGTTATTGATAATAATTTACGATTCTAGATATCCGCCATAACACCCGGATACGAGTTTCTGCTAGAATTTGAACATTTTAGAGAGCTAATGGTAAAGCAGATGGAGACCACGGCCGCAGAAGAACTGTCTGCTAAGATTAACACGAGGAAATTGGAATCTTCTAACGAGCGTCTCATTGCAAATATCAAAGGTAAGAAAGCTGTAGAGAAAAGTATTTATTAGTTCAATTGTGTATTCATTACTGCAATTATTGTAAGCCAATGTAAATCAAACACTAATCTAAAGCATTCTTATTTATCAGAATACTCAGCTACCTTAAAAGACGAGACTGAGCGCTTCGAGCAGACCATGGCGTTGAAAGCAGAAATTATCGCTAAGTTGGAACATGAACTAGTTCTACTCAGCCATGATGCTACTGTTAAGCTTAAAAAGAAGATGTAAGGAGTGTCTGTTAACGAAGATCTAGATTCTTTCAAAATGTAGAAATCGTTAAACTAATATTAGTTTTTTCTAGTTTGGATTCAGAACGTCAGATGGTACTGGCGACTCGGACCCACGCAGTCAAGAATGAGATGTTGAAAGAAGAGGAGGTGGAGAGTCGGGAAGCTTACGAACAGCTGTTGAGGAATCACCTCATTGAAGAAAAGAATCAGAGGGCACGACGGTAATATTCTTCTTCTTCTTGCGTGTCGATGACATGTCATATATTGAGACTACACTATGTCAGCCCAATATGCCGCCACAGCGAGAGCACGGCCGGATGCGCTCATTAAGTCCTCCTGCGAGCAAGTTTCAGGGCACAGTGGACACGCGATTAGGTGGGACATCGTCTGCTCGGCAGCCCCACGGTAATATTACCTTTAGGAGACATTATGTTCTAGTGCCTACAGGCAAAGGCGTATGTAGGATTTAGACTATCTATAAGCAAGGGATACTCTATACTACTAATGAAGTCGTGGTGGCCTAGTGGGCAAAGAACCAACCTCTCGAGTATGAGGGCGCGGGTTCGATTCCAGGTCAGGCAAGTACCAATGCAACTTTTCTAAGTTTTTATGTATTTTCTAAGTATATCTTAGACACCAATGACTGTGTTTCGGATGGCACGTTAAACTGTAGGTCCCGGCTGTCATAGAACATCCTCAAATCAAATCATTTATTTCATGTAGGCTTTTACAAGCACTTATGAACGTCAATATTATAAATAAGTTTGATTCTAGTTGCCCATTCAAAAAGTAGCTTCCTATGGAGAAGAACGGGCAAGAAACTCCATGGTTACTCTTTTAAAAAACATAATAGGTGTTACAATTTGTATGTATTGATACATACGATAATAACGTGAAAAAGAAATGCTTACAAATTTTTTGGGTTGACTCTGAGAAAGTTATACAATGCAAGTTGAACTAGGAAGTTATAAGAGAAAATTATTATACAAACTATTTTAAGAAGTTAATAAATTAAACAAACCAAGTTATACAAAGCAAAAGAAAAAAGAAATAATAATGATAACAACATGATAGAGCAAGAACATTAATGAGAACAGAGATATTCCTAGACAGCCTGCCAGTCGCCAGGGAAGCCACTCGTGCAATGTAGGACTAACGCCATACATCCTTGTCGTCAATCCTTGGCAGTCGTTACGGGTAGTCAGAAGCCAGTAAGTCTGACACCAGTCTAACCAAGGGGTATTGGGTTGCCCGGGTAACTGGGTTGAGGAGGTCAGGCAGGGCAGTCGCTCCTCGTAAAGCACTAGTACTCAGCTACATCCGGTAAGACTGGAAGCCGACCCCATCATAGTTTGGGAAAAAGGCTCGGAGGATGATGATGATAAGCAAGGGATACTCATCAACGCTTAGAAAATATCGCTAATTACCAATTTATTTACAAAGATTCAAAGTGGAAACGCAGTTGCTGTCATGGCTACAGAAGTATGACCTCGAGATGAGTGACAAGCAGGTAGAATTCGACGAGTTTTCGCAGAAGTATGATGAAGAAGTGGAAAAATGCGAGGAGTTGGAGGTTTGTGGTTTTTTTATTGATGGAAATATGAGATATAAGCCACCTTATTATAAAATGTGATTTTATAAAAGTACCAGCTTTTGTACCACTTTTAAACCACCGTCCCGAACAAAATTAGTGTACTAAACCTATTTCTAAAGCGGGTACTTCTTAAAGCCACGTTTTATAGTAAGGTGGCAAAGGTTTATAATAAATTCGTTCCAATTTATCGTTTTGAATTATGTAAACGAGATGTTTGATGAATTGCTTAAATGCATACTTTTCTTATACCAATTTGTTATTTATCAATGAGTTACATTGACTTTCAATATGACGTCTCGCTAATTCAGAAACTATGTGACCAAAAATTACCGTAAACCATAGATTTAAGACAA
Source organism: Helicoverpa zea (assembly GCF_022581195.2). Classification (NCBI taxonomy): domain Eukaryota; kingdom Metazoa; phylum Arthropoda; class Insecta; order Lepidoptera; family Noctuidae; genus Helicoverpa; species Helicoverpa zea. The sequence goes on along the minus strand of NC_061467.1, from coordinate 2,852,718 downwards.
ATAAACATGTCAAACGTCATTAATCAATCACCGCCCGCGTATAAAAGATTGGACCGGTGCTCCATACATTTAGAAACATTTCCTTTCGTAAAAAAAATAGGTAAAATGGGTCTTTTATGTAACTATTTTTCAACCAACAGAAACAACTGGCAGAACAAGACGTCGAGTACATTCCGTTGATGGCCGAGCGTGAAGCGGAATACCACCAGGAGATGACGGAGAAGATGAACAAGTTCCTAATGGATCACGCCGCGAGAGTCATACAGCACGCGTGGAAAGAAGTGCTCGCCAACCGAGCCGAGAAGAAGAAGGTAAGGATTTTAATAAATAGTGAACCAAGCAAAACGTTCAATTTAGTTATGGCTTTAATGAAGACTAATTTTCATTAACATATTTAAAAAATGCTAGCAGAAGAAAGTTTGTACATCCAGGCTTTCTTTGCTAATCTTCTGCCATTAAAAGCTTGTTGCAGATGACGATGTTTCACTTTATTCAAAAGCTTTGTTACTCAAACGTTCATACATAATCATATTCTTTTTCATGCAGCTTAAAGGGAAGGCTAAAAAAGGAAAGAAGAAAGCTTAAAAAATATATTAAGTATATCCTCGACCTTCCAAACTCCTTTGCCCCAAATCTACTCATTTATTATTCACGTCTTCATCTATTTAAGTGCGCAAATCAAATATTAAGAAATAATTTGGTCCTATCATATTAATATCAACACCGGTGGTTCTTTCGTGTGAATTCTACTATGAGAGTATAAATATTATTGACGAGGGTTCCGTAAACTTCCAAATCCTTTATTCCCTGATCCTGAATCCCAATCCTTTCTTCCAGTTAAGAAAATTAATGAAGAAGATGCAAGCTGCAGCACCACCAACGGAGTTGTTGAAAGGAAAGAAGAAATAGTTTGTAGTTTTAATTTTAATGTCATACGTCGTCACGTAGGCGAACTTATACTTATTGTTTATTTTTATGTTATTGTTATATGTTATTTATTTATTGTGGAAATAAAACGATCTCTTGATAAGCAAGACATGAATTTTATTTACTTAAATAAAACATTCTGCTGTAATTAGAGCCTAATTGCCATGTTCGAAATTGCAGTCGTAGTCAATGTAACCATACAGGGAACTTGTTACACAGAAAAATCAGAGACTTGTCTCTATCTGTTGTATAGAAGAAAGTTCTAGATGGGACAACTTGAAGTCCCATGAAAAAAGTATAACTTTTAAGGTATAAAATATCTACGGATAGCCTAAAAATACATGGAAGAGGACATACATACCTACTAAAAGTAAGCGTAAAATCCTAATAGAATTTTAAACTAGGTATTGTTTTTTTTACATTCGGAAGTACGTGTATCTATTTATGCTACTAATACATTCATAACTCTATAAGTTCTAAGAGCACATATCGAGTACAGAATTTAGAATTTAGAACAGCGTAAGAATCACAACATGTCTATTTGATAAAACCTTCTCAATTACTCTACTAAGCTAACATTTTAATTATAACATACAAAAATCGGTACAAATATTGATTTTCAGATTCCCAAGCAGTTTAGATATTATGTTCTATGAGGATATGATAAATATTGAAGGTCATGCTGCACAATTTTATTTGGTAGACCCCTTATCAGATCATAATTTCTCTTCATCATCGAGGATCTTCAGATGCCGTATGGCTCGTACGTCGATGAGGGTGTCGGAAGAACTCTTGGTGGTTGGGATGAAGGATAGCGCCCGTCGTGCTCGTTCGCCGTTGCGGAGTACTGGGTTCAGATCCTGAATAAAGTAAATACTTCAAAAAAGGTATGCAGCACTAGTAAAAGTTATCGAGCACATAAAGCACACAAATGTCGGTCTTGCGGATGATCTCTCTCTACCTATGTCAGATTGCCGACCCTTCGGGCTATGAGAGTAGAGGAACAGATAATCTGTCCAAATGCTTGCACTCTTTGTACTGTCGTAAATTGTAACTTTACATAACCATCTCCACGGTACCGACTATCTCTACATAAAAATCAGGGTATCTGGTAACTTACTCTTAGTTGTACTTGCAACGCATTAGCTGTGAGTTCAGTCTTGGAGATTTTATCTTGAGCTGCTTTGAGTTCAGCGTCCAGCCGTTGTTTCTCTTCTTCTAGTTCTTTTAGACGTTTTTCTGCTTCTGGAATTTTAAATAGTGATTTTTATTACAACTCAGGACTTTTGAAGAACAGTTATTTAATTTTCAGTTCAGACTTAAGACAGATGAACAGTGATATCTTAAGAAATTCTTTCATTTGTATATTAATACAAGTCATATATGATGTCAAGAGAAGAAAAGGAGGAGTGCTTGACTATTATGTACCTTTATACTGTGTTTCTTTTTGAGCCTGCAACATTTCAAATTGTTGTCGTTTTAATCTCTCCTCCTCAAGCATTTTGTTCTGCTCTTCCTGAAGTCTTTCCAATTCTTCTCGCCTCTCCCATTCTTCGGCTAACACCCTAAAATGTGATTCGTACAATTAACAAACATTAAAAAAAAATATCTCTACTGATAATATTATATATCCCATAATAGTGGGTATTTTATAAAATTTGTTTGGCAATTTACCTAGCTTGTAATGCTCTAACAATTTCTTCATCCCTCTTAGCTTGTGTTTCCTCTTGTAATAGTTTCTCTAGTTCAACTTGTGCGTGTTTCAATTCTTCTAGTTTTTTGTTATCTTGTTGCGCTAATTCCACCAATTCCTGAAGTTTAAAAAAACACGGGTCAGATTTGGAAAATTCTTTAAGAGATCGATAGGAAAGCTATTAGATACTTTGTATCTGGGTGCAAAAGGTTGTTTCATCGGCCGTGGGTGAAAGGAAACAGCTAGTACAATAAGAAACCAAGTACCTGTGCTTGTGCTTCTGCAGCGAGCCTCGCTTTGACCTCATGCTGCAGTCGTGCCCTGGTCTCGCGAACTTCCCTCTCGCGTCGTGCTCCGGCGCCGCGTCTGATGGCTCGAGCGCGACGCTGGTAGCCTTCTACACCGCCTGATACGGCTGCTGCCTGACGTAATGCTGATATCCATTGTAGACGACTCCTGAGGAAATTAATTGCAGATAAAACATGATATAATGTGCCCAAATCTCGTAAATAAAAAATATGTGGACCCTGGACAAGGTTCGTTCATTTCTTTTCATGGGTGTAGAGAACCCAAATCCATAAGACATAGAATAAATTCATGCGAATCTGGGCTTAAGCAACAAGAAGAAGAACAAAATGGAACCTCGTAGTACGTCACCGTTCTTACTAGAGAGACAAGCCAAAAATCTCAACATCTTAGATAGAGATAGAAAATGATATGAGAACATACTTGTGATCCTGAGTGCCGAACTCGAAAGTTCTATCAGGCGTGATGAGCTGGAACCGCTGAATCTTGCCTTCCCCCGCAGCTGCCTCCACGGAGCAGTACTCGTCAATGACGACACGACCGCATTGTTCCTTCTGCGACGAGCTCTTGTAGTAGGTGAGGGCACATGGCTGTAGCACACACCAGTACTCCCGCATGGTTGGTAGGAGGTAGCCTCGCTTGAAGAGATAACCCTGGGAAATTAGGTTAAGGGTCACTCCTACAAATTATTTTTTTCATTTCTGTCAAGCCATAAGTCGTCGCAGCCAAAAGACGACCACGGCTGGAAAGTAGCCTCCCCCAATTTGGGGAGATTTGCCCATAGTCAAAGCGTTGGGCACGGGTTTTGGTGAGCGCTGGTGAATAAGTACAGTCAATTAAATGGGTGTTTGATTTTTTTCAGGACATAATTTACCTTTTTAATAATATCTTCAATAAAGACATCGTAGATTTCATCGACGGCTTCGACTAGAGCCTCTGAATGTAGTTGCTGGTCTCCGCAATATTTAGCTTCTAACACGGCGAGGAATGCGGCCCACTTGAAGTGGCCTATGGAGGAGCCCAGGGCTTCCCAGTCAGCAGTATCCCAGCGGACCCCGAGGCAGTGGACTAGTTGCTCGGCCACTAGACCAGCTTCTGAAGGTTGGAGCACCACCTGGTTGAAGAGAAATGGAATGAAGGTAAATTGTTTGCATAAATCGATGTTACAGTCCCTAGTCGTGCCTATATCGTATGTATTCTAGAACTGCGATAAGGGAGAGATATGGGTTGCCTTAGTATTGAAGTAATTTTCTTAATTTGAAGACATTACGCATCTATGCGTTTTTTTTTCAAACACAAAGTAAGTAAATAGTTGGAGATGTAAATATAACTATGTAAACGTCGTTTGAAATTACAATACCTACACGCGGATAATTTTCGCGTCCGTTTCAAAGATTTCAAAATCGACTTGACAAACAATCTGAAAACGAGTGAAAGTGAAAGGAGTTACACAAGTATTTTTGAAATGACAAGTGTTATGAAACTACTTATTGCGAAATTGAAATCTACATCTACACACGAATAAGTTTTAATATGGATTTTTATCAGGAGTGTGGGTGTTAATTGATGGACCAATTAGTTTTTAATGTACTCGTAAGATTTGATGGATCGCGAGGCCATTAAAGTTTCTAAGCATGTAACAATTAATGCTTCCCAAGATCAGACAGTTACAGCTTAGTTCGAGGGTCACTGCCAAAACTGTATTACTTACACATTTTCCGCCTTTTTTTGTTGGCCGATAAATCGGAAATTACAAAATCGGGCTAAAACAATAGCGTTGTGTCGTAATTCTTAATCTTAGAATTAAAATAAGAAAAATATAGGTGCCGATTGAACGATAAAAGCAAGGCATTGTTCGATGTACAAATGAGAGTAATTAATACGAGAACAACACAAGATGTGTTGGATGGTGAATGACCTATTTGTAACACCGTAACATAAGGTAGCGGTTACATTGTTTAAGCAGTAGCGATCAAGCTATGTATAATGAGTAATGACTTTCTGTAAATATTATATTGACATTGTGACCAACAATTAAGAAATACATATTTACAAAACAAATAGTAATGATTCCCATATTTATTTACTACTAGCTTTTGCCCGCGGCTTCGCTCCCGTCAACTGACTTCTCTACTTTACTCTATTTTTTTTTTCATAAGAACCTTCTCCTGACAATAACAAACACAACAAAAAAAGAATTAGCCAAATTGGTCCAGGCGTTGTTGAGTTATGCGCTTACCAACACATTTTGCGATTCATTTATATATTATAGATAATGAGAGTCGCTTGTTACTACGTAATTATTAATATTATGGAGTCATTATCGTGTTTCTTTTGTTAATATGACAACGGGGCTAAACATCGGAGATAACATATTGTAAAGCAACATGTGGTCAGCACATTTATGAAATGATGGGTGAAATTAAAATGAAATGTGCTGTTAAAAAAAGTTTTAAATGTGTGGCGTAAGCAGATTGCTATGGCTTTTATTTCTTACTTGTATATTAGCTATTAAAGTAACTAATATAAGTACTTACTGGTAACGCGTAAATCTTTTGAATTCAATGAAATATAGGAAGTGGCCTAGACCAAATAAAAATAACTTGTACTTGAAGGGTTAATAATTTGACTTTGCTTTCTACAGGAAAGTAATAAAATTGTGTGTTAACATTTTATTACACTCATTAAATTTTTATGTCACCTCCACTTGCAAAGTTCACAAATCCAAAGGCCATTTTGTATTGCAATAAGATAAATCTATTTTTAAAATGTGTTAGAAAAACAGCAGTATATCAGGTTTCCAGTACTAAGTACCTATTCGTGTAGGTATCATTGACAAAAGTTGTTAAAACACATTTTTTTTAGATTTAGAGGTTCAGATGATAGAGATATAATTAGAGTCACAATTGTGGGATGAGGGCACAGAAGAGAGGTCGATAAAGATTATATTATAATCAGCTATTTACTACTCTTGACGATATTATTTATGGTCATGGTTGATACTCACGACATAATGATTGGCGTCATCAGCATCCTGCACGAGGTCTCCCAGCAAGCAGAAGATCCTGAAGAGTTTGAACACGGAGTCATCACTGAACACGCTCTTATCTCGACCAAGTAGACTCTTGCGGCAAACTAGCCAGCACACCTAGACAATGGAATAAAACAGAATTAACAAAAAAACCGGCCAAGTGCGAGTCGGACTCGCGCACGAAGGGTTCCGTGCCAGAGCAAAAATGAGCAAAAAAATCACGTTTGTTGTATGGGAGCCCCCCAAAATATTTATTTTATTCCAGTTTTCAGTATTTGTTGTTATAGCGGCAACAGAAATACAACATCTGTGAAAATTTGAACTTTCTAACTATCACGGTTCATGAGAGACAGCCTGGTGACAGACAGACGGACGGACGGACGGACAGAGGAGCGAAAACTATAGGTTCCCGTTTTACCCTTAAGGGTACGGAACCCTAAAAATAAGCAAAGGGGTGCATCAATCTATCTAGTTTCCCTAATTAACCTTCATACGGTCGGCGAAGCATGTTTTCTTCTCGTAGGTACACATTTGCAACTGTAGTTCAGCAAGAATCTGACAGGTTAAAATTCTTGCAGTTATAATGTAATCTACAGTCTTATAATTCTAATCAACATAGATAAGTATCATCGACAAACAAAAAAAGCACTTTGATAACACTAGAAGTATTAATATAGGTTTCCTGTTATTTTAAGTTGTTGATATTTAGCCTTACATAACGTTACCTGCTAAATTGAAAAGTGACATCATTGTCGACCACTTAACTGTACATATTACGGAATAACAAAGTCATTAGTATGTCGCTGAGTCTAGACTTTGAGAACGGTTACGCATTAATTGCTTAAACTAATGACCTAAAACAATGATAGATGAAACTCATATTAGAAATGCGAGCTAGCTTGCTAGCTACTTCATTCGGGCAAAGTTCTTACTATTTCTTATTTAAAACTGTTAATTTATAGTCTAGATTTGATTATGATCCTATTCTTTAACATTTGGGGGCTTATTAGTTCATTGCTGTCGATATTAGTCATCATTGACCAGCTGCCCCCAATTGTCATCATCATCCTCCGAGCCTTTTTTTCTCAACTGTGTTGGGGTCGGCTTCCAGTCTAACCGGATTCAGCTGAGTACCAGTGCCTTACAAGAAGCGACTGCCTATCTGACCTCCTCAACCCAGTTACCCGGGCAACTCGATACCCCTTGGTTAGACTGGTGTCAGACTCACTGGCTTCTGACTACCCGTAACGACTGCCAATGATTTTCAATGACAGCCGGGACCTACAGTTTACCGTGCCATCCGAAACACAGTAATTGCCCCAATTTTATGCTGTGCAATTTCTCAATAGTTTTCAAATAACTCTATACACAGATACAGCACGTTCGATTCTCCTGTGTCAGTGGGTTGCATGTAATTACAAACGTTTTACATATGATAGGCTCTGACTCGTCGCGACCTACTTAGACAGCTGTACAAAGAACCATGGTGACAAAGTTGCCAAGTTAATTCAATATGTAATTTCGAATTAAGTGAAGACAATGGCTGGTTTTGGCAAGTTGCCTGTGCCCTGTTAAAAGAAGTACCTATTGTTTGTACAAACGTATGAGAGTCTTATGTTTCTGTACATTCCGAAATGCTGAAGAATACCCACATATTTCATTTAGATAGGTAGGATACATGTTGACAATTTATTACTGTTCGGTATCTTCCTAACAATTCTGAGCGCTATATTTATACTATTTTTTAGGTAGTTAGGTCTGTACCTATTTCTTGGATTTTCAGCAAATAACCAAGTGTCGCCAACACGACTTCTCATTACTGGAAAATCCACCCCCTACGAAATAAAGATCAATTTCTATGAATTATACGATTACGTCCATCACGGGTCAGAGATAAACAGATTCTTATTAGCTTTGTGGCCGGGTGGACAAAATTGGGGAGGTGTAGGGAAGGGCAAGTATTTTCTAAGTAAACAGTGGAACATACCAGCGTATAACACGCTCCAGACAAGTTTAGCGGAAATCAATACCGTGGTAGCCGTTCCGAGAACCTAGACACTCGAGAAATATGTTTGCCGACTGCATTGTACAGATGCTAGTCTAGTGACTCTTGTGCGCTTACAAGACTGTTTGTTTTGCCGAGAAATGCGGAATTTCAAACAAGACGTTTGAAAGTTACTTTGTGAGAATTCCAGTTCTAAAAATAAAAAGAAATAAGTATACATTTCGCGATTTGGAAAGTCAAAAAAGGGATTGTCAGAAAACGCAAGAAAAACTTGTACGAGTTGAATTAAGTACACCGGGTTTTTTTAAGCTCCGTTGAATTCCACTTGACAATAATTGGAAACCGTATCATTCAATTATTTATTGGATTCGTTCAGCCAAGTAGAAATCCGGTATAAAGTTCACCATTGAAAAACTTGAAAGATTGGACAATACATTGCTTTGTTGGACAGGCAATTAGCTAATAGATTGTTAAATAACTGATTGCGTAGTGTACTTGTCTATCATATTTAAATAGTTGTGAGACAGTCTGAGGTCATCAAGACAGACTACATATTTTCTTGGTTACTAATCTTCTCCTATGCAAGTTTTTTGTACCTAGTTGTCAAATGAATACACCGCCCGTTTTAAGTTTCATATCAATCAGATGCGTGACCGCATAGCAAAAAAGTGTCGTATCAGCCCAGTATGGCCGTACTCATCTAACATTTAGAAGAAATAATTGTGTCTCATAGTGATTCATGTTTTTTTTTTATCTTACTGGCTTTGAATTTACGGAGAACACATAATAATGCAAACAATGGTTTAGCTTAAGGCCTTAAGGCACCCTAATGATCTTTTAGTTTTGAAAAGAGATTGAGTATGTTAACTCTAATAGTTACATCCCCCTAATAAAATTGACCTGTGTCACTGTGCCTGTGTGTCAAGAAAGCAGGCACGCAAAGTCACGCAAACTAGGGTGGGTAAGATGGGTCATTAGTTTCCTACGGAGGCATCAATTCATTGTAGGCACTTAATGAAGGTCAATCAAGAGTACTGCAGATAAAATAATCTGTTTATATTAGACATTGTTTTCGCAGTATCAATAACTTCGTACGTCATGGTGCCACTTCTGAAAACTCCAGACAGGTTTTTTAACATCAAGAAAAAAATAATGAGCGATTGCTGTAGAAAATAAGCAAAGCCGAATATACATTCAATTTGATGTGTAGCAATCGTATACTTTCGAAGCAAATTCGCCCGGCCCGTAGTCTATTAAGTTCGAATGTTCGAGAACAATTTCGCTCACCCCCGACTTTATCGCACGACGAAGTCGAGGCAAATCTAATATATTTATTTTATTGGAACACCTACAGTTTCGTATTTATTACAGAAATTTTAGCGTCTCTCCTTTTTATTATTTTCTTTTGGTCAATGGATACAGCTTTTCTCTATTTTATTCGAGTTGGAGAATTGAGTTTAGGGAATGTTGTCGTGGATATTAACATAATAATCAAACTTTTGTCGAAATAAATTGTGTTTTTGTCAGAAATCAAATCCATAATGGACTGAACGTGGACGGATATAGAGGAAGAAGACGACCAGAGAAACGATGGATGGAGTGTATTTAATTAAGTGAAACATCATGGCATCAGATAGTAAGGTATGGAAGATGACATGCTGTACCGACCCTGAATAATAAATCGGGGTAAGGACAGGGGAATGATGATTTTAGTAGTAATATCAAAAACATACCTCACTAATCTTCTTCTCATATTCCCTAACAATTGGCAGCGTGGTAGTCTTCGGCAGCGAGCTAAACACCTCATGCTGCAGATAGTAGCGGAATTCATCGAAGGTCAGCTCCTGTGAGGACTTGAAGTGGTCCAGCCCCTTCTCTACTCCATACAGGTCTAGAAGAGTTCCTATATTAGCTGTCAGCACCTGGAAATGGAAATCGTTGTTGTGAGTATAAAGCGTAATAGTAAATATGTTTTCCCAGAAGAGTATGTGGGAGTTAATTGGTATAGTATACTCGTATGTATGTAATTTACACGCCTAGGTAATTTGGTAATGGTTTAAAGTAATTTTGTTTTGGAAAATTTAATAGGGTCAATAATCTTCAGTATTGTGACTTAATAATAAATAGTGTTATTTTAATCGTTTTCCTTTTTCGGAAACATTATTTCTTTTGGGTTTATCTGATTCGAGGTAAAAAATACACCTTAACTCAAATGTGACTACAAAATATACATTTGAGATTGAAATCAGTTTACTCAGACATAATTTTGCAAAGTAGATTCATGTGTCAACCTCTTCAGCATTTATTCCATTTAAAACGTTATACAGTTGTATTTTCAATTTTCCTTTCAGTTACAGACGTGCTCTCTTTGTATGCATTTCTGTTTATTTACCTTACAAAGTAAAACAAACATGGTCTACATAAGAGTAGCTTTATTATTTAGTGTGTGTAAGTATAACTCTAGAAACATTAGATACGAGTATGATGAAACAGTAAGGGGGTAACTTCAAATATGGTCCAATAGACATTTGATTTCTTTATGATTTCATCAACACTGGAATCATGGAGATTTCATCGTAGGATACGAATGACTTTTAGACCAAAATGTCGGCAAGAAATATGTCGTGGACAATTCCAATGACTAAATGCTTATAAAATGTGAGATTTGATAAGTGTAATTCTAACCTAAGGCTGTGCAAACAGATGAAATCACGAAGTCACAAGTTGCTACCGCTGACTCACAGTTAGAGACCGCTATCAGCTAACTTGAACGCAAACTCACATGTTTTGGCTTTCATCATCAATCAATGCTTGTTTACAGAAAGTTTAGTAGGTTTAATTGCAATTACTTTTTCTTTTCTGAGTCTCTTTCTTTGTTTTTAACACGCTTATATTAGCTTCACTTGTAACTATGTATGTTAATACTTTTTTTTTCAACTGATCAAAATTTTTGCGATCAAATACATACACGCAATAAAAAAATCATAAAAAAGTCAAGTGAATTTAGGGCTCGTATTGCTCTCTTCTAACACAGGAAAATTTGCATCGAATGCTTCAGTTTCTGGTATCAACATGAAGTAGTTACATGATGATGCCACAATGGGCGTAACCGATCCTTCGTTTGTCAAACTCATTACATGATTGACACTTTAGTAACAAGATACATGTTCTGACCTCGTAAGAAATGGTCGTATGCTATGCGTCATTTTATCATTTTATAATGTACCCAGTATACATAAATATAAGTTTTACAAAGCACTTGGTAACAGGATGTTAATACCTACATAGTGTAGATTGTCAAGCCGCAGGATTTAATCGACACTTCAATGAGTTATTAATCCGAGTATAACGTGTGTATTACCACATAAGTACATCCATTATTGGAATAGGTTTTGAATACCTATAGATGAGTAAAATACAGTATTTACGAACCATATAACTATATTTATACGCTTACATAATACCTGCCTGGGTAGGTATAATTTTTTTGTTAACGTTGTGCAATAAAGATGCATCATGCACTATTTTTAGCCTGAAACTATGTAATACGATAATTGTACGAATCTAAATGATTCCTGATTTTTTCATATTGTGCTTACCAACAGTGACAGACAGTATGAATAACCGACTAGCTTCTATATCTGGCAATAACAGACGCTTACGTCGAATGACAAAAACGAAATAATGGATGCAATAAGTAAAGAAATACTGACATTGAAGAACTGTGGGCTAGTGAGTAGTCAGCGCTTCAAGCGATTATTTAGAAGCTTATTACTCAAACGCACTGTGATGTATCCCATGGGTGGAGGGTTACCAATGTTTTAGTTACACGAAAAGATTGCTAACCTATTGAATTTCTCTTTTGTTTTATGAAGAAATTAGTGTGATAACGACTAATGAGTAGTTCATTATGTAGAGATGCATCTTGTGCAGAAAACCGCGAAAAGTGGCGAACTTTGGGGAAAGCCTCTGTCCAGCAGTGGACGTCTATCGGCTAAAATGATGACGGCGAGAGAATCTTGTGTTTTGTGAGTACCTATACAAAGCCCTCTTGAATATTTCAATTAAATCATTACCGCTAAAGTTATTCTAAATCCTTCAGATATTTAAAACCTATTCGACATAAGCACTTACACAGCCACAAAACGACATTCAGAGAAAAATCTTACGACATTAAGTTTATACAAGTTTGGTAAACACATGGTTACCCTGAGCGGGTTCAATATCCGACGATAACTTAGTGATTCATGCAATGTTTTGTTGTTCATCGTCCGTTGGTGAAGGATAATTCACCATTTTAATAATAAATATGGACATTGTGATATTCGATTGAAGCAGCATTGAGAATTTATCTTTAGCTAGAAGCCTTTGATTTGAAAATTATTGAAGTAAAGTTTTATTGTTTCTGCAGTATTTTTACGCAGAACAAGACAATGCATGTATATGCTTCAATGAAAATAATAGTCTCCACCACTCTCTTCTTGATGTAAAGGAACTCTAGGAATTTCCATTCAATAAGAGAATATTATATGTCGATAAAGCACATGAAAAGACATAGACACGTAGGTATGCTATGAGAAGTATTTCTAGAACATAAGTATGTGGCAGTGGCGAAGGGTGGTTTAATGAAATAGGGAAGCCGCAGCAAAAAAAAAAACTGGGGGGGGGGAGTACTCAGGGATGGGGGGGGAGAGGTAATGGAGGTAATTTCTCAGTCCACCTTTTAGCACTGACTGAGAGACTGATAGTTTGAACATGTTTTCTCGAGGAATTCGGCAGATTATTAATATCTATAAAACTTTATTATCTTTAGTTAGGTATATTAACTAGGTACTAGAATCTGAGAAAACTTGGCACTAGAAACAATACATTTTAAGTATTTAATTTACAACGGCCTGTTAGCCATTGATATTTATCGTAGGTATTTATCCGTCAGGACGTTTAATATAGACGTAATATTGGTAGGTAATTCACCCGAGCGGCGTGCCCGAGTTTTATAACACGTTTTTATTCTCAAAACTTAACCTTGAAAAATAAGTTCCTTCCTAAAGTAAACAATCTGTCGGATCGGAAAACAATCTAATGCGATAAATGCTATAGGTACATTAAAAAGAAACCTGATGCCAACTGTCTACGTATCAAAATACATCATTTCAACGTAGATATCTCTATTTTCACTAGGTACACACACTGTAGTACTGTACTTGTACTGAGTACCAGGTCACACAGTGCGATCGCGGGAATTAGTAGGGAGTAATGATAATGCCAACTATTTAATCAAAATTATATACTTGGTGAATTCATAATATTAAATAAATTCCCAACTAAACTAGGGTCATTAAATCGCGGAGAATCTTAACACCGCGATTCAGGATTTGCATAAAAATGCACAACGCCATCTATGTTGACATAATGTAACTAAAACACACACACGAACTATGTTATTTCCAAATGATACACACACTAATAAATTCAATTAAGTAATACAAAGAACAAATTGTTAATGGTATTATCTAAAACAAAATAAGAACAATGAGAGTGAATTTGTCTGATTTGTTTGTTTACATATTTGAGAAAGCGCTGTCACTCGCGCGTAGACAGATATAGCTACTCTACTCTTGACGCGTTCTTTCTCGTTCACTCGCGAGTTTTGATTGGTGGAAGCCGCTCCGTGAGCCGGCTTACCGCTCGCCCTTATTTTGCGAACATCGCGCGGCGCGGCGTGGATGACGTCACGCAAGCGTATTTTTGTATGGAGGAGGAAGCCGCGGCTTATTTAGTAGGAGCAAAATGTTTCAAGTAATTTATAGACAATTTTTTTTACGGTGGTAGGCGTTTTGTTATACCTACATATTTAAATTGTGTGGTTTAAATGATTATATTAATTATACCTATACCTATATTATAACTTATACCTATGCTTCTTTCTTGAAATTCGAAAGGGAAGCCGATGGGAATCGGCTTATAAGGACGCCTCGCCACTGGTATGTGGTAAATCAAAGATCCATAGATAAAATTTTAATTGATCTATCGAGTTTGCCGGCAATTGCACAGTTGACGATTGTGGGAGTAATCACAGTGGTGCGTCTCGCAATAGCATGAATCATAGTTATTACTACACGAATACTATGCGCTGGTAATGGTAATGGAAGTAGAATGACCTTACTCCTACACGCCTGTGCACTGTTTAGCATAACTATCTAATCAATTGCTTTGCACAGTGCTGGGATATCGAGATTAAATCTGATAGACTTAATACTAGTAGTAGTAACTCCTGGTTCTCTCGCCTATTAGAGCTTGCTGTTATAGATCCTACAGCAGTTTTAGCAGTGTATTGCAGTCGTTAAAATGATGCAGACAAACAAATGTATGTACAATAAACCAGTTAGCAAATCCAATTTATAATAATGTCATTATTAATACATAATGATTATAAGTTATATCCAAGGTAACACCTCCTTTTTATTAAAAGTTATTTTGTGAGTAGGTATGGGCGAAGCTAAATATGATTCTAAACCACATATTATATTAGGTACTCAGAAGACTAAACTACTTATCAATGTTTTCGTTGTTACTTAAATGTTTGGTAAAGAACATAACTACTTCAGCTTACGTACCTAATGACAATTAGTAATTTTTGCTTAAGTCAACAAACATAACAAAGTATTTTAAGTACCTACTACTAGGAACGCACCTATCTTGGGACATAAGTTTCCACGCCCTTTGTGAGATCGATGAGATAATAAAAATGTCTCATAAAATGTATGTGAAACTTACAAGAGTTAATTTTATGTTTAATCAGAGTTGGTCACAGTTACTCTCGAGAGGTTGGTCATAGGTAGGGTCACGTCACGGTCAAACTGACTAATAAGGCCAGCTGTTCTCTTTAGGGTCTAATATGGTCACCCGGATGTGACCTTCAGTTTTATTATTTAAATTGTAATATTAAAACCAATTGTACAGCAACTTCTTTTCAGCAAGACTTTTTGCTGTTATTGAAGGCTTAGCCGACCGACGTAAATCACCACTTAGGTAGGGTAAATACGCCAAATGTCGGCCCCCTTAGCGATTTTCTGATTGCGGTTCGCTATAGCACCGTCAGTTTCCAACGAAAGATAGTTTCTGATGCGGTTTTGGATAGTTTGATTAATCTATGTCATGTTTATAGGCATAAGATTGATATTTCTACGAAAAGAAAAAAGTAATAAGGCTTAGATGCGTCGAGAACAGAAAAACCCTAAAGTCGGCCATTCACGGCCCAAGGTTGGTTGCGTTTTTTCCAAATGTCGGCCAGGTATAGGCTGTTTTAAATTAAGGCAGTGACAAATATTATTAACATGATTTATTTTAGCAGAATTATAATATAATACTAAGTATACATTTGTAATTGTATTTGTTTAATTTATAGTAAAATATTTTTTCACGACCAACCATTTATATTTTTTAAGCTAATAAGAACGGTTTAATAGATAGCAAGTATCAAACTATAAAGCTACCATAAACATGCCTACAATACTGTCAACTCCTACATTTAAACTTAACTCCTATACGATATAATGAATTATAATAAATAAATTATTTCATTTTGAGAAAATGAAAAAATATAAAAGTATTTTTTCATCAGCCTGTATAGTGGCGCTTGAGTTCGAGGCTGGTCGACATTACGATTATTTACGATTCTAATGTCGGCCCCTATTTCTTGTACCTTATTTCTCGAGATTCAACTAATATCACCCCGGCCGTTATTTGGCTATTAAACGTAAAATAGATCTATTTGCCTATAAGCTTTGCAAATTCTCTTGTTAGACAACGGAATTAGTACAATAGGAATTTATAAAATAGACTGCATTTGCTTTAAGTCGGCCACGGCCGAGACTCCGGTTTTAAGTCAAAACTGTTGTCCTAATGGCGGCCTCCTATTTTTCCTTGAAAAATATACGCAAAACGCTGAAAAAACTATCTTAAAATATAGTAAAAATAGCCCATTAGTGACAATCAAGCTTAAAACAAAAATAAATAAATGTTTTATCGTTCTAATATCAATCCCCAAAATGTGAGTATTCACTTCGAGTAAGCTACTTTACGTGCGAATTTGATGTTTCAACGGCGCAATCGCTACTGACGCTCAGTATGAGAAGAGTAAGTGACAGAATCGGATAGTAACGATTTGTACGTATAGAGTATAAACCAAGGTTGCAATTCGAGGAGCAAAACTAACACTTAATTACCTTTTGAATGAATGCAAGCTGAAAATGTACAGACGGCCGAAGTTTGGGGGGAGGCCGACATTTGGCGTATTTACCCTATTTTAGTTTTGCGCGACCATAAAGCTTTGACCCAAAATAATTAAAATATTATCCAAAGTCTCATGAATCTTTTCTCAAACTTTGTTCGAGTTAATTTTAATTTTTTTCTAGGTTGCTGAATTTTAGTCTGGAAGACAATATAGATATTTTTATGTATAAGTTGACTGAAAACTATGTAAATGATTGAAATGATCATTAGTTTCTAGAGATACAAAATATGCAATTACTTGAAACGTTGAGTCAGTCGCCATAATCACAATTCCGGAATGCAATTTGACTTTAAAAATATAAATATTGTGTGGACTCTAGGTAAGCTACTTGAGTTGTTAATGTACATATGTATTTTAAATGGTATCTATACTAATATTATAAAGCTGAAGAGTTTGTTTGTTTATTTGAACGCGCTAATCTCAGGAACTACTGGTCCGATTTGAAAATTTCTTTCAGTGTTAGATAGCCCATTTATCGAGGAAGGCTATAGGCTACTTTTTATTCCGGTACGGGAAGTAGTTCCCACAGGATGCGGGTGAAACCGCTGGCAGAAGCTAGTAATATTATAATACAGCAGTGGCATAGCTTAATGGCTTAAGATAAAGTTATGTTAAAACGTTCCATTAGATAAGTCCTACTGATAGCCATCAAGCTGTTGGTGAACCCTTTAATAAATAAATAAATAAAGGGTCAATGGTAATTTGTCGGCAGTCTATTGAGCGACTTTCCCTGAACGTATCCCCTTGGGAATATTTAAAAACCCTACAAGGTTACTGAAAAAATGCGTAAGTATCGCTAAAGTTGATAATAGTGTGCCGTGTAATTATTGAAGTTGTTAAGATATTTAAGGCGACGAATTGGTCAACAATAATTCCATAACCGGCACGCGCATCTAAGGCGCCAAAAGGGGTCGGAGCGTCTGAGCGGGGCGAGGATAACAATACGCGCGCTAGCTTATAACTAAAAGTCGTAAGCGACAAAATGGTTTTGTAATTTTATTATTTAGAAATGATAATTTGATAAAAATTCCTTCTACAATTTTAAAGAGTATGTATATACTCAACTACTAAAAAAGTTAAGAGGCTTAAATCGGTCCCGTTTGCCCATAATATGTGAATCTCTTTTTAAAAAGAGGTATGTTTGATATATTTTTCTCTGTTATAAAAGTTACCTAATCATGTTTCTACGTCTAACAAAATAAGGTTTATATCATGAACTTTCAGGTAACAAAGTTGTATTTTGATCCGTTTTGTATTTACTGAGAAAAATTGAGATCCTTGGCGCCAAAAATTCCAATTCGTCCTCTTAAGGCTAAACTCCATAAACATTCAAACGTCTTGTAGTGTCATTCATTAGGTTATACTATATTTATCTAGATAGATGAACAGATACTTAGTACTATACGTATACTATGCATTTACTTAAAAATAATTAATTAATTAAATGCATTAATGTATCGTTAACAGCGCGGATGCTATTAAGTGGTTAATAGCATATGTGGCATAGGATACCCATAACTACAATATGTAGCCATAATTAATGTCCAATAAAACTAGCCAGTGGTTACATTGCCTTACATTCCCAGCAATTAGACAAAAATATAGGTACCTAATACGTATAGCCAATGTATTAGGTACCTATATTTTTGTCATACGTATGTTTGTATGTCTTAAAATCGATTTTTCCAAACATCAATAGATTTCGTGTCATATAAGTAGGTTCGCTTTAAATGTCAATTTTCGCGTGAAAGTAGGCGTCCACGCTTGACATTTTCAGTAGGCAGTAATGTCAGGGCTGTCTCATAAATTGCGACTCAAAAATATTTAATTTCCAACTCACTTTCATAACTTGTAATTATCAGCAATTATTTTTTTATATTTTGATCTCGATATATTAATTTTGTATTTCATTATCATTGTTAATTATAAAAGAGTAAATACTGAGGACCACACGGAAAGCCGAATGAAAAATCAATTTAAGTTAACCTACTCTGAAATTACCGTTCATAACATTATGTAGACACTAAGGTGTGTAATGATTTTGAATGGTCACTTTCAGTAATGTTTTTATTTATGGTTTTCCTTGACTTTCCCACTTTTACGTATATAAGTACTTAATGAATGATACTCAAACCGCAAGAGATCCAGGAAAAACCCAATGAATTGTATTAAATAAAACTGAGTGAATACCTACATATGCATGCACAAGATAATTAAAACTATATCTTGCCCAGAAATATGTAAGTTAAAATACCTAGTTCTAATTCATTCAAATTAGAGAACTAGGTATTTGTTGTGATAATATTGATTTTTGTTTGCAATGGATATCTAAATTTCCGATATCATGAATCATACACGACTTAGATTATCTAGGGCTGGCCTTTTCATTTGAACTAGAGGTAGAGGAGACTTTGCTATTGTATATCGATTGGCACGTCTTTATGCTGGCATTGAAAATGAGCATCATTAGTGGCTATTTTTGCTTCTATGCGAAGAACGAATTCGATATCTAGGTATGTACGTAATTAAACTTTTCGTTATAGACTCAGCGTAGATTATAACTTCTAGATTGATTATTAAAGTTACGACAGATAGCTTTCGAAATATAGTAAGTAGAGCAAGATTATTTATTGATTATATTTTATTATGAAAGATCTGACAACCCTACTATTTATTCTGTGTCGTCGCTAAATGGGAATGTCGCCCTTACCTTAAACGAACGCGTGAACATGAATGTGCGCCTTGCGACATTTATTAGCAATTGACACTCTTTTGTAATCAAATTACTATTCGCGGACAATAAAGATTTTATTTGAAGAGCATTAATTTTTAAGGAAAAAACTTGTTTTGTAAAAAAAGGAAAAATATCAGATAAAAATGCATATGGGTCATATTTATCTATCAGAGCAAAAAACCTATAGATGTTAATAACGAGGAACATTAGTTCTAATAATACCTATGATATTTACTTGTGATACATATCTAAGTAAGTAGTAATTGCTCACCGCAACATAAACTTATAAAAACCGATATGGAGTATACGATCGCAAAACTCCGCTACCTAATTTAATTTTATTCTCATGAGGAAGTAAAGTTTACGAGCTTCGGGGGAGCTTTTATACAATTAAGAGGCAAGTTTTCTGCTGCGACGGTGTCCTACTTGGCATTGGGTCTGCCATTTTTAGCTCGTTTTTATCTGGCAGAATTCGCCCATCGTACTGCGCCGTAAACCAAGATTCCGGTTGTATTCCCTTTATGTGGAATTTTTGGCAACCTTCCGTTGTGTTAGGCATCCGAAAAAGAACCCAATTTAAAAAGAATATTTGAGCGATCCCTACTTCGTTATGCTATTGAAAACAAATTGTTTGGAAAAATATTTAGCGTGAATAAAAAATATTAAAAAAAGACAGGATAATTTGTTATTTTTTGTAGACATTGACAAAAATAAAATTTAGTTTGGAGTCTCCAAATTAGTGACATCTTATGTCGCCGCGCAAAATTGGATTATCCAAATGTATATTTTTCCTATAATTTATATATTTCAAGTAAAAAAACGTAGACAGGCACCATTACTTAGCAATCATTCTACCTTACAAGAAATATCAACTTAATGACTTTTGACATAATTCGCGCATTCTCGAAAGTGTCAAAAATGCTTACTGGTGAAGAAAGCCACCTTTTATTATAATGATTGTAATTATATCTTTTTGTGTGTCCTGGAATCGGTTACGGAATGACAAAAAGATTATACAGTCGTGTCAAGCATTTAACGGAAGGCTAATTAAATAGGTGTTGAGAGAACTGTGTGAACTTTTAATGAACACGTTTTTTTGGGCAATTTCCGCGAGCTTGCTCTACTTATATTTTTTTGAAGGTTGTCTTTTAAATTTCACAAAGACCTATTAATTACATGAAGCGTACGTATTTTAATTAAAGTAATATTGAAATAGGTTATATATGTAAAAGTAACATCTAGCTATGTCTGAGTTAGGAAGAAGAAAACCTCTCTGAAATTTATTCCACTTTCTTTTTTGAACTTAGCAAACACGCCTGTGCCTTCAGCGTTGTCTAGTCTAGACGAGTCTTGAACTGCCCCAAAGGTCAACAGCGCGAATTTAAGGGTCATACCAAAGCAAGTATACCTAACCAAATTAGCCCAACAATGCATGTCGTCTACTTTTAAATAATTCTTCAATGACCTTTATTATATTTGGTTGTTGTTAGAGGGCTGATATTTCAGTCGGGATATTTTCATCCACAGGCTTCGACCCTTGGATAAGTTTTTATAGCCTTTATTGACTTAGCCTCGGCCTTGAATCGTCGACGAAAATTTTCCTAGCTTCATTATGTGTACCTACAAAAATACTATTTTGTGTTTTACTTGCTAGACTGGATGATATATTTTCTTTTCATATTATGCATTTGACAAAGTAATTCTGGTTTGGTGGACATAATTACTATGATAGTACGATTATAAATAGAAAATAGAGGAAATACTACGACATTTAGGTACCTACGAACAATAAACGGTCTATTACTTATGTACTATCATAATCTCATTATTTTATCAATAAAATATTTGTTGCTCAAAAAGACAATAATTGTCTTTTGGTATCAGGAGATAACATACGCCTCATACGGAAGGTACTAAGTATTAGAAGTGAGTAGAAATTAAACTGGACAAAAAATAACATATCTACGTTTACGTACATATTTTTTTGTGACCATGACAAATTGGCCACTTTCAATATCGCCCACTCAATTAATCCAAATAAATTGTAGGCGTAGATCAGGACCTTATTAAGTTTAGTTTCTAACAAAGCTTTCAAATTAGAATTTTATTATTGGCTGAGGCAATAAAGCCTTTAAATATTCGTACTCGTACAAGCATTTGTCAATTTGTCCTAGAATGATCATTCACTATCACCTTTAAAAGGAAATGATTCATAGATAATGTGATTTGTATTCATTACTTGTTTCGTTCCCTTGATGTCTACGAAGTGAATTACTAACTAAGGTTTTAGCTTTATGCCTAGGAAAAGTAAAGAAGTTGTGTTTACTTTGAAAGTCTGTTGCTAAATTATGACTATTTAAGTAACTGGTCTTGTGGTTACATGCGCAAATGCTTAGAGAGAGGTACCTAAGTGCCTGGGTTTTGCGGACTTATTAATTCTTTGAAGTGTTTCCTATGTACCTAAGTAATACGCCGTCTGAAAGAGCGTTTGGTCGTTTAAATTAATGTTACGGCAATTTTTATTGTCTTTATCTATCTATGCAAATAAATGTTGTCTGAAATACACCCGGTCGTTCATCATAACGCTGAAATTATTCAAAAGAACCTTATTACTTCTAAGCGTGACATCATCGTAGCATTCGAGGTCGTAGACTTCAATAATACTAACGTAATCTTAATAATGGTCTAGCTAGACTTAGTAGGTACTATGTTCATGTTCAGAAGACGACGGGGTGTCGCCTTAGTGGTACCCTTGACCTGACACATCAAATAACTGGGACAATCGCATACTTCGGTGTAATAATGCAAATACATAGGTACGTTTGCATATTTTGTATGGACGTTCAAAATAAATGTTTATGTTTGTGTTAAAGTATTGTGTGTATAAATGGATTCTTTAAAATGTGTTAAATCTTAATGTGGAATTTATGAATAGGTGATAACGTAACGATAGTAAAATTGATTTTTAATGACCGATAGGATTATCTGTTTTGTTCTAGATTAAAAAAAAACACGTAACTAATAAGAAACGAAAGATTTTAGACTTATCATCATACATATACTTATTTAACAATACTTATAGGAAGTATAGTTTAATATTAATTCAGGGGTATTTAATAGGTAGGCTTATAGCTTAGATAGGCAACGAAGTGTCATCCTAAGCTATGTAAGGTCATTGACCCGTTCTAGGCGCGTTAACCTTCTAAGTAAATAAATTAACACACGCGCTAATGTGTCGTATAATGTGTGTCCGTATTTGCGTAACCTACCTATACCCTAGCAATTTTGGGACATGTCTAGAATTAAATTTATAGAATGTTGAAATTTTTCTACGGTACCTACCTATAATAACAATAAAGTTTACGTAGACAATACGATTAGATGTGAGTAATGTGTGTGCTAAAAGACGGTAAAAGACTTGCCTATTAATTTTATTATCTAATAGCAAGCATGCATGGTCATTAGTCAAAGATTAAAGATGTTTTAGAAGCTTGGTTTATTTCAAAGCAGCACCACTTTTGGAGGTGGTTGCAACATGTAGCATAGTATCTTAATTAGATATGGAAGCACCATAACTTTTCTTGAGTTAAAGTAAAAGAATCTCGTAAACAAATAGACAACAGATTACTAAATATCTATAAATAAATGTTATTTTTATTTACTTGTGTTCTTAAATGTGATAAACCAATTACGTGTTTATCTACAAATATTTTAACAGTCGAATTATTGATAACAGAAGCGTGTCAATCAGCTGATAGGGTTCATAAATACAATAATTTTTTCTTCTTATGAATGCATTGTGTTAACATAGTTCACAATTCTTTTGCGTTCCTGGTTATATGGTGCACCATGCAATCATCCTTGAATAGTTATGGAAGAGACCAAAGATATTAGTAGAGTCATCTCTGTCTTCAACACTATATGGAATAGGAAAAGAGCATGGTGGCAAATTATAGTTTTCTTGGCTTATAGGAACACAAGTTTCCACCTGCGGTATTAGCTGCGTCTTGAATGAACTAGTTCCTGCATCTGAATAAAACTGATTCACTTTGGTCTACAATCCAAACTATACTGAAAGTGGTTCTGATGAAACTTCAGCAATATAACCTAGATACTTATGCATCAAAATAACGCTATTTTTATCCATACCTATGGCGCAAATTGTTAGTAAAGGTAAGTAATAACTCGCTTGTTTGCTTTCAGCAGAATAAGGGTATTGTATTCTAAGACATTTTTGAGACGTTTTCTGATTGCGAGGCAGCTATTCAAGTCTCTCGGGACCAAGTCTTCTCTGCAGCGTTTCCCGAGAGAGATTAATTACTATGATTTTATGTCAATAGTAAAATAATAATTGCTATGCGAGTTATGTCGTAAACTCCTCGTAATACTAGAGCTAAAGTTATGAATCATCAGTTGTATGTAATAACAATGAACTTTGCGTAAATAAATGATTTTCTTGGAAGTTTATTGTATAAATAGCGTATTTCAATATTTTCATGTCTACCAATGTTAACGTGTAAATAATGCTTTAGTACTTACATAGAGGTAAAATATTATTTTCCTTGTTTTACCTACCTTGTGTAGTTTTTGGTATTTGGAGTTTTGTGAATGAAACCATTTTTTTAAATAAGATTTTTTATGAAAGTTAGTGGGCACTTTTGGGCAACATTATTAAGATTGAGTTAGTATTTTTTCTAGTTTATTAATAACAAAATATATATTCTAGGTATTAAATTAATTAAAAAATAGAAAAACCTGAAACAAAAATATACTGTGGTAAGTACCTAATTATATTTCTTACCTTTAACTTGGACTTGTGCACCAAATCTTTATTTTGCAAAGAGTCGAAAGCATGCCAAATGCAATTGGTAACGTTCTTCAGCAACGTAGACATGTTTTCATTCCAAAATGTTCGGCACCACTATTTAATTACGTATTTTTCTAAAAACACAAACTTTTTAAATGGCGCGCATAATTTATTTCAAAATAAGTAAATATTTTTCTAAAACAAACAAAACACGCTACATGACAAAATTGAAATCACAATTCTAAATTTAAATGAAAGCGGCGCGAATTATTTTATTACTTTTTTGTGACAGCGATAATGGCAATGGAAGGACACACGTTCAGCCTCCGCCCGCTTAAAAACCACACTGGGCGAACGTCGTGCGATAACAAGTCAAAGGAAATTGCTCACGCGGAACGGAACTAGCTCGCCCGACAAAGTTAACTTACTTCGTACATTATGTATGATATTGATGGATGCAATGATACTGAGAATTTTAATCACATTAATGTGTTAACACAACTTAATACTCAAGTTGATTCAATTCCGTCGCATTATGAACAAAAGCGGCATACTAGCTTTTATTTAGATCTGATTAACACTTCAATACTTAAGAAATCTCAGTAGGAAACTATATTTCTTGCAAATAAACTTCTAAGTAATAAATTGAGTTGAGTTTAGTCCTATAAGCTACTTAAATGCACATTTGCAAGCGATAAATGCTGCATTGACATTAAACATGTGTTAGGCGCTCTGTAATGCACTTTTAACATGACGTTATTCAAGCTTCCTTACTGTGTGACCTCAATGACTTTAAAGACAGATGTAAGTAGCCATGTTCATGCATTAATCCGACTTAAGTTAATTAAGTACTTCAGTAATAATTAATGTACCTATGTACATAAAATGAAAAAGCTTCAAGTTATTAAAGTTCTTATTTTTTCAGTGGAAAACGTTAAAAGATTGGGATAGAGTCTAGTCTATATGAAGATGGGACGGACAGGCTTCTTTTATCCAAGTTTCTTTGGAACACAGGGTTTGTATTACTCTAAAACTTCGACTTATATCCGACCTGCTTGGACTCACTCCCCCCTCACGTAACTACCTTATCTTTTCGCGCTACGTGTTCATATTTATCGACTTTTTGTTGTTTTTCTTAGTAGAAAATATGGGTGGACGTCGATAACAAAGGATATATGAAAATACTAGTGCCAGATACAAGCATAGATTACCTACTAATTACTTAGATTGTTACTTGTAAGGTCTCTCTTCTATTCTGCCGGGGCTGCGGGATTGTTCGAAAGAGTTACCCCGACCGGATGGTGGGTTTTAGTCAGTAAGAGTCATAAAGTAAAAGAGTCCACACACTTAGTCTCTCTCTTCTTCTACATATCTAGAGAGAATATTAACGTTGAACTATCGTACTTAGATAAATATAATTAGGCCAAAAACCAAAAAAACTAACTACTTTAAACCAAAAAACTCCTATTTGTGCCATCTACACAGATATGACCAAAGCCTTTGATTACGTAAAGCACAGCATCCTATTAGACAAACTTCATAGCTATGGCATAAGAGGTAACATTTTGAAACTCCTTGAATCCTATCTCTCCAATAGATTTCAATGTACAGAGATTGTAAGAATATGTAATAAAACAAAATTTGAAAAGCGTTTCTTATCTCATTTTAGATTGATAAAATTTGGTGTCCCACAGGGTAGCGTCCTTGGACCACTACTTTTTCTAATCTACATAAATGATTTGCCAAAAGTTACTCAACATCAAATGGTGATGTTTGCAGACGATAGCACTGCCATAGTGAAATGTATGGATCGCAATATTGACATGTATCAAAACGATATCAATAATACACTATCGGACATAATTGATTGGCTTAATAAAAATAATTTATAGTTCGGCCATTCAGAGAATGCGTTCCTGACACGTCGCGATTGAACTGACGACGTAACTTTGCAATGGCGTTGCAGTTACGATAAAAATATTTTTGCTGGTTGTTTACCGTTTTAACAATGAGGGTTTTCTAAAATGGCGTCCACCAGGTGGCGCACTGAGTCGTCAGGTCCAGGTAACTGTCAAAGTGCTTATCTTTACTATGAATAGTGAACGATTTTAGTGGTTTTTTTATTTTATAATTAAAGCACTGCATTATTGTTTTACTATTGAGGTTGAGTAAATAAAAAAAACTAAATCATATTGTGTTAACAAATTTTTCAACTACCAGTGACTTTTGCACCCTCTCTCTTAGCTCAATTTTTAGTTCGGAAACCTTATTCTGACCGTAGTCCATAATAAAATCAATAACACTTCCAATATAACAGAATTTCAATAAACAATAAGTTCGGCACCTACAATTCCATACTATTTGACAGCTGTTTGGACCAGACGCATACGTGGCGCCACCCGGTGGCAGAAAAAATTTCAAAAACCCTCATTGAGGAGCATTAAAACAACATTATTATATCAATAATCAATGAATGTAGTTACGTCGTCAGTTCAATCGCGACGTGTCAGGAACGCATTCTCTGAATGGCCGAACTATAGTAATAAACTTAAAGAAAACCAAAGCAATGCAATTTCACCAAAGGACTGAAATTCCAAAAGTTAATATAAGACATAGTGACTGTGACATTGAACAAGTAAAGTTTTTAGGTCTATTCCTTGACAACCAACTTAACTGGAAGGCCCACATAGAGGACCTAAGTAAGAAAATAAATAAATCAGCACACGCACTTTTCCAAATTGCTAGAAAAATAAATATAGATGCGCTTCTAGTAGCATATCACGGCCTAGTAGCCTCAGTTTTGCGATATGGAATTATTTTTTGGGGCAACTCTATCGACAAGGATATCATTTTTAAGGCACAAAAAAGATGCATAAGAGCAATGTGTGGGCTTAAATCTGATGACAGCTGTGTACCATTCTTTAAGTCGCTGAAGATACTTACCTTACCTTCATTATATATTTTTGAAATTATAAGTGTTTTTGTCAAAACAAACATGGCGCTATTCGAAAAAGTGTCAACGTTGCGAGATGTTGCTATTCGTAGCCAATATGCAAACTCACTAAGAAACCAGTGTTGTAGGACTGCCTTATATAGTTAGTAAGAGCGTGTTGGGCATGGCACCACGCATTTACAATAAATTGCCAGATGTGATAAGACAATTAAATGTAACACAATTTAAAAATAAATTAAAATCTTTATTAATTGAAAAATGTTATTATAAGATTGATGAATTTCTAAGTGATAACTTACTGTAAACCGATTTATTTTTACTTTATTAGATAATTGTATTTTTGTTTTCTTTCTTATGTAATTTAGTATTTTACTAATTTTAACATAAAATACTAATTATTTTTAATTTTTTGACATACAAATAATATTTTTTGCATACCTCTTGCACGATAAGTTTTTTTTGCATGCAACCACTATATTTGTACGCTTCCGAGCATAACATAGCGACCTTCTACTTTAATTTAAGAACTGTATTATCTACCTATGTTAAACAAATAAACGATGATTATGATTATGATTTAGGCAAAAGATGAAATGAATAGTGTGGCAACGAGAGCTACGAGTCTAAGGCCTCGGCCTAAGCCCGCTCCCGCGCCGCTATTCGAGGGCCGGTCCATATGAATATACGCGTAAGATCCTGCCGCTCCCGCGCCGCCACCGCTGCCGCCCCGCTGCCCGCAAAATTCGAGGCCGAGGCCTAAAACGCCTCCCTATGTTAGATAAGCAGAGTAAGCAGATAAGTAATCTCTACCTTCTGTACCTCTGTCTTCCGCAATTTAAGCTACTGATTCAGACCGATCTTTACCTACATATCGACAGTTTAATCTGCCTTTACACAGCCTCCCTCACATTATAATTACATTACTCATCATTCAAGAAATCGTTCGCCTTCACATGTTTTCACCATAAGTGCGCACGCGCCGCCACTGACTCATAAGGACGTACGACTCATTTAAATATGCCTTACCAAAGATGAGCTGAGTGGGCATACCAGATTCATATTTAAAGTAACTTATTGCCCATAAGTCGATTACCTAGTCGAGTTTATATTAGTGCTTTATCGAATTGGAGGCATTTCGAAATGTATGTCTGGTTTGTCTTGAGGTTACAGTGAAACTTTTAACATTTAGGCACAGATTTATATGGTACATCCTTATTGTACGCAGACACTATGAATGGACCTATTGTTTGTATTTCTATTTGTTGAGTGCACAAAATTTTGTTTGCAAATTCACTTGCTCACCGCGACAGGACTTCATTTGTCTAAATCTATACATTATACAACAATGAGAATCGGACCTAACTCACAATCTATGTACATTCAAAGCGTCATCCTCTTGCCCTTATCCAAGCATTTCTGCACGAAAATGTATCATGTCCAATAGTGCATAATTCATAGACATCAGACTTAGAAACATGCACAAGGTCATATTTTACTGTTTTTCATTAGCTTAGCATATTTTACAGTTTTTCATTAGGCATATCTGAGACTCTAGGTAGGTACCCGAGACACTTTTTAACATTTCCCGTGTAAATCATTCATTCTCTATGCCACGGAGGTACCATAAACACAACTAGGTAGGTATCTACCCTCATTCCATAAGCGTGTAGGTCAGACATGCAAATAGCTACTTCTATCGGAAGCAAATCAAGGTTTTATCCGTATCGGGTACAGTTCACGCTTTCAAACGAATAAAATGTTGAGCTAAAAAACACGGATGTATCTTGGCTTGTTGATGTACCTACAGCCATTATACTACATTGTATGGTACCCAAAACTGGATAAATATTGTATATTTCGTCATCATAATCATAGGAAAAGTTAGAATTTCTGCGATAATAAGAGGGTTTGCGAGGAATTTCCAAGCGTACCTACAGAGTTGTCGCGTACCTATTGTCGGGTTTTCCGAACGGAAAAACTGCCGGTGTGAAAGGGATTTTAGAGTAGTAATTTAAATTGTGTATACGAAGTAAAAGTAATAAGGGGTAAATAAAACGCGAATATCTTTGGTAAGTTTTTATTAGGTAATTACTACACATAAATTACATATAGATAAAAATTACGATTACAAAACTGACAAGTACCGAATCATGTCGATCGTCAAAGATGTAAATTCATCGACCGATACCAACTGCTTCTCACTCAGGGTTGCCAGTCTCCAAAAAGCCAGATATATTATTTATAAAAAGCCTGAAAAAGCGCCAACAATTTTAAGTCCCAACTATGTTACCTGTTTAACTTTTAGGGCTAATCCCGGTAAATTTTTACCAAGATTAGATTAATTTACGAGTCAATTTTATTGTTTTTGCAAATCTAATGTACCTGACAACCCTGATAATCCCAAATCCTTAAATCTATTTGGCTAATAAGCGCCATAAAAAGCCAGAATTATGCTATGCATGCACTAACACTATTCCAATATAAGCGAATAGAATAAATAACCAATATTGTAACGTTTTTTTTTTCGAAATATTCACAACGAAACATAAAGTTAGGCAGAATAAGTACGTTCCCTCTTCCCAAATCTACTCCGCTCCAAAAATAGCTAAAAGAGTTATTTCTAAATAATCTCATGTTATATACAGAAACATTTTTGGAATGTAAAATATGTAAAAAGTAACAAATTATATAAAATAAATTGAATATTTAAAATTAATCTAAGTGAATGGCAAGTTTTAATTAAAGTAAAATTAAAGTAGAAACTATATAGTAATTAGGTACTATAGAGTACTGCCTCTGTAACGGCATGTTCATAACAGAAATTGTATGTGGACTGAAACTGTCTAATATTTAGTTATTAATTTTTTACCTAACACTAAAACTTGACTCTTTCGTTTGATACTGGCCTACCGATGATGTCTCGATGATATTTAACCGTTACGTTAATTTGATACTCCACATACGTTATCCATTACGACAATAAGCCAGTACATAAAATTTAAGTAGCTGCCGAAAATATGTTTAATTTATCTGTTTCTGTTACAATATTACTAAAGTTTTTGTTCTTTACATATTTATGTTGACTGTCCGGAATATCAATGTTTATTAGAATCTGGTTATGGCATGTATTGCAATATATATGTATAATACAGATCTATGTATTTAAGAAAAAATCTTAAGAGATTACAACACAACCTTCATAAGGAAATGTAATTCATAAATTATCAGTAGGTCTAACCTAAATCTAAAATCATACGCCACTTCTTTCGCTGCCCTTTCATCCGCTCAGTACAATATCATGTCCAAATAAATAAAATTAAAATAACAATTAATTTATCTCATACAAAATATTTGTAATCATAAATATAAAAACTTATTTGTACATAAAATAATTTTAACGATAAAATTATATATCTAAACAATAGGGAATGCTCCCGTGATACGAAAATAAAAAGAACACGTTTTTGTCATGACATGAAAATCTTATTCATTCTAAGACAGGTAAGCTTAATGTTATTTCTTATTTTAACGACATATTATTCGGTCAATTTATTGCAGTTACCAGAGACACGGTATGGTGAGAATATCAAGCTGATGGGACCTTTATTACCTCTTTTGAGCTCCGAACTTCGAGGTGGAATGTCTATGGTTTAGTATGGATGGATCTTTGCCGAAGTGATCGAAAATGGCGCCCCAACATGTTATTCTTGCTGCTAACTTGGTTGGAAGGTGGTACAAGTTTTCTGTTTGGACTATCTTTGGTATCTTGTAGCTTATTATTTGATGAATAACTTTGGATATTTTAAGTGCTGTTTTTTTCGTCGAGATGTTTTGACGACTATTCTTAGTACTCACGTTTACAATGTCTCTCGTTTGATCATTTATAATTTGAAAAGGTGTTAAGATCTAACTAATCGCACGGTTCGAAGTGTGTCCTATGGAGAAGAACCGGCAAGAAACTCCATGGCTTGTACGTATAGAACAGTGTTCTACTAAATGTAGTTGTAACATCTCTGTGATGGATCTAGAATTTTCTAGAACTTACAATGTGTATCTAACTTGTATACAGAACTGGTTCACGAGATATCAGTTATGTTTCAATTGATTGTTGTTCTTATAAATCCCTGAAGCCCAGACTCCACCAAAGCGGAGAAGTTTTTAAACAACCAATAGAATTGCTCCGCTAAGGTGTACCACTGAGTGGGCGGAGACGAGAAGTTTCAATAACGACGTTCTATTGGTTGTTTAAGTTCTCCTGTCAGCTTTAGCGAAGTTTGAGTCTAGGGGGGCACAAATAGAGTTTTTACTATACTCTATGTGGTTTTATGATGTTTAGTAGGTAAAACAAGACACGGGTTTATATCTGCAGATGTTAAAGTTTCTATTGCCTAAGTGAGTGATGTTTGAGTCTCACAGATGCCCAATTTTTGTTGTCAAAAAAGCTGTATACAAGTTATGACAGTAGATTAATATGTCAGCAATTCACGCCTGCGCTGTGCTACCATATTGTTTTCTCAAACACTGTTAAATTACAAATAGCATATATCTTATTCTTCATGCAATAAATTAACCGAACAATGTAAACATTTGACACGTAGTTACATTTATGAATTTAATTTATTTATGTGGAATACTAGTTTATGTTGACTAGACTCGTCACAGAAACGTGCCTTAAGCTAAGAGTACATTCAACGACTATTACATGTATTATTATTATTTTGTGCCATCCCATTTTTGGCAACTAGATGTTGGTAGTTGCGTATCAGACGAGCGTTTGGTACACGGTATCCCAAACTTTATTTTTATCAGATATGGTTCCAATGTTCCACATAAAAAGATGTTAGTTTGATACTCTAATAACCATGGTTATTTCTTGTTTCGCTTTATCCAGTAAACCTGATGATATACGGCCGTTATATTCATCGATGGATCGTGAAAATTTCAGATGTTCTATGAAAAAAAAATTGGATATTTCAGTTTTTGAATTTTTCCTTTTTTAATAATCTCGTGTACCAAAAGCTCGTCTGATATTATGGGATTGACGTCCGAGTCGACATCATCTGCAAATTGTTTTGAAATCTGTTGTCGTGTAGAGTATGCCTTACATTGAATCTTGGTTGGTACGCCCTGTTTATCTACACTTTAATTCGAGCGAGTAAATGTGTTAAAAGGGTAAGTCTTTGGTTGGTGAGACATGGTGTTTATTACCCCTTTTCCTTTTCTTATTAAAATACAGACCCAAGTTTTTATATTGGGCTGCGATGCTGGCTATAAAATTTACTCACCTATCAAAGTATAAATCAACTTTCGTCAAGCACGTTGTGCGTTTTATTCCGAATTTTGAATGTCGAACTATTTTGATGATTTACCAATTTGATGATGGAGTTCTATTTAATAATTTTGGCGATCAAAAATTAGCATCTACTGACGATTTTCCATACATAAATGGATAAATTAATAACAAGAACCGATTTAAAGTATTTGGGAGAGGTTGGAAGGTACTTAGAGAATAAATTGAGAGGTATAAGATTCCTTTCAGATCTACTATTTCGTTAGTTTTGTTTCATAAATATTGTGTAAAACTATTAATTTGTAAAGTATTATAATTTTTGAATACTCACAATGGCAGTGGTTTTTTGGTAATTTATTATTCGTTTTTGATTGGATGGATAAGTTAAAATGTGCCTTACAAAATTTCTAGAAGGCCAAATTGGAAAAACCTAAACAGGCCACGTTAGCGCTATAGTCGCTTAGTTGGCACTAATCTGTAACCAGAATCTTTGTGATGAATTTATATCAGTAATTTTTTTTACTTTAACGGAAATAGTTGGCCTGAAAGGGGGCCACAATCACGGATAACATTTCAAATGAACCTTGCAACAAAATGGGCGTAATTTCAGTAGGGATACATAGAGGTCAGTGGTCCAATCGATATGGTATAGAATCACAGGAGAAAGCGCTTCCAGCGCGTTTAAAAATATAACAAAGATGGGGCAACTAGGGTAAATCGTCAGTCTCGAAAGGTGCTGTTCAGTCCGTTTTAGCAAATTAGACCCTGTAATATGACAATAAAATGTATTTTTTTCTACCATGTCAATAAAACCTTTTAAAAAGATTATTACTGACAGAATACAAAAGACGTTAATTTCGAACGCAGTCGGATAAAACGCGTAATTATTTGACGTTAGAGGACGTGTGATGCGATGTATAGTTGACAGTTGACAGCTGTCAGTTTTCAGGGGAAAATACTGAGTGACAGCAGCTGTCAACTGTAGCAAGGAATGTTGAGAGTGTACCGGTGGTCCAAGATTCAATGCGTTGTGTGTGTCGGTGGGTGAGGGACGCAGCTATGCGGCGCGAGGCGTGTCGATGCCCGGGACGGGTCACCGCGCAGCGCCGCGGCCTCGCCGGCCGGGCTTGCCGCGGCGGTTGAAGCCCCTGGTAAACAATTTTACACTCGTATAATGTTACATAGAATGGACATGACCACGTTGGTTGTGGAGATCGCAAGAGACTGCGCCCCCGGATTTCTGGGCTCGATATCTCGAAATTGCTTTGATGATTTTAGGAACTATGATATAGCCGCCCGGCGTCAGAAAATTGCATTGTCAGGCAGTGCTACACCCCTGCCTGGGAAAAAAGCGGTCACGAATGCTTTCAGGAAGCTTTGAGAAAACTCCGCATCAGAAATCAATCAGTTTTAGTTTTATTGATTGACAAAGAACCAGCCCCATTATTCTAAAGTTAGGTAAATCTCACGAAGATTTACATATCGACTAACATATCGTCTCACAAGGATATCATTTACACGTTTCTGTATCCACTAGGTATGGTGTTTTTAATATTAATATTATTATCACAGTACCTGTAGGGTCCGCGGTAAGCCTGGCGACCAGCAGGGGATCCGGGAGCAGAGTTGTCATTCGAAGAGTTGCCATCGCCGTTCTGACGGTTGTTGTTAATAATCGCGTTGTTGCCCTTGTCGGCATCTTGCGATCCGCCATGAGATCCGGTGTTATCCTGTTTACACGATGCAGATGTATTAAAATCGCTATACCATTCATTATTAGAATCTCCTCTAGGTAGGTAAATATTACCTTTACAGGTAGGACAAGGTTTTTATAACATAAGCTGAACGTTTTAGGGAAATAACTAAGTATGTTTTGTCTGACACGCTTTCACGCTCAAGCTACTGGACTAATTTAAATTATATTTTATTTGAAATTAAATTATTTGCTGAAGCTGTTTAGATTCAGGGTGTGGACCCCTGTCTAGTCAGTCTAGTAAGATATTAATTCCTTTCAACCCGATTGCAGGAAACGGATCTCCCGGGACATGGATGAAACCGCGGGGAACATAGTACATAATATTGAGCAGTATAGTAGGTAAAATAAAATACAAGTACATTATTCTCATTATCCTCAGGTGTTGTGATGGTCAGCGGCGGTGGTCCGGAGTCGCCGTAGCCAATGATGCCTCCTTTGGATAGCTGGTACGCCATTAGAGCGGCCATTTTAGCTTGCAGCTCCTTTAACATAAGCGGTGCTGAGTTTAATTTTTTCCCTTCCAAATAACATAGTGTTGAAAAAAATATTACGGAGAAAATTTTTAGAAAATCACATGAGTATTTAACACTATTTCTCATTTTGTCTATAGTACAATGCTAAAGTGCATTTGTGCAAAATAGTACGTAATAAACCAGTAGATTATTCTACCTGGCTATGTCTTCATGTTCTCAAAGTAAAAGTGTTATTATACATATAAACTTTCCTCTTTAATCACTCTACCTATTGAAAAAAACCGCATGAAAATCGGTTGCGTAGTTTTAAAAATTTAAGCGTACAAAGGGACATAGGGACAAAAAAGCGACTTTGTTTTATACTATGTAGTGATATTGTATAACTTGACAAATCGATAAAGCACTAAACTTCTTGCCAAACTTGAAGAAATGTGAATACTTACTTTAATTTCATCGGTCAACATGAACGGTGGAGCGTTGGCAGAAGAAATTGGCGGTGGGGCACCAGCCAAGCTCGACGGCTCGATGGTCAACTGTACGCGGCAAACCGGGCAGATTTCCTATACAAATCAAAATTGTAAGCTTCTTCATATATCTATTTACTAATTATATAGCAGATGATCTGTTGAAACTGCAAGAAGGCTAAAGATAAACCTATTTGGTTAGAGACCTGTTTTTTTATCATAAAGTCCAGACTATGAGAAGAATCTGAGTAAGGATTGAAACACATTCTCTGATAGATTCAAGACTTTCGAAATAATAATTATTTTCAATAGCATGTGCAATTAGTGAACTAGCTTGCATAGCTATAGCTTTGCAGAGTACACCCATAATCACACAAGTAATAAAATAGCTTGAAACGTTTGTGTGCAATTTTATAAATGGCGAACAACTAATTTCTTATTAAAATTTGCCACTGAAAACAGGTATTGAAAAGTGACGTTGAAGAGAAGTCCAAATAAATATTTCCTAACAGCACAGCTAATCAGCTTAGCATATTAACGGTTACGCAATAGCATATTGATGTGGAAAAAGTTGTTAAAAACTAATAACAGCCTTACTTATAAACGTGAATTAAATAATAAGTAATACTTAAAGGCTGTTTAAGAAAATTCTTACTTACCGTTGCTTAAGCATGTCTTAACTAACTAGTTAAAATGTTGCTTAGAAGGTGATTAGAGATTTTTATAAGTAAGGCTCAGATAATAAAGTCGAAGAATATAGAAATTAGCTTTTATAGGTAAGCATTATAGGATTAACCATGATTTATGATTTACACCTCTTACTTATAAAAATCTCTAATCACCTTCTAAGCAACATTTTAACTAATCACTACTTAAAGCCTTAAGTATTGATTAAATATTAGTTAAGACATGCTTAAGTAACGTTTATAAGTAAGAATTTTCTTAAACAGCCCTTAAGTACTACTTATTATTTAATTCACGTTTATAAGTACGGCTGTTATTAATTTTCGCATGCCTACTGAAGGCGAGATATGTTAAGTGACTTTTTTTGTTTTTACCACCTTTTGTGTTAACCATATCTCGGCGAATAAATATTTTCATTTCATTTCAAATAAGAATTTTGTCCAAGAACCTACCTTGAATGGTGCCCTGTTCATTTGCTGCCAAAGAGGTAACTTTTCCATTTCCTCAAAATAGTATTGCCGGCTGCTAAGAAGATGGAGAGCCAAGCAGTGGCTATGGAAATAGTGGTAGCACTCCGTCCTGATGAAAATGTCCCCCTTCGTGAACCCAAAGAGACAGATCATGCATTGACCGCTTGGCAAGTTGCTCTCCGTAAGACATTCACGAATAAGCTGAAAATTGATTGCTTTCTATACTAATATAATAAAGAGGATTTTTTTTTAGTTGTTTCTTTGTACCCCAAAGGAAAATACTGAAGCAATGTGAAAAATTCTTTCATTGCTGGAAAGCTACTCTCTTCCCAAGTAACATAGCCTTTATTATCTCGGTATGGGCGCTAGTTCCCACGGGATGCATGTGAAACTGCAGGAAAACGGCTAGACTTATATAAATTATGTGCGTTAATAGAAAGACAACTGATTAGTTGGATTTGACAAGCTATGACTTTCCCAAGTAAGTACAGTCGGGTTATTTTTAATGTCAAGTTAAAGTAAAATTTTCAGTCTCAAACTTAAACATTTGATAGTTTATAACTTTGTACAATAATGACTGCATTCAACAAATCTTATTTTCAAATTTGTAATGAGCAAATCAACAGATCTGCTGTTTGGCAGTCCAGTTATTAGAAAAAAATTGTATACAAACAATTTTTTGTGGTTTCAGTAATGAGCTTAAAGCATAATTGCTTCCAAATTATGGATTAACACCAAAGAAACATAAACCCAATTAGAATGTGTAATCAAGTAAGCATTTGAATATGTGTGAGAAACGTAGAATAAAATATTTTAAGCATGACGCTTTTCCTAGCCTAACCAAGGGGTATTGGGTTGCCCGGGTAACGGGGTTGAGGAGCTCAGACAGGGCAATCCCTCCTTGTAAAGCACTGGTATCCAACTACATCTGGTTAGACTGGAAGCCGACCCCAACATAGTTGGGAAAAAGGCTCGGAGGATGATGATGAGACCATTTTCCTAGCCTCTTGTGAACATACACCGTAGATAACCAATTTCTTACGAAAAAAAAAACTTGTACCTAAACATTGAAACAGAGAACCTTCTTGTTGCTTCTTGTTAGTTAACAAATACAGTGATATATTAGTAATAAGACAGCCTATTTGCAAAGTGGAGTCAGATTATTTAATTTTTCAGAGTACAAAGTCAGTCTGTCTGTAACATAACATATCTTGGTCAGATTGTATGTGATAGAACTCGAAAAGTGGCCATTTGTAAGAATTTTTGTTTTAATAAAAAAAATCTAAGTCTTGAGATACACTCTGACTAGTTGGAGCTTGCTGTTTCAAAAGTGGTTTCACAGCTAGGCTTATTCGAAAAAAAAAAAAAATAATTTGAGGTTGAATCTAGAACATTACCTGTGACCTAGCTTCAAACCAATCCCTGTCATCAGCCATCTTTCATTTATACTAGTTGAATCAGGGTTACATAAAGATAATATATTCTAGCTAGATTATTTACTCAACAAACATTAAGTCAAAATTATAAAAAAATTGCAACGGGCTAGTTACTAATTGACAAAAAGAAAATTTATACTGCATTCCTTTCAGTATTTCCAGACCTATCTATCAATAAAGTTATTTAGAATAATTTTACATGTTTACTTACACAACGATAGCCCGAATCTTAGTTAACTAAGCAGCCAAAAAGCTGTTATTTTATTTCTAAAATCTGAATGATTCAGTAAGGCATAGAGTAGTTAGTTACTGTAGAGGTTTATATAATAACAATAATTTTATTTAATAATAATCAGATAGAAATTTAAATATTCTTTTGAATAATAGTTTTTTGATATAAAAATTGTTGAGTCCAAGAAATAAGTTTAAAAATTCATGAGGATTTTCATTCAAGTAGAATCCAAGATCCCGGTCCCTTAGCGTACTACGCGCTAAATTAGCACAAGTTCTAGAAATTACATGAAATGTTAAAAAAAAGCTGAAACTTACCTCAATGAGTTCAAAAACAACAGGTTGACCAATACAATCCGCCAGTTTTTCGCGGATTTGTAAATAAATGTTGGCCAAAATTTCATCGTCCAGGCCTCTCGGGTTCCTGAGAGTCACCTCCGGGCTGGTGTCAGGGTAGCCCGGCGTTAGCTTCACAATCAGGGTCGCACATACGTACTGCTGGTCGATATCATCGCCCGTCGATGGGTGAAGGACAGTTTCGATAGTATGCGGCACATCTCCAACTCGCTTTATCACCACATCATCCATCAAAATAGCTTCCAGAGCTTCAATCTCGTCAGTCACTCTGGAAAATGCAAAATATCGATAATTTTGCACAAAAAATGATATTTCCGTTCCGCACAACAAATTACACACCTTTCATCCATGATGGACGACATATTGACTGAAGCGATAAACTATTAGGTCGGCCCGGGAATCAGGGGTGCATTCAGTTCAGGCAGGCGCAGTGCAGCTAATGCAACGAAACAGCTGGGATTTCAGTGGAATTTTTTTTTTTTTTTTTTTTTTTTTTTTTTTAAGTTGGCTAGTCGCTGTATGCGCATTGCCACCGACGAAAACGGGGAAACTTGGTAGGAATGAAATAAAATTTAGGTAACGGAATTTGGATAGGTATTGGATAGGATTATTCGAAAACTACAGGATATTAAACACTTTAAATACGTATGTTATTCAGAGAGATAAAAGCTACTAAATACATATATATATTGGGATCATTAGTTGCTAGCAAGACAGGGATAGAGGTAGGAAAAGGAATCTTATAGGATAAAAGACTTGATAGAAAAGGTTCGTGATCGAGAAGAGGACAGGAAAAAAACATGTGGTTTAAATCGCCAATCTCACCACATTCGCAAAGGGCACTATCAACGATCTGCAGTCGGGCGAGGTGAAGCTTGGAACAATTATGACCTATTCTCATACGAATTAGGCAACTGGTAGCAGCTTTATTAAAATTTAGTTTAGCGAACCACGGTTTTTTTGGAATGCATGATTGGATACGAGCGTAATAGCTACCTTTATTGATACTGCTATTTGCCCATGACTTACTCCAGTCATCCCAAAGAAAATTCTTTGGTAGACTAGCCAAGTCATGAGCAAAATTTATATATGGAAATAAATCACCACATTCTACCGCTTCGCCAGCCAGATGATCAGCTTTCACATTTCCTGTGATGTTGCAATGACCCGGAATCCACACGAAGGAAACTTGAAAACCTAATTGAATACATTGATATAACAGGCTTCTAATGATTAAAATAATCGGAAATACTGGTTTAGATTTAAAAGGATATTTTTTAATTGCTTGCAATGCACTTAATGCGTCAGTAAATATTACTGTCCTACCCAATTTCATTAAGCGGACGTACTCTAAGGCCTTGAGGAGACCAAAGCATTCTCCAGTAAACACTGAAGACTCAGGAGGAAGCTTAACTTTTTGTACTATATTATATTGGGAGTGAAAAACGCCAACTCCGACATTACCAAAAGAAGAGTGTTTAGATGCGTCCGTGTAAATATGATGCCAATTGTCCCAGTGTATGCTCTTTGAAAAGTTGAATAACTCTTTTATACAATTATCATTTTTATTAATGCCTAAATTTAAAATAACATTCGGAGTAAACACTAATGATTCGTAAGAATTGCAAAAAAGAGGAAATGTTATTGATTTATAAGTTGGAGCTTGCAAAGCAAGGTACTTTTTATAGCTAACAACAAGACAGGGAGGTGATTTGTGAGACCAATAGTGAGAAGAGTTGGTTTCCTCTAAAAGAGACTCAAGTTTTGCGCGTAAAGGGTGATTGGAAAATTGTAAGGCACGGAACAAAAACTTGTCAGAAAGATATTGACGTCGAAGGGATAGAGGAGGATCAACCGTTTCGACCTGTAAGGCATTAATTGGGCTTGACTTCATAGCTCCGGTTACAATTCGTAAAGCCTTTGACTGAATAGCGTCCAATCTTTTAAAAGCAGCTAAATTACCAGGTTCTAGTAAGAATGTACCATAGTCTAATACACTTCTAACTATTGCATTATAAATTAATTTTAGTGAGAATGGATGGGCCCCCCACCACACTCCAGACAAACATCTTAATATATTTATTCTTTGTTCACACCTCGCTGCTATATATTCGCAGTGTGGAACTCCAGAAAGTTTGCTATCTAATATCAGACCTAAAAACTTAACTGATGATTTAACAGGAATAGGAACATTATCATAATATACATACACAGGAGGAGGAAGACGCATCCTAGAAAAAAGTACAACAGTACTTTTTGCGGTAGACAGCTCAAGACCATTGTTATCCATCCATTTCTTTAAAAGAGTGAGACCCGATGACAATGAATCACAGGCCGTTGTAACAGAGTTATTTGGGCAATACAACAGAAGATCATCAGCATATTGGAGCACTTTCACTTCATTATTTAGAGAAGATTCAAGATCGTAAGTATAAATGTCATAAAGTAAAGGACTAAGAACTGAACCTTGAGGGAGACCTCTCCACACGACTCTAGATTCACAAGAATCCTCGTGAGTAAGTTTTATATACCTCTCAGATAATATATTTATAATGAAATTTACAAGCATTATAGGCACATTTAACTGCAGAAGTTTATATTTTAACATAGAAATTACAACGTTATCGTAAGCCGAAGTGATATCCAGAAAAGCTGAAACTATGGAGTGATTGGAAGAAAATGCTAATCTAATGTCAGTGATAAAGATACTTAGACTGTCTAGGGTACTTTTACCACGCCTAAAACCAAATTGACTTTCGCTTAATATTTTCTTACTTTCTATAAACCATTCTAATCTATTTTTGGCTAAATGTTCCGAGACCTTTAACATTACAGATGACAAAGCTATTGGTCGATAAGATGAGCAGTCAGAAGGACTTTTGTTGGGTTTCAAAATTGGAAGGATATCTTGCGATTTCCAAGAAATGGGAACCTTACCAGAAATCACAATTTGATTAATTAATTTAAGGTAATATAAAAGAGATAAATCGCTCATATTAGCCAGAAAAGAGTAGGGTATACCATCTGCACCCGGTGCAGAGTCTTTGATTTGGTACAAAACACCTTTTAGCTCTTCTAAAGTAAATGGATTATCGAGTACGCAGGGAGGATCTGATAATGTGAAAGGGATATGATACGCAGATGTATTATCTGAGACGTATGGGGGAGCCAATTTATCTAAAAAACTATTTCTTAATTGAGGTGGAAGACATGCAATAACCGGTTCAGAAAAAGCTGATCTGAATCTTCTTATGTTGCGCCAAACAACAGAAGGTTTAACATTTGGTGATATGGAAAGACAAAATGATCTCCAGCCCTCAAACTTCTTTTTTTTTAATAACTTTTTGGTGTCTGAAATTACTTCACATAAAATGTCAAAATTTTCTTCGGTAGAATTTTCAAAGTAGAACAGTTCACACTGCTTTCTTTTGTGTATAGCATCTGTGCAATCCCTATCCCACCATGGTGGCATTGGGATTTTGTTTAGTGGATTTTTATGAGGGAAAAGATTATCAGCAGTTTTTATCATGGCATCTGATAAAGCATCAGCACAAGCCTGTTCATTCCCACTTTGAATTTCAGGAAGGCTAGAAACGATTTTATCCAAGTGTTCCCTATACGTATGCCAGTTTATATCGGTTAGTTTATACTTCAACCGCGGAGGGCGACTGGAATAAGATTTTTGGCTGGATGGAAATTTTAAAACTATGGGAAAATGATCACTACCATAAGTAGAAGGCATAACTTCCCAACTCAAATGCGAGGCTAGTTTATTAGTGCATAGTGACAGATCAGGTGCACTGGCACCTTCATTTGGAGATGTGCGTCGAGTAGGCGACCCAGTGTTTAAAATACAAAGATTAATATTATCTAACATATCTAATAAAGTACTACCATAACTATTTGTTGTAGCACTACCCCATACTTCATGTTGACAATTAAAATCCCCTAAAACTATAAATGGTTTGGGTAGAAGAGATAAAATATTTACAAGTTCGTTAAAGATTGAAGAAGAAGGACGAGGAATATATACAGAAACGAAACATATACTATCTACAACAGCTGCAATTATGGAGAATGAATTATTATGAGATGGGAGTGAGAAAAGTGAAAATGAATGATGATGTCTGATGAGTAAGGCTACACCGCCATACCCATCAGAACGGTCTTCCCTAAGACAGGCGTACCCAGGGATCTTAAACACAGACCCTGGTTTAAGCCATGTCTCTTGTAGGGCAATAACTATAGGTTTTAAATTATTGACAAGATGTATTATATCAGATTTTTTATTAATTGCGCTTCGACAATTCCATTGTATTGCCTTGGCTTTGTGTTCCATTATGAATATTCTTTTCAGAAACTGCATTAATTACAGTGGCAGCGATGGTCGGTGAGAGGTGTTGAGTCTGGGTTAAAGATTTAATTAGTGCTATGATTAACTCATTTACTGAGGCTGATGATAGATCATCTCTGGGGATGAGAGCACAACCATCTTTTGGTTGAGGCAGACCCCTAGCGAGTTCTTGATGGAATTGCTGATCATAACCTTTTGAAAACTGAGGGGGGGAACGAGGCTTAATAAATACAGTTTTTTTATAAGATGTTTTATTTTTTGTTGGAGAGTAATCCTGAGGAACAGAAGCATTTATATTGCTTGAAACTGTGGGAGAGGAAAGCAAAGCATCAGCATAAGAAATTTTGGAAATTGTGGGGTGAAGTTTTGAGGCTTCAGCATATGATATGCAGGATTTGGCCATAGATTCTTTTATGTTTTTCTGCCTCTCATATTCTAAACATTTCCTGCTAGTGGCCTCATGGAAACCTTTGCAGAGACAGCAATGCAAATTATCCTCAGAGATGGTGCACCCATCCCCAGAGTGACCTTGACCACATTTGTAGCATCTAGGGGTAGATCTACACTGACTTTTAACGTGCCCATATCTACAACAATTATAGCACTGAATAGTAGGGTAAATGTAAAGGTCAACAGCTAAAGAAGTGTAGCACATATAGACCCGCTTTGGTAAAACTTGGCCATCAAAAGTTAATATAACAGTTTCAGTGTTTTTAAACTCGGATTTGCCATCTACAACAGTCTTTCGTTTAATCCTCCTCAATTTTAAAATTTTTCCACAACCAATTGGGACTGAAATATTTTCGAGGACATCATCATCGGACCACTCCA
The DNA here is from genome assembly GCF_022581195.2 of Helicoverpa zea. Lineage (NCBI taxonomy): Eukaryota > Metazoa > Arthropoda > Insecta > Lepidoptera > Noctuidae > Helicoverpa > Helicoverpa zea. Next base: position 2,809,620 of record NC_061467.1, on the reverse strand, counting down.
TGGGAACGCCTCTAACGACGCCCATGCGGGTCACCGAGAAAGTTGGAATGAAAGCTTTGAAATGTTCTTTTTCTAATAAGCTATTGGTAATAAAAGAGTTGGCGTCTAAGTATGTAGTAAAGGAAACAACCAGACGATTGCGACCAATTTTTTTTAAACTACCGTTTACTATACCTTTAAAAGAATTCCTCCTTAAAAACCTGCCAAATGAAATTGGGTTTAAGTAGCTATTATCGTTGGGAGCAGTTTGCTCTCTCTGTATATGTACAAGAAATGGTGCCGCATCGGAAGAATTGTATACCAATCTGGCTACCGAAACCGGTTTTTGTGGAGATTCATTTGGTTTATTAACATGAGAACTAACAACAGACGCGCTATTTAAAGGATCAGTTTCCATGTCCACCACGCCACAACTGCAGTCGGACTGAGTTTTCGCGCCATTTTTGCGCCTCTTTTTATTGCATTGTTTGCAAAGGCTGCGTGAGGATACCCTCTTCCTCTTTGTATTAGTAGTACTGACGGCGGAGCCATCAGTATCTACTCCGGTGTCGTTGTTCGAAACTGTTACATAATGCCCAACTTCGGGCGGCAATGTTCCTCCGGGGTCATCCGGAGGTTCCATTTCATTAGAGAAAAAACTAAATAAAAAACTTACCAAACAGAATTAACACTAACACTATAACTAAACTACGATATTACGATAGAATATATACAAAAACTTAATCTAATCCAATATAAAAATTATTTTTCAACTTGAGCAAAAGAAAACACGTCCGCCAAAGTTCAGGTTTCCCGCGCTTTTTTTCTCAGTGGAATTCACGACGAAAATCAATCATGACCTCCATAGATTAAAAATATCAGTTTAGGGTTGTACCTCAGTGTCTGACGTTTGGTGTTCCTTAGTCGATTATTACGTCAATCGATTAAATTGGTTACTAAAATTTAAATTATAAGTTTTTCGACGGCGAAGGATTTATTTAATGCGAATTATATACCATTATTGCTTTAATGTTGTATCTTTTTTTACTGACCTTAATGAACACAGTTTTTTTTTAAGAAATTAAAACCATATGTGTTATAATCGTTATAATCATTTCCAAACATAATTAAGTACAGTTGAAATTGTTGTTAGTGTTGTGCGTCGAAAATATTACTATTATCCTTTTTGTTTCTTTTTAAGTGACTCCAAAAAAAACTCAATTCGATGTTTCATCTTTGTTACTCGATTTGGAACGTTTTGGAAAACGATTTCTTTATACGAGAGAGTTAATTTGCAGTTTGGTCCCACTGTCACTTTGATTTGGTTACGTCAGGATCTGGTAATGGAAAACCTGAGAAATCCGGAACAAATCTCTAAAATTATAGGCACGCGTTGTCGCCGATATGTCGTCGTATAACTTGATATCCGTGCGTATGTACTAGGTATAGGATGAGCCTACAAGAAGCTACTGAAATTCAGTAAATGTACTTTAAAATATAATACCCATTTGATTATTTTTTAAGTGTAAGGAATCTTGCAATAAAAAAATCCAATTTAACAATATTTCGTATAATTTACTTCAATAAAATTTACCTATAATAAATTATAATAAATAATAAATAAATAAATAAATAAACCGAATTAAACATTAGGTGAAGGTAATTATTATACTTTAATAATAGGGAGTAGGTACCTCGCCGGTTGCCGATTAGGCTGCCGACGCTGTATTAACCTTTATACTTTCTTATATTTTTAGTGCGAATGATATGATGAGTACATACAGGTACATTCGTTGTATCTAACCTAACCTAACTGAGCACACCATAGACATAATATCAGTTAGTATATTACATCTATGGAGCACACATAGAAGCCAGAACACATCCTCCATCAAATAAAAATCGGCCAAGACCGTGTCGGGCCACGCTTAGCATAGGGTCAGTATCTCGAACTCATTAACGCATAAAAAATCTTAACAGCTTGAAATATCCCAACGTACAGCGACATCTCTCGGGAAATTAGGTTACTAATTAACAAAACTATTATAGATGGTTATATGTTGAAGTTTCGGTGGTAATTTCAATATTTTTTTTACAGATTTAACCTTTGTATGCAAATATGCCAATTTATTATAGAATCCACGCCTCGTACAACACTGTTACTGTTACAGCCTTTTTATAGTCGCACTGCTGTCTAATACAACACGTGCAAGGGAAAAAGTCTGCCCTCCGCTACGCGGCGTGGCGCGGTGCCTTGATTGGAGCACCTAAAGGAGTGCCTTTTTGCCATGACACAACAAATAAACCAATATCCCATTCGAAACAAACCTAGATGGCAAATTAAAGTAAAAACAAGGAAGCCGTGATTGAGGAAATACACAAAATAACCTATCGCGGAGCAATGTCCTGTGTCAAAACGGTACTAATTCTGCGGTCAACACTTTTATTGAAATAAAGTCAAAATAAACACTTTTGCATCAAATATAGAAAAAGGGAAAAAACACCGTGGAGGTTTTTCTTGACCTATCCAATGCCTTTGACACGATCTCAATTGATCTCCTTCTTATAAAACTAGAAGCAATTTACATACGTGTCACTCTACTACACTGGTTTAGAAGCTATTTATCTAACAGGAGATAGATTGGCAAGGTTGGATATCCCTCTATCACACTTCTACCGATAAATTTCGGGATCCCACAAGGCTGCGCCCTTGGTCCAACCTTGTTCTTGCTGTGCTTGAATGATGTCTTAAATCTTGACAACGCTAAAATTATAACTTACGCATACGATACAGCAATCATGTTCCTTGACATCGATTGGAATCTAGTATACAAGCGCGCAGAAGAGGGACTACTGAAAATAGCCACACACACACACACACACGTATATTTCCTGATTTTTTATATCTAATTGATGCAACTCGGATCCTCAAGATACCTACAGTACATAGCCTAGTTTGAGGGTCACTGTCAAAAATGAATTGTAAACCTTTTTGATAAATAAATAATTTTTAATTTTTAAACAGGACAAGTACTTACAACTACTACTATCATTATATTTAACGTGAAACGTTGGCATGCTTTTGTTTGTCTGGTTTTGTGTAAAACCTTGGACAAACCCAAATTTGCTAAAGCTACGTATTCACTAAGCAACAATTGTTTATAAACTCTTCTTACAACAATTGTTTATAAACAAATAATGTTATTACTGTATACTGAGGTGTGGACGGCAGAGTTTCCGGAACATATTCCTGGAAGCATTTGCGTGTTGTTACAGAAACTGTGTATCCGAAACATAGTTTCAAACGGTAGTAGTTTCCTCCTTAGCAGTACAGTTATCCTCATTCATCATAGAAACCGTTTCAGTTTCCTTAATTTGAGAGTTTTTCTTGGATTTGGATAATTTTGTGGATCTAGTAATTCCGCTCTTTGATCGCATGGAAGGCTCGTATGTTCGGACCCACTCATGGTCTATGTTAAACCTGGAACAAAAAAAGATGCTTTTAATATTTAATCGGGAGGATTTTATTAATTTACTAGCTGTTGCCCGCAACTTCGTCTGCGTGGGCAATATAGAATCGTCAAAATACTACTTATCCCGTAGGTGCATTCTTTCACGTGACAGTATAATTAGGATTAGCACTTAGCAGTCGCATAGATTCATTGATCAAGGTTGTGTTGTGGATGTGATCATTTATCTAAACAAAAGAAGTAAAGTTTGTGACGTTGTTTAGCCAATTTGGAAAATTATTACGTATGGTGCGTAAGTAATTTTCACAGGAAACAGCTATAATCTATGTCTACATGCTTTGAGTCTGACAAAGCTGTCATTTGTACATTTTCTGCAGCTGCTGCGACTAATCAGAAGCCAGAAAGTCTGTCAGTCTTACCATAATATGGATATCGTCTTGTGTAGTTAACTGGATTGTAGATAGGTAGTCGCTCCAAGCAAAATATTGGTACTCAAACAGATTCGGTGACTGGAAGCCAACACCAACATAGTTGGGGAATAGCTGGATGGATGATAAAATGAGTCATCATCATCAGCAGGCGCATAGGGTAGGATAGTTTCACTTACTCATGGTAAGGCTGACCCCACATTAGGCGTGCGCGATCCTCGGGCGTGTGAGTAGCGCGGGCGTCGCGAGCGCGCTGCGTGAACGTCGCGTTTTGCTGCCCTGCGGCATGTGTGAAGAGTGCAAGCGACGCGCTCGCGGCGAGCACGCTGCGCTCGAGTTGCGTTCTTACCCCTTCGCCTGCTATCCCCGCCGCCCGCTAAACGCCTTAGCATTTAAACGTCAAGGAGAGCGGCGCGTGTGCGCCGCGAGCGCGCTGCAAATGCCGCAGGGCAGCAAAACGCGACGCTCACGCAACGCGCTCGCGACGCACGCGCGGCGCCCGCGCTACTCACACGCCCGAGGATCGCGCACGCCTAATGTGGGGGAGGCCTAAGCCGGGACTCCACCGAAATGTTTGCATTAGTTCACTAATAGGCAAAATGTACGTATCTGTGAGAGTCCACTTCATGTGTTCGTACTTGAAACCTGTAGTTTTGTCAAGATTTTCAGAATGTACGCTCGCAATTTGTCATTTCTTGGTGGAGCCAGCAAATCAAAAGAAACATAAGTGTTGTATACTGTGCGTCACTACCGCACACCGGGAAAATTTCGCTCTTGCGGAGTACGTTTATATACCATATTTTGTGTCACACGTAAACAGGACGACACACATAGGGGTATTTTGCATTTTTAGCCGGGCGAAACTAGTAAAAACAAACTTTAACATAAAAGAAAAAAATTCTACTTGTTAGCCAGCCCGGTAACTACTGAACGAAATCTGAGCTTTTTTGGACTCCTACCCACACGCCAGCTACCCACAAATCTGTCAGAACTTGATCGTTGTCACATGCACTCACGTCAGTTACTGGCTACATTAAAAACGTGCCGTGTTTGATACCTCAGAGTTTTTTTATTGTGAGTTAGATAACTAAAACTACTATGGATTATCATAATACAGGTAAGAACAGTTTTATTTGTTATGATTTACTAATGTTTACGTGTATTTTTAAGATTCAAAATCAATTTTTGAAGTTCAAAATTTTTTAACGTTTTTTTGTATGAATTCTACTATTCTCAGGGATTAAATTAAAGTTATCCTTCCGAGTGTTTCCGGGTAACGATTTCTGTTGTAACGTATTACAAAATCTGTCAGGTGATAGATATAACACACATTGGGTGCTACTTTTTGCTACCTACTTTGCTTGAAAATAATGGTTAATGGTTTTTAGCTAACACCAGCAGAAAAGTCTAAGTTTTGTCGAAAGTAGCAAAAAGTAGCACCCAATGTGTGTAATATCTATCACCTGACAGATTTTGTAATACGTTACAACAGAAATCGTTACCCGGAAACACTCGGAAGGATAACTTTAATCCCTGAGAATAGTAGAATTCATACAAAAAAACGTTTAAAAATGTTGAACTTCAAAAATTGATTTTAAATCTTAAAAATACACGTAAACATTAGTAAATCATAACAAATAAAACTGTTCTTACCTGTATTGTGATAATCCATAGTAGTTTTGGTTATCTAACTCACAATAAAAAAACTCTGAGGTATCAAACACGGCACGTTTTTAATGTAGCCAGTAACTGACGTGAGTGCATGTGACAACGATCAAGTTCTGACAGATTTGTGGGTAGCTGGCGTGTGGGTAGGAGTCCAAAAAAGCTCAGATTTCGTTCAGTAGTTACCGGGCTGGCTAACAAGTAGAATTTTTTTCTTTTACGTGAAAGTTTTTTTTTACTAGTTTCGCCCGGCTAAAACTGCAAAATACCCCTATGTGCGACAGTAAGTATCCATCGAAACACTTTCAAAGATCTGATGAACGAACAAATCAGACCTGACTTTGTCACCTGGGGCCAATCAGAGCTCTATGAAGCGATAATACGCTTTGGCTCCTACTGTTATTGTGATTTCTGAAAATTTATTCACCTCATTCAACGTTGTTATTCTGATGGTACTATTAAGAACACTTGCTTAGCGCAGAAGCTGACGTTGGCAGGTCAACTCTTTTGACTTCTCGAATAGGATACCATTGGTTTTTGTGCAATGCACACCTGCAATGCATTCTGGATTAGGATAGGATTTGCAACAGAGAACAATTCTGTCTTTGTGATTAAATGACATCAAACGTAGTTTTATATAAAAGGTGTTTTTTAGGGTTTTTAGACTTGGCTCGGGTCTTACTGAGACTGTTCGTAATCGTGAACAGTGTATTTGCGATCAGAAGTTGAAAGTAAGCATGTCTCTGGTATGCGGCACGTAATTTGTACGTTTTCAGACGCATAAAGCATTTTACGTGTGTATGGTATTAAGAGGACGAATTGGAATTTTTTGCGCCAAGGATTTCAATTTTTCTCAGTAAATACAAAAGGGATCAAAATACAACTTGGTTACCTGAAAGTTCATGATATAAACCTTATTTTGTTAGACGTAGAAACATGATTAGGTAACTTTTATAACAGAGAAAAATATATCAAACATACCTCTTTTTAAAAAGAGATTCACATATTATGGGCATACGGGACCGATTTAAGCCTCTTAACTTTTTTCGTAGTTGAGTATGTACATACTCTTTAAAATTGTAGAAGGATTTTTTATCAAATTATCATTTCTAAATAATAAAATTACAAAACCATTTTGTCGCTTACGACTTTTAGTTATAAGCTAGAGCGCGTATTGTTATCCTCGCCCCGCTCAGACGCTCCGACCCCTTTTGGCGCCTTAGATGCGCGTGCCGGTTATGGAATTATTGTTGACCAATTCCTCGCCTTAAATAGAGAGAGCTCCCATTTCTTATCTGCACTTAGTATCTGGGCTTGTTTTTAAAGCTACAGAATCCTACATTACCTTCCTCACGCTTAGCAGCGCTTGCGAGAGATAGATCCTCATTTCTTCTAGGATTAAGTTTACATATTTTGCATCAGAAAAAATAATTAAGGTCCACTTAATACTACTCACTCAAAGTAATTTGTTTTAAGGCCACCACATTAGTGGAAGATAAGCTAAACTATTTTTATGAAAAAATCCTGATATGAACTCCATCTGTAACTTTAAATGATAATTAATTGTTCCACTAAAGTCATCATTTTTGACATAATGTTCAAAAAATAATTTAGATGGCACCGTTTTAAATTTTGCTGAGAACTATTAATTTTCTTTTCATCAAGGTAATAATTATAGTTGGATTTTGATGTGGCACGGCAAACTGACAAACACTATTGAAATGTCTATCGAATAATTACACTAAGTGTTAAAATATGGTGAATTACGGAAAATACACAACTCCATCTGTTGAAATAATAATCCTCTATAAAGAATGTATGGTAATATTGTCATTCCACCTCGCTCCTTTGACAAATTGATGATGTATTTTATTTACCTCAGATGGAGCTACTTTAACCTTGGCTAAACAAAATTTTCATATTTTTTTTTTCTTCCGAAGTTACTTATAAAGGTGTGATTTTTTGTGTAAAGATTAATAATAGGCCGATCAACTAATATAAGTACAACATTCAAATGTACAGTTTTGACAAATAGATTGCGTGTCGTAATATTATACATCTTGAATTCACAAAATTAATCATATCTTTTGATAGAGTGAATCGATTTCGATGAAACAAAAACTAAGTAATACCCCAAGTTACGTAGAATTTTTGTATATAAGCATTGTCGGCATTTAATTCGTAGATTTTACGTGAATCCCGAACAAACAAACAGATAAACAGACAAACAGACAAAAATGGCAAAAATGATGGAAATGGGTTCTGTTAGTTATCCTTTAAAATGCTGGCTATTTTTTTTGTCAATTTCTTCAATGTACAAAAATTACTTTTCTACAGATTTATTATATGTATAGATCAGCAAAACATTCGATCAACACATTAATACTAAGTAAGTAACACAGATCATTTGCGTGTCATTATTTCATTAAAGTTGTCTCAAAGGGGAGTCAAAAGAAAAAGTATGGTCACATGGTATATCACTCACCTGATACAAAGCTTAACAAATATCTTTTTCTTGAACACGAATAAAAAGAATATTAAAGCGCCAGTAAGTAAGTTGTAAGTATTCAGCAAGATGAAAATGAATATGCCTTTCCCTTCAAATAACTCCAGCATCCAGGTCACTCCCATGATGAGAGATAATTTTAAGCATATATAAAACCTAAAGAGAAAAGAACATTTTGTTTTAACAATCAATTAATAAATTAGTACTACCTACTAGGTATAAAACTACAGTGCTTGTCTCCTTAAGTTTTCAACATCAATTTCTGTCTTCCAGACGTACCTACCTATTTTATTAATGAACCAGCTTTATTTGAGATATAGGTAATCTATATTCTAAGTAACTGTAATTATTAAAAGATTAAAAAAAAGCTTCCATAATAAATGAATAATATGGTAGGTAAGTATTAGTCATTATGCGCAAGCTTCACCCCCTTTTTCTTTTTGCTTGCGCACACCGTGCCTGAAGTTGGGTTTACCACCATGTTTCGTTAGAATTCCACTTAGGGAACTCACACCCTCATCTTCAGAACAAGAATATTCGTCAATATATTGTGAAGAGGACAGATTTGATTGTTTGTTTGACATGAATAGGCTCCGTACATACAATACTTGACCAATTTGAAAAATCTTTCGATATTGAGAAGCTACATTATCCGTGGCGGACATACGCTATATTTTATCCGGGTACATAACTTTATGACTTACTTGTTATTTTGATTACTCTTCTTCGAATTCGGGTTATTAGTCACTTCCCTTGATATCTTCCAAATGTTATAGACAGTCATTAGGAATAAGATGATGTTAATTGAAATTAATACTCCAATCGGTGCAGCGAAGTAATAAGTAACCGCAACACCTGAAAAAATAGTCGTTGAGTCGTTGACCAAGACAGTTGCATAGCTAGTTACGAGTAGGTACCTAGTAGGTACATTAAATAATAGATATCGAATAATCGAGGCTGTTTTAATTCTATATTATATACTTAATATTCTAAAGATTTTTATGAATTAAGGGACAAGAATTTCAATGTATATCAGCAGGAATTTCAAATAAGTTTTGGCTGTAAAATTCATGCTCCTTGGACAGCAAAATTTTGTGGGATTTTAATCCCTATGAGACTTAAATGATGAAAATATCAGTTTCTGAATAAAGCATTCGTTTTTAAAAAACATAAATAAGCTTATTTTTGCATTGAGAGTATCCTTTGGTTTCGATACAAATCAGAAACTGCAAACAAAGTGACTGCGCGCGCATGCACCTAGTATTGATTTGTATTCTCTCGCTTGCACTGTAGATAAAAATCTAGCGAGTGGTCAAAGTACGCAGACAATCGGGTAACTCTCAATTTCAGAATGGTTCTGGAAACAAACTCCTACGTCGTACATAAACTTCTACTTTCATTCATTCTTACGCCGATCGATCTTACTTGGTGTGAGACAGAAAGAAAACTCTTGACGCTTTCATCAAGATTCAAGATACGCAGCTTCGAGTTTATTATAATCGTTGTTGATGACGACCGTCACAACGAGTCTTTCATACCGTGCTAGATTGTGACTGAGTGTACCTGTGTTACCTATATATTTGTCGTTACACTAAAAATCAGAGGGTGATACAAACCTATAGCCATACAGTCTGCGAAGGGCGGTGTCGGGTCAATCGCAAGCTCAGAAACGTCAATGTTATCCAGTACCGTTACTATGGCTGTTACCAGCAGTGGAGCTCCCAAAGCGTACCCTGCGTACATTGCGAACTTGCGATATTTAACTCTTTTACTACTTCCACGACTGCTCCGGGGGCGGCTGAGTGATAGAAAAGATGAGTTTTAAGCTTTGAAAAGAATAGGCATTACGTGTACACTCATTGCATGCCCGAGAATACGCAGCTGGTGCAATATTGGGGCTCTTGTGAACACACCTTTAGATATCGGTTTGTATGTCTACAAGTATAAGGGGGGTGTCCCTTGAAGTATGGATCAAATAGAAAAGCATAGATAGGATCAATTACCAACGATTTCTTATTTAAGCAACATCAGCGTATTTTTTACAGGAAAACCGTGAAGGGATTTTGAAAAAAAATATCAACATAGCGTACCTTAGTGACACATAAACGTCAAATGCCATCACGTTGAGCCAGAAGAAGCTAGATAGAGCGCAAAAGTACAGGATAGCAGCTACAAAAATAAAATTGCAAATTAGTTCTAAAACTCGCCATCATTTATAAGTCAAAGAAACAAGCCTTTAGAAATAAGAATCTTACATATGATTTTGCAGAAAAGTCGTGTTTGATATGAGTTTGTTAGGATAATAATGCACTTGAGTAAGAAGACGAAGATGAGAGTAGTAATATACGCCATCATTATCAGTCCTATAAGGTTCTGCAGATCGGGCAACAGGCAATATACCAATAGCGTCAATATGAGGAAAAATAGTGATATCTTGAATCCTGAAAAATATATTTTGCTGATTAATATCTTTCCCAGATTTTTTGCTTCGATCGTAGGGATTTCATCGGTTCTGGTCCTGATGACCACTGAGCCGTTGATAATACTGTCTGTGTTAAAGCTGATGTTGAATCGAGTTCAATTGTGTCCCTAACTTAAGGAACAATTTCGTCTCGTTTTGTGTGTTATATATATTAGAGGTATACTTATTTGGACATTATATCTCGATATTATACATATATTTAGACTGACCTACTAACGCATACATAGATTTCGTTTCAGCCCCGTCTGGGTCTTGAAAAGGTTCTCTCATGATGAAGAACTGTGTCCTGTTCTTATGATATATCTTGTATTCCACACAGTATTCCAGTTTGCCAAGGTCGTACCAAGCTTTTGATTCATCTTTTTTTTGAGCTTTACCCGATCCATCCTGTAAAACATGAATGAAAATATGAAAACTGTTTTTTGTTAACATGAATGCTATAGGATTGTTAAATATTTGAAAGAAGTAACACGATAAACGGTCTATTTAAACTAGGGCATGCAATATCTTTCAACCGGTAAATGCAATATTTTTAACCCGTTATATACTTAATTGTTCTTTGAAACTATTGAGGAAAATTATTATGTTGAAAATTAAGACTACTGAAATTGGTAGCCATTTAATCAGTAGGTATGTAATGATCGTTTTGTATTTCAAAAAGTTTTATAATTTGATTGTTAACATGCGATAGTGAAAATTGATTAAATTGATACCAATGAGCGTCATTAAGCCTTGATTGCGCCAAAAAAAAATGTTTTTAGAATTTGTGTTCCTATGCTTATACAAGCTGTTGATTTGCATCCGTGCCATATTCAAGTACGTAATTATGCTAATGATTCTCGACCCAAATCAACAAAAAAAATGGTACGTAATTTTTTAATTTTTTTTTCGGAATTCCGTCAATGTCATCTAGCCGTATTTAACCTTGGCGCGTGTGTTACTGGCCTTAAAACCGTGGTGCGCCCTCACACAAACGCAAACACAAAGCATACGCAACGATTATTCATAAATTTCATTCATAAAATTGGATTACTTCTGAAATACTCCGACATTACAATGACAAAAAAAAAGCAGTGCATATTAGCTATTTCCCGTCTACTGTAATTCCAATCGATTATTTAAGTATTTTATGTCCTCCTCCTGACGTATGGCACAAATGCAAATCAACACCTTGTATAAGCAATAATATAAACATGTTTACCACCTTATACCTTGTACATCTCTTTATCTTTTGCTTTAGGACTATCCAATCTTATTGTTACAATACCACATAAAAAAAAACCGTTTTTACTGGTCTACCGGAAAAAATATTTTTATCACCGATTTTTAAGTAATTTTATTTTTTCGGTAATTGCATGCCCTAGCTCAACACTCCAGATTAAACTAGATAATTTGTAGTGATCTATTAGTCAAAGCATCATTTATTGGGTTTTTATTTAAAAATGTCTGGTTGCATACATGTTAATTGATCGAATTGTAATAATGTTATAAAATCTTTTGTGCTGACTGACTGACCGATCAACGCAAAGGCTACATCACAGGACGCAAAGACTTGCTTTTTCATTATTTTCAGATAAAAAAGCAGAATTAGCCCAGTAATAAAATAACATACGATTAAGTGAAAATACCTCTAGTATATAAAAGTCGGCGTACGGTTTCATATCATAGGAGCATTGGGTGTAATTTAGTTTTGTGATGAACACTATGTTTTTTGCCGATTTTGTAGATTCCTTTACACCATGTCCATGTCTAGTGTATAATTTAATTTTGTTATAATCGTGTTGTTCTTTGATCTGTTTACTGAATTTTGGATTTCTCTTCTGTAGTGCCTGTTCTGTCATACAAACGTCGCGGTTACTTAACAGCATATTATCCCCACAGCACTTTATAACACACAATTTATTACGGCAATATTCTTCTACATTGTCTATGAGCTTGTTGTCCATATCTCTGTATTCCGCTCTCGTACACATAGCCTTGTAATCCACATCTTCTGCAGCACACGTTAGAAACAATAACAAAAAAACTTTCAACGTGACCATTTCAGAATATTAACATTATTGTTTTTAGTCACACACTGGGTTTATTAATTTATGTTTTTCCTATTCACAGCCCAGTTAAATACGTTATTATTCTACCGCTATAACTACGCAACAGCGAATTCTAATTTCCTTTAGTTATTTTTGTATAACGTTTGTGGTAGTGGGGCATTTAGGTATGATATGAGAAAGTCGTGGTGACCGAATGGGTAAAGAACAAAGTTCTCAAGTATGAGTGTGCGAGTTTGACTCCATGTCAGGCAACTTTTCAAAAGGACAATGGGCAAGTTGTATGGGGTTTGGTACTCGGACCAACAGTAACGTATGATATATCATTAGAAAGGTATTTACGTGAAGAGTAATAAAAACGATGGGGCTTGGGAAGAGAGTCTAGGGGGTTAGTAATAAGGAAGTCAAGGGGGTAAGTACGTAAGGGAGTCTAGGGTTTAAGTACATAAAGCAGTATATGGGGGGAATATATAAGGGGGTATATCGGGAAAGTACATAAGGGAGAATATGAGGACAGTATACATATAAGGGAGTCTATGGAGTAAGTACATAAGGGAGTATATGGAGAGAGTACATAAGGGAGTATATGAGGACAGTACATAAGGAAATATATGTGGTATTGATGGAGGGAAATAACAATAACGTTAATGTGATCAAGTTAAAAGGTGCCAAAAATTGGAACCAATAAATGGAAATTCTAAATAACAATACAGTTGAGGGCCATGGATGGTTAAGCTTTGTGGAGGGAAAACAAGTGAAGCCCGAAGTGGCCAGTGAGATACCGGCATGGGAATCTAAAGATGCCATAGCGCAAACATTACTGGTAACACGAATGTCAGAAGAGGCAATGCTACATATTATTACTTGTACGTATTCTGCCGAGATGTGGCGAAAACTTCATAGTGTATATGAACAGAAAACTGAGACCAGTGTGCACATTATACAGCAGAGATATTTTCAATACAAGTTCGAAAGAGGAAACGACTTTTCTGTTTTCTTATCTAAGGTACAAGAACTACAAAACCAATTGAAACAGATGGGTGAAGAAATCTCAGATTTTGTATGTAATTTCTAAGTATATCTTATTTATGGTAGGGCTGGGCTTTAGGCAAAAATAATAATTTTAAATAGAGCTGAGCCTTTAAAGTAGTTCTAAAAGAAAATACGTTGTTTTGTAAAGTTTAAGTTATTATCAATAATTCAACAATTCCAATTATGAGGAAAATAATACACTACCCAGATCTAAGTAGGTACTGTACTTTGACTGTTAAATATACAGGGGTATGATATCCTCATGAAAACATAACCAGGCACGCTATCATTTACCTAAAAGCCATTATTGCACAAGGAAAAGGAAATAAACTCGGTAATAATTATTATCAAAGTTTATTTTGAAACTAATTTTGTATTCCTCAAAAAAAAGGTCGCACAGCAACATCACCATCTGTCCAGCCTATTCCAAACTATGTTAGAGTCAGCTTCCAGTCTAACCAGATGCAGCTGAGTACGAGTGTTTTACAAATAGCGACTGCTCTATCTGACCTTCTCAACCCAGTTAACCGGACAACCCAATACCTCTTTGGTGAAAGTGGTGTCAGACTTACTGGCTTCTGACTACCCGTAACGACTGCCAAAGATGTTTAATGACAGCCGGGACTTACAATTTAACGTGTGTCACCATTTCATTAAAGTTGTCTCAAAAGGGCTTCAGCGTGTTGGCTTCGGCCCCACGTTCACCTTCCAAAAGTCCGGGACTCTGTAGTCCCGAGTGCATGGCAGAGACATACATAATTATAATAATATTCATTGGCGTCCAAGATATAATTAGAAGGTACATACGAACTTAGAAAAGTTGCATTGGTACTTGCCTCACCTGAGATAGAACCCACACACTCTTACTTGAGAGGTTGGTTCTTTACCCACTAGACCACCACGACTTTTGGATCGTACAGCACCATGGGGCCATATTTATTATCTTGGTATGTTCAAGTTCCACGGAGTATATGAACTAATAAAGTTATTATCACCCAGGTCAGTAGCTCTTATGGAATAAATCATCATCCGCTTTATATTTTAATTTCGAGATTTTATTGCTGTCCGGGAATGGATTAACCTGGCTTATCTTCAAACTGGCATTATGATCGTCGTTTCACGTGTATTACGCAATAAGTATTTACTTACACGATACTTCGCATATTATTTTATTTGTCTGTGTTCTACTTCTGCCTAGAATTTTCCTAACCATTATGTTCGAGTTGAATCTGAGTCTACTACGATGTCGCTTTGATACTCGAGGTTTCGTTGGATGCGTTTTACAAGGACTACCTCTTTACTCCTCTACTAGTGAATGAACTTAGTTACCCTTTGTTAACATTGGTTATTAGGGCCACTTGTTTCTTCGTACTAGTAACAACTGCTGAAGATATACATTTGGAAGCCGAGGCCCTCAATCAAATGTGCCCTTCATCCGTGAGACTGTAAGTTAGCCATGCTCTGCCCAACGGGGCTTTGTTCGAAATACTTTTCGGCCCCGGACACATAGATGGTCTATTTTACATACATATTTATATATTGGAATTGTATAAACTAAATAACACATAACTATAATTAATTGAAAGGAAAACCTTATCAACAAAATAACATGGGTTATTGACGTGGACGCCGATAGGTTTTTCATAATAGGTATTACCACATCGTATATATATATTGTTTTTATTATAAGCTCATCGTTTTCGATTGTTGACTGCCTCGTTGATCTGGGTGCTGAGCACGAGGTCTCGGGTTCGATTCCCGGGTCGGAGTGAAATCGCTTTGTAGGTTTTAGACACTTTCGCAAAGCAGCCCGGAGCCTGGAAGTTGGTAATTGATAAACCCGTGGATCTCCGGTCGTGTTGGATTGTCGTCCCATCGGACTATGAGAGTGAAGGAATAGTGAGTGCACCTGTATCTATGTAAATGCCTGTGCACTATAATATGTCCTGCGCAGTTGGCTAATCTCCTTACATGAGAACAGCCGTCGATAGTCGGCTAGGAGGACATCACCTCTTCCCTCTGCAATCATCCTCATTCACACTTAACCATTCCTTGTAGCATGTCTTTCAACTGTTTATATGCTCATTGCCCATACAGTCATAGTCCGATGTCTACAATAATTTAATTTGGCTGTACTCATTGGGAAATTTATGTAACTACATATAAACATATCTGCATGAGTAATGTCATAATCAAACATGCTTTTCCTTCCGGCAATTCCACATTCTATAATAATTAAAATTATTGTGTATAATTTATTATTGCTTGCATTTTCGGCTAAATCTGGCTTAATTACCATAGTGATAATGATATCGTTTTCGCAGGATTTATCCGAGAAAATGCTGTGTACCAGTTCATTAGCAAACCAATATTTACCTACCACCGTATTGGGCGTGGTTAAGCTGAGATCTGCACATCAGAAAACCGTATTTTGCTTAGGGTTTCGGGATCATTCGAAAAAGTTACAGCGGCCCTGTACATATAGGGGTCCAGGAGGAACAAATATGGGTTTGGTCAGTAAAAGTCCGATGCCGCCGCTGCTTTTTTTCACGGCTTCAGATATGAATCGCATGTGGCTACCAAAGGGTTTATACCCTTTATGGGACTCATAATATCAATTGGGAAATCGAACAGGAAAATACATGATATTGTATTGTCAAAGATGAGTTTGGAAATATTTGTTGATGATGTAATAACTGCTCCAGTTATCCTCCGGGTTTTTATCTCTCATGGAGCATTATATCACAGAATATAATGTAAGCATGTGTAATGTACATCGCCTGAAAAATGTGCTAAATTACCTTTTTCCACTGAATTTTTCAAATCCATGGTTATGTTTCTAAGTAACTCGAATGAGAACTAGGCTATTGAGTTCAGGTGTTATAAGCTAAATAATGTAGAAATCAGTAATCGAAAATTCGTGTTTGTAACTTTTATTACATTTGTAAGGTTCCATACTACATTAACCATCTATCTTATTCGAACTTGGTCGGCCTTGTCTAGAGCCATAGCTAAAGCTTGTAGAGTAAATCAATCCATAGTACCTATCACAGGACGATGCAAACGTACATAAATCACAACCACGTATGTACAAAATCGATACGGAACATAGCCCGACAGGTTACATTGAATTTAATGAAATAAACCTCTGATGCCAGGCCCCGGGGATGCGTTGAGCTGAGCTGTTGCCATGGCAACGGTCAGGGGGGTGCATCGCGCCGACTACCGATCAATATTTGCATATTAATATTACGAGTATATAGGTAGGGCTTGCCGTGAACTATGTGTATTCCTTCTAAGTGCACTGTGCACGCAATCCGTACCTGTGTAGTTCTGCCAATGCTTTGTCCGTTCCGGAACCAGTTGCACCGTGTCAGTGGAACACGCATGGTTGGTATCAAGGACTCGATCATTTAATTTATTACGCTCTGGCTTTCGTTTCGTGGAAATAGAGTGGGTATCAAACACAATATTCTGCGAAAAGCCCACAGACAGATCATGTTAGGTTCCTCTGAATTTCATGTTATGTTTCTTTCATGTTATTACTCTTCAATTAATGAGAGTACCTACCGCTATTTCAAAAGTATTTCTCGTACTTGATATATTTTTTAATTAACAAGGTAAAATCTTTCAAGAATAATATACAGGGTTATTGGTAAAACACTAACAATCTTGCATGACTGTATTACTAACATCATAAACTACAACTTTTGTTCTATGACTTTTTATAAAACATAATACATTTGCCAAAAACAAACCTACAAGATTTCATTGTTCTATCTAACACATTTCAACTCTATTTTGCTATAGTGATAAAATTTGCACGCCCCTACCATTTCTTCACCAACTAAAGGCCCGATCGAGCGAGACCAGTCGAGTGATTAGTCGACCTTAGGCCTCTGCCTCGAATTTTGCGGGCAGCGGGGCGGCAGCGGCGGCGGCGCGGGAGCGGGGCGGGCAACGGATACCCGTTCTCGAAACTAGCGGGCAGATCGCGCGGCACTATAGCAGTGTAGTGTTGTGTTCTGTTGTGTTTGCTGTTCCATATGGGTGTCCTCTCAAAGATGGCCGAAATAATTAGCTATTGCACGTCCGAACACATTTTGATACGTCACAAAAAAAATGTATAACACTATGCCTACAATGCAGATGCCCAACGCGGGCGGTCACCGCTTGACTGGAGCGCACCGCTCGTTGCCCGCCGCCGCGCCGCTCCCGCGCCGCTGTATTCGAGGGCCGGTCCATATGAATATACGCGTAAGATCCTGCCGCTCCCGCGCCGCCGCCGCTGCCGCCCCGCTGCCCGCAAAATTCGAGGCAGAGGCCTTAGAGTGTGTGGATGAGTCGAGATTATCACACATTACAATAGTTCGTTTCGTAGAGGGTTTGCACTTTTAGAATGAATGCAAGATCTTTACCTACCCACGCCTCCCGCGCACTATTCTCGTACCTAGTCATACTTTTGAATTGGTAACTCGCTACGCTACGACTTCCCGCCTTTTTACGAAATTTGTTTGGGAATCGTATGGCGTATTGGCGACAGGCTTCCGAAACATTGTCATCACACCTAGCAATCATTCGCACCATTTCGGTGTACTCGATATTTGAATATCGATACGCCATACTGTAAAGATAATTAAGTTCGCACCACCGAATTTCGCTACAAAGACACGTATGACGGGACGCTTGCGCATAAAAACAACTGACGGCCGCTCGTAAATAGGTCAAGTTCAAACGCTCCCCCGCCGCCAGAGCCCCGTTCCCCTCCGCTGTCTTTTGTACTACTGTTTACCTAACCAGCGCCACAGCCAGCGCTTTCTTTTGCTTCGCATAGACTTCGTAAATTTTAGAGCGTACTGTTAGAAGGGAAAACTCCGGGAAAGTTTAAAAAAAAA